>NC_133324.1:529658994-530858994 GCF_042186555.1 Aquarana catesbeiana
TTTATTTTGGGACTCAAGCTCTGCTATGTCATGGGTAAGGTCGGATATCAATTTATTTCTTCTACGCTTCTCCTGGGAACCCAATTTAATGATCATCATCCACTGAATGCTCATTTTGTGTGAAGTTGTTTCTAATTCGGACTTGACATGTTTCTTGTGGTTAGGGTTATATAATAAGTTGGTGTTTAATCTCCACAGTTTAGTGGGTTGCATATTGTGCTGAAGTGTTAAGGATAGTGAGACTGGAACATGGTCGGACCATATGGTATTGCAAATTTTGGCATCACATGACTGAAAGAGTGAGGTTTTGTCTGTGAGGAACATGTCAATCTTAGAGTAGAGCAGAGGAAAAGAAGGTAAAGTCTTTCTCCGATCCATGCATACGGTACTTCTCCAAACATCATATAGACCTTCCTACCATAAGAGGGCACATAAGTCTTGTGAGCGGTTTCTGTGTTAGCTAGTGGAGTCAATGGAGCAGTCGGAAACAGCATAAAAGTCTCCGCAGACAATTAGTTGGCCTATCTAAATTGAGCTAACCCGTTTCATTAGGGATCGAAGGAATTTTTTCTGATTAGTGTTCGGTGAATACACTGATACCAGTGTAAATGGTTGGTGGTTAAGATCAGCACCTAGTATTATGTATCTGCCATTTGGGTCACATTTAACGAATTTCTGAGTGAAGGTGATAGTGTCTTTAAGTGCGATCATTACACCTTTTAGTTTTTTTCTGAGTTGGCAAAAAAGCAGTAAGGGAATTTATGGTGAGAGACCCGAGGTGGTGTTTGATGAAGCAGGTGGGTTTCCTGTGCGCACAATACGTCACACTTTTGGGAGATAGCCTCTCTTCATAGCATTGATCTTTTGAAGGGGCTATTCAGGCCTTTCACATTGAGGGTAACTATTTTGAGGGACATCCTCAAGCTGTAGGTGATCTGAGAAGTGTGGAATGATTTTAGGTGAGTAGAGTTGTTTTGTTCAGACCAGTTTTATGAGAGGGCTGAAGAAGTGTGCACAGTCAAATGATGTACCACAGTTCAGAATCCAATAAGTTTATATTATGGGACAATCAATAATAATTAACGTTTGAAGTAAAGTGGTGAACAATAAGCAACAAGTTTAAAAAGAAAATATAAGATCAATAATTGAGACTCAAGTCCCCAAAAAAACATGCAACAGTGTACAAATTACTAGTGCGTAAGGGTATGCGGTATGAGAGACTAAACCAGGGGACTTTGGTATTTACTGGTTGCATTTTAACATTTTAACAATAAACTTTCCACAACAGAGGCTCTTGTGAGCCTGTGAGAATCAATTTGGAGTGGGAGTTGGGTTCCGGGCATTTGTTGAGGAATAAGGAGGATTGGAGCGGACCCTCGCATTTGCTGAGGGTACAGGTATATTCTATTTTTGGGGAAACTTTTGGGGAGAAGGGATCCGGTAATTTTCCCACCTTATGGGCTGCAGCCATGGCTCTTCTCTCACTAAGACATCCCTTGGTACTGTATCAGAAAGTGTGTTTGGTTTGGCTATGCAATGGGCTCTGTCTATGATGAGATCACGTTTCTAGAAGGTGGGAGGAGTCTACACATTTCTACAAATATCAGCTTAGGTACATGCTACCCACCAAGATACAGTATGTGTTCAAGAGCATTCGTTGAGGGACCATCCCCTCAGAGATACCCCTTTAACGACCAAGCCCCTACCAGAACTAATAGTACCGTCCATTCAAATTGGTACATTTTAGCTGTATTTTGGTTCCGAAGGCCTTCCAGAGCCCTGTAAAATAAAAACAAAACAAGCATCCTAACTGCCTAACAGCATGACTTTAAATCAACATTTCTCAATAATTTTCATAACCCTGGCTCTGTTAACCAAAGTCCTGGGCCTGAGCAAAACACTTTTGGCAGGGAATCTTTCCCCTGCTGGCAGGGCCAGGACAAGGGGGGGTGGGAGGGGCGGCTGCCCTGAGCGTCTGTAGCATGGGAGGTGGAGGGGGCGCTGCCAGGAGAATTTCTGCAACCATCAGCTGACAGGAGTAGCGACAGTGGCATCAGCACCCCTTGTATGATATATGCCGAATATGGAGAGGAGGAGAGAGCGAGATGTGCTCTCTCTCCCCTCTCTAGCTTCACTCTCCCGTCACTGCAGCGCTCTGCCATCGGGACTGTAAAATCGGGACCCCACAGTCTGCCCGACCACCCCCCATCTCCTCCCAACAAACAACGTGGGTAGGGGGCGGGCAAGCAAACTCTGTATAGTCCCGAGCCCACATCCAATGATGGCTTCACCGAGCTGCGATCCCGTTCACAGTGGCATCTCTCCTGAGTCCTGCTAGCTGTCTGAGCTAGTTTAGAAATCGCCCCCCCCTCCTCCTCCCGACTCCTCCTCAGCTCTGACATGTGAAGATGAGGAGGAGCCTATCTTTATCTGAGGTCTGTGTTTGGGGAAAGCTGCAGCCAAGTTGAGGGAATGGAGAACTGCACCGGGGACACAAGGGGGTGGGGGATGAGAAAATTTTCACTAGAGGGGGTAGAGGGAGGATGATTACTTCTAGGTGGGATTAATTTGGGGGGTACATATTTGGGAACAAAAACCCCAGAGGAGGATCTGAGCTAGGTGGGGGAACCAGCAGGGGTAAGTGAGAAATGAAATTTGGGGGATGTGCCAGGAGGGGTGAACAGTCTGCGCTGGGGGTGGATGGGGGTAAGAGGATTTGCGCCAGGAGGGGGGACCTGTGCCAGGAGATTGGAGGGGAGACCTGCGCTAGAAGGATGAGGATTTGCGTTAGGAGGGGGACCTGCGCCAGGAAGGGGATCTAGGGGGGTTGTGCTGGAAGAGATGATTGGGATGGGGGAATTTGTGCCAGGACAGGAAATCCTGGGGCTGTTAGGGGGATTGGGGGGACCCATGCTTGTAGGGATTATGGGGGGTATTTGTGCTAGAAAGGAAACTTGAGAGGGGGCTTGCACCAGGAGGGGGAACCCGGTGAGTGACACAGGTAAGATCTGCCCCATGAGGGGGGACTTGTGCTGGGAGGGGGGATCTGTGCTAGGAGGGGGGATTTGTGCCATCAGGATGGGGGGGATTTACACCAGGAGGGGGGACCCTGGCGGGTTGTGCTAGAAGAGGTGATTGGAGGTGGGGGGGCCCGTGCTAGGACAGGAAATATTGGGGCTATTAGAAATGGGGATTGGGGGGAGTATTTGTTCCAGGAGGGGGAACCTAGGGGGTGACAGGCGTAAAAGTTTGTGCTAGGAGTGGACATTTGAGGGGTGATTTGGGGGGTTTGTGTTGGGGAAGAGAATTTGCTTTAAGAGGGGGGACCCTGGAGGGGGGACCCGTTCAAGGAGGGGACTTTTTTTGGGGGGATTTGGAGGAGAGGATTGACGTAGGGATGATTAATGGGTATTTGCGCTAGGAGGGGGGAGGATTTATGCTAGTAGGGATGACTGGGGGGTATTTGTGCTATGAGGGGACACCTGAGGGAGGGGAGAATTTGCGCCAGCAGGGTGGGATCTGGAGAAGGGGAGGATTTGCGCTCGAAGGGGAAGTTTGAGGGGTGAGGATGTGTGCTAACAGGGAGCTTTTTTTTGAGGAGGGATAGTTGTGCTATCAGGGAACATTAGGGAAGAGAGAGGATTTGAGCTTAGAAAGAGGATGGGGGAAGATTTCTGCTGAGAGGGGGGGCCTCAGCAGGGAGAGATCCGTACTGGGAGCAGGGGGAATTTTTGTCTGGGGATAATTTTGACTTAGTAATAAAAAATAATGCAGCGCTAAGGATAACCAAAAGATGAAAAGAAAAAAATTTTTTTGTGAACAAAAAATTATTATGAAAAAATTGTGACCCATAATATCATAACTGATACCACAAAAAACATACCATAAGGTTATTATGACCACTAAAGGATTGTGTATAATTAAATATTCAAGTGATAATGTCAAATAAACCGAAAGTGATCATATAAAAAGTCTCATCACAAATAGTGCAATACCAAAAAAAATAAATATATATAGAGTTCATAAGCATAAAAAAGACTGATCCAGAATCCGTGATGAAAAGATCCAATCTCCCAAGAGGTGAATGCACCCAAGTGAATATGAGGCTCATTACCAACTCAGAAGACCACAACGGTCTGACCAGGCATATGGGAGATTAGAGGTTTCCCAACAACCTATACCGGCAACTGGGTCTGCGGCTAAAGCTGTATGGCTCCGGGAATAAGAACAAGAAAGGCTCCCATAGTGTAATCGTTCCAACCAATAAAAATTTAATGAATAAAAGATGCACTTACAAACAAATCCAATAAGCGAGTGTAAAGGCAATCGCGATGTTACGGCGTCTCCGCAGGCTTCCCGCTGTGCACACACTTCCCATCCAGCTCGGCAGAGAGGAGCAGCGTAGTGACGTCAGCGTCGTAGGCCACACCCTACGCGTTTCATCATGATAGGACATCGTCTGGGGGCTGGGCCAAGTACCGCACGTCACCACGCTCTAGGTATAAATAGACCTGCGGTGCCATCTTAAGTGCTGGCCGCTATAGAGATGAGATGGGAAACACAGAAATGGCGCCGAACTAACGACACACCACCCAGGAAGATGAAACACATTCAAAGAAGGAAGCCAAAAGGGAGATAGTACAATTACCGCCATCTACAGGCCGAAAATCATACCAGCATGATGAGGAGTGAGTGCAACAGCTGGGATTACAGAGAAAACGCCGCACAATGGATATACAAATAACTAAATAAATGTTTAATTAAAAACCTATAAAAAATATATAAAAAGTATATATGAATACATACATTCCACGCAATAAAACATTTTAAAAACTACACGGTTAAAAATAAAAATAATTAAGAACATGTAGACAAGGAATAATCAAAAACTCCTAAAACACTCTCAGCCAGCGAACTAGTTAGGAATTATTGATAAAGGAATTAATGTCCCAATCTACATTAAGCCCAAAGGGCACATAACTCATCATGTCAAATATCCATCTCGTTTCAAACCTAGAGATGGCTCTGATTTTGTTACTGCCCCTCCAGTGACATTGAAGTTTGGCCAAAGCCACAAAAAGCGTTCCTTTAATCTTTTTATCGTGGTATTTGGCATAGTGTCTAGACAGATTATGCTTACTAAACCCACGTCTAATATTGCCCACATGTTCGGATAACCGCACGTGAAGAGCCCGCTTAGTGCGCCCAATATATTTTGAGCAGGGGCACTGTATCATGTACACTACATATTCAGTAGTGCACGTGATGAATGACTCAATCTTATACACTTTATTAGTTTGAGTTGATTGAAAGTTCTCACATCTATGGCCTCTGAAAGCATTAAGCTGGCAAATTTCACATCTTCTACAGGGATGAAAACCATTCAAAGATGGAAAAAATTAGATAGGCTTAGGGGGGTCTACAATATTGGGAGCAATCATGTGCTGTAAAGTAGGTGCACCTCTAAAAATAACTACTGGATGATCAGGTAAGATAGGGCCGAGTACCCTATCATTTTTCAACAGGCCCCAATGTCTATTAAGTATCTTTTTAACCAAATAATGTTGGTTAGAGTATCCCGTTACTAAAGAGCAGGCAAATAGATTGTCAGGAGCATAATTAGCCCTCCTGGCCCCGCTGAGCATAGTTTCTCTATCTAAGTTGCCCACTTGGGTAATAATGTCATCAATCTCATCCTCAGGGTATCCCTTATCCAGAAATTTAAGTTTAAGAATCTGGGCCTGCTGTAAATAATCAGAAAAATTAGTACAATTACGCCTAATCCTCTGAAGCTGGCCCTTAGGGACCGCCTTAAGCCAGGGGGTGTGATGGCAACTGCTCATATGGATATAGGCATTGCGGTCCGTCGCTTTAAAGTATGTAGTAGTAACTAGTTGACCATCCTTGACTATGATGTTTAAGTCTAAAAAGTGAATCTGGGAACTACTGGCCTCATACTGCAAGCAAATACCTCTATCGTTTAAATTAAGCCTATGAAAGAAGGCCTCAAGAGAGGGGAGGTCACCCTCCCACACCAGGAGTACATCATTGATGTATCTTTTCCAGAGACGTAGCTCCTTGGGTGGGTTGGTATCAATGACCTCACTTTCCCAGCGAGCCATGAAAAGGTTCGCTAGGCTAGGCGTGAACTTCGCACCCATGGCCACGCCAACAGCTTGCAAAAAGAAATCACCTCCAAACCAGAAATAATTATGGCTCGTGGCGAAAATCAAAAGTTGTAAAATAAATTCTCTCTGTATAGATGGCATGGAGGAATCCTGCTCAAAATAAAATCTAGTGGCTTCATATCCATGTTGATGGGATATAACGGTATAGAGAGAGGCAACATCAGCGGTTGCAAGAATGCAGCCCTCTCTCCAACCGCAATCCACCAAGAGGTTAATAACTTGCATCGTGTCCCTCAGAAAGGCAGGGGTATTAACCACATGGGGTTGTAAAAAATTATCCACATATCTACCAATTCTGGCTGTGATGGAATCAATGCCACTGATAATCGGGCGGCCCGGAGGTTTGGAAAGATTCTTGTGGATTTTTGGCAAATAATATATCACTGGTACCCTCGGAGCAGAGGGTACCAGATATGCCTTTTCTTTTTTATTCAAAATACCCAATTGATACCCATCATTAATAAGGGAAAGAAGCTCCTTCTTGTATTTAAAAGTGGGATTCACTTCCAACTTTGTGTATGTGACACTGTCCAACAAGAGCCTATTAATCTCCTCCAGGTAGTCATTTTTGTTCAGAATAACGACACCACCCCCCTTGTCTGCCGGGCGTATGATGATGTCGTTACGCGCACAAATTTGTTTCACATTATATTGGTGGCTATTGTTGCTCCCAAATCTCGGCATCTTGAGAGCAACCAAATCCTTTACCACCATCTCCTTAAAAACTTGAATCGATGGAGCTACATGACCAGGTGGGTTGAATAATGAGGTGTTAGAAAAATTGGTATGCCTAATCTGAATTCTACCAATTTCCCCAGGACCTGGTACACCAGAGACTACTCCAGAATTTAAATCACGGGAGCCACCATCCGGTATACTATTCTGATAAGCATTGGCGGAAGTCAATTGACTTTGATTACCTATGGGGTTCAGGAGAAAGTGACGTTTAATATTCATTTTTCTAATAAATTTGTGGACATCTATGAATGTCTCAAATTTATTTAGTGTACGGGGGGGTGCAAACTTAAGACCTTGGCTGAGAACAGCTTGTTCACCTACAGATAATTTGACAGAACTCAAATTAAAGACTCCATCAATTTTTAATGTTTCCTTTTTTTTGGATCTGATCCTCCTCCCCCCTCTGATGCCTCTTTTTCTTCGTGTCCCTTTTTGGTCTGATGTTGCCCTGGGGAAAAAAACGACGAGTTTGTTCTACAGTAGCATAATGAGAGGGAGATTCTAGAAATTCATCTCTCTGTCTAGGAGGATAGTCATAAGGGTGTCTCATAATGGCAGGATCAACTCCACAATCCGCTTGATGGTAGGAAAGGGGAGCGAATCTATTGTGAAGAGGAATATTGTTACTTCTAGGGGTCTGTCTAGCTGGTCCATCCCTATGTTGATTATACAGATCCCTAGGGTCACCTCTAGACGCCCCTACATTATGATTATTGAAATCATTTCTATGTGGAGTTCTTGAATATGAACAGTTCCTATTCCTCTGAATTGGATGATTATTTTCATATGGGGTCCCATAAGGTGGGTAGCGATCATCATGAGCAGCCCATGAATCACTGTCACCATAGGGAACCCTATGTGGTCTACCAGTATAGTTATCATTCTGTCATTCCCGTACCGGTATCTCAGGGTGTTGATATCTGTAACTTACATTTTTATTTCCCTTTCTCAATCTGGGTCTGGTAGCATTCCCATAACCACCCTGTGGGGCATATCCCCTGTTCATTCGGATAGTCACCTCTGGCTAATGACACTGGAGGATTAACTGCACCTGATGATAAAGGGAGAGGTGCTTGTAATGAAACAGCAGGTCCCTCAGTTGACATTGGTTCATCAGGTTTAATCTGCCACTTAAAAACCACTTTATTGGAATAATCAGCCAAGTCACGATTATACTTTTTTTTCTTTTTACTCTTCTGTTCACTGTCCTCTTTTTCAAGGAACAGCTTTAATTGGTCTGATTTCTGTTTATATACCTCGTGGTCCCTAAGCGAAGACAGTTTCTCCCTGACTAACCCAATTTCATTATTAAGAAATTTCAATTTATCACGCTTCTTGTCCAATAGGAACTGGAGAAGTGAGATACCTTTATCATTGAAGTAGATGAACCACCCCTCGTTGGTCGGTTTCACCTTTCTGTGGGCTCACTTCCCACCTGAGGCTTCGTATCAATTGGGTATTTTGAATAAAAAAGAAAAGGCATATCTGGTATCCTCTGCTCCGAGGGTACCAGTGATATATTATTTGCCAAAAATCCACAAGAATCTTTCCAAACCTCCGGGCCACCCGATTATCAGTGGCATTGATTCCATCACAGCCAGAATTGGTAGATATGTGGATAATTTTTTACAACCCAATGTGGTTAATACCCCTGCCTTTCTGAGGGACACGATGCAAGTTATTAACCTCTTGGTGGATTGCGGTTGGAGAGAGGGCTGCATTCTTGCAACCGCTGATGTTGCCTCTCTCTATACCGTTATATCCCATCAATGTGGATATGAAGCCGCTAGATTTTATTTGGAGCAGGATTCCTCCATGCCATCTATACAGAGAGAATTTATTTTACAACTTTTGATTTTCGCCACGAGCCATAATTATTTCTGGTTTGGAGGTGATTTCTTTTTGCAAGCTGTTGGCGTGGCCATGGGTGCGAAGTTCGCGCCTAGCCTAGCGAACCTTTTCATGGCTCGCTGGGAAAGTGAGGTCATTGATACCAACCCACCCAAGGAGCTACGTCTCTGGAAAAGATACATCGATGATGTACTCCTGGTGTGGGGGGGTGACCTCCCCTCTCTTGAGGCCTTCTTTCATAGGCTTAATTTAAACGATAGAGGTATTTGCTTGCAGTATGAGGCCAGTAGTTCCCAGATTCACTTTTTAGACTTAAACATCATAGTCAAGGATGGTCAACTAGTTACTACTACATACTTTATAGAGACGGACCGCAATGCCTATATCCATATGAGCAGTTGCCATCACACCCCCTGGCTTAAGGCGGTCCCTAAGGGCCAGCTTCAGAGGATTAGGCGTAATTGTACTAATTTTTCTGATTATTTACAGCAGGCCCAGATTCTTAAACTTAAATTTCTGGATAAGGGATACCCTGAGGATGAGATTGATGACATTATTACCCAAGTGGGCAACTTAGATAGAGAAACTATGCTCAGCGGGGCCAGGAGGGCTAATTATGCTCCTGACAATCTATTTGCCTGCTCTTTAGTAACGGGATACTCTAACCAACATTATTTGGTTAAAAAGATACTTAATAGACATTGGGGCCTGTTGAAAAATGATAGGGTACTCGGCCCTATCTTACCTGATCATCCAGTAGTTATTTTTAGAGGTGCACCTACTTTACAGCACATGATTGCTCCCAATATTGTAGACCCCCCTAAGCCTATCTCATTTTTTCCATCTTTGAATGGTTTTCATCCCTGTAGAAGATGTGAAATTTGCCAGCTTAATGCTTTCAGAGGCCGTAGATGTGAGAACTTTCAATCAACTCAAACTAATAAAGTGTATAAGATTGAGTCATTCATCACGTGCACTACTGAATATGTAGTGTACATGATACAGTGCCCCTGCTCAAAGCAATATATTGGGCGCACTAAGCGGGCTCTTCACGTGCGGTTATCCGAACATGTGGGCAATATTAGACGTGGGTTTAGTAAGCATAATCTGTCTAGACACTACGCCAAATACCACGATAAAAAGATTAAAGGAACGCTTTTTGTGGCTTTGGCCAAACTTCAATGTCACTGGAGGGGCAGTAACAAAATCAGAGCCATCTCTAGGCTTGAAATGAGATGGATATTTAAAATGATGAGTTATGTGCCCTTTGGGCTTAATGTAGATTGGGACATTAATTCCTTTATCAATAATTCCTAACTAGTTCGCTGGCTGAGAGTGTTTTAGAAGTTTTTGATTATTCCTTGTCTACATGTTCTTAATTATTTTTAACCGTGTAGTTTTTAAATATGTTTTATTGTGTGGAATGTATGTATTCATATATACTTTTTATATATTTTTTATAGGTTTTTAATTAAACATTTATTTAGTTATTTGTATATCCATTGTGCGGCGTTTTCTCTGTAATCCCGGCTGTTGCACTCACTCCTCATCATGCTGGTATGATTTTCGGCCTCTAGATGGCGGTAATTGTACTATCTCCCTTTTGGCTTCCTTCTTTGAATGTGTTTCATCTTCCTGGGTGGTGTGTTGTTAGTTCGGCGCCATTTCTGTGTTTCCCATCTCATCTCTATAGCGGCCAGCACTTAAGATGGCGCCGCAGGTCTATTTATACCTAGAGCGTGGTGACGTGCGGTACTTGGCCCAGCCCCCAGACGACGTCCTATTGTGACGAAATGCGTAGGGTGTGGCCTACGATGCTGACGTCACTACGCTCTTCCTCTCTGCCGAGCTGGATGGGAAGTGTGTGCACAGCGGGAAGCCTGCGGAGACGCCGTAACATTGCGTTTGCCTTTACACTCGCTTATTGGATTTGTTTGTAAGTGCATCTTTTATTCATTAAATTTTTATTGGTTGGAATGATTACACTATGGGAGCCTTTCTTGTTCTTATTCCCGGAGCCATACAGCTTTAGCCGCAGACCCAGTTGCCGGCATAGGTTGTTGGGAAACCTCTAATCTCCCATATGCCTGGTCAGACCGTTGTGGTCTTCTGAGTCGGTAAGGAGCCTCATATTCACTTGGGTGCATTCACCTCTTGGGAGATTGGATCTTTTCATCACGGATTCTGGATCAGTCTTTTTTATGCTTATGAACTCTATATATATTTATTTTTTTTGGTATTGCACTATTTGTGATGGGACTTTTTATATGATCACTTTCGGTTTATTTGACATTATCACTTGAATATTTAATTATATACAATCCTTTAGTGGTCATAATAACCTTATGGTATGTTTTTTGTGGTATCAGTTATGATATTATGGTTCACAATTTTTTCATAATAATTTTTTGTTCACAAAAAATTTTTTTTCTTTTCATCTTTTGGTTATCCTTAGCGCTGCATTATTTTTTATTACTAACATCTGAAGTTTGTGTCTGACTTTTTGATGCTGACTGCTTTGGCAATCTAGGGTAATATCTCCGATTTTCGTTTACCTTTGCATTAATTTGCTTTAGGCTGTAAGGGTTAATCCTTCATAGCTACCAATCAATTACTAGGTTTCTAGCGCAGCGTTAACCTTTTGGTTTTTTATACATGATAATTTTGACTTGCAAAGGGAATTTATGCTTAGGGCTAAGCGTGCCAATTAGTGCTCAATTTATTTTATTTTTTTTGGGTGGAGGGGTTTTTATGCTAACACATGATGCTCATACATCTTGAAGGAGGGGGCACAGTTTGGCGTCTTCGCCCTGGGAGATAGATGATCTAATCCTGGCACTGCCTGCTGGTGAAACAAGAATCTTCGCAAAATGTCCATGAGCATATCTTTGCAAAGTGTCCATTTGATTAGGGAAGAAGATCATAATACACACAAAGATCTACCATCAAACTGGTCAACCGGTGGAGGGTTTCTATTTGCAGACTCTTGGTGGAACAGGCCCCTTTTAAACTCAGACCAAGAGTAAGGGCCCTTAAGTAGATAGACAGCCAGTCCAGGCTAATGGCTGCCTGCAGAAGTAGCTTCCCTTCTTCTTGGATCTCACCCATGAAGCGTTAAAGGGTAAAGCGTTGCACAAATTGGATCTTTGCTGGTATGGAGGCAGCCCACTGGTTCAAGAGGCTGGCCCAAAGGTAGTTCAGAATCCACAGTAACCTTAGCAATTGTGTACTGAAGGCCCTGCACAGAGTGTTTACAAATAGTAGTGGAGTTTAGCACAACTGAGGGTCATGCAAATGTAGATTCATTAAACAACATATGAAGAGATCCTTTCAGGGCTGGCTCAGCCCTTCCTTCTCTGAGCTGGCCATTCAGCTGTCGGCTAATTGCCAGCTCTCATCTCTCTCCACAGTTAATCAGCTGTTGTGGATCTGCTCGTCAGTCTCGCCTACTTAAAAATCTCCAGCTCACTTCATTCCTGCCTTTGCCTTTGTCACATCACAAGAAACCATCTCCTGCATTCCTGTTTAAAGACTGGCTTTGCTGACATCCCTTCTGGCTCCTTATCCTGCTTGCTGTTCCTCTACTTGGATCCCTGACTTGTGGCCTGGCTGATTACCCGATCTGGTTACTGAACTCTAGCTTGGCTGACTACCCGATCCGGTTACTGGACTCTGGCTATGCTTTGACTACGCTTACTCTATTTACCTTTTTATTTATAAACAAGTGTGATTTTACTGTACTTCTGTCTCGGTCTGGTTCATGGTTTCTGACAGTAGGTGAAGGCCATAAATTCAGAAGATACAGTCAATCCACTTGTTGGTAATAATTTTTCCAGATTGGATGAGCAAGATCACCGCATGGATCAGTTTGCCATGGCGTTACAAACACTCCTGAGTCGCACGGCTCACCTGAAGTCCCTCACTGTGGCTACTCTGGTACAACCTGAGTTGCAGGCCATCCCTGCTGCTGTGCCGGTTTCTGTGCAGGCACCCGCCTTGAGTATTACCTCTATAAGAGGTATGTCTGGTTCCACCCTGCTTCCCCAGCGATTTGGGGGTGATATAGTTCAATGCAGAGGGTTTGTCAATCAAGTTGAGATGTACTTTGAGATGCTGCCCCAGGCATTTTCCACGGACAGAAGCAAAGTAGGGTTTGTGATATCTTTGCTTTCTGAGAGAGCCTTGGCCTGGGCTTACCCTCTATGGGAGACGCAAAAACCTGTTGTCTTGAGTTACCCTAAGTTTGTGGCCTCCTTTAAAAGGGTATTTGACGTTCCCGCACACTCCGCCTCTGCTGCCAAGTGCCTCACGTCCATCAAACAGAGTACGAGAACTGTTGCCCACTACGCCATTGAATTCCGTACTCTGGCAGCAGAAGTTGCTTGGAACAATGAGGCCCTCGTGGCTGATTTTTCTCATGGTCTCTCGGATTCCATTAAGGATGAGATAGCAGCCCAAGATATACCCACTGAGCTGGAGAGCTTGATCTCGTTTGCAATTCTCATTGACTCCAGACTCAGAGAAAGACTTTCTTTTAGGGAGCGCTTGCGGAAGCCTCCTGTACGTTTGCCTCCGAGCTTTGCAGTCCCACCCGTGCCTCCCTCACCTCCCATGCCTCCTGGTACCGAGTCGGTCAGTGAAAATGAACCTATGCACTTGAGCTTCACGAGTCTCTCTGCAGATGAGAGGGCCTTTGGGAGGAGGGAGAGATTGTGCATTTATTGTGGCCAGGCAGGTCACTTTTTGAAGTCTTGTCCTACCGGTCCTGGGAACACCTGAACCCTGAGGTTCTGTCATGGACAGACCTTAGGTGGTGTTGTGTCGTCCCCAGTTATCCAGGAGGATAAGCCCCTGGTTTCGGTCACCCTGTCTTGGGCTAAGTCATCTATCGAGATACAGGCTCTAATCGACTCTGGGGCTGCAGGCCTGTTCATTGATGCTGCCTTTGTATCAAAGCACTCGATTCCACTGCAGCTGCGTGACACTCCACTTGCCATTGAGGCTCTTGACGGGAGACCTCTACAGCCTGCCCTTGTGTCTCATGAGACAGTTCCGTTGTCCATGGCCGTAGGGGCTCTTCACCATGAGATAATCCAATTCCAAGTGATTTCCTCTAATAAGTTTCCGCAGGTTATTGGTTATCCTTGGTTACAGAGGCACAACCCCTCTTTTGATTGGCTCCGTGCTGAGGTTCTCTCATGGTCACCACAATGCAGTAAAACATGCTTCCGGAAGGTAGCCAAGGTCCTGTGTACCTCTTCACTCTCCTCCTTGCCAGAGGAGATTTTAGCGATGTCTTTGGCAAAGGTCAAGCCGGTAGTTTGCCTCCACACCGGCCGTATGATTGCACAATTGACCTTCAACCTGGTGCCACTCCCCCTCATGGCTGGGTTTACCCTTTGTCGGTCTTGGAGGATAAAGCCATGGAGGAGTATCTTGCAGACGCACTTTCTCTGGGTTTCATCCCCAAATCCTCGTCTCCTACTGGTGCTGGTTTCTTCTTTGTGAAGAAGAGGAGTGGTGAACTGAGACCTTGTATTTATTATAGGGGTCTCAATCGTTTCACAATTAGGAATGCCTACCCGATCCCGTTGATTACAGAGTTATTTGACCGCCTCAAGGGAGCAACTGTTTTCACTAAGCTTGATCTGAGAGGGGCTTGCAATCTCATGAGAATTAAGGAGAGCGATGAGTAGAAAACTGCGTTTAATACCAGAACAGGACATTATGAGTATCTTGTAATGCCTTTTGGCCTTTGTAACGCCCCGGCAGTTTTCCATAAATGTATTAACGATGTCCTCTGAGATTTGTTGCAGTTATGTGTGATGGTTTATCTCGATGATATCCTCATATTTTTCAAGTCCCTGGAGAGCCACCACACAGATGTCTGTCGTGTGCTTTAGAAATTAAGAGAGAACAATCTCTATTGTACACTGGAGAAGTGTGAGTTCCATCGGGAACAGGTTAAATTCCTTTCCTCATTTCCACTGGTTTTTCGATGGACCCAGAGAAACTTCCGGCAGTCCCACAGTGGCCTCAACCCGTGGAGTTACGTCCTCTGCAGCGTTTCCTGGGTTTTGCCAACTATTATCGGAAGTTTATTCCCAACTTCTCGTCTCTGGTCAAGCCCCTGACCGATATGACCAGAAAGAACGGTAACCCACAGAGTTGGTCTCCGGAGTCCATTAAGGCCTTTGAAAGTCTCAAGGCTGCCTTTGTTTCTGCTCCTGTGTTGGCACATCCTGATCCTACGTTACCTTTTATCCTTGAGGTTGATGCTTCTAAAACTGGTGTTGGTGCCCTTCTGTCTCAACGTCCTACCTCTGAGAGTGCTATGTATCCTTGTGGCTACTTTTCCAAGAAATTTTCACCTGCCGAGTGCAATTACGAGATTGATGACAGAGAGCTTTTGGCAATCATTTTAGCCCTGAAAGAATTGGGGGCTTGACCGGATGGAGGAGAGGGTGTGTGTGTGTGAGTGAGAGTGCAGGGTGCTTCTTCCCCGCTCTCTATCCCCGCCTGAATTGAACTGCATTACTTGGTGGGCTTGCCATATCTTCCCATACCTGCCATACCTGGCTTTTTTGGAGAAAGTAGGGGGGCTTGTCTGGGGGAGCCTATCTTTTCCTTGGTGCCCTGTGGAGAGTTCGTGGCGTGGTCTTGGAGGTGCTCTCTCTGCCTTCCCTGAGCTGGATGGTGCGGCTGGAACTGACGTGATGCCGGGGCTGTGTAGTGTGCAAAGCTGTCTGCGATCCCGCCCACGATCTCGCGGGAACGAGACTGGCTAGTGCGACAGTGCACTGTTCAGCTGATACAGTGTGAGAGCCGAGAGGGGGAGTGAGAGGGGAGCGAGTACCATGGGGAGAGCGGGGAGACCCGCCAGGAGACTCAATCCCCCCCTCCTTGCAATAATAGACTAATAATAGACTGCAACAGACTGCAACAGTTCTTGTCTAAATCACCAGTTAACCCCAGCATGTCTAGCAAACGTGTACCTGATGAGCAGCCACCCCAGAATGGGACCCAGAAGATGCGCTCCGCAAAGGAGAAGGTGAATTAAGCATCCGCTGCAGCTGCAAAACTGGAGCGCTTCGCTCATACAACCTCTCTGTTGCCCGTCAAGGGGGGTCACCAGCAGGCAGCGGCACAAGCCAAAACCCAGACGGGGGGTACATCAGATAGAAGGAGCCAGTGGCATGGCCAGATAACCTCAAACCCTACCACCCCATCCAGCAACAAAACGGTTAGTACTAAAGGGACAGGGGGAGGTAAATAAGGAACTGTAACAACAAAGTCCACAGGAGTCGGGGCAGCCTTTACGGTCGGTCCTATTTTGAAAAACGAGGAGCCTACATTGAGGGTTGTACTCTATGCCGTTAATGCTTGTAAAGACTCAATCACCAGTCTTGATAGCCAGCTAAAAAGTATTAAGGAGGAATTACTCTCTATGAGCCAGGTGCTGTGTAGGACCGTGGAAAAGACTACTGCCTTAGAAGAGAGACTAAGTGCAGTCGAGGATAACTTATATCCATTAAAGCAAAAAATTAAGGGGTTACAGGAACAAATGGCCACACATGCAGCTAAACTTGATGAAATGGAAAATAGAAGCCGTAGAAATAACGTGAGACTGATAGGCTTACTGGAGAAGAGCGAGGGTCCAAATCCCATAGTATTCCTTGAGGGGTGGCTTAGGGAAATATTTGGGGACTCCACTTTTACATCACTATTTGCGATCGAAAGAGCCCACCGAGTTCCCGCTAGGACCCGACAGACGGGGGAGTATACCAGGCCACTACTCTTGAAACTTGTTAACTATAACGACAAGATGATCCTATTACAGAGAGCTAGAGAGATGGGGGACATTATGTATAATGGGGTTAGAGTCTCATTTTATCCGTACTTTTCCCAGATCTCCAGAAGCGCAGAGCGGGATTTATACCAATTAAGCGAACTCTGCAGAAGTACAAGATTGTGTATGCTCTGCTGTACCCAGCCCGTTTGCGGGTGACAGCTTTGGGTGGAACTTTATTTTTCAACTCACCACCTGAAGTGGAGAAATGGCTGGAAGGGAATAAAGGGGACTTGTAGGAACTATTGAGCATTGAGTGTGGGGGGTGGTTTGGTTGAGGTATATTGTGGGCTTAGTGGCCCTCCTCTCCCCTTCTTCCTTCTTCCCCTATCCCCCCCCCCCTTTTTTTCTCTTTTTTTTGGCTTGATTATCACTAGAATTGTAATATCACTGAAATGCCACGGAAATGTCACTCAAATAAGATTGTTTGTCCAATATGGAGAGAGTGGGGAGGGGGAGGCACTCTTTTGGTTTAAATGTATACAAGTAGGGGAGGAAAAGTGTATGGTAAGGTCACAGATGAAGCCCTTAGGGTTGGCCCTGAAGGGCATGGGTGGGGGGATAAGGGATGGTTGGGTGGAAGGGGGGTCGTGGGTGGTGGGATTAGGTGCAGGGGGAGAGTTAACTACCACATATCACAAATATTAACATGTCAGAAGGCACAAATAGTGAGAGGGGGAAGATATGGTGAGAGGGAGGAATATATAGTCTGGAGAAATCACTTGGGATAGAGAGGTGTGAGCGGGTGTTTTACGTTAATTATTTTTTTATTTAGTTTACGGCAGGTCTTTAGTGTGGATTTATTTTTTGTTATTTTACCATGAAAGAAAGGAATTTTAGTATAACCTCATGGAATGTTCGGGGCCTGGGGGATCCAATTAAGAAAGCTACGGTCCTATCGACACTGGAGGGGAGTGGGCCCGGACTGCTCTGTTTTCAGGAAACGCATTTAACTAATGACACTGCATTACAAATCCCCAACCGGAAGTTCCAAGTTCAATACCATTCGGTCCACTCCTCCTATTCGAGGGGGGTGAGTATTCTAGTTGGGAGAGGAGTGGCGTTTTCCTGCAGAGAGAGTTATATCGATGAACAGGGCCGGTATATTTTTTTGCTTTGCTCTATTGAAAACAAACTTTTTGTGTTGGCAAATATTTATATTCCCCCTCCTTTTAAGCTGGAGGTTCTACACAAGTTACTAGAGTTTGTACTGGATAAAGCAGGAACCCCCGATAATAGCGGTGGGTGATTTTAATGAAGTTCTGGATAAGAGTCTAGATAGATTCCCATCGGGAAATAGGCTCAACACGGCAGGCGAGGGTCGGCTATCTAGATTCTTGGTGGAAATGGGTCTGAGTGACATGTGGCGAATGCGCTATCTGCAAGAAAGGCAGTATTCTTGCTTTTAAAGCTCTTACCTCACTCTCTCTAGAATTGACATGGCCCTGGGTAACAGGGAGGCAATGTCATCAGTAAGTAATATAGAGTATGGTACAAGAGGAGTCTCGGACCACTCCCCATTGGTGCTGACAATAAATACAGGGGGCAAAATTCATCCTAGAGAATGGAAAATCAGCCCTTACTGGCTGGAATTGATTGGCAACCCTGGAGAAGTGGTGTCTAGATTAAATGAATTTGTACAAATCAATACAGGCACGGCGCTGCCTGGGGTGGTTTGGGACTCCTTAAAGGCCTATCTCAGAAGCCTCTTAATCCAACAAGTGGCAAGAACAAAGGGGAAATCGAGAGAGTGGGAAGGGGAAATTGAAAATGAGGCGATCCAGGCAGAGAAGCAATATGTTGAAGATCCAACCCCTGACAGACAGAGGGAATGGTTAGATAAGCAACAAGTCTATAAAATGGCAATTTTTAGGAGGACGGAGAATAGATGAATATTTCAGCGGTAGTGCCATTTTGGTGAGGAGGAGCGGGTCGGTGGTACACTCTCCCTCTTGATTAAATCTAATACTTCCCCCTCTACAGTCTCTGCGATCAGGACATCAAGTGGAGAGATCATTACTGACTAGGGATGAGCTTCGAGTTCGAGTCGAACTCATGTTCGACTCGAACATTGGCTGTTCGCAAGTTCACCGAACAGCGAACAATTTGGGGTGTTCGCGGCAAATTCGAATGCCGCGGAACACCCTTTAAAAGTCTATGGGAAAAATCAAAAGTGCTAATTTTAAAGGCTAATATGCAAGTTATTGTCATAAAAAGTGTTTGGGGACCTGGGTCCTGCCCCAGGGGACATGGATCAATGCAAAAAAAAGTTTTAAAAACGGCCGTTTTTTCAGGAGCAGTGATTTTAATAATGCTTAAAGTCAATCAATAAAAGTGTAATATCCCTTTAAATTTTGTACCTGGGGGGTGTCTATAGTGTGACTGTAAAGGGGCGCATGTTTCCTGTGTTTAGAACAGTCTGACAGCAAAATGACATTTTGAAGGAAAAAACTCATTTAAAACTACCCGCGGCTATTGCATTGCCGACAATACACATAGAAGTTCACATAGACCCCGCCCCCCTCTGACGCACGGTGACTTGACGGGACTTCCCTGTGGCATTCCCCGTGACGTCACAGGGAAGTCCCGTCAAGTCACCGTGCGTCAGAGGGGGGGCGGGGTTCACCGGGTGGCCCCGCCCACCCGGTTATTTAAGAACTGTCAGACGAGGAGCGCCGTCACACAGCGGGAGCCTCCCTCCATGCCAGCATGGATTGCGGAGCGGCCCGGAGAAGAAAATGAAGAAGAACAGAAGAGAAGAAAAGAAGAAGAGAAGAGCGGGAGCCTCCCCCCTATGCCATGGGTGCGGAGCGGCCCGAGGAGAAGAAGATAGAAGACGCCGCGGAGGAGATGCTGGACGAGAACGCTGGAGGAAGAACCAGAAGAGCCAGAAGAACCAGAAGAACCAGAAGATGAAGGAAGATAGAAGAAAGAAGAAGCATTTAAATAAAGGAATTGTCAAAAACTGTCTCTTGTCATTTTTAACATTTTTTGACACTTTTTTCGTGAAATGGTAGGGGTACTTATGTACCCCCTTACCATTTCACACAGGGGGGGGGCCAGGATCTGGGGGTCACCTTGTTAAAGGGGGCTTCCAGATTCCAATAAGCCCCCCGCCCGCAGACCCCCACAACCACCGGCCAGGGTTGTGGGGATGAGGCCCTTGTCCTCATCAACATGGGGACAAGGTGTTTTGGGGGGCTACCCCAAAGCACCCTCCCAATGTTGAGGGCATGTGGCCTGGTACGGTTCAGGAGGGAGGGGGGGCCGCACTCTCGTCCCCCCCTCTTTTCCTGCGGCCTGCCAGGTTGCGTGCTCGGATAAGGGTCTGGTTTGGAATTTAGGGGGAACCCCACGTCATTTTTTTTTTTTAATTTTGGCCGGGGTTCCCCTTAATATCCATACCAGACCTGAAGGGCCTGGTATGGAATTTAGGAGGACTCCCACGTCATATTTTTTTTTAAATTTTGGTTCGGGGTTCCCCTTTGGGGAATTCCCATGCCGTTTTTATCAATGAACTTCTATGTGTATTGTCGGCAATGCAATAGCCGCGGGTAGTTTTAAATGAGTTTTTTCCTTCAAAATGTCATTTTGCTGTCAGACTGTTCTAAACACAGGAAACATGCGCCCCTTTACAGGTATACTATAGACACCCCCCAGGTACGAAATTTAAAGGGATATTACACTTTTATTGTTTGACTTTAAGCATTATTAAAATCACTGCTCCTGAAAAAACGGCCGTTTTTAAAACTTTTTTTTGCATTGATCCATGTCCCCTGGGGCAGGACCCAGGTCCCCAAACACTTTTTATGACAATAACTTGCATATAAGCCTTTAAAATTAGCACTTTTGATTATTCATGTTCGTGTCCCATAGACTTTAACGGTGTTCGCATGTTCGAACGAACTTTTTTCCTGTTCGCATGTTCTGGTGCGAACCGAACAGGGGGGTGTTCGGCTCATCCCTATTACTGACGCATTGGAGATAATATATGCATTTGGCGATTATTATAAGTCTCTGTATAAATCCAATAGGGGAAGTGGGGGGCGCAATATCGGATGATTTCCTCTAGCGAATATCTAATATCTATCCCGACCTTGTCAGAGAAGGATAGAATAGATCTAGAAGCACCAGTGACTCTAGAGGAGTTAAAACAGGCAGTGGCGGGGATGCCTAACCACAAATCATCAGGCCCGGACGGCTTCCGGTAGAAATATATAAATATTATGGTGAGGTATTCAGGTACTCCCTGAACTGCTGAAAACACTGGGATGGGCGTCAGATAATGCTAGACTCCCTACAGAAGCCACTATTTTTTTTTACAAAACGTAGTATGTTTATATTCCCTACATGTATGCATTTTATCACTTATGAATAAACTGTAGAATTTGATGCTAGTGTTTGATCACGCGCCTTCCACCCTTTCCTCCCACACTATCTTCTTCAGACCACCCCGGGTCAGTCCAGGCAGTGGGACACACTTGATCATCTTCTCCAGTCCGGCCATTATAACAGTACTACGTACCCATACCAACTACACGCAGGAAATTATCTTTTCCTTTCTTTATTATCATTGTAATACATAAGGAGGGGAAGGATCAGCAGGAAGTCTCCTCTTATCCTCCAATTTCATTATTATGTACTGATGTAAAAATCTTGGCTAAAGTTTTAGCAACCCGCCTAAACAAATGTATTGAAAAGTTGATACATCCTGACCAGTCAGGTTTTATTCCCAGTAGATCAACTAGCACTAACATTAGAAGAGTCTTCTTAAATATTCAGATTCCAACTGACAACTTGGGCCCCAGGGCCATTTTGGCCTTGGATGCTGCTAAGGCCTTCGATAGCCTAGAATGGGACTAGAGCGATTTGGGTTTGGCCCCTCTTTTATTGGATGGGTGAAACTACTCTATAATGAACCTAGAGCAAGAATTAAGATTAATAATGAATACTCAGAAGTGCTTCACCTAGAGAGAGGGACGAGGCAGGGTTGTCCCCTATCTCCCCTATTGTTTGCTCTGGCAATGGCCCCTTGCAATCATGACTAGATCATGACTAGACATACAGGGGTTCCGGCGACAGTTAGAAGAAGACACGATCGTGCTGTTCGCGGATGATGTCCTGTTTTTTCTTGGAGACGTTGAGTCTTCACTAAATGCAGTGATACAAATGGTTGATGAGTTCGGGCCATTTTCTGGTCTGGTCATCAATTGGGACAAGTCGGCTTTGTTACCAATCGACCCACTTGGCGACCAGATACTACCGGGAACCCCCCTCCTGAAAGTAGTAGCCATGCTGAAATATCTGGGTGTTTGGATTACTAGGGATACAAACCAGTATGTCAATGATAATTTAGCCCCATTGTAATCTAATTAAGATGATATGGCTTCCGCAGATACTGTACATACTCCACAACTCTCCAACCTGGATAGGCCAGAAGTGGTTTAAGAGAATTGAATCCCTGTTCAGGGAATTAATTTGGAAGAAGAGCCGATCTAGGATCGGCCTTCAAACTATGCAACTACCGATTAAAGAAGGAGGTATGGAAATCCCGCATCCGAGATTATACTTTTTGTCATCCCAGCTCCAACATCTAGTGGGCTGTGGAGCCCTAGGTGGTGGGAATTCCAGCAAAAAAATGATGCTAATGGGGGCCCCACACAGTACACTAGTGGAGGCATTAGAAGCAGGCTCTTTTATTCATAGATGCCCGACGATAGTACTAGTTACTAAAGTGTGGCAGGCATCAAAGGCACTAATGGGATACAACAGAGTAACTGAGTATACCCCTTTATGGAATAATAAAAATTTGGCCGAAATAAGGGGTATAGAGAGACCTCGGGAATGGGAAAGACAGGGTATTAGATGCTTAATTCAATTGTATGAGGGTAACCTCATGAAGTCATTCTCAGATTTAAGATGGGAATTTAATATCTCAAACAATACATTTTATAAATATCTCCAGATTAGGCATGCCATTCAAGTCCAATTCAGGTCTCAAACCATTGAATGGACCCAGATTCCGGTACTTATAAAAATAATTAAACCAGTCTCAACTAAAGGCTTAATCTCCAAGCTATATGCTAGCTTGGGTGATAGAATTATGAGCGGAGTGGGACCTCTTAAGAGCAAAGCGAGGTGGGAGAGAGACGTAGGGACAATAACTATGGAGCAACCTGAGGATAAGACATGTCTTTTAGGGAGCTTGGAGGAAGATATAGTTCCGCCCGGTACTACTGCAAGAGAGCTGAGATGCTTGTTCCAAGCGAGGAAACTAATCACACAGAAATGGCAGGCAAAGTCCCCCCCAACTGTTAAGACTTGGATTGAGACTATAAATTCAATGGTTTGGAGTGAAAGAGTGGTATATATTAGACAAAATAACCTTAGAAAGTTTGTGAGACTGTGGAGTCCTTGGTTGGAGGAGATGGGATGTCCCTTATGAGGGGATGGTGGAGAGCGGGGGAGATTCCTCCCCCGCTCTCCATCGTACCTCCATCTCTTCTACCTCTTTATTTTTCGTGGTCTCTGTCTTACATCTTCTTTTTGCCCACAGAGTGGGTTGATTCTCTTTCTTTGCCTATTTTTGATAGTTAATAGCCAATTTGTTATGTATAATTAATGATGGGATGATGTGTGGTAGAGGGTTGGGAGTAGATCGGGTGGGAGGGTGGGAGAAGAAATATAAAATAATAATAGTTTTTTTTGTATTATGCAGTTCTACTGTATATGTCAATTCATGATGCTGTATGTTTTTAATTTTGCAATATGAAAATCAATAAAAAGGATGTAAAGTAAAGCCCTGAAAGAATGGAGACATCTCCTCGAAGGTACCACTGTGCCGGTGCTCATTCTTACTGACCATAAGAATCTCACATTCTTGTCCCAGGCTAAACGCTGCTCTCCCAGAAGGGTGCGATGGGCTCTTTTCTTGTCAAGTTTCAATTACATTGTCTCATTCTTACCCGGTACTAAGAATGAAAGGGCTGACACCTTGTCACGACAATTTTCCTCCACTTCCAAGTTGGAGTCGGTTCCGGTTCCTATAATTCCTCCTGATCGTATTCTGGCTACGGTTCGCACCAGTCTTACTTCTCCTTTGGGTGACAAAATTCTTGCTGCTCAGGTCGATGCTCCTCCTGAGAAACCTTGTGACCGCTGCTTTGTCCCAGAGTGTTACTTACCATTCTCCCAAGGCAGCTGGCCACCCTGGTAAGAATCAACTCATTTGGGCCATTTCCCAACAATTCTGGTGGCCTAGTCTACATGCTGATGTAACTGCCTTCGTAGCTGCCTGTTCTGTGTGTGCTTACAGTAAGACTCCACGACACCTTCCAGTGGGCCTCCTACGACCCAATAGAGAGAGGCCCTGGACCCACCTGTCTATGGATTTCATTGTGGAGTTTTCCAACTCCCAAGGCAACACAGTTATCCTTATGGTGGTTGACCGGTTCTCAAAGATGTGTCATTGTATTCCAGTTAAGAAGTTGCCCACTTCTAAGGAACTGGCTTCCATTTTTGTTCTGGAGATCTTTTGCTTACATGGGCTACCCAAGGTGATTGTCTCGGATAGGGGTAGTCAGTTTGTGTCCTGGTTCTGGCGAGCCTTTTGTGCAGAGCTGGGAATTCAGCTTGCTTTCTCCTCTGCATATCACCCGCAGTCTAATGGGGCCGCAGAGCGAGCCAATCAGTCCTTGGAGCAATTCCTACTTTGCTATATTTCTGACCATCACAACAATTGGTTAGACTTATAACCACGGGCAGAGTTTGCTCACAACAGTGCCTTGAATTCTGCTTCCCGATTGTCTCAGTTTATGGCGAATTATGGTTTTCAACCTTCCATGTTGCCTGACTCGTTTGTTCTGCAGAGTATTCCCACGCTAGAGGAGCATCTCCGTGGTCTTCGCTCCACTTTGGCACAAGTCCAGGAGGCTTTGTGTCATGCTAATGATAGGTACAGACTCCATGCTGACCACAGACGCCTGCCTGCACCTTCCTACCAGGTTGGGGACAGGGTCTGGCTGTCATCTCGCAACCTCCGACTTCGTGTTCCCTCACTGAAGTTCGCACCTCGGTTTATTGGGCCTTTCCGTATCCTTCGCAGGGTTAACCCAGTGGTTTACGCGTTGGACCTTCCTCCTAGTATGCGCATCTCAAATGTTTTTCATGTCTCCTTATTGAAACCATTGATCTGCAACCGCTTTACCACCTCAGTGCCACGTCCTCACCCTATACAGGTTGAGAACCATGAAGAGTATGAGGTACAATCCATTGTTGACTCCCGTAGGTTCCGTGGGCGCATACAGTACCTGGTGCATTGGAAGGGGTACGGTCCAGAGGAACGCTCCTGGGTCTCATCCTGGGACGTACATGCTCCTGCCCCCCTCCGTGATTTCCATAGACGTTTTCCCCTCAAGCCCGGTGGTCCTCGGAGGGGGAGGGTTCATTGAGGAGGGGGGTACTGTCAGGGCTGGCTCAGCCCTTCCTTCTCTGGGCTGGCCATTCAGCTGTCGGCTAATTGCCAGCTCTCATCTCCCTCCACAGTTAACCAGCTGTTGTGGATCTGCTCATCAGTCCCACCTACTTAATGATCTCTAGCTCACTTCATTCCTGCCTTCGCATTTGTCACATCACAAGAAACCATCCCCTGCGTTCCTGTTTAAAGACTGGCTTTGCTGACATCCCTTCTGGCTCCTTATCCTGCTTGCTGTTCCTCTACTTGGATCCCTGACTTCTGGCCTGGCTGATTACCCAATCTGGTTACTGAACTCTGGCTTGGCTGATTACCCGATCTGGTTACTGAACTCTGGCTTGGTTGACTACCCGATCCAATTACTGGACTCTGGCTATGCTTTGACTACGCTTACTCTATTTACCTTTTTATTTTTATTAATAAACAAGTGTGATTTTACTGTACTTCTGTCTCGGTCTGGTTCATGGTTTCTGACAGATCCTCAATTTCAAAAGATTCAGAGGGCCGAGTACCACAGGGATGAACGAAGGGCCGGCATGACAGGGTTAATGGGGTGTGTACAGGCAGCATAGTAAAGGGGTGAAGAAAGGAAGGAAGCGAGTGGAGAGGAAGGGGAGGGGCAGTCATCATGAGGGAGAGAGAGAGGGGCAAGCCACTTAAAGTCACTTCTCTTCCCTGCTGCACGCCGCTGGTGGGCAACAGAATGGGGGACGTGGAGACAATAATGGCTCAGCTACGGGTGGCAGCGTCAGTGCACAGCATCGATTGGTTGCACGCCCAGGTCGGGAGTTTGCTAGCAGGAGCTGGGCAGGGGGGTACTGTCCCTGCACCCCCGCTGTGTCACGGGCTCAGAGGTCCAGGCCTCAGGAGTGCCTTCGCCCAGAGGTATCACCCAGGGTCCAGCGCCACCTTAGGAGCTCCACGGAGACTTCCTCTGGGGACCCTCCGGCTCCAGCACAAAAATGCCAAGCCCACGCGGCATCAGTGCGGCCCGGGAGGAATCCTCAGCCTCAACGGGACTCGCGGGATGGGGCGGAAATGGCTGGCATGGCCCATCCCTCGACGATGGGTCAGGTGCAAAGTGCGGCGCCCGGGAATGGCTATTTGGCCACCCAGGTGGCTCAGCCAGGGAGAGACAGGTCCTCGGGAGCTGGCCTGGTGCCTGGAGCAGCTGATGTCCCTGCCACATAGGAGCCGGTGGGGGAGCAGAGGCCTGATGGCGGCACTGCAGCTGGTGGGATCCATGGTCGTACGGCAAGAGGAGCAGGGAGACTGGCTTCATCCCACCCGGGGGGGCAAGTGCCCAGCTGGTCAGTGATGAAGAATGGCCTGGGCCCTCCTGGAGGTTGGCGAGTGGTGACGTCACGGGCGGCTGCAGTGGCGCCCAGCAGACTGCAGATGTAACGGCCCTGGACAGCACCGATGATCATGAGGATGCTACCCTATTTGAAGGGGAGCTAGAAGACAAGAGCAAAGAGGAGTCAGTGGAGGTGTCAGAAATGGTGGAGAGGCCAACCCTCTTTGTTTTCCGTGTGTGTGTCAGGTCACCTTGAGGCTAGGTGACAGATGCACACCGTTGGGATCTGGAGTGCACCGCAAGGCAGTGGACCCTACGGCTGACTGCTGCGGATGGGAGTCCGGGTATAAGGAAGGCAGGGCCGCTGGAACACCAACACGGATCCCACTGGGGTTAGAGCGTAGGATTCCCTGGGGCGCAGAGTCTAAGAGCCAGCAGGTGTTCCCCAGAGCCTCTAGTGGTGAGGATGGACTGGGCTGCAACTGGCTCCAGGTCGCGACCCCCAGGGTCCCCCAGCTCACACCCACAGTAGGCAACAGAAGGATAGGGATAGTAAAGGAATAAGCCAAGGTCAGGGCCACAAGCAGACAAGGACAACAGAGTACACGCCAAGGTTCAGGGTCACAGGCAAACAGGCATAGTCGGGAGACACGCCAAAGGTCAGGGTCACGAGCAGACAGGAATAGCATAGAACACGCCAAGGTCGGTAACAGAAATAAACGTAGAGCACACGGCAGGCAGGAACAGGCAGCCAAACACACAAGTGTTGATTAGCAGGGCTGACCTGCAGTGCAGAGGTTAATATAGAGTTCTCTGATAGGAGCTGGGGTGGAGCCATGCTAGAGGAGAGTTAATAAAAGCAGTCAGGTGAGAGACAGCTGGTCTTTGGAGATGAACACATGGAGACAGGTAAGCTGACAAACAAACTCTATTGCATAACCATGACAGTGTGCCTGTGGTTGGGGGAACGGGTGCTGGGGGGGTGTTGAATGGTGTGTCTGTGTCAGGGCCTGGGGTGGTGGTGGATTCTGGGAGGTCTGGCGCGCAGAATGTGGCGCAGCTATTGGTGTGTTTAAAAAACATTTTGGTGGCCCTGTTACTGGGTTCCGGGTTTCCCACGGTGGCTTGGGTCACCCGTCCGGATGTGGGTACAAGTGTAACGGGGCCTCTGGCAGTGGTCGGCGGCACATTAACGGCCGGGACTAGGACATTGTCCGGTCTGCCGCAAGCAGCTCCAGGTGCACCAACTGTCTTGGAGGTGGCGCAAGTGACAGTAGCAAGGGAGGATGGTGCGGTGGACAACGGACAAGGTAAGGAAGTATGGAGAAGGAGGTGGACCGGGTTCGTTTGGTGGACTCGGCCAAATGTGAGATGTATTTTTGTTTTTCGAGAGGCTGATGGGAGCACACCTCAAGCAGGAAGTGCGGGATAAAATTTGGAGGGGTGAGTATGTCCCTGCTTCCGCTGGAAAAATTTAATCTGGACAGAGGTAAGCGACAACAAGAAAGAGGAGGAGAAGAGGAGATGCGGGCTTATTCCTTGGTCGTATACAAATTGGCTCAGGGCATGTGCTATTTTAGCTAGTCATAGGGGAGAGGGTGCCAGAGAATTGCTCCGCTCTCTTTTGCTATTTGGATGCGATCAGGGAAGCTTATCACATCTATGGGGTCTGGCCTGGCTTAGGTACAATGAGCAGTTCCGTCAGCGCAAAGCACTACACCTGTCTTTGCACTGGGACCACAAAGACATTAGTCTTTGGATGCGACTCAGGATCCCGGCTGATCTTCTTACTCTGGACAGTCGGCCAACAAATGTAAGGGGTGTTGGGCGTTTAACAAAGGGAATTGCAAGTTTGGAACAACGTGCAAATTTAAACACGAGTGCGGGGGCTCACATTCTCTCAATAGATGTACACAAAGAGGCAAGGGCAGAACGGGGGAGCTTGCGGGAATAAGGGAGGACGGTGGAACTGCTGACTGCAGGATTCACCGAGGGTTTTCGTATTCCATGTAGACTTACTCACCCCCCCCAACCTTCGGACAATCTGAAGTCGGCATGGGCTCGCTCTGATGTGGTGTCCACAAAGTTAGCAAAAGAGGTTGAGGTGGCGGGTCCGTTCGCCTCTTCTCCACTGGATAATTTGGTGGTTTCTCCTTTGAGGGTGGTCCCCAAGAAGGAACCCAACAAGTTTAGATTGATCCATCATTTGTCCTATCCTAGGGGGGGTTCGGTGAATGAGTCCATAGATCCAGGCCTGTGTTCTGTTTCATACACTTCTTTCTATACTGCGGTGCGCTGGGTTCGGGTCTATGGTCGGGGGGGCTTTATTGGCAAAAACGGATATTGAATCCGCTTTTCACTTGTTGCCAGTACATCCCGACAGTTTTCACTTGTTGGGTTGTAAGTGGCAGGGGAGCTATTTCATCAATCAATGTTTGCCCATGGGATGCTTTCGTGTTCCATGTTCAAAACTTTTAGTTCATTCTTTGAGTGGGTGGTCAGGGAGGTGTCCGGGCTTCCATCTGTTATCCACTACCTCGATGATTTTCTGTGTATCGGGCCGGCCGCTTCTAATCATTGTCTAATCATTGTAGGATTTTGTTGGCCACTGTTCAACACATGGCGGAACACTTTGGCATTCCGCTGGCAGCAGACAAGACGGAAGGCCTGGCTACGGTCCTGAGTTTTCTGGGGATTTTAAATGACACTGTGGCCATGGAATGCCACCTCCCAGAAGACAAGTTGACAGACTTGCTGACGGCGGTGGTTTCAGCGCGGGGGGCTGACAAAGTGACCCTGCGTCGACTTCAGTTGCTTCTAGGGAAACTCAACTTTGCTTGTGGGATAATGCCGATGGGCAGGGTTTTTAACTGCCGGCTGGCGGCCGCCACAGCAGGGGTTCAGGCTCCGGGACATCACATTTGATGTGATCTTCAATTGTGGGAATCCTTTTTGGATTCTTATAATGGCAGGTCGGTGTGGATGTCTGAAGCTATGTCCAGTTTTGATTTGGAGCTATTTACTGACGCCGCTGGATTGGCGGGTTATGGTGCATATTTTGGCGGACAGTGGAGTGTGGGCCCGTGGAAATTGGAATGGCGAGAGGGTGGGTTTACCAAGAATTTGGCACTTTTGGAACTGTTTCCAATTGTGCTGGCAGTGGAGCTTTGGGGTTCTCAGTTCTGCAACTAGAAAATCCATTTTAATTACGATAACACGTCTGTCGTGCAGGCTATTAATAGCGTGTCACCGTCATCGCCACCGGTTGTGCATTTGTTGAGCTTGTTTGCGTTGCAATGCTTTTGTGTATGCTGTTCATGTCCCAGGGTGCACTAATTCCTTGCGGGGTTTGTGACTGTATGATGTCCTGTCTGTCCCCTCTGTTTTCTTAGGGGGGAGGTTGGCTTGGTGTTCTTGCTTCTATGTGTGTGGTTGTTGTTTTTTCTTTACAAATATGGGCTCCTGCTTGATCTGGATATTGGGCCACTCCTATGTCCACTGGGGAGCGAGAAGAGCTGATGTTCGGCCTGACGGACGTCCTTTGGGCATTCCCAGGGAGGTGGCAGTGGTCCGCTGGATCGGGATGCCTGATCTATTGTGGAGCGGAGTAGTTCCTGAGTTTGAGCGCTATGCTCGGCTGGATAGAGCCCCCGATGTGTTAGTGTTGCATGCTGGGGGGAATGATTTAGGGCTGCGGACCATGAGGGAGCTCGTAGGGGATGTTAAATTTGACTTCCCGCGGCTTCAAATAGATTACCTGGACTTGTTGATAGTGTGGTCTGACATGGTGGCTCGTACGCAATGGAAGTGGGCTAGGTCGGTGGCAGGCATCAACAAGGCAAGGGTTAAGGTAAATCGGGAGGTGGCGAGATTCCTAATGCGCAATGGAGGTTTGGCGGTGCGACACCACGAGTTGGAGGTTGAACCTTGGAGATATTTACGTGGGGACGGTGATCATTTGAATGCGTTTGGGATCGACATGTGGTGTCTTGGTTTAGAGGAGGGTATCCAGAGGGCCCTGAGGGTGTGGAGGTCCGCCCAAACCTAAGGCGTCAGGTTTCAGTGGTGGTGGCGGGGTGCAAGATCCTTTTAGGTCATATGGGCACATCAAAAAGGTATGGTGTAGGGACCCTTCTGAGGTACGGCTCCCAGTTGGTATATGGGTACCTGCTAGTTCTCTCCGAGTTGGTGGTTTAGCGACTGGAGGCCTGAGAAGTGACTAGCAGGTACAGTTCTGGTTTATGCCTATTGGGACCTTGTGCTCCATTTTAGTGAATAAACTAGATGTTATGTTTGAAAAGGTTATTATGTTAATTATTATAGTAATTTATTTGAGATTTATATTTGGTTAATAAAATGGCTGCTATCGCCAATTTACTCCATTTCAGTGTTGTGTGGTCATTAGAGGGAAGGGTGGGGTTATTGGTATAGCAGGTACATGCCATAGTTAATACCATGGTCATGCACAACTGGTGGTCATGCAGCAGGCATTGTACTTGTGTTTGTTTTTTTTTTAATTTGTTTTTAGCAAACAAAGTGTGCACAGCTGTTGGCCATGTTCAGTAGATTTACAGGTAGAAAGCAGGATGAGAACAGTCTCCCCATTCTTGCAGCAGTAGAAGTCTGGATGAGGAATTCTGATCTCTCTTTTTGCATCTTGAACGGTGACAGACCATTACTGGTCTTCATGCTTTGTTGACAACCACGCTGTCTTTATGGATGAAACGCCCATCACTTCATTTGTTTCTCAGGTTTTTTTTTTTCAGGGGTGTACTGAGGCTTGCAGCAGGGTTTTGGCACATGAAAAAGTCCCATACATACTCATCATGCCATTGCTCTCTTTATGCCTCCACTTCCTCCATCCCTTCCTCTAGGGACCCGAAAACATTTTCAAACCTTGAGGACAGCCAGTCCAGGCTAATGGTTTCCTTGCTCCCCTTCTCCTGTAGAGCTCACAGACTTCAGACTCTGCATCTTCTGAGTAAGGATGGGCTCGTGCAAGTTCGCACACTTCATATGCAGAGCCCAAAACTCGGCACAGCGCTGCACTAATCACAGGCAGTAAGACATTTCTTGATCTCTGCAGCCGCACATCAGGAAAATGTCTCACTGCCTGTGATTAGCGCAGCGCCATGCCAACTACCTGGCGGGCTCTGCACGTGGAGTGTGCGAACACGCCCAAGCCCATCCTTACTTCTGAGTCTCTGAAGTGGATGTTACAGCCAATTGGCTAACAGAGTATTGGTAACTGTAAGCGCAAATACACAAGTACATATATAACAGGAGATATAAAGGGCTAAGCAACTTAGTCCATAGGGGACAGGCTGGAAGTTCAAGGGTTAAGTGGTAACCGGTAATGTAATGGTTAAAGTAGGCTGGTAGGCTAGGCGGCTGCTCACAGAGCAGCTGGCTCTGTGATGAATGAGAGAGGGGTAGAGAAGAAAGCTTCATTTGTCTTCATTCGCTTCCTTCTCTACCCCTCTCACAGCCAATTGGCTGTTTGTAGGATCTACTGTACTGGTTTAGACTGCTGGATGCTCTTTGGTTGGAAACTCCTGATAGCATGGTTTGGATAATCCTAATAGCAAAAGTCTTGGAACTGACGCAGCATGGTTTGGGTGCTGGTCCCGGCCCCAGCACTGACTTGATCACACTGCTATCTTCCCTTGGTGCCACTACAAGAGTATTTTTAACTTCAGCAGTATATCCTGTCTCCTAGTTTGCTAGCAGGGTAACTGACTGTAGTGTAGCTTCCATATCCGCAGTGAAAGCACAGTCCCAACTTAACTCCTTAACCCCCACCACTCAGATTTGTTCTGTGCCTGATAGCAAAAGTGCACATCTCTTGGGACTGATGCAGCATGGTTTGGGCTCTGGTCCCGGCCCCAGCACTGACTTGATCGCACTGCTATCTTCCATTGGTGCCACTACAAGAGTATTTCTAACTTCAGCAGTATATCCTGTCTCCTAGTTTGCTAGCAGGGTAACTGACTGTAGTGTAGCTTCCATATCCGCAGTGAACACACAGTACCAACTTAACTCCTTAACCCCCACCACTCAGATATCTTCTGTGACTGGCCAGTGTATCACCAGTGGTATCACAGTGGAAGATGTTCACTGCATAACGATGCTGAGTTAACTCTTCCTCTGCCATTTGCTGGAAATGCTTCTGTACTGGCAGCAGATTCTAGTGCAGCACAAACAATTTCCCTCATGGAACAACACTTCCCCACACTGATTTCGCTCCTGCAATCCATACAATGACACATGCCAATCTCTTTAACACTTTCTCTGGTCATTGCCAATAGCAACCGCTGCAAGAGGTTTAGGTTTAATTTTCAGGATGTAGCCCCTACATGTAGTGCTACCCCATAGGAGCTGCTTGAATATTACATATTACACACGCTGCTTGAATATTACACAGATAGTCCTCACTTCTTCACTGGCAGCCAGGTATAAGGTATTTCCTGCAGCCAGGCACACACAAACTTAGGCTTTATGTAGTCAAAGACCAGTCTAGGGGTGTTGTTTTTGTAGTTTTATTTTGTAGGAACTTGAATAAGGTAGGATAGGGTAGTAGGATACTCCAAAAAAAAAAACTACAGTGGTACCTTGGATAACGAGCATAATTCATTCCAGAAGAATGCTTGTAATCCAAAGCACTTGTATATCAAAGCGAGTTTCCCCATAGGAGTCAATGAAAACTCAGATAATTCGTTCCACAGTGCCTGCTATTGTATGTAGTACCGCATGTGGTCAGAGGTGGGGGGCGCCGGAGACACTTGGAAAAGAGACCACTCGGAGCTGCTCGGATGCACTAGGAGACACTCGGGAACGGAGTGTTTTGGCGTGTTTCCTAGTGTCTCCAAGTGGCTCTGAGTGCATCCGAACAGCTCAGAGCACCCCCGCACCTCTGGCCAAATGCGGTACTGCACACCCCATTGGCTTGAATCCTGCTCGTCTTGCGAGACAACTCTCGCAAACCGAGTCAGGATTTAAAATAAAAATAATGGCTCGTATTGCAATCTGAGGTATTACTGTATGTGCAACTTGAGGACTCTAGCTGATCTAGAATTTAATAGCAGGTGAGCTCTGAGCTTTCTGATCTTTCTCTATCCACTCATCTGAAGGGTGTTCTGGCCTGCTTTATTTATACATTTCCATGTACCTTCTCTTATTAGCAGCATTTGCATTTTGAATTTCCAAGGATGGTAGTTTTGGTTTGTCAGATTTGGAAATGAAAGCTTTGTTGCAGCTGTGTTACTGACCATTTTCTTTGATTCTGTTACATTCTTCTTTCTGTTGCTATATATTGCACTTATTTGCTGTAGCTGGCTATGACTGGGCTCTCAGCTTTTCTCTGGGTTATGCCTGGGCCCATAACATGTTAGAAATTCTGTATATAGCCCTACAGAACAGACAGTGCACAGTCCACATGTGTTTATCTGCTGCTTGACTGCAAACAGGAAACATAAACTTTCCTGTTAAAACAGAGTTTAACCATAGATGCAGATAAAAACTTATAAACACTGCCGGTAGGCTGATGTACTTGTTGAACAATGTATTCCAACCAGGGTGAATAAAAATCTATGATTTAAATCAGTTTTTTTTTTTTTTTTTTTATCATATTTATTTTAATAAAATGCTTTTGGAGTAAAAATATATCTAAAGATAGTTTTCTGTTTCAGATACATTAAATCGAGTTCATTTATATCAAGCCTTTTTACTAGTGATTTAAATCATTATTATTATACAGGATTATCATTATTTAAATCGACTTGAGTTAAATCAAATCCACCCTGATTCCAAAATAAACTTCTTCCTGTGCCATGTCCCAAGGTCTGTCTAGGAAGTAATGTAGATGTTTTTTTTTTTATACGACCAACTGGACACTGACGTAAGGAGTGTGTAAAATAAATAGAAAGCTTATTTTTTTCTGTAAAATAAGTACATTAATGGTAAATTGCTAGCAGGAATTTAGAAAAAAAGTGAACTTAAAATCTCTCTTCTTAGTTACAGGGCCAAAAAATTGAACCAATTAGATTGTTAAAACATTTCAGGGTGGGTGGGACTAAGTGCCATGTAAGAGTTCAAATTGTAACTTGATATTTTGTGTATCTGGACACTTTGAGGTGAGGACAGCATCACAATAATTAATTATTTTTTTTTCTTTTTTCTTTATAGATTTTTATAGTACAAACAGTTCTTCAGCAGCAGAGTATTGACGTGACATGCGGAAGAATTCCCAGAGACACAGAAAACCTACTATTAATATTCCTTCGTATTGCAACATGGAACCAAATACTAGATCCTTGGGTTTATATCCTGTTCAGAAGAGCAGTGTTAAAGAGAATTTACCCTAGTTTACATTCCCGTCTATCCATCATCTCTTTATATCCAACACTTACTGCTTCATTACGCCGCAAGTATACTCAAGAATCTGTAATTAATTAAGTGTAAATGCTTGGTCAGGTATGTGCAGTTAACTAGTGCAGTCGTTAACTCTAACTTTGAGCCCTTGTTCACACGGAAGGCGGGTTTGAAATCGTGCAAGTTGAGCTGAACTCGCAAAATTTCAAACCCCCATTTCAGTGTGAGATCGGGGCCGATTTTTAAAGACATCTGTGCGGGTTCATGTGCAGATGTCTATTGAAATCGCCCCCAAAGTCGCCAAAAGTAGTGCCGCAAAGTCGGCGTCGCACTGATTGGGACAGTGCTGTTGCTGGCAATAGGATGCAATTTGGCATGCATTTTGACATGTCAAATTGTGCCGATGTGAATGGGGGCTAGTACCTAATCGAGCGTCACATCACCTTCTGCTCTGACATACTCATCTAAACAAACGTGTCCACTGCAATGGGCTGTGAGAGTTGTGTAAGCAAACACAAAAGATGTTAAAATGAAATCAGAAATCATGATTTCAAAGATGTCACCCCATTTACACACAACCCTGTTTACAACCTTTAAAAAAAAAAAAAAAAAGATGAATCTTTATTTACAAAATCATAAAAATACCAATTCATAAAATAGATAATACAAAATTATTATTGGTAGTACGAATGATCGTATATTTGTAGATAGGTGCATTCTATTTTGCTCCACTGCAGGTGGCGCTCATCTGCAGTGGCCTTGTAGCTGGAGAGGTAGTCAAGAGGAACATAGTTTCTTCTATGGCTTCCTGGGTCACGGGGGAAGCAACCTGGTTAGATGCTGCTGTCCCATGTGACTCTGGCAACCATCTTGGGTCAGGCAAAGCCTATTTAAGGCCCTAACTCCCAGGCTTGGCACATTTTATGTGAGTGAGTAGCGTAGGGAAAAGTACCTCATCTGTTAGGGACAGTACTAGGGGTAGGGAAAGGTTCCTGATGAAGAGGGAAAGCGTAGGGTTGCAATTCCTCTGGACATTTTCCCACTTGGGCGCGACATGGCCAGGCTGCATTCTGCCCTCTTAAAGAAGTTGTAAACCGTGGCTGTTGTAAAAAAAAAACATACAAGGCAATGGCATAATGTGCATTGCATACTAGTGCATTATGAAATACTCACCTTGGAACAAAGCACTCCAGCGCTGTACTGTCACCACTGAGAGGGCTGACATCTTCCTCCGCTCTGTCTTCCGGGTTTTGCACGCTCCAGCTATGTGTGCATGCGTGCGGGAGCACTCAGTTCCGGCACAAAGGTCTGAAGGTCTGGCATGGTATGTCCAGACCTTCAGAGCACATGCGCCGTGTGACATATCTGGCTGCATCCAGGGTGAATATCTCCTAAACAGTGCACATTTAGGTGATCTTCATTTTACCCACAGGCCTTGTTATAGGCTTACCTGTAGGTAAAAATGACCAAGCGGGTGTTTACTACAGCTTTAACAGAAGGTGTCAGTACGGCAGAAACCTGTTCTCTTCATGTTGCTGGAATACGTGAGTGTACCCATTTGGGCAGCCTTCCCAATGGGTTTGTTTTGAAATGCTGCTGCATTACTGTAAATCTGAAAAACACAAATTAATCTAATCATACAGTTGAATAGATATTACATATATTAAGCATTTTAGCTTAGTTTGGTATCTTGAAGCAATCCCCTTCTCCAGAAATCATCCCGCTCTTCTGAACAGCATAAAACCGACACAAGCAGAACATTTGTGTCGCCACCTCCCCCCTCTCCTGTGAGTGACAGGCTGTGCTGAAGACGAGACCAGAATGAGCCTCCATGTAATACACTGCAAAAGGGAGGGGTGTTTTCTCTCCCTGCCACTCTCTGCCTTCACAAGATCAAGCTCCTCAGTGCAATCAGCTGCCTATGCACCAGTGATTTATGACATAGGCAGCTCACCATCACTTAATTAACCCTGTGGTTACCATCTAAGCAAGTCTGCTGACAACTGATTGTCCCAGCACCTAACATTTACATAGTTACATAGTAGGTAGATAGTAGGTGAGGTTGAAAAAAGTCCATCAAGTCCAACTATGTGTATGATTATATGTCAGAATTACATTGTATATTCCTGTATGTTGCAGTTGTTCAGGTGCTTATCTAATAGTTTTTTTAAACTATCGATGCCCCACCCCGCTCAAACCACCACCTGTGGAAGGGAATTCCACATCCTTGCCGCTCTTTCAGTAAAGAACCCTCTATGCAGTTTAAGGTTAAACCTCTTTTCTTCTAATTTTAGTGAGTGGCCACCTGTCTTAAACTCCCTTCCGTGAAAAAGTTTTATCCCTATTGTGGGGTCACCAGTATGGTATTTGTAGATTGAAATCATATTCCCTCTCAAGCGCCTCTTCTCCAGAGAGAATAAGTTCAGTGTTTGCAACCTTTCTTCATAACTAATATCCTCCAGACCCTTTATTAGCTTTGTTGCCCTTCTTTGCACTCGCTTCATTTCCAGTACATCCTTCCTGAGGACAGGTGCCCAGAACTGGACAGCATTCTCTCTTTATCCCTGGAATTATTCCCCTTTTTAATGCATGCCAATATTCTGTTTGCTTTGTTAGCAGCAGCTTGGCATTGCATGCCATTGCTGAGCCTATCATCTACTAGGGCCCCCAGGTCCTTTTCCCTCCTAGATTCCCCCAGAGGTTCACCCCCTAGTGAGTAGATTGCATTCATATTTTTGCCATCCAAATGCATTATTTTACATTTTTCTACATTAAACCTCATTTGCCATGTAGTTGCCCATCCCATTAATTTGTTCAGTTCATCTTCTTGCAAGTTTTCCACATCCTGCGGAGAAGTTATTGCCCTGCTTAGCTTAGTGTTGTTAAAGACAGAGATTTACCCCATCCTCCAGGTCGTTTATGAACAAATTAAACTGGATTGGTCCCAGCACAGAACCCTGGGGAATCCCACTTCCCACCCCTGACCATTTCAAGTATTCCCCATTTATCGCCACCCTCTGAACTCGCCCTTGTAGCCAGTTTTCAGTCCATGTACTCACCCTGTGTTCCATGCCAACGGACCTTACTTTGTGCAGTAAACGTTTATGGGGAACTGCAAAATCCAGATACACCACGTCTATGGGCTTTCCTTTATCTAGATGTCAGCTAAACTACTTATGGTAATAGATTGGTTTGGCAAGAATGATTATTCATGAATCCATGCTGATTATGGCTAATGATACTGTTTTCATTACTAAAATCTTGTATATAGTACCTTATTATCCCCTCCAAGAGCTTGCATACTATTGATGTTGGGCTAACTGGTCTGTAATTCTCAGGGATTTATGGTGGCTCTTTTTTTAAATATTTATGCTACATTGGCTTTTCTCCAATCAGCTGGTACCATTCCAGTCAGTAGACTGTCAGTAAAAATTAGGAACAATGGTCTGGCAATTACTTGACTGACTTCCCTAATTATCCTTTTGAATTGCTGTTTATAGAGGTCTAAATGAGAATGTTTCCCAGTCCACATTGTCACTTTAGGCTGCAGGATTCCTTGGATGTTTTACTATTAGCCCCTTCTTACCAGCTTTCTCCTGATTAGCACAGATCCTGTGCTGTAAGCAGAGCTGACACAGTCACTGACCCCTGTGTATTCCCCTGGATCAAAAGGGCAGTTATAGATGTGGGAGCTCAAACTGCGGAAACTGTACCTATATGTGTCATAGAAAAAAAGACATAGTAGGAGCAGACGGCAAGATCCACAAGATAAAACAATTCATTAACTGCGGCACTGCATATGTGATTTATGGCCTTTTTTGTCCATGTGGCCGCCTGTACATCGGTCGGACCTCTAGACCTATGAGAACCAGAATGAATGAACATAGAAGTAATATCTCAACCAAGAAAGATAAATATTCTCTACCAAGGCATTTTCTAGAAGTTCACGATAGCAACATAGATGGCCTTAGGGTATTTGGCCTAGAAGCTATGCCCAATGATCTCGACAGCGGCAAAAAATACCAGCTACTGTGCACCAGAGAGGCCTATTGGATTTTCACCCTGGGGACTTTGGCCCCGAAAGGCCTCAATGAAGAGATAGAACTACACAGTGTCCTATGATATGTGCCATCCTTGCTTGTTCACCACTTCCCCCCCTTATCCTGGTCCCTCACGATATCCAGGTACATTGACCATCCAATGATTTTATACCGTGTGTGACATTACAATTTCCCCCACCTTTCTTTCCCCCCCCCCGATCTGAGTCATCCTTTTCCTATACATTATTATCCACCCTTCGACTGGGAGGGTCACCATACGACTTGCTAGGGTTCTATTCTCTGCTAAGACTTAGACGTTCATTACATCCAGTATAGGGTCTCTTTGCATGATTGATTTATGTGATTTTATGGGGGGTTTTAATATATTAAATACACCGTATGTGCATTTGCAACAGTATATGTGTCCTCTATTTTGGGTATAGCTCACATTATTTGTGACCCACCAGATATCAGCGGGGACATGGCGTTAGAGAGTCCTAGGGTAATAAAATATCGCCCATTTTTGATGCGTTACTATCCACTATCATTTTTTGCTATAGCCTTTAGCTATATGATACATGTAGAGAATGGGTCGATAGGAGCGCATCTTTTTGTGCACATATGCTGTGCTCACTTTTCTATTGTAGAAATTCCACGATTCTATTATCAACAGTTATCATTGTGTCTCGGTTACACCGTGAATTTATTTTTATATATTTTGTTTGTCAGTACTTTTAACCACATTTTATTTTTCCAAATGTTGGAGTAAGTAAGGTCAATTACTTCCTCCATGTACACCAACACCTACTCTTTGAGAGGGCATGCGTATATATCTACACATACATGGAGAGTTTTTAGTTGAGATCCATTATGTGTTGCAATGCAGTGTACAGATGCAGATGCGATTTTTATAATATATATTATAATATAATATATTTGTTTTTAATAGGATATCATTTTTATGTAGGTTTGTGTTTTATAATGTACTGTTGCGGATATACTTCCTATCTGCTACCAATTTTTCACACTGACCATAACGATTAGGTTCTTTAATATAATAATACAATATAAGTGTATTTTTTACTTGGGGACTCTCTAGCGACTGCCCATAGAATTGATCTCCTCTCTGTGTGTTGTGTTTAAGTTGCTTGTATTTCTTGAGGCATTCTCTGCATCAGCCTCTGGCCCTCCCCTCCCTCCTCCCTTCCCCTCCCCTCGTTGGTTAGGTTCCAATACCAGCGCATTTACACCATCAGTCTGTGTCAATCTAAGTGATGACCAGCTTCATACATCTTCCCACTTTTGCGAGTAAGCGCTGAGAAGATGCGTGCGCACCCTTACAGGTTCGCTTACAGCGAGGGTATGGGCGGAAGTGGTCGGAGGCCGCGGGGTGGAATGCTTATCCACCCGCACCTCCGGCCTGCCCACTGTGCATGCGCGGGCGGAAATGTCATTGAGGGCAGCCGGAAATCGCCTGTGGAACGCAACCATACCCGAACTTCTGGGTTTTCATATCGGCGTGCGTTCCACCGGCGCCTGTAGCCTTCTGAAGCCCTCTGATGGTCCATTGCAGCCCCCTCTGTTATGTACAGCCCACATTACACCCCATATTTGCAGAGGTGGCACAGATGGTACTGTCATTTTTTCCTGTCGACATCTATACCTACATCTTCACTGGCGATGTGGCCGGATCATAGCCCTGGATAGTCCCTAACAGTGCAGGTAAAGTCCCCTTTTGTGCACCATGATCGATTGATTTGCAGAAATGATACTGATGATATTATCATGTTCATTTGTTTACATCTATACTCACATTTATATTTGTGACGTGGCCGGATCACTAGCCCTAGATGGTCTTCACTGGCCCGCAGGTAGGGTCACATCTTGTGTTTTACACCACCAATACTAATGATTGATTAACATACACATTCCTTTCATGGGTATGATATTACCATGCTGTTACCACGAAGATTCGGTAACAACAGAGAGGGCTTTTCTAACTGGGAGAGTTCAGCAGGGGGGAGTGGCCATGGTGGGCTGGTGCTGGTGACTACTGGGAGGCTTGGTCAAAAGTATGCACACATATATAGAGGAGCTCTCACTTGTGAGCAGCTACCACCTGCTTAGGCTCTGAGGAAAGGGGCTTGCCCCCGAAACGCGTTAGCCATCGCCGTACTTACCTGATGTCCGGTCTCATTTGTATCCTGATGTCTGTTACTGCACACCTGCAGTCTATGTCCATGCCTGTATTCCTAGCTCATTTGTGAGTATATACTTGCTATTTTACAGTTTTAATAAACGCTATCAGTGGTAATGCGCTAGGTCGGTGCGCCCTCTCTTCTTTTTGTTTCTTTTTGTAGCTTTTGAATGCCCAACATTCTGAAGAGGGCTGCAAGACGGCAGATACCATTGAAGCCTATTGGCCTTATCACACACTGATTATCTAGACACTTGAGCACAGGAGAGAGTTGTTCTCTTTTGGATATATGCTCAGGAGCCCACAGGCATAAAGATAGCTGTGCTGTACTCTCTTGAGCCGAGGCTGGAGGGTGTGTATAACTGGGGTAGGGAAAGGTTCTTGACGAGGAGGGTCTCTGGACATTTTCCCACTTGGGCGTGAGATGGCCAGGCTGCATTCTGCCCCCTTAAAGAAGTTGTAAACCGTGGCTGTTGTAAAAAAAAAAAAAACCTAAGCCACTCCCACAGACCAGCAGTTTTAGGAGGGCTGAGACAAGCTTAGGGAGCATTTTTATGAGGTACACTCACAGCTGTATGTATGTTTACAATAAAATGCATTAATTGATGCCAAAAAGATTATTTTTTTTTATATTTGGGTTTACATCCACTCTAATATTCAATAATTCACCTGACTATGTGAATTATTGCAGTCGCACCACGTTGCACCCCACCTACACTTGGCGGCAGTTGGCAGGATATGTCCCTTGCAGTGGGTGCAGAAAGAGAATTGGGTTCCAGCATGGCTCCACTAATACCAAAGTTTAATAGCTCTAACATTCCTCTGGAAGAGTGGGAAGAGAAGCTGGATAGTGGCACATGCCCCTAGAAGGTTCCAGTCTGGTTGGTGCTAGCTATTAACGCTTAAGAGGCCATGCGGTAATGGTGCTGCCAGAAGGGAAGTACGCTACTACAGGTCATATCACACTTAGAGGGCCTATTTGGGGAGAAGCTACCACTTCTGGATTTGCGGCAAAGGTTCTTCTTAAGGAAACAGCGGTAGCCCTGCAGCCTCTGGAGGGGATTGGAAAAGAGGGATGTACACGACTGTGCTGACATCACTGATTCAGACCACATACTGAGAGATCAATTCAAAACTGGTCTGAAGGCTGGCCTAGTCCGGAGAGCCCTGCAGGAGAAAATTAAGGCGCAACCTACCACCTCCTTCCACAATGCAGTGGTGCATGTGGTTGCACAAGAACAAGAAGAGGGGGAAGCAAAAGTGGCAGTCACCAAGATGTTTGAGCCTGTATGTCTCGAGGAGGAGGTCCTGTCACTTCACCCCTGTCAGCCATGCAAGCAGCGCTGACGAAGCTAGCTCAGGATGTGGCCGCCTTGAAACAGGTAGTAGCGTCCTCTAAATAGAACTCACCCCAACCCAATAGGAGTGAGAACCTATTGCTCAGGAACCCAGAGGAAGACCAAAAATGCTGGCGGTGTGGTCGTTCTGGACACATGTCCAAGAACTGTGGGCGGTCTGGATTCAGGAACCCATCCAGGTCATCGTTAAACTACTAACTCTATCGGACCAAAACTTTGAGTCCGTGATAATGACTGAACTCTGTCACTTACAGTAAGTGGCATCAGGAAGTCCTGTACCACTCCCTATAATCCCCAAGGTCTGTGAGCAATTCAGCTGCACCTTGTTGGGTATGCTGCAAACTCTAGAAGTTAACGGGATCGGTGGCGCCAACATGTCACAAGTCCACCAACCACATGCCCTTCTTTCTAATGTTTGGGCGATACGGCTGAATGAATGTTGGGAACAGCGGAACAGCTCCCGCCCAGAACACCCAGCTCTTGGGTTCAGGAGCATTGGGGGTGGATGCAAAAGGCCAAGCAGTTGGTGTTGTACAGAGATGGCTTCTGATCCTGTTCTGCCACTGCGACCGGGGGACCGGGTGTTGGTAAACAATACCAAACACATCAGAGGAAGAAAGCTGGAGCCCAAGTGGGAGCATACACTGTACCAGGTGGTGGGGCAGCCTTTCCCACCTACCCTGGTCTATAACCTGGTCTCGGAGGGCCCAACCCTATGAAAAAGAGACTGCATTGGAACATGCTGAGACCTTATGTGCTGGGTGGTGACTGCCCCAGGAGGCCTACCGAGGCCCACCCCATTCAGTACTACAGACTGTACTGACTTTATCCAAGGATTTGACCATGGGCTCAGGTGAATAGAGAGTAGAAGACACATCTAGTCTCTTGCTACCTGAGGCCCCTGAATCACTTCCTGTTGATGAACCTTTATCAAGTGACTCCACCAAGAATCAAGAGAGCCTGCATCCTTTGCGGTCTAACTGTGGGCAGCTCCCTGCAAGATATTCTGACTATGTTGTCTGAATTTGTTTACTGTTCCATTCTACCTTTGGTTGTACTTTTACCACTGTTGATGTTATGTTGCCATGTTGCAATACCGAGGACAGCATCTGTTAAAGAGAAGTGTAGGCAGGTGCAGTCTACTTTCTCCACTGCAGGTGGTGCTCATCTGTAGTGGCCTTGCAGCTGGAGAGGTAGTCATGAGAAACATAGTTCCTCTATGGCTTCCTGGGTTACTGGGGATGCAATTGGATGCTGCCGCCCCATGTGATTCTTGCAGCCATCTTGAGTCACAACTCCTCTGGACATCTTCCTGCTTGGGCACAAGACTGCCAGGCTGCATTATGCCCAAGAATTATATGGGAATAATATGTAGGTGGGGTGCAGCGTCATGTGAGGGCAAGAATTCACAGTCAGGTGCAATAGAAGACCTGTATTGAAGTAAAGCAGCAAAAGTTCAGAACAAACCTAGTGGGAAGACTGCCCAACTGGATACACTCACAGTTTCCAGCAACATGAAGAGAGCAGGTTTTAGCAAGACTGACAGTGTCTGTTAAGGAACAGGTACTGTCAGTCCTGCTGAAACCTGCTCTCTTCACGTTTCTGGCAGTTTTAATGGAAGACATGTCATCCTCATACAACTATTCTTGGCGCCCTTTCACAGGGAGCTTACGCAGCCTACACACTCATGGATGTGTTTGTGGTGACTGCTTCCGTAGCAACCAAGCCCTAAGCTTTATAAGTCTAATGGCTAGCTGGAATGACCTATCCAGCAAAAATTCTGGATGACATCTTTGCCCCGCTGATTCTGCTAGAGTGAGTGACAAATGTCCTAAAACTCTAAGCAAAGCTGTAGCTTGAGAGCATGCTCGAAGTATCCCATTATCTATGGCATAGAGCCAATCATTCCTGGTGGTCCTGCATATGGGAGAAACAAATCCTTTGTTCTCATAGAATGCCAGTGCCAGCTCAGATTGCCACCCAGTATATCCAGTATAAACACTTCCCGTAATGGGCAGAAAGCCACAAGGATTCCTTTCGGCAGGATTCCAGAAGGCCCAGAAAAACCTCCTGACTGAGGAAAAATAAACCATAGAAAGGCTGCCTTTACTCAAAACTGGACTGAAACATTCCATCTGGAGCAGCAAGCTTTCAAGTGGCCTTAAAGGCCCTGATTCTGGCCAACCTTCCTGCTGAGGATGAAGCCCTCGAGAGATTGACATCATGGCTCAATCCTTACTCCAACTGGACTGGAGGGAATCCCACCTGGAGCTGTAAGTCACCAAAGGATCCTTCCAAGCCTCAAGCTTTGATCTTGGCAAACTTCCTGGCTGAAGAGATATCCCTTATGCCCTGTACACACGGTCGGACATTGATCGGACATTCCGACAACAAAATCCATGGATTTTTTCCGACAGATGTTGGCTCAAACTTGTCTTGCATACACACAGTCACACAAAGTTGTCGGAAAATCTGATCGTTCCGAACGTAAAACACATACGTCGGGACTATAAACGGGGCAGTAGCCAATAGCTTTCGTTTCCTAATTTATTCTGAGCATGCGTGGCACTTTTTGCGTCGGATTTGTGTACACACGATCGGAATTTCCGACAACGGATTTTGTTGACGGAAAATTTTATAGCAAGCTCTCAAACTTTGTGTGTCGGAAATTCCTATGGAAAATGTGTGATGGAGCCTACACACGGTCGGAATTTCCGACAACAAGGTCCTGTCACACATTTTCCATCGGAAAATCCTATCGTGTGTACAGGGCATAAGAGTGCATGTCTTCATAGCTCAGTCTTTACCCATGCTGGACTGCAAAATGATCTCATCTGGAGCCGGCAAGGAAGTCCAGAGCAAGTAGTAAACACTTAGAGATGTTGGCTCTCAATCGAGTCTTAGATGCAGCCCCCCATTAAAGTATTGGATGAGTAAGGGTTAGTCTACCCATGAGACATAGGACATACGAGACCTGAGACATATGACAGCGACTGCAGAGATTTGCCCTCTAAGAGATCTTTAGGATCAGTTGAAGTCCACAATGCACCCGACCAGAGGACTGAAGCAAAGAAAACAAAGCAGTTCAAACTGAACAAGCTCTATTCAAACCCTTTTGTAGGATTTATAGATATTCGCTTAGAGAAACAACAGCAAAGCCCGATCAGTCTCTCCCTGCCAGGATGAGAAACTGAAAGAGATGAATCAGGGTGGAATATTGATCTCTACAACAGAAAATCTCAACCTAAAGAAAGAACTTCAATCAGATACCCCGGTATCAAAGGCAGGAACCAAGGCCAATAGGGAATTACTGTAAAAATGACCACGGTCTTTAGCAACAGACCCCCCAAAAATCTGTATATGGATCAAACTGGCAGCATTTGGCTTGTGAGACCTTTCCTAATCTGACACAGCATCCGCACCCAGGGCTTGGCCCAGGCCCCTAGGGAAAAGCTTTCCAGTAAGGAATAAGGATGAGACGAACGCCAGCCCCCTACCCCCCCCCCCCCCCCCCCCCGTGGGTTCGGTTTGCACCAGAACATGTGAACAGGCAAAAAACGTGTGTGAACATGCAAACACCGTTAAAGTCTATGGGACACAAACATGAAAAATCAAAAGTGCTAATTTTAAAGGCTTATATGCAAGTTATTGCCATGAAAAGTGTATGGAGACCCGGGTACTGCCCCAGGGGACATGTATCAATGCAAAAAAAAAATTTAAAAATGACAGTTTTTTCAGGAGCAGTGATTTTAAGAATGTTTAAAGTGAAACAATTAAAGTGAAATATTCCTTTAAATATCATGCATGGGGGGTCCCCTTAGTCTGCCTGTAAAGTAACACATCTGTCCGATGTGTTGTACATTTCTACAAGAAAAAAATTTAATTCAAACTTGCTCACGGCTGTAATGTATTGTACAGAGATGGCTTCCGATCCTGTTCTGCCACTGGTAATATAGATAAAAATCAAGGAAAAAAACAGTGTGATGGATTAAGCTCTCAGATACACAAGGATTTGCGTAGGAGTCACATGACCCTTTTTGAAAGACTAGCCAGCCAATCTCTTGTAGGGTTCTGAGAACTCCCTCCGTATACTTGACAGGAATCCTTGTCTAGGGGAGGAGTGAATCGAGAACCCAACCAGCAGACATATATGCTGCACGATGTCTTAATCCATGTAGAAATAGAGGTATGTCAGAAGACAGCTCTGAGAGTTGGAAATAGGCATCCCTCTGAGAAACAATAGTACTCCTCTTAAAATCACATCTGTTGGAGTTGGAATTGCCATCCCTAGAGACGTTAAAAACCAGGTTGGCTAGCAGAACTTGCTTATTGTTGCTGGAGCAAAGGATTCCTCCTGGCACAGTCAGAGGCTTGAAGGTGACTGAACTACATGGCCTGAAGTGCTTGACCTGTGGGTCCAACCATCCAAGACCATAGTTGTATCTTCCTATCAGAAGAAGAGCAACCAGGTACCCATAAGATACTTATGGGTGGTACAAATATGGAAAAGTCCAGTAAGCAACCTCTCCCCCAGAAGTGGAGCTCTTTGCTGACTACGTGGTTGAGGACTCTTTCTCTCTTCAATTCTCCCAGCCATTTGCTATCAAATGAAGCTAGCCCTTGGAGGGGGCTGCTAGACTTTCAAAATCCAGACAAGATTGTCCCACTTGCAGAATTATTCCCAGCTATCTGCTATCTGCTATCAAATTAAGCTAGCCCTTTAAGGGGATTGTTTATACTCTTGCACTATGGACAAGTTTGTTCTACTTGTAGAATCATCTCCAGCTATTTGCTATCAAGATAAAGCTAGCAGGGGGCAGTTTAAACTGCAATGCAGACCAGATTGTGTCAGAATTTTTCTTTAGGATAGAATATTCTTCATCCCAACTTCCACTGTATTGAAAGAGAGGCAAGGGTTAAGGCAGGCTCCCAGGCTGCAACTGCAGACAGATATTCCCCTTAGGGACAAGTCTAACACCCCCAAGGACACACCCAATCATCTTGATTGAGTATACCCCTGAAGGACACAGCATCCTCCAATGACAACTCCATGTATATGGCTAAGCTGATGAAGGCCACATCAACCAAACAGGTGACTCATTATGCTGCCCTAATCTGATATCCTGTAGTGCAGGTAGAAGTGTCCTGGTTGGGGTTTGAACGTGCAAGGTGCTGACCACTAAGACATTCTGCTGCTCTATCCTTCTGTTCAGTTTGCACCCCTCTTCAAGAATGAGCTTGTAGCTTAAAGCGGAGTTCCACACATTGTTTAGTTTATTAAAAGTCAGCAGCTACAAAAAGTGTATCTGCTGACTTTTAATAAACAGACACTCACCTGCTCCACAGTCCAGCGATGTCGCCGCCCGAAGCCTCACTCCTCTCCGCCAGCATCATTATAGCCACTGTAGGCACCCGGTCTTGATAGCTTTCGGCTTCACAGGCCTGGCGCGCATTACTCATGCGCGAGTCGCGCTGCGCTCTGCTAGTGACCAGGCAATCTTCTGGGGCCTGTCACATGTCTCAGAAGATTGCTGTCAGGGAGGGGCTGCCTAGGGGGAGAGGAAGAGTCGCCTAGGCGGCCAAGAGCAGGAAGAAGGAAGTGGGACAGGAAGTCCCACTCTAAACTAAGTACCCACCCCCCCCAAAAAAAAAATGACATGCCAAATGCTTTCGTCTCGTACTTGTTTCAGAGAATGCATCATTTTTGGTACATCGGAACAGCATATGGACGAGCGGTTTTACCGATAGTAATTAGTTCTGTCGGAAAAATGTAAAACATGTTCTATATCTAAGTCCGTCTGAATTTTCAACGGTAGAAGTCTGATGGGGCATACACATGATCAGCATATACAAAAGCTCCCATCGGACTCTTTCTGTCGGAAATTCCGCTCGTGTGTACGCGGCATTAGGGGTTAACCACTGCTAAAGGAATACTACCACTGCCAGACCTCTCACATCAGAGAATCACTACACAGGTGATTTCATTAGACAGAGTCACCAACACAGAAAGAAAAACCTTGCTAAAACAAACAGATATCTGTTCAGGACAGAAAGCAACTGCACCAAAGTTTGATAAAAATGCTGCAATGCACATCAGAGCATAGACATCTCCATATGTTTTCGTTATGGTTATTATCTATTTATATTTCTTTTTTAACATAAGTGGAGTTACTCCCTAGCAGCCCGCATGGCGTCTGGTCACTTCTGCTGACCTCAAGCCAAACATACTCGCGTATCCCTGCATCCGCACGGCAACCTGGATCCCAAAGGTAGGCAAACCATCATGCTGGGCACACTTTAGAGGTCACCGGCTGTTAGCAGGGCATCCGGTCGGTGGTGGCGGTGTCGGTGGCGCAACTGCTCTGCCGGCAGATCTTCCGTTACAGGTGTCAATCTTCTACGCATGTATGCCATTCACCACCCCGCTGTTAGCTGGGGACTCTGTGACTACTGGAAAATTTTGGACACCACAGGATGCTCCCAATTTCCGCATGGCTGTCCCGCATGAGACCCCAGTCGCAATGTCTTCCAAAAGGTAGGAAACTTCATACGAAATGGTCCTTATGAGTGAGAAGAACAAAAAAGGAATGCAGCCTCTGGCTCAGCCTGAAAATTTATGGGACTGGGGTCCTATGGTGTAGGAGCTACCCAAACTTATGCCGCCATGGAAGTCTGTCAGGAAAAGGGTTTTTTTACTCAGTTAAATGGAGAAAGTGGTTGTAGATCCTCAGAACTAAGGCAGAACTTCGGCACTCCATAAGCAAATCACAAGGATAAGAGCCCTCAAGTTAGGACTTTCCTGTGGTAGTATTTTCTAGCAATCCACACCGATGTATTATCTGTTTATATGGACAGCTTCCAGGAGAGTCAATCAGCCTCCATGTCCTGACACCAATGAAGATCAGCAGCACCTGGCCTCATTTCCAGGCCTCCTTACTACCCAGGCCCACTTCAGGCTAGGCAGGCCTAAATCAGAAACTTCATTACATGCGCCCTTTCCTGGCTGCAGCTGGGGTGGAAGAGAGCTTGCATCAGCCACCCCAAATTTTTTATGGCCTTTCCCATAATGCCAAAGGAAACTCCTAGTGACTTATTCATAATTCATACCTATGATAATATCTCTCACTAATACCAGAGGCAACAGTGCCGTCTACTGACAATAAAGAGAACTGACAACCAGGCTTCAGCATGGCTTAAAGAGTAACTCCAAATTCACTGAGAAAAAAACATTCCCCTGTGGGTAAACATTGCAGGGATTATAACGAATTGTGTTGCAGATTCTTACCTTTTGTGGTTCTGAATGAATAGATGTTGGTCTGTGTTCATGTGCAAAGTGAATGTGAACCTGCAGGGTTCTAATGAGGAAAGTGGCAGGGTCTGAATGTTTTTAGATGTGAACAACCCTTTGGGAATGTAGCAACAACTCCTTTAGGAGCTGCTGATTTTGATCAGGCCTGTTACCGTCACCTTTTTACCTTTAGTTTCACCAATACCAGAACTTGGAGTCCATGTTGAGCTTGTACTTGTGCGATAGATTAGATTAAGATGCATCCTCCAATTGAGTCACCAGGCCCCTCCTGAGACACCAGCGTTCCGCTCGGTCATCTCCAAAGACAGGTCCTCCCCTGGGTCTTCTCATTTGTCCTGCTTCTTCCCGCAGGACAGACAGCACAGGACCATCTCAGTAGTAGTAGGCCCCAGACAGGCTTCTGGGCCAACTTGCACGGCTGCAGCAACGCAACCCTCCGGCCTGGAGGGCCACGAGATAGAACTCCCCATCACATACCTTTAGGCCAGGAGGGCCAGCAGGTGAAAGAGAAAGAAAAATGGCATCTGCCCCTTAAGTACCCTCTCCCAGAGTGCACAGCAGCGGACCACCTCTGCCGAGTTTCACCTATATTTATTACTTATAGTAATTTAATCATATGATGTGCAGAGGCACTGCTACATGGAGACAGAAGGATTACCCTGGGGGGGCTGTGGAAGATACAGATGCTAGCAGATAATAATAACATATATTAATGTCAGGACTACAACAAAATTGTGCCCTCCCGCACACTACCAGGTACAACTATGTTGAAATAGCGTCAGCCTGGTCTCCACCCATGGGAGAACCCCTTTCTAATTGTGTTTCATCCGATTTGGGGCTTAATTGTGGAGGCACACAAAGTTGTAACAGCTCAGGGTAAAAAGCATCACATAGAAAAATGCTGTGCAGATGGATCTGGATTTCAAGATCTATCATGGGTCTATCCCACAGCACTGTCTATCTGTTGACTGTTTAAGGTGCAGAACAACAGATCAGTTGGTGTGGATGAGACAAATTAGCCGGTGTAGTTGAAAATGTCCCAGTGACGTGCTGACGACTTGAATCTACAAGTATTACAATAATAAACCTGCAAGGCCACATTATTTGAAAAAGACATATGCCAAGAAATCAAACCACTTTATACAGTATGTCTTGAAAGCACATTGTCCACTCTAAATGGTCTATAACACAACAGCCAACTGTACCTGCAGTATGTATGGGTAACAGAACCAAAATGAGAAAAAAGCATGAAACAAAGCAAAAATAAAAAGAACAGGACACTCAAGTAAATACAGTATCTCACAAAATTGAGTACACCCCTCACATTTTTGTAAATATTTTATTATATCTTTTCATGTGACAACACTGAAGAAATGACACTTTGCTACAATGTAAAGTAGTGAGTGTACAGCTTGTAATAATAGTGTAAATTTGCTGTCCCCTCAAAATAACTCAACACACAGCCATTAATGTCTAAACCACTGTCAACAAAAGTGAGTACTGATGGCATCTTATTGCTTATTGCTTAATGCAAACACCAAGACAGTACAAATATGCCCCAAATGACACCTTTTTTTTAACAGTCACCAGTGTAGTACAGCGTCATCATATAACTGGTGTGGAAGTGATCAGGGACACTGACTGGTAACCTCTTAGCCACCGACGTCATGTCCAGTGACATTACTTCTGGGTAGTGGAATGCATGCTGATTTCCAGAATCCGAATACAGGTAGCTCCAGATTAACCTTGAACTCCTGGAAATCTTCAGTGCCGAGAGGGCACAAAAGAATGTGAGTGTATATCTGGTGAGGGGCTTTTTTCTGTATTGAGGATTCATGAGTAATAAACATTTGCAGGATGAATTTCTCTCTGTGGTTTCTTGATATATGTTACTGATCCATCCGAGGCTGGATTTCTTAGAGTGAAGCCAGGGGACCAAAGTCGGTGGTAATTGGAGACGTTATATCCACATGTAAACTGTCACCATAGCGCAGCTCACAATATTTATTGTTGTAGTTGGTCATTTTCACCAGGCAAATGATTATATATTACTTGGGGGGTCTTTTATTGATTTTAATCTAGTTATTAATAAACATATTTTTTTTCTGCAGGTTTATTATTGTAATACATGTAGCACATCTCACTGGGACATTTTCATATACACCAGATGATTTGCCTCATTTACACCAACTGATCCATTGTTCCTTTTGTGCCTTAAAGTGGATGTAAACCTAATGTGATCCTTTCTAAACTACTGCCATAGGGGTTATCTATAAGGATATACATGCCTCCTGCATGTATCTTTACCTGTCAAATGTCTCCCCTCTGTCTGTTATTAGACCCGAAAAACTGCATATTCTGTGGGTGGGTCTGTTGTCTAGAGCTTGGTGGGTGGAGTCGTGTCAGTAGACTCCCCACCCACCTCTACACTCCCCTTGTCAATATGCCTTTTCTCCTGTGTATTTCTAACATTGAACTTCTGCTGAACTTCTGCTATGATCTCTAACATCCCGTGAAAAGACAGGAAAGTAACCACATGACTTCAGCATGCCCAATTATGCTGAGGTGTGGAACAGCCAATCCTTGCAGAGCTGCTGAAGAAAGGAGTGGGGGAGGGAATTAAAAAAAAATGCCTGTGTCTTAGGCTAGTGCAGGAGATGTAAATCACCTGTCACTCACAGCAAGGGGGAGTATTTGACAAAGTTTTTCTCAGTTTGTCAAGATTTTTCTCACTGAACAATAAAAGAGGATTGCTCAGAGATGGATTAACTCTGTGTGGCAAGACTGGGCTCAAATGATAGGAAATCTTATACTCTACAGTATGATATCTATGGCCCTGTGGGATAAGTGATTCATCTTGAAACCCATACCCATCTGCACAGCATTTTTCTATAGCTTATGATGCTTTTCAACCTGAGCTGTTACAGCTATGTGTGCCTCTACAATTAGCCCCAAATCCAGTGAAAATCATTAGATGGGGACCAAGCTGAAATCATTTCAATATGAGGTGGTGTGCCTTAACAGTGTGCAGGAGGGTACCATTTTGTTGTAGTCCTAAGATTGAGCTTTACGAACCTGCGCTCAGCCTAACCAGCATCTGGTTGCAGTATGAGCCAGCTGGAGTAACATACCAGGGCATTTTGAGCGGCACTGTTTTAGCTTTGTTTTCATATAATGAGGTTAAACCATTATATAAAAAAGAACCCCTCCAATGTATTCCACTCTCTCTCTGGGCAAAGAAATCATCTGGGTATACTATCCAACTTTACAAGGTAGTATAAAGGCCAATGTCTGTTGTGTATAATGTCTCCTTATAAAATAATCTATCTTTGAGGGTTGCATAGAAAAGAAAGGAAAATAAATGTCAGGTGTTTCTTGTCAGACCTTAATTAATATTCCACCACACACACACACACACACACACACACACACACACACACACACACTCAGAGCTCCTCTAAATATTACAGTTTACAATATATCAGTATAGTCACCACAGAGAAAAGGAGCAGCCAAAAATAACCAAATACTCCCTGATCAGTATTATGACCAGTATTACCATTATAAGATGTAGGCATTTATAGTAAGAATTGTATGCTAACCTGTAAAACTGAGGTAGACGATTTCTCTACCTTATCTGTAAAGCTGAGGTAAATTAGTTCATTGTTTGGGGAGAGTTTAACAAATTAGAGGAGTTCTTTATATATAATGGTTTAACTTTGAGTATGCTTTATAGAGAGCCCTACTCTTTTCCTGGAAGGGCACACTTCACATCTGTACTGCAAAAATCCTCCCTGAAAAAGTATTTCTGTCTCCATGTGGCACCATATCTGCATATCAAATTATTAATTTATTGTAAGTAATAAATATTTGTGATTGTGATAATGAGTGTTATCTTCTGCACGATTATAAAGATTCCTATATGGTCTAATGAAGATTGTGTCTGTGAAATAACATCACCTTACAACGAGAACCCTAATACATCCTGCAGGACAAAGTTTACTTTCAATAAAATATAGGTATTATGCTGTAATTGGTAAAGGGCAGTTATATGGGAATGATATACAGTCACTTATTGCATAGCAGTACTACCAGTAATATTTTTTTTTAGTTTTATGTATTTTATGAAGCTGTATTCTAACTAAATTGTAAATAAAGATTTATATTTTTTTCATAAAAAGGGTTTTGTGTATAAATACAGTAAATAGGGTGATATCCTAAAATCCAATTTCTATTCAATTTCAAAATGTCAGGGATGTGGTGTCTTTGACTTACTACACAAGGGATGGCTTGAGTTAGATAGCACATGTAAACTACATTTAAACGCACGCTGTTTATATTAAAAAAATAGCAATAATTTAAAAAAGAAATAAAATACTAAATTCACCTTTTTTCATATTCTGCACCAAATCAGCATGGCCAATATCTCAGCCGCTTGGCAGCCACTTCCTGTTTACATACATGCAACTACTGCCTATCATTTCTAAGGGTAAATTTCCTGATGATGACAACCTCTTCTAGACTTCATTAAAGGCTATGTTACCTTAAAAAAAAAATGCACATTTTTTGCAGGTAAAAATAAATGTGCATTTATTTATTTTTTTACTAACAAGCTCGCAGAGCATTGCACCTAGATTCAGCAGATCATGGGTGCAATATCAAGCTCCTGCAGACTCTCAGGATTGCTGCCTGCCCATACCTCTGATATGGGCAAGTAGTCACTTGAGAGCAGTAAGATCAATGAACACACAAGCACACTCATAGTTAATTTAGAACTACAAGCCATCAGTTACAGCAATGGCTGAGGGTACTGTGAATGAATGAAGTAGCCGTGCTGTTTTCAAATTGTGGCAGCAGGTGTAGGGAAAAGATCACTTGTCCACTATCGGGGGGGGGGGTGCAGATGCTGGAACATGTTACATGTTCCACCCTAAAAACAGATAGAACATGTAACATGTTCCAAAGGTAAACATATCCTTTAAGAGAGCATATAGGGTGACAGAACATAAACCCTTCCTTCTTGGCCAAATTACTATTATTATAATGAAAGCTGCAGATTAAAAAATTTTAAAAAGTATTTTTAAAATTACATTTATATTTTAAAGATTATATGATATTTGGGTGACTGTGTTCACATACTGTATATCTAAGTAAACCTTTTCCCCAGATCATGCACATTAAATATTTACATATTCTGAACAAGCAGTAAAAGCACTTTTAAACAAGTGCATTCACTTCAGTATCTCAATTCTAAATGAAGATAAACATTTCAGTGAAATTCAAGTTCAAAGTTCACAATGCGGACTTCGAAATCTTAGCTTTTTTCTATAACAGATCCTCACAGTCTACAAGCAATGTAAAAAACCAGCAGAAGTTCCTAAAACTGACTGAAAGCTTCTTTAAGGATCTTTAAGAACATATTAAAAGAAGTGCCTTGTTGGTGGTGCATTTTAAAAAAGCATACCTCCCAACTTTCTGAGATATTATTGCTTGTTAAGAATATGTAAACAATTTAAAATCTAAATTAAATCTATAATCTATATTATTATCAGTATGTCTTAGGAACAAAACTAACACAAACTTGGGAAAGAGCATGCAAACTTCATGTAGACTTGCTAAGTGGGAACCAAGCACAGTGCCCTATAGCTGCACATAACATTCATAAATCTTCGTAATATAAATTAGTATTTACATATTTTAGAATGATATACTATTAACATTTATCCAAACGCAGGAACAGGCTCCTATACACGTTACGCCTCTTTGATTAGGCTTCCTCAGTAGGCCAATCACAGGGCGTAACTCATATAGGAGGGAGGAGCCGAGCCAGTGACATCACCCCGCTGCCATCTCAGTGGGAAGTGGTGAGCTGGATGATGATAATATTAAGGCGCTTGTTGCTTGTGTATCCTTGTAAATGCTTTTAATCTGTTGGGGTTTTAATAAATTTGAAAAACAGAGAGCACTATGGTTTTGCCTTTTTGTTTTATGTGACTCATGTCTGGTGGAATATGAAAATATCTGAGAACAGAGGGTATACACATGCTGGACCTTGAGGAGGACCCTGTGGGGTTTGCCTTACAATCATAATCACCTGGAGGAAAATGATGAGCCCTTTTTGATTTTGTATGAGATGTGCAGGTTTTTCACGGTGGTGGAGGCACACAGGTCACTTGATGAAGAATGAAGGCAGAGGGCCACTGATTGCCCTGTGGTGTATTTGGACCTTCTCTATAATCAATTCATTGTGCATGGACTTTGTAATTATTTATCATATTGCATTGTTGCTCTACACTAATTGCAGTATAAAGCTTTTGTAAAGGAAGATCACCAGCAAGCAACAGATTTTTATTTTATTTTGTTTATTATATAATTTTGGTTAATTTTTGGGGGTGTGCTTATTGAATTAGGATAGTTAACATCATAGAACTGTTCTATTAGATATACATTTATTTACAGAAGCGGCCTGCCTTGATGTGAAACATGCAGAGATCCTTGGATCCTTCGAGGCACCTCTTCCTCTCTCTATTTGATTTTTTAAAGATCCATTTACAAGAGTGGCTTTCTGAGGCCCACTCTGGGTGGATATTAGAGGGGTGGATATATGTATAGAGGTGCATAATTTTTAGGATCAAATTTTAAGAAAATGAAATATGTCTGCTTTAAGCAGCCAGCAGCACAAGGGACACTTAGCATTGAATATAAGTACCCTTCTGCTGATTTTTTTTATTTGAACTAAACTTTTTTGTTTACAAACTTTTTTTATTTAGTATAAAGTGGTGGTAGAAAGAGAAAACACAATTTAAGAAAAATGTGTCTTAAAAGATATTATACAATGTATGATTAAGGAACATATCAATTGAAAGAAAGTCAGCTGTAGATATGTTCATGAACAACATAAAAAACACCAATGGAAGAATCAATAAAGTTCAGTTGAAAATAAGAGGTCACTTGAGTATGGTATAATTTTTCCATAAGGATGATATTAGTTATTCTTGTTTTTAGTCGTGTGAGTGGAACAGATGATGATTTCCAGTGAAAGGCGATAAGCCAATGTATAGAAACACTAATGCCCCGTACACACGGTCGGATTTTCCGACGGAAAATGTTCGATGGGAGCTTGTTGTTGGAAATTTCCGACCATGTGAGGTCACACAAAAGGTGAACACAGAAGGAAAGCATGGAGATCAAGTTCCTATAAAGTGTCGGGACGCGCTGGCTCTAACCGCAGAGGATCCCCAAGATTCCATCCTGGTTGCCAGTTTATTATACAAGCCTGTTTGACTTGAGTTCAAACCATCTGGTAAGCTCATATCTGCCTTGGTGGGGGCTTTTATTGCACTGATGCTTCCAGCTTTATCCATTGCACTTTGATACCATTGTGGTGAATTGGATCTTCTCTTTCTTCATTATATATTGTGGACTAGGGATGAGCCGAACACCCCCCTGTTCGGTTCGCACCAGAACATGCGAACAGGAAAAAAGTTTGCTCGAACACGCGAACACCGTTAAAGTCTATGGGACACGAACATGAATAATCAAAAGTGCTAATTTTAAAGGCTTATATGCAAGTTATTGTCATAAAAAGTGTTTGGTGACCCGGGTCCTGCCCCAGGGGACATGGATCAATGCAAAAAAAAGTTTTAAAAATGGCTGTTTTTTCAGGAGCAGTGATTTTAATAATGCCTAAAGTCAAACAATAAAAGTGTAATATCCCTTTAAATTTTGTACCTGGGGGGTGTCTATAGTATGCCTGTAAAGGGGCGCATGTTTCCCGTGTTTAGAACAGTCTGACAGCAAAATTACATTTCGAAGGAAAAATTCCATTGAAAACTACCCGCGGCTATTGCATTGCCGACAATACACATAGAAGTTCATTGATAAAAACGGCATGGGAATTCAACACAGGGAAACCCCGAACCAAAATTAAAAAAAAAAAATGATGTGGGAGTCCCCCTAAATTCCATACCAGGCCCTTTAGGTCTGGTATGGATATTAAGGGGAACCCCGGCCAAAATTTAAAAAAAAAAATGACGTGGGGTTCCCCCTAAATTCCATACCAGACCCTTCAGGTCTGGTATGGATTTTAAGGGGAACCCCGTGCCAAAAAAAAAAAAAACGGCATGGGGTCCCCACAAAAATCCATACCAGACCCTTATCCAAACACGCAACCTGGCAGGCTGCAGGAAAAGAGGGGGGGATGAGAGTGCGGACCCCCCTCCTGAACCGTACCAGGCCACATGCCCTCAACATTGGGAGGGTGCTTTGGGGTAGCCCCCCAAAACACCTTGTCCCCATGTTGATGAGGACAAGGGCCTCATCCCCACAACCCTGGCCGGTGGTTGTGGGGGTCTGCGGGCGGGGGGCTTATCAGAATCTGGAAGCCCCCTTTAACAAGGGGACCACCAGATCCCGGCCCCCCCCTGTGTGAAATGATAAGGGGGTACTTACCCCTACCATTTCACAAAAAAACTGTCAAAAATGTTAAAAATGACAAGAGACAGTTTTTGACAATTCCTTTATTTAAATGCTTCTTCTTTCTTCTATCTTCCTTCATCTTCTTCTTCTTCTAGTTCTTCTGGCTCTTCTGGTTCTTCCTCCGGCGTTTTCGTCCAGCATCTCCTCTGCGGCGTCTTCTATCTTCTTTTCCTCGGGCCGCTTCGCACCCATGGCATGGGGGGATGCTCCCGCTCTTCTTTTCATCTTCTTCTTCATCCTGTTCTCTTCTTCCTTCTTCTCTTCTTCATTTTCTTCTCCGGGCCGCTCCGCACCCATGCTGGCATGGAGGGAGGCTCCCGCTGTGTGACGGAGTCTCCTCGTCTGACGGTTCTTAAATAACGGGGGGCGGGGCCACCCGGTGACCCCGCCCCCCTCTGATGCACGGTGACTTGACGGGACTTCCCTGTGACGTCACGGGGAATGCCACAGGGAAGTCCCGTCATGTCCCGTGCGTCAGAGGGGGCGGGGTCACCGGGTGGCCCCACCCCCCATTATTTAAGAACCGTCAGACAAGGAGACGCCGTCACACAGCGGGAGCCTCCCTCCATGCCAGCATGGATACGGAGCGGCCCGGAGAAGAAAATGAAGAAGAGAAGAAGAGAAAAAGGAAGAAGAGAAGAGGATGAAGAAGAAGATGAAGAGAAGAGCGGGAGCCTCCCCCCATGCCATGGGTGCGGAGCGGCCCGAGGAGAAGAAGATAGAAGACGCCGCGGAGGAGATGCTGGACGAGAATGCCGGAGGAAGAACCAGAAGAGCCAGAAGAACCAGAAGAAGATGAAGGAAGATAGAAGAAAGAAGAAGCATTTAAATAAAGGAATTGTCAAAAACTGTCTCTTGTCATTTTTAACATTTTTGACAGTTTTTTAGTGAAATGGTAGGGGTAAGTACCCCCTTACCATTTCACACAGGGGGGGGGGCGGGATCTGGGGGTCCCCTTGTTAAAGGGGGCTTCCAGATTCCGATAAGCCCCCTGCCCGCAGATCCCCACAACCACCAGCCAGGGTTGTGGGGATGAGGCCCTTGTCCTCATCAACATGTGGACAAGGTGTTTTGGGGGGCTACCCCAAAGCACCCTCCCAATGTTAAGGGCATGTGGCCTGGTATGGTTCAGGAGGGGGTTCTCTCGTCCCCCCCTCTTTTCCTGCGGCCTGCCAGGTTGCGTGCTCGGATAAGGGTCTGGTATGGATTTTTGGGGGGACCCCACGCCGTTTTTTCTTTTTTTTTTGGCGCGGGGTTCCCCTTAAAATCTATACCAGACCTGAAGGGTCTGGTATGGAATTTAGGGGGAACCCCAAGTCATTTTTTTTTTTAATTTTGGCCGGGGTTCCCCTTAATATCCATACCAGACCTGAAGGGCCTGGTATGGAATTTAGGGGGACTCCCACGTCATTTTTTTTTTAAATTTTGGTTCGGGGTTTCCCTGTGTTGAATTCCCATGCCGTGTTTATCAATGAACTTCTATGTGTATTGTCGCCAATGTAATAGCCGCGGGTAGTTTTATATGGAATTTTTCCTTCGAAATGTCATTTTACTGTCAGACTGTTCTAAACACGGGAAACATACGCCCCTTTACAGGCATACTATAGACACCCCCCAGGTACGAAATTTAAAGGGATATTACACTTTTATTGTTTGACTTTAAGCATTATTAAAATCACTGCTCCTGAAAAAACGGCCGTTTTTAAAACTTTTTTTGCATTGATCCATGTCCCCTGGGGCAGGACCCGGGTCCCCAAACACTTTTTATGGCAATAACTTGCATATAAGCCTTTAAAATTAGCACTTTTAATTTCTCCCATAGACTTCTAAAGGGTGTTCTGCGGCATTCGAATTTGCTGCGAACACCCCAAATTGTTCGCTGTTCGGCGAACTTGCGAACAGCCATTGTTCGAGTCGAACATGAGTTTGACTCGAACTCGAAGCTCATCCCTATTGTGGACCTTACAGAGTTTTCACAGACTTTTTTTACACGTTTTTTTATTTTTTCATGTTTTAGTTCACCAGGCACATGTCATGTGTGATGTTCTTGTGATTTTTTGTCTATGTTATTAGTATGGTTTGTACATTTGAATTGATTCACTAATATTTCATGATTCACCTTTCAAGGTTATTAGTTGGTATTTACCAACCTAATTAGTTTAGCACTACACTTATACACCTTTGCTATTTGAAAAAATCATCTGTTTGTTGTGTAAGCTGCTATACCAGTTGAGCAGTGCGGGGTACACCCCTTTTTTTATCACCAATTGAGATCTGGATCTCAAATTTTCCGACAACAAAATCCGTTGTCGTAAATTCCAATTGTGTGTACACAATTCCGACGTTCAAAGTTCCACGCATGCTCGGAATCAAGCAGAAGAACCGCACTGGCTATTACACTTCATTTTTCTCGACTCGTTGTACGTCACCACGTTCTTGACGTTCGGAATTTCCGACAAGATTTGTGTGACCGTGTGTATGCAAGACGAGTTTGAGCCAACATCCGTCGTAAAAAATCCATGGATTTTGTTGTTGGAATGTCCGATCGTGTGTACGGGGCACAATAGTGGGGATAAGTCTCATGTGATGAGTAGACACACCTATGATAGGTGTGAATATTAAACAATTAGAAAACGTAAGGGATATCTGAGTGCCTGAAATGTTAGAGGTAAAGTTTTCTACATTTTTCCGTATTTGGAATATTTTTTTACAGTCCCAGAAAATATGTGAGAATGAACCTGAGGATATACATCTTCTAAAACAAGTTGGAGGTACTGTAGGAAAAATGGCATGGAGTTTCATAGATGTGTAATACTATCTTGTAAAAAGTTTTGTGGCTGTTTCCCTTACCGTGAGGGATCTCATACATTTACTTATTGTTATTGATAAAATCTCTCCATTCCTCCACAGGGAACTGCACTCCAGTTCCCATTTATGCATTTATGTTTAGTTTTTCTTCCTTGTCATTATTGACCAAATTGTTATAAATCTCCAAAATAAGGCCTTAACCTCTAGGTGACTTCAAACATATACTGTATTTTCATAAAATATGGGAGGATTCCTGACTGTTGTATGAAAATATGTGGTATAAAAATGTCTGATTTGGAGAAATCTACGGAGTTCATTTGGGATATTATATTTAGTTTTTAGTGATGGAAACTTAGTAAATATAGAATTTTTAATACATTTTGGGAGAGTTACTATGTTGTTATTGATCCACCAAGCAAACTCTGTAGCATGCATTCCAGGTGAAAACCTGGGGTCTCCTATGAAGGATCTAGTGGGGGAGTGCCAGAGATCATTGCATATTTCTTATTATGTAATCTCCAGAGTTGGTATGACTGGAGTACCAGTTGGTTATGTGGTGCAAGAGAATTTTGTGGAACACTATTGCCCCACAATAATCCTGAGATTGAAAGTGGGAGGATTGAATCTCTCTCAAATCTGACTCATGGAATCTTCGAATTAAGTATATGCCATTTGTGACCAGGGTGCAGATAAATAATAAGACCAAAAATCTGGTAGTCCCAATCTACCTCTATTGTGTGATGTATTTAAAATTGTTTTGGAAAGGTGGGGGTGACCGTCTGACCAAAAAAAACATATTGATTACTGATTGAAACTCTATATAAATATAGTAATTTTGGTAATATTGTCATTTTAATTGCAGTAATTCGGCCTAAAAGGGAAATGTGGTATGATTTCCATAGTTTAAGCATCCCTCTTAATTTTTGTAATAATGGGAGGTAGTTTTTGGAATTTAAATCATTAATATCTGGGGTTAGACGGATACCTAGATAAGAGATAGATTCCATAGACCATGTGAAGTTAAATAAATTACGGATGGCATTAAGTTGTGGGGATGGTATGTTAATTGGCATGCCAATAGATTTCGAGACATTTACAGATAGACCCGAGAACAGTGAAAATGATTGTAATGTTTGTAATAAGTTTTGGTAAGGTAATGTGGGGTTGAGTCAGAAATAGTAGCATATCATCGGCGTACATACTCAATTTGTATGTGGTGTTATTTGAAGTATAACCTTTAATATCTGGGTGTAATAGAATTGCTGTAGCTAAATGTTCTATAGCTTGAGCGAATAAAAGGGCGAAGAGGAGACAGCTTTGGCGTGCCCCCCTGCCGACTTTAAAAAGTTGCATCTGGGTAACTTTATCCTTGTATGAGGATTGTGATAGAGTGCTTGAAAAAAATATCTAGATATTTCCATGAAACACTATTGAATGCTTTGTTGACGTCCAAACTCAATAACAATACAGATTGAGATTTGCATCCTGAACTATATTTGCTGCTAAACGGATATTATCCATGATTTGGCATCCTGGGATAAAGCCGGATTGGTAGGGAGAAATCAGTGAGGGTATTATTGATGAAAATCTGTTAGGTAGTAGTCATAAACTAAAAATCTTGAGGTGGGTATTTATTACTGAAATAGGTCTATAATTTTAGGGTAATGTGTGGTCTTTATCTGGTTTGAGGATTAAGGACATATTAGCAAGTAACATTTCTTCTGGAAACGTGCCTCCTTTCAAAACCATATTGTATAACGGTGTTAAATTTGGGGTCAAAAGATGAGCAAATTGTTTATAGTAGAAAGCAAAGTAGCTGTAAGGGCTTGGGGCTGAATTTCTTTTTAGGGATTTAATGATCTGAAGTATTTCTTCATCTGTACAAGGGGCGTTTCGTTTATCTAATTGGGGGGTGGATAATGTTGGAATAGGAATGTTTTCCAGCCAAGAGAGAGTAGATGGTAATATAGGAGAGGTGGGGCTAGAAAGGAGGTCAGAGTAAAATTTTTGAAAGATAGATAGTATTTCTTGGCGGTGGGAAACCAGTTGATTTGAATTGATTGATTCAGTTTCCTGGCAAATTTGGTGGAGTTGGTTTTAGTTGCTTGATAAGAAAATGTAACTTTGGACCACCGGAGTGCCTTCCCAGCTTTGTATGAAAGGAGTGAATCCAATTCATTACATTTTTTAGAGATTATATTAATAGTTGAGGCATCATGTGTCTTGGAGTGAGTTTTATACTATTTTTGGAGATCATTTGTAAGGGGAAGTATTTTTTCCCATTTTTTCTTGTTGAAGTCTGTGGCTAATTTAATGAGACGTCTGCGGAGGACTGCCTTATGTGCAAGCCAAAGGGTAGTGGGTGAGGGTGGAATTAAGAGTAAAATATTCTTTTATTGCTGAGGCTATTTCTATTTGATGAGTGGGGTCTGTTAGTAAGGCTTCATTAGGTCTCCAGGTGTATGGTGTTTTAGTAAAGCCAATAAATTTGGTATTTAAAGTGGTAAAGTGATGATCTGACCAGGAGCAGGGGTGTATTGATGCATCACCGGCGTTAGCTAAAATGATTGGTGTGCAAAAAAAAATAGTCCAGATGCGAAAGAGTCATGGGGGTGTGAATAGAATGTATACTCATGTGCCCCAGTATTTAGTGCTCTCCAAGACTCCATAAGCTGTAAAGCATTCAGGTGTGTACATGTGGTTTTAGAAAACATCTTAGAGTTAGGATTTTGTTTGCTGCGGTCTAAGTTGGGTTGCAATCTCCACCCAATATCATATGTGTTGAGTTGTACCATTGTAGAATATCAAAAAATTGGGTGAAGAAGGTTGTTTGCGCTTTATTTGGTGCATATACGTTAGCAATTGTTACTTCTCTTCCAGCTAAATTTCCCTTAACTATAATAAATCTACTCTCAGGGTCCTTGTACACCTGTTGAATGTTCACAGGAAAAGAATGATGGAGAAAAATTGCAACTCCTTTTGGTTTTAGAGGTAGCGGTGGTACAGAAAGATTGGGAATATGCTTTATAAAAGAATGTGGTGTGGTTATCCAGCATAAAGCACGTTTCTTGTAGTAGCATCATTTTAGCATTCAATTTCTTATATTGTAGGAAAGCTTTTTTACGTTTATTTGGGGAGTTAAATCCCTGAACATCATGTGATATGGTCGTGATCGTCATAGTGGGTGTTTATATATTGGGCAAACATCAGAAAGTGTGAATATAATATGAATAGTGTCAAAAGGGGAGTATAAAATTCTCCATTCCCTTGGTGAAGTTGGTGTCAACAGGGTGTACAAGGGGTCTAGAAATAGTGCATCTTTCTCAAAAAAAAAAAAAAACATAAGAAAAGGCAGTTGCATTGTACCATAAACAATTTTGTTAAATAAAAAATATAATGTTAGAGTAACATATGCATGTAAAGTTGTATAAAACAGTTGAATAATGAAAATGGGGTTTGGAAAGGAGTGGTTTCCCAACCAACATAGAAACCATACAAGACCAGAAGGTCTCAGACTCAGTCAAACTCTGTCGGGTTCCAAAAATACGAGTGATGATATGATGAAAAACCAACTGAAAAACTGGGTAAGAAAAATACTACTCAGATTGGAGCTAATCCGACTCACAAGGTAAGGAGTAAAGACTAAGTGGGGAAAAAAATATGGTGGCATAAGGGCGGGCAGCCATTAAGATATACAAAATTAATATTAACTGTGCAACAACAAGTATGTTAAAATACTAATAACACAACCAAGAAAAACAATAAGGAGCTCTAATAGTGTAATTAGAGAGAACATGAGATTTATATTTAGGTGTCAGTAAAGAACCTTGTAAGTTCTCAAATCATAGAACATTATGGTTTTACCCTGAAGTGAACTAAATTTCACCAAAATAAACAGCCAGTAACTCCAGTAGTGTAGTTGGAAGGATTGTGAAGTCTTGATTTATGACACTGTCTAGTAGAAAGTGCCATAAATGTTCTTTGTTCCGAAGAAGTACAACAAATCTTTAATAGTGTGATGATTTAACACCAAGAATAAGCAGACAGCAGGAGCTTGAACATGAGCCTGGTGTTTATTCAGCAGCATCCATCTTACAGAACTAACCACAGCTCCCCGCCCCAGATCACATAACCAAAACTGTTAACTGTTTCCTAACATGCATAAGGAACTAGGCATAACAACTGATCTTAAATTATAACATAAAGGATACACCATGCCACGCATGCGCCCTGATTTTTTTAACTAAACTTAAGGACTCAGCTGTATCTGCACCTGCTGGCTTCGTTAACAACTATTGATAGCGGGAAGCTGTCATTTATAATAGCAGTAGTAATAATACCATTTTAAATGGCATTCAGCTTCTGCTGAACAGGTATATGTTTGGGCATTTGCCCAAATCTTAAGCTCACCTGTAATCAGGACTATGTTTGATTCAATGAGTATCCTATCAATTCTACTTATTTATTATCTATAACAAATACCATCACACTTATACACTCTGACACACCAATGCTGCATAAATAGCATTCATTTTCTCGTATTCATATATTTTATTGAATAACACAAAGGCTATCACATGCAAATTAACATTTAGTGTGAGTAAGATTGACTCCACGCAGGGAGGTACAAAATCAAGTACTGATAACAAGCTGGATCAAACAGCAATCCAACACAAGGTGTCAATGGACATATGAACGGGTATGGTCCAACAGGTGATGACATTAAACAGCACAGTATACAGTTTAAAGGTAAAAGAGGTTAGAAAACTGTCAGTTGGATTGTCCTCCCCAGCCATGGCCCAGGGAAAGGCAAGGACCATACAAAGTCGGTGAAATATGCAGCAAAGTTCTGATAAACAAAAAGGTATTTAGAGAAGTAGTGATGGAAGACGAAGGGAGGTGAGTTAAGGCTAGAGAGATGGTTCCGGGGTTTGACCGGCCACCGCATTCCTCCGAAACTGGGTCCCCCTGGCTCTCCTCCCCATACTTTCACTATGTGGCTGCTCAAATACCGGGACTGCGATGAGGTGCATCGGGCTGCTAGATTACAAGGAGAATTGTGTTTTCAGAATGGCAAGTTACTTATCTTCCCTGATTATTCAGTGGAAAGAGAGATGCTCAGGAAGTCGTTCGATCGGGTGAAGGCAGCTATAGTGTCTAATTTCCTGCTCGCCTGGGAGTCCAAGATGGAGAAAGTGCCGCTTCTTCACATCTCCCCATGAGGCCTCTGCCTGGATCGAATCCCTGCAGCCTCACCATTGATTAAAAGCATTGTAAGTTGCTGTTCATCACCACTGTTAATTGGCTCCTGTTTTCATATTTTACTGTTTGAGGAGATACTCTCCTGGTTGTACCCCTTGGCCTGTTGGGGAGTTTCCCCCCCACACACCATTAGGTGTGCAGTTCCACTGGTTTTCCATCTAAGTTTGTACCCCTGACTTGTCAGGTGAAAGTTGATATTTACTGAAGTTTTGCACTTCAGGCAATGATGTTATTCCATTATTGATCACAATATTTCACATACTGTTGCTGTTTTTTCTTTTTTGGTAGGGAGACTTTACCATATATTTATATGGAGACTTTACCATATATTTATGTTGCTATGCAAGAATACCAGCACAACCATTGACCAGCAGGTGCTAGTTCTAGAGTGTTTGTCCACCTGGCTCATGCCCCTCTGCCTTAATTGACTGGTTTCACTGTTCTGTTTTGGGACTTATGCAATCCATGTTTGGGGATGGAGATTCGGGGGAGAGTTGTTTTGCTCTCAGGGGTTGGGAGCTGTTTTATTTTATGTTCTGAATTCATTGGTTTTGCTTTGTTGGGTGCCTTATTAATATTCTTCGTTTGGAAGAAAAATGGGTGGGACTTTAAATAAGGCACATAAAGGATGTGTCTCCATCCCTAATTCGGTTACAAGGGGCAAAAGTTTGGGACTCTAAATGAAGCATATGAAAGAACATTGGGAAAAATATATAAATGTATTTATTGTCAGAAAGTATATCTAGCACATAAAATTTACATGCAGAAGTCATATATGTACAAATAACAAATACATATGATATATATATACATACATAAAGGGTAAACCAACATGTGCCCGCTGCCAATATACAGGGCTCCATGTAATCAAAATGGTGTATGGTAACAGATGTACTGTAGGAATAAAGGAAACATGGTAGATAAAAGTCATGACTGCATCCTAAATAGGCCTGATGCGTTTCATGGTATGAATCACTCTTCAGGGGCGAATGCGTCAGTTGTCTAAAAGAAGACATAGGTACCAATAAATCCAAGGGTATGCCTCAGGGATAATATAACATAGAAAGGAGAGTAAATATCCAATCCTAAAACTTACATGGAGCTAAAAAGCAAGATGTGATGTAGTCGAAACGGGGAGTCGTGGGGTTGCCCATAACGGGAGCTGAGGTACGGGACCCATAGGTAGTAAATAAAAGTCATGACTGCATCCTAAATAGGCCCGATGCGTTTCATGGTATGAATCACTCTTCAGGGGCGAATGCGTCAGTTGTCTAAAAGAAGGCATAGGTACCAATAAATCCAAGGGTATGCCTCAGGGATAATATAACATAGAAAGGAGCGTAAATATCCAATCCTAAAACTTACATGGAGCTAAAAAGCAAGATGTGATGTAGTCGAAACGGGGAGTCGTGGGGTTGCCCATAACGGGAGCTGAGGTACGGGACCCATAGGTAGTGCAGATGTGCACAGAGTATCCCCATGTGTGTTGGGTGATGGTGCATAACCCCAAAATCTGTAAAAATCTATAAATGGTAATAATAGTAGGAGTCTCACATGTAAAGTAATACTAATAAGAATGGTGGATATGCACCTTGCACCGTGAAAGTGTAGGGATGGATAGAAAAGTGTGGAGATATGAGAAGGAACCAGAGAGTGTGGAAGTGACTAAGGCTGGGTGGTGAACAGAAAAACAAGAGTGCACAAAGTGGTGGAAAAATCCTCATGTTGAATACCCATAGAGAGCAGGGTTATAGTAGAAGGGTTAATTAACCACTTTAATACCAGGCACTTAGACACCTTCCTGCCCAGGCCAATTTTCAGCTTTCAGCGCTGTCGCAATTTGAATGACAATTGCGCGGTCATACAACACTCTACCCCAACAAATTTTTTATCATTTTGTTCCCACAAATAGAGCTTTCTTTTGGTTTTATTTGATCACCCTGTGGTTTTTATTTTTTGCGCAACAAATAAAAAAAGACTGAAAATTTTGAAAAAAACAAGTTTTTGTTTGTTTCTGTTAAAAATGTTTGTAAATAAGTACGTTTTCTTCTTCAACGATGGCCACTGATATGGCTGCTCTGACGGGCACTGATAAGGCGGCACTGATGGGCACCGATGAGGTGGCACCAATGAGGTGGCACTGATGAGGTGGCACTGACGGGCACTGATGATGGGCACTGATAGGCGGCACTGATGGGCACTGATAGGTGGCACTGATGGGCACTGATAGGTGGCACTGGTATGCGGCACTGATGGGCACTCATAGGTGGCACTGATGGGCACTCATAGGCGGCACTGATGGGCACTCATAGGCGGCACTGATAGGTACTTATGGGTGGCACTGATGGGTACTTATGGGTGGCACTGATAGGTGGCACGGATGCGCACTGATAGGCACTGATAAGTGGGCACTAATGGGCAGAGATGGGCACTGGCAGGTGGCACCGATGGACACTAATGGGTGGCACTGATGACACTGATTGGTGGCACTGATGACACTAATGGGTGGCATTGCTGGGCATCACTGATATATAATGGTGCCAGTCAGTGCCCATTTGTGGGCACTGATTGGCACAGATCTGGCATAATTTGCACATGTAAAAAAGAAAGAAGGACGGTCTTTCACTACCCCATTAACTTACAGTCTATGTGGAACACGTGTATGGGTATACCCGTACACTAGTGTGAGTGTATACCTGTCTCCCACCCATTACCCCTATCCACATAGCCCTAGTGTATAACACATAGCATTTTTATTTTTATTCCTTTTTTCATTTTTATATTTATATTTATTTTTATTTTTATTTAAATTTGTATTTTTATTTTTATATTTATTTTTATTTTTATTTACTTGTACTTGTATTTTTATTTTTATATTTATCTTTATTTTTATTTATATTTCTATATATTTTTATTATTTTTACTTTTATTTATTTCCCAGTATTTCCCATAACATTCCTCTCATTCCCAAATACCCATCTGGAAACACACTCCCCCCCTCCTTTTGTCCCAATCTTACGCGTCATTTAAATGTGTATATATGTGTATGCGTGTGCGAAGGGATCCTTTATAAATGGTTCTTTGTGTTTATACACGTATATACATTGTACATGTTTTATTCCTTTTCCATCATTGCGTCATTTCTTCTCATATATACCACCAATCTCTCCCTATAATTATATACCTATTTAATTACATACCATTTTCTGCATTTTTGTATTCCCTTCCCATATATGTTTACGTGTATATATATATATGTATATACATAGATATGTGTGTATATATATATATATATATATATATATATATATTTTTTTTTTGTTCCCATCCACTATGATCAATACAACATTCCTCTTCATATAGACCGCCTTCTCCTTACCCCACGATCCACATACACACATATATGTTCTTACCACTACATACTCATTTGCATATCTCCTCTTTTTCCCCCCCTCCTCACTCCCCGCCCTGCCCACTCCCCGTCTCCCTTCACTCCCCTTCCACATTGTGTACACCCCATCTCCATGGTTACCTACGCGCCCAATCATTATACATAGTCCCACCCTCCTCTCAATTACCTCTCCACCCCTCCCATTGCCTATGGTATAAATTCCCACACTGAATATGGCCACCAGCATAGCCTGATGAAGGAGCACGCATGCTCCGAACGCGAAGCACCGCCTGCCTCACCCCGCTCCTGGAAGTGAAGACGCAGGTCAGCACGGCGCTCCACGGAGGATCCATGACCGACATCCTGGCCGCCCGAAGGCTCTGAGGACCCTCGGCACCACCGGAACAGCTACCAGGACCCAGGTCACAGGACTCACATCCCAGGAATCCCCCCACTGGCCTGTGACACCCACATCCCCCGAGAGCACGCGGATGAAACTACTTTACATGCTGGTTTTTAGCAACTCAAATGTGAGTGTTTTTATCTATTGTAATAAATATTTTTAACATACATGCTGCACTTAGAGGGCGCCGTCCTTCTTTCTTTTTTATTGTTCCAGAGCTTATTCTAGCTTTTATAGACTGGCTGCCTTCCATTTATTCAGCATAATTTTATCCTTACATGGACTAATACCTGAACTTGTTGTGAAACATTAACTACCACCACCAAGTTCCCCCTCTCAGGAACCCCAAACCCACCCCCTTCCCCCCATCATTTTTAGTTATATGTACTCGGCTACCTCCATTGTGCGCCATATTAACCCCTTGATAATTTGCACATGTGGGTGGCCATAGGGTACAAACCTGGCCATCCACATGTTGCTCCCTTCCCTGGTGGTCCCGGCGGCTTCCCTGGTGGTGTAGTGTGGGCATCCGAGGGGGGCTGCACTGATAAACATCAGCGCAGACCCTCCTGTCAGGAGAGCCACCGATCGGCTCTCCTCTACTCGTATCTGTCAGACGTGAGTGGGGAAAAGCCGATCAACTGCTTTTCCTATTAAAATCGTGATTGGACACAGACTGACACACCACTCCACCGATCGCCGCGATGCGCGCCCCTACGGGCGCATGGCAGCTGTTATCTTGCTGGACGTCATATGACGCCCAGCCAGGATAACTGAACCACCGCCCGGCCATCAATCTGCTATAGGCTGGGCGGGAAGTGGTTAAGTAGGTGCACAAACCACCATAACTGTGTTAGAACCTTTCTACGTTGTGTATTTATTTTTATTATCCCTGAGGCATACCCTTGGATTTATTGGTACCTATGTCTTCTTTTAGACATCTGACGCATTCGCCCCTAAAGAGTGGTTCATACCATGAAACGCGTCGGACCTATTTAGGATGCAGTCATGATTTTTATTTACCATGTTTCCTTTATTCCTACAGTACATCTGTTACCATACACCATTTTGATTACATGGAGCCCTGTATATTGGCAGCGGGCACATGTTGGTTTACCCTGTATGTATGTATATATATATATCATATGTATTTGTTATTTGTACATATATGAGCAGCACAAGGGGCAGTACTTGCATATTCTCCCCCCCAAAATAACCATCTATTGGTCACCTCTGTACACCACTTTTCTTACCTCTGTACCCTCATCCACAGTTCACCTCTGTACCCCCCTCCATCCACAGCTCACCTCTGTACACCCCTCCATCCACAGCTCACCTCTGTACACCCCTCCATCCACAGCTCACCTCTGTACCCCCCTCCATCCACAGCTCACCTCTGTACCCCCCTCCATCCACAGCTCACTTCTCTATCCCCCTGTCCACCTCTGTACCCCATCCACATTCACCTCTGTGTCCCCTGTCCATCTCTGTACCCCCGCTGTCCACCTCTGTATCCCCCCATCCACGTTCACCTCTATATCTCCCCCATCCACAGCTCACCTCTGTACCCCTCTATCCACAGCTCACTTCTCTATCCCCCTTCCACCTCTGTACCCTCCATCCATGTTCACCTCTGTTTCCTTCCATCCACCTCTGTACCCCCCTGTCCACCTCTGTACCCCCATCCACGTTCACCTCTGTATCCCTTGTCCACCTCTGAACCCCCATCCACCTCTGTACCCTCCATCCACGTTCATCTCTGTATCCTTCTGTCCACCTCTGTACCCCTCTGTCCACCTCTGTACCCCCCCATCCATGTTCAGTCCACCTCTGTATCTCCGACCACCTCTGTACCCCCCCATATCCACCTCTGTACACCCCCTCCCATCCACGTTCACCTCTGTATCCTTCCGTCCACCTTTGTACACCCCATCCACGTTCACCTCTGTATCCCCGTCCACCTCTGTACCCCCCCATCCACGTTCACCTCTGTATCCCTTGTCCACCTCTTTATCCCCCCGTCCACCTCTGTACCCCCATCCACATTCACCTCTGTATCCTTCCGTCCACCTCTGTACCCCCCATCCATGTTTACCTCTGTATCCTTCCTTCCACCTCTGTGCCCCTGTCCACCACTGTACCCTCATCCACATTCACCTCTGTATCCTTCCGTTCACCTCTGTACCCCCCTCCCATCCACGATCACCTCTGTATCCTTCCATCCACCTCTGTACCCCCCCTTCCACCTCTGTACTCCCCATGTCCACCTTTTTACAACTCCCATGTCCACCTCTGTACCCCCCATCTACGTTCACCTCTGTACCCCCCATCTACGTTCACCTCTGTACCCCCTCCACTTCTGTACCCCCCAGCCACGTTCACCTCTGTATCCTTCCGTCCACCTCTGTAAACCCCATCCACGTCCACCTCTGTACCCCCCATCCACGTTCACCTCCATCCCCCTCCTCCACCACCTCTGTACTCCCCATCCACATTCACCTCTGTATCAACCTCCTCCACCACACCTCTGTACCCCCCATCCATGTTTACCTCTGTACCCCCTTCCTCCACCACACCTCTGTACCCTCAATTCTCTGCACATGTGAATCCCCCTTCTCTCCATTGTGATCTTTCTCACCTGATGACATGGCGGTGCAACACAGTCTCCACCTATCAGACCTGTAGCACACAGCCAGAACACTTCACTCGGCTGTGTGCTACACAGGTCTGTCAGGCAGGGAGGGGGCAGGACGAACACAGAGCGCCGCTCTGTCATTCCCTGCCACTCGGCTCCGCAGCTCCTGACAGAGGGAGAAGCGGGACGAGTGGGCTCAAGCCCATGAAGCCTGCAGCTGTCCAACTCTCTTGTCATATTGTGGCTGCCGCTTGGGACAGCAGGGGAGGGGGGGTTGGCTGCACCCACTATTCCGGGAAAACTGCGGGCAGCGCAGGGCTTAAGTGGCAGCTGCTTTGGGCCCAACAGCGATGACAGGGCCCAGGGCAGCTGCCCCTTTTGCCCTGCGTTAAAGATGGCCCTGCTTTTATCTCTCTTTGTTTATACTTAACTAAATCCCTATGTCATTGTCTCGAATGACGTTGGTTTCCTGGAACGTCCAAGGTCTTAACTCAGTCAATCGGCCCTTAGTGTTTAAGTTTCTGCAAGAATATAGCCCTCTCATTTATGCACTACAGGAAACTCACCTTCAGGGCTCCTAAATTGGAGGTCTTAGGCAGGGATGAGCCCAATGTTCATCCGTTCGCCATTATGGGGCATTCGCTGGGAAATTCGAGCGCCCGTGGAATGCCCCATAATGAACGTCGAGAACGTCAATGCACTGCGATCTCGCAAAGCATTGACTGCTGCTGATTAGCCAAAGCAAGCACCTGACCTGCATGCTTTGGCCAATCACAGCGTGCTTTGCTGTGAGAGCCATGATTGGCCAAAGGCAGGGCTCAGGGGGCTGAGTCCACGCCCCACACTATGTTAGGCTTGCTACATAGTGGTCGTAAATAGTTTTACGACTGAGAGTAGCATAATGACATTTGTAAAGGAAAAAAATTCATTCAAAACTGCTTGTGGCTATAATGTATTGCCGGATCCCGGCAATATAGATAAAAATCATTGAAAAAAACGTCATGGGTTCCCACCTCAGGCCCTTCAGGTCTGGTATGGATTTTAAGGGGAACCCCGCGCAAAAATGTAAAAAACAAATGGCGTGGCGTCCCCCCCAAACTCCATATACTAGGCTCTTCAGGTCTGGTGTGTATTTTAAGGGGAACCCCATGCCAAAATCTTTTAAAAAGGGCGTGGGGGTCCCCTCTCCTGAACCGTACCAGACCACATGCCCTCAACATGGGGAGGGTGTTTTGGCCCCCCAAAACACCTTGTCCCATGTTGATGGGGACAAGGGCCTCTTCCCCACAACCCTTGCCCGGTGGTTGTGGGGGTCTGTGGGCAGGGGGGCTTATCAGAATCTGGAAGCCCCCTTTAAAAAAGGGGAACCCCAGATCCCGCCCCCCCAATGTGAATGGGTATCGGGTACCCCTACACATTTACCAAAAAAGTGTCAAAAAAGTAAAAATGACAAAAGACAGTTTGGGACAAGTCCTTTATTAAAAAAAAAAGTCCCATGATGTCCATCCATCTTTGATCACAGCGCTGATTGACTGAGAAAAAAATAAAAACGGATAAACTCTGCCTTGATGGGAGGCGTCCCGTGACTGCAGCCTTTTTGCTTTGAAAGCTGTTATAAAGCTGAGGGCGGGGCCATCCGGTGATGTAATCGGGTGGCCCGGCCCCCTCTGATGTTACGTGACGTCACATGATGTCAGAAGGGGGCAGGGTCACCCGCTTATGTCACCTGGTGGCCCCCCCCTCAGCTATATAATGGCTGTCAAAGCAAAAAGGCTGCACTCGCAGGATGCCTCCCATCGGGGCAGAGTTTTTCCGTTTTTTTTTCTCTTTTTTTTCTCAGGTCGTCGGCGCTATTGATCAAAGATGAATGGACATCGCGGGACATTTTTTACATTTCTTTAATAAAGGAATTGTCCCAAACTGTCTACTCTCATTTTTTCTTTTTTGACACTTTTTTTGGTGAATGTGTAGTGGCACAATGTACCCGATACCCATTCATATAGGGGGGGTCTGGGGGTTTCCAGATTCTGATAAGCCCCCCGCACGCAGACCCCCACAACCACTGGGCAAGGGTTGTGGGGAAGAGGCCCTTGTCCCCATCAACATGGGGACAAGGTGTTTTGAGAGGGACCCAAATGGGGGGGACCCCGCACGCAGACCCAATGTAGAGGGCATGTGGCCTGGTATGGTTCAGGAGGGGGGGTGCTCTCTCGTCCCCCCTTTTCCTGCGGCCTGCCAGGTTGCATGCTCAGATAAGGGTCTAGTATGGATTTTGGGGGGACCCCCATGCCATTTTTTTTTACATTTTGGCTCAGGGTTCCCCTTAAAATCCATACCAGACCTAAAGGGCCTGATATGGATTGGGGGGGACCCCTACGCCATTTAACAAAAAAAAATTGGAGCAGGGTTCCCCTTAATATCCATACAAGACCTGAAGGGCCTGGTAATGGACGGGGGGAACCCATGCCGTTTTTTTTCAATTATTTTTTTATGTATATTGCCGTGACCCGACAATACATTACAACCGCTGTAATAATATGAATGAATCATCAGGACTCCATTTTGATAAATCCCACCATTTTGATTTGTTCCTGCTATTTCAGTATCTCATTGCTGTTGGTTTCAGTTTGTAAATGATTGTGTAGGAATGTTTATATAATAGCTTACCCTCTATAGTGTGTAATTATGGTCAAGACCTTTCAAGTATGTATGTCCTGTTTATCCTTAGGCAATCAGCTTCAATTTATGTCTAAATGACCAGGTGTCCATCTTACTGTTTTTATTAACTACACATCAAAGCTATAAACTGATTTATCTCTTCCTGTTTCTATGCACTCCTCTAAACACCCCCCTTCCCTTTCCCTTTCATCTGTATCCCATATAAGCTGGATAATCTCCCATTAAAAACTAGACATCCTTTGAATACACATCTTGCTTCTTTCATGTATTTCTTAGGGTGTCTCACGGTACCGGGGGCCCAAGAGTGGTTTGCCTAATTAACCAAGGATGGTCGTCCAGAATCAGAATTCCTTTATAAATGGGAGCTCAGTGGGACACGGATTACATGAGAAAAGAGGGGGGGAACTGGTTAAAATATGCCCCTTATTGGTTTCAGAGAAATGGTAAGAAACAAAAAGATGAGGCAGATAAGAAGAGATCAGACCCAACTGCCCCTCCCCTCCCATTCAACCCTCCACCATACACAAAACAATGTACAGTATAGGTAGGCATGGAAAGTGCAATTTTGTTAGAGAAATGTGCTAATATTTTTGGCTACAGGTTGTAGTTGGCTAAGTGTGAGTGTTATGTTTGCTGTGTAGAGGTGTGTGAGATCCATGGATTATGTCATTTCATGTTAGTTGTATTAATATGCCTAAAGTGCTGTATCAACAAAACAGTTGATAACACAGATTGAATATTGGTTGCATGATTATTTGTTTTGTGTTGTTATGTATGTTTTAAAGTGATGTAACATTGCCACAAGTACAATTACAAGACTAAAAATGTTTATGTCTGACTTAAAATCGTGAACAATTATATAATTCGGGTAAAAATTGACTTAAAATTGTAAAAATCGTGTGCAATGTGTAGTCATTTTGCACTGTGGTAAAGATAATATGGAAAACGTAAAATATTATATTTGCTTATTCTAAAAGAAAATCTAAAAACTGAGAGCTAAAAATGGTTAATTTAAACACTTGCTGGGGTGGCTAAGCATGTGGTCATTGGAGCCACACCCAATGCAGTTAATAAAATTGCTAAAAATAAGGAAAGTGAAATGTTAAAAGATTAGTGACGTAAAAAAAGCTGTTTTCCCTGATGATTAAAGTTTAAAAATAAGGAATGCTGTCTTAAAGTTTAAGAAGCAACAACCCTCTCCCTTTCTTTGACACAGGTTAAATTGCATTGCATAGTGTCATGCAAATTGAGTGAGCGGAGTGAATTGTAAAGAGTAAAATTACCCCTTAGTATTGTACAAAAATGTGCATTAAACTGTAATCTTTGTTTTCATAGAAGAAACAGTTTTGAAGAGTTTTCCAATGTGTTATGGTGAAGTATAACTTTCTTGTAGAGATGGAAACTTATAAAAAAAATTGTGTTTTTTGAGCTGCTCAATTTTTTAACCATGGTGAACAATAGTTTCTTTTATAGTAAAGGTATACCATGCATAAAATCCACATGGTAAAAATTAGTTTGACGTCAAATTTTTTTTTATATTAGAAAAAGTGCACTGGTAAAACAAATAAGAAAGACTTTCTTTATGGAATGTAATGTAATGTATGTTTGTGTTTTCATATGCTAATGTACTTGTTACAGGTATATAACCAGTGGTTTATTTTGTTTCTAGGCGAAAAATGGAATGTTTATCACTAAATTTTATCGGTGATTATTTTGATTAACTTCAAGTATAGGTCCTACTGCCACACCATAATCCCCAACTTATTAAAATACTGCAGAACTGCCCATCTACTGCAAATTATTCAGGATACTGAAGTGATCTCAAGAGAAATGGTCTGCAAACAGCCAATACTGTAAAAAGTCCCATGCATCTATAGCTACCCTATAGTTCAGCATTTGGAAGTCCATCTCGTCAGGCCCACTAACAGGTCATGCTCTATGGTTCTCTTCACCACATTACAGGTGAAACCATAAGTTCATACAAGGATCCACAAATGTAAAGAAGCCTGCAAGAAATTGTTCACAGCGAGGAATGAAGATGCTGACTTGGTGCTATGGGCAGGGCTGACACTTTTCACTATTATTGATGAGACTAAAGAACACTGCTTGGAACTGTCAGGAATAGGAACCATCGTTGGAAACTGACAACTGTTTTAAAATGAATGCATACCTAAGTATATTCACAAGATTCGATAATTGGGTTTCAAGGCTTTCAGAACAAAAGGAAATCACAGCTTCCATAGACAACTTTATACAAGTTTGGTTTTCTTTTTCCTGGTTTGTCGGATTTCACATGTGAGTGTTTTAGGTGTTACATAGCGGTTTCCTATTCCCAAAGATCAGCCATGCTGATACTTGCAGTTCCAAGGCTTTAAAGAGTAAAGGACTGATGTTACTTTTGTATAGGAGGCTTAAGACTGCCTAACCCCCCTTCTGTCATTGTAATTAGTTACACGCCCAGCCATACCTGGCTGTTCAAGCTCCACTCATTGCCTCAGGCTAAGGTATGTTAATGTCCCTAGCAGTACATCTGTGTGTCCCCAAGTGTATTTCAAGCACTGTTTCCTGCCCAGTGTCACCATGCAACTCTATTTGCTTTCCTGTTTGTCTGTTTTTACGTGGCTATTTGTTAATATAGGTCTGGCCTCGTATTGTATGGTTTTGGGTGAGTCTGGAGAAGAGTTGTGCAGGAAGATTGTGTGGGGTGTTACCAGCTCTTGGCTGTTCCAAGGGCCCTCACTTTCGTTATATGTGTGGGCATACTGTATTTTCCTCAGTAATACCCATAGGGGTCCTTCCTGTCCTAGACGGCTTGTGTACCTTAACTAGTTGTCTGTGTCCTGCATGCCAGGAAGACCAGCGCCCCAGTGCTACACTGTGCACCTGTCCTGTCTGAAGAGTGTAGGCAGTTTATTTTGTATGGGTGGAGGATAACATTGTCTGATTACCAAACTGATAAAGGAGGGAATTGCTCCGATGGTGACGCTCTTTCCTAAACAGGAAATTTAAAAAAAAAAGACAGTTTCACCCTAAAACACCCTATAAATCCAGTTAAAAAGCCGGATGGCAGTTATAGGTTGGTGCAGGACTTAAGGGCCATAAACAACTTAGTTATACCCATTGCACCCATAGTGCCTGATGTGCCATCACTCCTCACCTCCATTCCTTTCGATGCTGAATATTTCTCTGTGATTGATTTAACAAACGCATATTTTTCCATCCTTGTTGACGAGGAGACACAGCCAATACTTGCATTTTGTTTTAGAAACCGCCAGATGACATGGTGTAGAATGCCCCAGTGGCCCTCCAGGCAATCTTGCGGTCCTGGACTCCCTGCCATGGTTCTGTCCTACTCCAATATGTTAATGATTTATTGTTGTATGGTCCAAGCCAGGTTGCATATAGATCTGTAACATTGGTTAGCAGATAATGGTCACAAGGTTTCTAGGAAAAAACTACAATGGTGTCAGGAAACTGTTCAATACCTTGGTTTTGTGCTTTCTAAAAGAGAGAGGAAAATCAGTCACAAGAGAGCTGCTGTTCTCGTGGGTCTGCCCTGCCTGCTTACTAAGAAAGATATGCTGCCTTTTTTTGGTATAATTGGTTACTGCCACCAATGGATACCTGATTGTTCCTACTACCCTGTTTCCCCGAAAATAAGACCTAGCGTGATTGTGTAATGCTTTTGTATATCCTAAAACTGCAATGGTCACAGCTCCTGGTCTTGGGTTACCTGAATATGGCAAGATGTTTAACTTATTTGCCAGGGACAACTGTAAAACCATGATGGGAGTCCTAGCACAGGAGCATGGGGGCAAACTCTGCCCTATTATAATTTTTTCAAGGGTTGTGCCTATGCCGGTAGTGGGCTTCCCGGCGTGTCTCCAAGCCTTAGCATCCTGTGCGATGGTTGTGGAGATGGCTACTTCATTCACCCTGGGTCATGCAACCGCACTACTCACAATGTGTCTATCCTGTTAGGAAATGGAACATTGAAGGAGTGCAGAAAAGCCTTTAATCAGGGCTCATCTGCCAAGAGGGGAGACCATGCATACCCGTAGCTAGTACACCCCTATTTATCTCACAATATCATGGGGTAGGACACAGAGGCTGGCAAGTTACATGTGGGTTATTGGATAAAGATTTTTTTTCATCCTCGGTCTTCCCTCATTAGTAAAATCATATGATGCACAAACAGTAGTCTGAATCCTTACACAGGAAATAATCCCAAGATGGGGCTGCCCACTTTAAATGATGTCAGACAATGGTCCTGCCTTCATAGCCAAAGTGTGTCAAGATTTAGTGAAAACACTGAAGATTGACTGGAAGTTTCACATCTCATACCACCCAGTTCAGGGATAGTAAAAAGAATGAATAGGACACTTAAAGATAAAATCAGAAAAATCACAGGGGGAACTTTCAACGTATGGAAAAAGGTACTTCCTGCAGTCCTTGCAGAGGTAAGAATGACTCCCTCTAAAACCAGGAGTTACTCCCCTTTCAAGGTCCTGATGGGCAGACCATTCCCCACTCCATGGGCTAGACAGCCTTTAATGTTAGAAAGAGGGGATCTTGATCTCATACAGGAGGCGTATGTTAAGAAAGTGATTGAAACTTTGGATAGAGTTGAAAAACGTGCCGCTCGCACCTCTCCTTTTTCTTCATAAGAACCTACTCATCCTCCCCAGGTGGGAGACATCGTAGTGGTCCAGCAACTGAATCGTACCAAGAAGCAAGAGTACCCATTTGAAACCCAGACTACAGTGATTGCGGTTACCCAAACACCCATTCTGGTGGAGGGACAGCAGGCTTGGATCCATGCCAGTCATGTGAAGAAGTTGAACCAAACACCTAAGAAGCAAGATAAAGCACAGGGAGGTGAAGCAGGTCATACAAATCCTCAGACAGTGAGTGAAGCAGGTGCTCAAGACTCTGAAAAAGATGACCTCGCTTATTTCACCACAGACTATTGGGAAGGCCTTGGGTCTCTTGTTCTTGATGACTTTGATGGTGTTACCTTGCACCACTGATCCCTATAATGGGTATATTGGGGGACAATAAGGGAGGACACCTGCTGAAGGCTAGCATACATCCCAGGTACCCTCTCAAGCACCGCCTTTTGGAACCCTTTTAACAACATAGGAGGGTTTGGCCTTAGTGGGATATTCTCATGGATGAAAGACATTGCTATGGTTATTATAATGATCTTGCTTTTTGTCTTATTCGTGTATGCTTGTTTCAAACTTGTCATGTGCCTAATTTCCCGGGCTACTCAAATCTCTGACCCAGCTGCGGCTAATAGAACTTACCTCAGCTTATATTACAAAAACCAAGATGAGTATGTTACGGGATAAGTCATATCCATGGCTTAAGAGGGGATTGTAATAATATAAATTAATCATCAGGACTCCATTTTGATAAATCTGCAAATTTTGATTTGTTCCTGCTATTTCATTATAGTCTCTCATTGCTGTTTGTTTCAGTTTGTATATGATTCTATAGGAATGTTTATATAATAGCATACCTCCTATAGTGTGTAATTATGATCAAGTCCTTTCAAGTATGTGTGTCCTGTTTATCATTAGGCAATCAGCTTCAATATATGACTAAATGACCAGGTGTCCATCTTACTGTTTTTAGTAACTACATATCAAAGCTATAAACTGGTTTCTCTCTTCCTGTCACTATGCACTCCTCTAAACACCCCCCTTCCCTTTTCCTTTCATCTGTATCCCATATAAGCTGGATGATCTACCATTAAAATGTAGACATCCTTTGAATACACATCTTGCTTGTTTCACGTATTTCTTGGGGTGTCTCACGGTACCGGGGGGCCCAAGAGTGGTTTTCCGAATTAACCAAGGACGGTCGCCCAGAACCAGAATTCCTTTCAGCTGCAAGCAGTTATAAATGACATTTTTTCCTTTTAGAAATGTAATTTTGCTGTGGTACTGTTTTAAACACGGGAAATATGCACTACTTTACAGGCAAACTAAGGACACCCCCCCAGGCATGATATTTAAAGGAATATTTCATTTTTATTGTTTACTTTTTTTTGCATTGATACATGTCCCCTGGGGCAGGACCCAGGTCCCCAAACACTTTTTATGGGAATAACATGCATATAAGCCCTTAAAATTAGCACTTTTGATTTTTCATGTTCGTGTCCCATAGACTTTAACGGTGTTTGCACAAATTTTTTGCCTGTTTGCAAGTTCTGGTGCGAACCGAACAGGGACGGGTGTTCGGCTCATCCCTAGTCTTAGGCGACCCTGGGTTGGTACGCATTTTCATGCAAACTACTCCAACTATGCACGTGGAGTGAGTATTTTAGTGGGGAAGACTTTACCGTTTAGGGTTGTGGATATACGTACGGATCCAGATGGGAGATTTGTTATCTTACATGCTTGCATATATGATAACACTGTGGTTCTGGCGGGGCTATACCTGGCGCCCCCAGCTTCGGTTCTGGTTTTGAATGTAATTATGCAAATGGTACTTGCCTATGACTCAGAAACTATATTTCTGTTGGGAGATTTCAATATGGTCCCTTGCCCGGATCAGGATAGACTACATAGGGTGTCTCGGGGTGCATCTGACCTAGAACAATGGGTATCCACCTTTGCTCTGACAGATGTTTGGAGACACTTTCATCCAGGTATCAAAGAATTTACATGTCACTTGGCCATCTTTAAGACCCTGCTGAGGCTGGACCTGGCCTTTCTCTCCGTCTTTGTTGGGTTACTGAGGCAAGTATATTCCCACGTGGAGTGTCTGATCATGCACCACTTGTTTGAATATCTAAATCTCTAGCCCACCTGGTTCCAGGATGTGGTGTCTCTCCAGATTCTGAGCAATGAATGACCACCTACAAGAGCCGCTTACTGCATCTCTCTGTAATCACTGGGTTGAAAACAGAGACTCGTTGTCCCCTCTGGTGCTCCTTTAAGGTCTCGGTCAGGAGTGAATATATTTCACGTATCTCAGATCTCCTCTCTGGAGGCTCTGGAGGCTGAGGCATCTAGGCTGGAGGCGGATTATGTTTTTTTCTCCGGTTCTAGACCGATATTCAGTTTGGCAACGGGTCTTAAGAGCAGAACAAACCAAAAAAGCACTGTTGTATTCCCAACAAACGATTTTTGAGTATGGGGACAAAAATGGTTGCTTGCTGGCTTGGCTGGCAAAAAGCCAAACTGCCTTGACCCACATTGCAACTATTAGGGATGTTAGGGGAAGACTTACTTCTCATACCGGATCTCATAAACACCCGCTTTCTGCACCTTTTTAGGGACCTCTATGCGGCTAAAGTCTTATTCCCAAGGCAAACTATTTACTTTCTTATATACTGGGACTTTTCTTACATTAACTGTAGCTGATAGAGAATGCTTGGAGGCTGAAATTGCCTTGGAGGAGGTTCAGGTGGTGATTGGGTGAGGGGGGGCGGACTTCTGGGGCTGACGGTCTCCCGACTGAGTTCTACTCTAATTTTCTAGAGATACTAGCTCCTAAACTTACGGCCGTCTTTTTTGTTCTGTCTTCTCTGGAGTCCCTCCCGGGATCATTTGAGTTAGTTATTGTGTTAGTTCCCAAAACAGGTAAATACCCTCAGGATTATGCATCTTATAGGCTAATTTCACTTCTTAATGTGGATGCAAAGATCTTGCTGGCTGGCTGTCTGTGTACCGTGATTAAGGACTTGGTCCATGTTTACCTGACTGGGTTCCGCTGGCACTAGAGTCATCGCCTCGCTAGACTCTGAGAAGACGCTTGACTTAGTTGAATGTTTCTATCTATGGGAGGTTATGAGTCAATATGGGTTTGGTCCCAGATATCTTCATTGACTTAGACTGCCCTATAGGGCTCCCAGGGCATGGGTCCGTACCGATGCTTGGATTTCTGAGGCATTTCCTCTGTACTGTGGAACGCCAAAGGGGTGTCCACTGTCATCTATTCTGTTTGCCCTGGCCTTGGAGCCCCTGGCAATTTTGATTAGGGATTCTTCCAAGGTCCGGGGCTTACGGGTGGGACAGTTGGAGGAGAAACACCCTACTCTACCTTAATGAATCAGGACCATCTCTTCTGCCAGCCTTATGGATCTTTGATAAATTTGGCTAGTTTTCTGGCATTCGGATTAATTGGTCCAAATCAATCATCTTCCCTATCGATGATGGGGAAGTTAGTTTGGGGTCCCCCTCCCCATTGCAGTGGGTAGATGAATTTAGATACCTGGGGGTGCAGGTCACTAGACATCCCACTGGATATTTTGATAGTAACCTTCTCCCTCTGTTATAACAGCTTAAAACAAAATGTTCATCATGGTCTGGGCTCCAGCTGAACCTGATGGATTGGATCAATCTGATCAGGATAATGATCCTCCCGAAATTTAGCTATATATTCCGACAATGCATGACTTGGGTCCATAACTCCTTTTTTAAAGAGATAGATTGATGTGTGGGCTACTTTATTTGGAACGACGCAACCCCCCATCTGGCTAAATCTACATTATCTCTTCCACCACACCTGGGGGGTCTTGTACTTTCTAATTTTCATATTTACTTTTGAGCAGCGGTCTTAGTATCTGCCTATTGGTGGCCTCAGAGTTCTAAATCCAATGCGGCTACATGTCTAGAGGCGACTTTTCTGGTGTCCCTTTACACCTGCAGAATCAAATCTATTGGGGTCCACGGGCATATCCTTTAGTTCCAGGTCCGACATGTGTCACTTGGTGAGTCTGGAAGGCTGCAACAAGAAGATTTCTAAGCCCTGGTCAGTTGTCACCTGCTCAACCCCCTTGGGGTAATTCTATGTTCTCTCAACTACGTAATATTCCGGTGTGGGTGAGGTATGGAGGACATAATGCCATTGGGTCACAAATATTCGCTTCTTCATATCTCCCCGTGAAGCCTCTGCCTGGATCGAATCACTGCCACCTCACCGTTGATTAAAGGCATATTGAGTTGCTGTTCATCAAGGTTTTGTTTGCCGGGCTGGATGCTGTTCCAAAACATTTCAGTTACGCCATGCTGTCAGGTCCCAGTTCCCGCAGTTACCCTCCCTTCAAGCTGATCCCATTGAGGAACTATTGGCCTCTGGTGATTTAGACAAGCCTCTTTCAGCTTTATATGGTGCTCTACTATGTGATAATTCCCCTAAAATAAAAAAATTGTGGGAGTATTGGAAGGGTGATATATCCACTCTGGATAGGGAAGATTGGGAGGAATGTCTGGAGCAGGGCCTTAAGCAAGCCGTTTTTCTCTAGGGATAAATTATTTCAAGTGAAGCTCTTTCACTGAGTATATTATACTCCTTCCAGACTCCATAGAATGTTCCCAGATTGTGATCTCCTCTGTCCCCTTTGTAGACTTCAACCGGGATCTTATTTACATATGTTCTGGGAGTGCCCTTCTATTGGGCAGCTGTTTTCGAGGAAATTAATCTTAGATTACAACTGTCTCTTTCTCCATCTCCATCTTCAACATTACTGGGGATTCAAGACAATGAACAACGATCTCACCATACTAAGTTATTAATATCATACCTTCTTTACTATGCTAAAAAGACATTCTGATGAAATGGTCAGCCTTACCGCAACCTGAAGTGTCTTTCATGGGAGGCTATGGTAAATGCGGCCCTCCCTCTGTATAAGATAACGTGCATGAATAGGGACAGCTCCTTAAGTCTTGATAAGGTGTGGTCCCCTTGGACTATGACTTGAGGAGATCCATTATGTTGTCCTAGCAGAAAGAGGGGTCTGATATAAGTAGGGAGGATCCTACTCACTGGCCTTTTCTTCACCTCTTTCTTAGCTGTTTTGGTCCACCCGTTGCTCCTATTCCATCATCCCCCCCCTCCTATCTGCCTGTCCCCTCCCTCTCTCCCCCATCTTCAACGTGTTTCTAGATGTGTGAGGGCTCTCCTTGTCTGGAAGGTGGTCTTCTCTTCCAGTACTTATCTAGGTAATTGCTTATGGTTTACTATGTATATTCTGCCTTTATTTTTCCTCTATGGGTTTGATGGTTGGACATAACTGTATCCTATTTGTACCTCTCTTTGTTTGGTGCTGTGCTAGACCATATTTTTGTGTTTTGTTTATACTGTACTATTGCAGATTGTAATAAATCACCCCGCTTTGTAAAAAAAAAAAAAAACAAAAAGATCTCAAGTTATATCAATACCATAACCAAGCATCAACATAGGTAGGGCTACAGACCACGATGAGCCTGGGTTACCAGAGCCAGGTGGATTGTTTATCCTGGATGAACTTTTGTATCATATCATAGTAGGGTGTAATAAAGAGATGCATGACAGCAAGAACCCACAGGTTTGCCATGGCCTACATCAATTAGTACAACTAAACAATGATATCAACTAAGGCTCCATTCACACCAATGCGTCTTTTCATGCTTTTTGCAGAAATGTAGGTCATTTTTTTAAACATGAGTTCCTATGAAACACGTTCACATCAATGCATTTTTGTGCCTCTGCATTTTTGGAAAGGGTCAGGGACTTTATCCTGGATGAACTTTCGCATACTTATCATAGTAGGTAGGGATGAGCCAAACACCCCCAGCTCGGTTCGCAGCAGAACATGTGAACAGGAAAAAAATTTGTGCGTACACACGAACACCGTTAAACCTATGGGACATGAACGTGAAAAATCAATAGCGCTTATTTTAAAGGCTTATATGTAAGTTATTGCCATAAAAAGTGTTTGGGGACCCGGGGGACATGTATCAATACAAAAAAAGGTTTTAAAAAAGGCCGTTTTTTCAGGAGCAGTGATTTTAATAAAGCTTAAAGTGAAACAATAAAAAAATAAATATTTCTTTAAATATCGTGCCTGGGGGGATCTCCTTAGTCTGCCTGTAAATAGTGCATTATTCCCATGTTTATAACAGTACCACAGCAAAATGACATTTCTAAAGGAAAAAATGTAATTTAAAACTGTTTGTGGCTGTAATGTATTGTCGGATCCTGGCAACCTAGATAAAAATCATTGAAAAAAATGGCGTGGGTTCCCCCCCCCAGTCCATTACCAGGCCCTTTGGGTCAGCAGTATATATACTATAGGGCCTGCCCTATATACTCTGCAGAAAAATTGGGCCTTAGGTGTTGGTGGTGCCAGAACACTGTAACCCCTCACAGTCACTCTTGTTGGGCACAGGAACGGGCCCTGCTGTTAAATATTTTATCAAAAAATGTAATTACATGGCAGAAAAATTGGGCCTTTGGCTTTGGTGGCGCCAGAACACTGTAACCCCTCAGAGTTACTCTTGTTGGGTACAGGAACAGGCCCTGCTGTGATGTATTATATCAAAAATATTATATAAAAAATATAGCAATTAGCCAAGCTAGTGTTTAGATGATGTGGATGGCTGGGACCGAATTTCTTTTTATGGTTCAGCAACTGGGGTAGGGAAATTTGCCTGCTAAAATCATCTGGTGGTGTACTGATAGCAGATTGGCTGCAAGAATTTGGGACACCTATTGCTATACCTTCATTCCTCTCACTGCAGGTTTTTGAAAGGTCTGGAGGTATAGTAGGGTTGGAGAACCCAGATGAGGAGCAAGGAGAAGTCCGCCTTTTTCTATGATGTGGGTCTTTCAAGTGCTGTTGCCAACAGACTGCATGGTCAACTACCATTTTATTGTTGTTCACTACTACATAGGTGGCATGAGGTTTAAGTGTGGTCGTTTGCTTGGTTTTATGGTCGTCATTTGTCTGGTCAAGCATGTGGTGCCCAAGCGACTGCTCACCATAGGGTGAGTACATGGATTGAAAACTGGCTACAAGGGCGAGTTCAGAGGGTGGTGATAAATGGGGTACTCGGAATGGTCAGGGGTGGTAGTGGGGTTCCCCAGGGTTCTGTGCTGGGACAATCCTATTTAATTTGTTCATAAACGACCTGGAGGATGGGATAAACAGTTCAATCTCTGTATTTGCAGACGATACTAAGCTAAGCAGGGCAATAACTTCTCTGCAGCATGTGGAAACCTTGCAAAAAGATCTGAACAAATTAATGGGGTGGGCAACTACATGGCAAATGAGGTTCAATGTAGAAACATGTAAAATAATGCATTTGGGTGGCAAAAATATGAGTGCAATCTATACACTGGGGGGGGGATCTCTGGGGGAATCTAGGATGGAAAAGGACCTGGGGGTCCTAGTAGATGATAGGCTAGCAATGGCATGCAATGCCAAGCTGCTGCTAACAAAGCAAACAGAATGTTGGCATGCATTAAAAAGGGGATCAACTCCAGAGATAAAACGATAATTCTCCCAATCTACAAGACTCTGTTCCGGCCGCACCTAGAGTATGCTGTCCAGTTCTGGGCACCAGTCCTCAGGAAGGATGTACTGGAAATGGAGCGAGTACAAAGAAGGGCAACAAAGCTAATAAAGGGTCTGGAGGATCTTAGTTATGAGGAAAGGTTGCAAGCACTGAACTTATTCTCTCTGGAGAAGAGACGCTTGAGAGGGGATATGATTTCAATATACAAATACCGTACTGGTGACCCCACAATAGAAATAAAACTTTTTCGCAGAAGAGAGTTTAACAAGACTCGTGGCCACTCATTAAAATTAGAAGAAAAGAGGTTTAACCTTAAACTACGTAGAGGGTTCTTTACTGTAAGAGTGGCAAGGATGTGAAATTCCCTTCCACAGGCGGTGGTCTCAGTGGAGAGCATCGATAGCTTCAAGAAACTATTAGATAAGCACCTGAATGACCGCAACATACAGGGATATACAATGTAATACTGACACATAATCACACATAGGTTGGACTTGATGAACTTGTGTCTTTTTTCAACCTCACTTACTATGTAACTATGTTCTGGCCACGCTCGATCCGCTCCAGACATAGCTTGCAAACAGCAATGGTGCGATCTACTGCACACTTGTCGAAAAAATCCCACACCAAGGAACTTTTAAAAGTCAGTGGGGAGTCAGCAGCACCCTGTACCTGTGTACCTGTGGAGCTCTGCAGTGTGATGCAATAGGGGGGCTGCCCTTAAGCTGCCCCCTAGAGGACATCCTGCCTTGTGTGCCACCTCCTCCTCCTCTCTTCTTTCAGGTACAGTCAGTGACCTCATCATCCCCTCCCTCCTCGTCACTGGAGCAAACATGGCAGTATGCTGCAGCTGGGGGAACATGACATAGTTACATAGTAGGTGAGGTTGAAAAAAGACACAAGTCCATCAAGTCCAACCTATGTGTTTGATTATGTGTCAGTATTACATTATATATCCCTGTATGTTGCGGTCATTCAGGTGCTTATCTAATAGTTTCTTGAAGCTATCAATGCTCCCCGCTGAGACCACCGCCTGTGGAAGGGAATTCCACATCCTTGCCGCTCTTACAGTAAAGAACCCTCTACGTTTAAGGTTAAACCTCTTTTCTTCTAATTGTAATGAGTGGCCACGAGTCTTGTTAAACTCTCTTCTGCGAAAAAGTTTTATCCCTATTGTGGGGTCACCAGTACGGTATTTGTATATTGAAATCATATCTCCTCTCAAGCGTCTCTTCTCCAGAGAGAATAAGTTCAGTGCTCGCAACCTTTCCTCATAACTAAGATCCTCCAGACCCTTTATTAGCTTTGTTGCCCTTCTTTGTACTCGCTCCATTTCCAGTACATCCTTCCTGAGAACTGGTGCCCAGAACTGGATAACATACTCCAGGTGCGGCCGGACCAGAGCCTTGTAGAGTGGGAGAATTATCGTTTTATCTCTGGAGTTGATCCCCTTTTTAATGCATGCCAATATCCTGTTTGCTTTGTTAGCAGCAGCTTGGCATTGCATGCCATTGCTGAGCCTATCATCTACTAGGACCCCCAGGTCCTTTTCCATCCTAGATTCCCCCAGAGGTTCTCCCCCCAGTGTATAGATTGCATTCATATTTTTGCCACCCAAATGCATTATTTTACATTTTTCTACATTGAACCTCATTTGCCATGTAGTCGCCCACCCCATTAATTTGTTCAGGTCTTTTTGCAAGGTTTCCACATCCTGCGGAGAAGTTATTGCCCTGCTTAGCTTAGTATCGTCTGCAAATACAGAGATTGAACTGTTTATCCCATCCTCCAGATCGTTTATGAATAAATTAAATAGGATTGGTCCCAGCACAGAACCCTGGGGAACCCCTCTACCCACCCCTGACCATTCTGAGTACTCCCCATTTATCACCACCCTCTGAACTCGCCCTTGTAGCCAGTTTTCAATCCATGTACTCACCCTATGGTCCATGCCAATGGACCTTATTTTGTACAGTAAACTTTTATGGGGAACTGTGTCAAATGCTTTTGCAAAATCCAGATACACCACGTCTACGGGCCTTCCTTTATCTATGACTGCCAGTTTCTTGTCCTTCTGTGGCACCCCCTCTCTCTAGGCTCACATTATTTCCTTCCTCAACCTGGGAACTAACATCGGAGCCTTCAAATCGCTGCGCATCCTCCAGCAGCATATAACCGACACTGTGGTCGAACAATTCTGGGGACTCCCCTGTGCATGATGGTGGGGCTATGGAAGGAGTGACTGTGGACAAGGAGCCGGTGGAATAGGTCACTTTGGCAGCTGCATTGGAAGGCAAAATACTTTGAACCTGGGTGACAGAGGATGAGGAGGATGAGGACGGCTTTGTTATCCACTCCACCAACTCTTCTGCATGTTGTGGCTCAATAACACGGCCAGCAGCAGAAAAAAAGGACAAGCGTGCTCCACGACCACTTGCAGAGGATGCACCATGTCCACAACCACCACTGTTGACTGTAGATACAGAGGCTGCTTGCTCTCTTTTAGTGGCCTGTGAGCGTCTGCCTCTTCTTGGTGGCCTTCCGGACATGATGTATTTTTTGTTTAGTAAAACCACACTACACTGTATAAACTACACACCACCAAATGCACTGTATATAGGCAACACTGAATGCGGAGTATATAGATTTATAGATATATATAGATATATCTAGATATATAGATATATATATAGATATATAGATATATATATCTAGATATATAGATATATCTAGATATATATATATATATATAGATTTATTAATACACCACCTGACGTGTATTAGAAACTGTACACACTGTATTGGATACTGCGTACACCGCGTGCACTGTATTAGCAACTGTACAATGGCTGCACTGTAATATATACTGTGTACACCACCAGAAGTGTATTAGAAACTGTACACACTGTATTAGATACTGTGTACACCACCTGAAGTGTGTTAGAAACTATACATCACCAAATGCACTGTATATACTGTATAGGCTAGGCTACATATATATATATATATATATATATATATATATATATATATATATATATATATATATAGTACAGTACAGTACGGATCCCTGTCCTAGTGATTGTCGCCCAGGATTCTCAAATAGGCAGGTCGAGGGGCTCCAGTCCAGGAGGATTATTTAATTTGGAGGAAACTGTTTTATCAGTTTCCTCTGTGGTTGGTAAAATCCAGTTGGGGACCTGGAGCGTGGAGATTTCATAACGATCTGGGTGGGATGGAATCTCCAATCCTGGGACCGGGTTTTGGGAACAGCCAGGAGTCTGGCTTGTTGATTGTACAGGTGGGTTCTGGGCTCCACCCTCCCAAAGAGTCCAGGTGTGCAAGGGAGAAGTGTGATTGTTGGCACAGGACAGTCTGACAGAGCAGACGGAGGGTCCAAGCTGGTGGGCTGAAGCAGCCAGGAAGCTGTGAGAGAGAGTGTCACCAGAGGTACAGTGTGGGTATCAAACAGGGACACAGTTACAGGGTCAAGAGGACCAAGGTCAACGCCTGAATAGCAGTGCTGACCAGAGAGCCAGGTGGCTGGGTATTTTCCATTTATTTCATTATTGCTTTGAAGTTGAAACCCCTGCGTGGGAATGCTGGATGGACTTTTTTTTTCTTTTACTTTAATAAACATGGGCCAAAAAAGCCCTTAAACTGCATATCTGGCGTAGACTCGGCTCACTGGTAAGCTCTGCATGGAAGCTAAATAACCCCCAATATTACAATATATATATATATATATATATATATATATTTATTGATACACCGCCTGAAGTATATTATATACTGTACACCACTGAATGCACTGTATATATACGCTACACTGAATGCAGAGTGTATATATATATATATATATATATATATATATATATATATATATATATGTGTATAGCAAATACACTGCCACTAACTGGATAACCTGCCTGCTTAATCTAATGCCGCGTACAAACGAGCGGACTTTATGGCAGACTTTGCCGGCGGAATTTTCGACTGACTTTATGACGGACTTTCCGAATGAACGGACTTGCCTACACACAATCCACCAAAGTCCGTCGAATTCGTACGTGATTATGTACGACCGCACTAAAACAAGGAAGTTCATAGCCAGTAGCCAATAGCTACCCTAGCGTGGCTTTTTTTCCGTCGAACTAGCATACAGACGAGCTGACTTTTTGGCCGGACTCGAGTTCGACGGATAGATTTAAAACATGTTTCAAAGTCCGTCCAACTTTTGAGAAAACAAAGTCCGCTGGAGCCCACACACGATCGAATTGTCCGATGAAATCCCATCCGCCGAGCAAAGTCTGCCGTAAAGTCCGCTCGTGTGTACGCGGCATAACTCAAGCTATCTCTCTGTCCACGCCAACAACACTACACACGGCCGCTATGTAAACAGCCTTATATAATGTGGGGCGTGGACCAATGCCGCGTACACACTACCAGACTTTCTGGGAGAAAAGGTCCGACGGAACGAATCCGTCAGACATTCCGATCATGTGTGGGCTTCATCAGACCTTTTCTGTCGAAAAATCTGACGGACCTTAGAAATAGAACATGCTTCAAATCTTTCCGACGGACTTGATCCCTATCGAAAAAAATTTTGTCTGTATGCTAGTCCGGCCCAAAAACATTGCAAGGGTAGCTATTGGCTACTGGCTATTGAACTTCCTTTTCTAGTCCAGTCGTACATCATCACATTTGAAATGATGGGACTTTGGTGGGATCGTGTGTAGGCAAGTCCATTTCGTTGGAACTCCGTTGAAAAGTCCTTCGGAGTTCAGTCCGACGAGAAGTCCGCTCGTGTGTACGCGGCATTAGTCCCCCTGAGCCATGATTGGCCAAAGGCACCCTGCCTTTGGCCAATTATGGCTCTCTCAGCAGAGCACGCTGTGATTGGCCAAAGCATGCAGGTCAGGTGCATGCTTTGGCCAATCATTATGCAGCAATGCACTGCAATCTCGCAGTGCAATATGGGGCGTTCCGCGGCGCTCAAATTTCCCACAAACACCCCATATGTTCGGTTGGTTTTAGAACAAACTAACTCGACTCGAACCGCAGGCTCATCCCTAATAGTAGGGTGTGGGGGTAATAAAAAGATGCATGACAGCAAGAACCCACAGGTTTGTCATGGCCTACATCAATTAGTACAACTAAACAATGATATCCACTAAGGCTCCATTCACACAAATGCATTTTTTCATGCTTTTTGCAGAAACGCAGGTTATTTTTTTAACATGGGTTCCTATAGAACACGTTCACACCAATGCGTTATTTTGCGTCTGCATTTTTGGAAGGGGTCAGGGACTTTTTTAAATGCAAAACTGTGCGTTTTTGGTTCAGTAGACTTCAATGGAGAAGCTGCAGAAAAGCATGTAGTGCGTTTTTACAGTGTTTCTACAGCGAATTTGTCATGATTCATGATGCCTTTTTTTAATCTGCCCTACAACAAATTTGTCAAAAAAAGCATAAAAAACACAAATTGCGGCAATATCACGATAAAATAAAGGGTAAAAACCCACAAAAAAGCACTGCAGAAACGCTCAAAAGCAAACTGCATAGGTGTGAATGGAGCCTATCAGATAAAGAACAAACAACAGAAAATGCAAATATAGCCCCCAGGGGCATAATTCCAGTGGACAACAGAACATGCTAATTCATAGTAGTGAGTGATGCCATGGCAATAAGGAAAATGAGCACAGTTTCCCTCTTGCCCTCGAAAGTGCTTTAAGTAGATAAGAAGAATGCACTCGCATTTCAGCTGACTATGGCAGCAGGAGTCTAAAACTAACCAGCGAAAATGTCCACAAGTATCGGCAGATACATCATATGCATCAAATACTACTACCGGAACCAGTAGAAGAGAATGTAAATGGATGTAAATGACCAAATAATAAAGATGGAGGGTATCCAGAACCAGGTGTACTTGAACCCACTAAACAGTGATCCCAGTCCAGTAGCCTCAGCCATCAAGGATTCTGGGAGACCGGGAGGCTGAAGAGCATTGAGGGCCTCCAGGTCCTTATGAGCGGCATGTAGAAGCCCCCCGAGGGGCTCGCTGGGGTAGGGCTGCATATGGATTGATCAAATGGAGATCTTCTAGAACTTCTTGGAGAGCTTTGCTGACGTTTGATTTACCATTGTAAGAAAAATTAAGGGCAAATGGGAATCACCAGTGGTATTTCACCTGGTGTTATTGTAAGAACTACAGCTAGGGCTTCATTGAACTCCATTTTCCTACCTTGAGCGGTGCCAGGTCAGTAAAAAGCTGGTAGGAAGGAAAGGTCCATTGTGCCCCGAGCTGCCTGCAACAGTTGCTCCTTGGTGAGATAAGTAGTACAGTTTAATAATGATGTCTTGCAGGGCACCATCAGGTTGCTGTCTAGTTAGGGCTCTATGCACACATTCAATTTTAAGGTGCCCCATAGGTATGGAGGGCATCAACCCTTGGAACAACGCTGTGACTGTGGACTGTAAGTCCTGTACAGACTCAGGAACGCTGCATAGATGCAAACTAGAATTTCTGGAGCGTCGTTAATGTGGGCGTGAAGGGTCTTATTCTCAAGGAGTGATTCTAGTTCCTGATTGTGTTCTCTCACATCATGCTACAGATCATCCATTCAAGTCAGAAGTGCATTGTCCCAGCTCCCTGATTTATCTGGTAATGCAATCTGCGGTGTCCTTAAGAGCCTTTCTCAAGACAGCTTCTATCTGCACAATGAGATCCCTCTGTGAGAGCTGTGAAGTGGGACTGGTGGGGTTAAAATCCTCAGCAGCTTTATCTTCACTGTAGCCCTCTGCTTTGATCGGGAACCCATAAGAACCATCACTGCAGCTGCTAGGAGTCTTGCAAAGGTTATCTGTGTCAGCACAGTAAGTGACATTGAGTGGATGCCGCAATTATGTCTGGATTTCCTCCCACCGAGAACAGAGATTTAGGCAGACATCCGCCATGGAAAGTTTCTCACCAATACTAATAGGTTACTCTCCCCATAGGGGACAGAGAAACTAATAATAGCCTAAATTGGCTTGTCCTATTCCATCCAAAACTTAAAAAATATTTCTGTATGTTCATTATCACCCAAAGAGCAAAAAAATATCCTGAATCGGGGGCGTGGCTTGGATGGCTTCCCGGGCAGACGTGTCTTGCTGAAGCTCCCGCTCCGGCCTGCCTGCATAGAGCTGGAACATGCATCTCTCCGCGCAAGAACAAGGAACCGGACCCCAGAGGTCATGCTACCCGCTCCTCCTCGGTCCCCCCGCCACTCATTACCGAGTATTTCGGGCAGGGAGCTACGGCCGGACACCACGAGGCCAAGATGGCGCCGGCGCCACACGCAGCAATCTTTCCATCTCCTTCTCTGCAAGCCTCCCTGGACCGCAGGAGCAACAGGTACGGATCCGAAGGTGACTTACCCACTACCCACTCTCCGATCCCCCCTGCTGACCTTCCAATCGGCCCCCCCTCCGGAGGCCATATACTGGGCAGCCTATCGCAGACTTTCCCCCCATGCCTCATAGGGCCTGTGCCATCTCTATCCACCGGCCAGCCATCCCCCCCCTGGGACTCCTATGCTCCAGAATGGGACCCTCGCTCCCTGCCACAACGCTCCCAACCGCACAGGGACAGAGCCCCCTCTCTCTCCCCCCTCCAGAGGTACACAGTCCAGGCTCCAGCACCTTCCCAGGCCCCGAGGCCATCAGGATCCCAGGGGGCTTATTCACACACGAAGAGCCCGCAAGGCCCATTGCTAACTAAGCATTCCAGCACTACTCCCCCTTCACTACCACTTCAGAGGGGACCCCCCATGCCAGCTTCCTATTCAGCTGTAGTGCAGGGCTCCCATGCCCACATTACATCAGATATTGACCCTGACCCTGAAGCATGTACATCTTGGCGAGATTACGTCCGTTGTATGCCCACAAAACAGGGCTTCCGTATGCTAATTCAAGAAGTGCGGGACACTTGTAGAACTGAGATTAGCATGCTCCGCACTGATCTTCACCAATTGTCCACTAAAGTCGCATCCTTAGAGGAAGAAATAAACAACACCAAATTTGAAATCTCCCAAATACATGATCGCTTAACTTCACAAGCCACCACCCTTAGAGACTTCCAACGCCACCTTGAGGACCTCGACAATAGAGGTAGGCGTAACAATATTAGGATCAGAGGTCTACCGGAGGCAACACAAGAAGAAGACCTGAATGTGACTTTGCAAGCTATTTTCAATAGCATTCTAGGTCGCCCGGAACACCAGCGAGTTAAGCTGAATCGGGCGCATCGAGCTTTACGTCCCCGTGGGCCAGGATCCCGCCCACGAGACGTGATCTGCAGGGTACACAACTACACCCTCAAAGAGGACATTATGAGAAAGGCGCGAAATATGCATGCCATTGATTTTGACGGGGCCTCCCTACAACTTTTCCCAGACCTCTCATGGATCACCCTTCAACAAAGAAGATCTTTGCAACCACTTCTCACCCTGTTAAGGGAACATGACTTCGGCTATCACTGGGGTTTCCCCTTTAGCCTCACGGCAAAAAAAGATGGAAAGTCCACAACCCTCCAATACCCGGAGGATCTTCAATTTTTCTGCAGAGAATTGGATATTCCAGTACCACCTACCCCTGGATGGGAACTGTTGTCAACACCTCCACCTCGCCCAGAACCATGGATCCAAGTCGCAGGCAGGAAACGCACAAGACCGCGATCTGGGGGTCCTTCCCCACCACCTCGTCAGAGATGAACTGCTGCTCATTTGAATTCCTTCCTTGCCTAGATGTCTGACTCCAGATTTACATGGTCTGTCTCTTCCTGTTTTTCTACCTGATAAACTGGAGACATATCCTGCTTATCCTACTCATCTATAGTATGGACCTACTCAGCAACCGGATTCTCTCTCAAGTTAACAACACATGTATGATTGTGACTATAAGGTTTAGAAAGGACTTGTATAGCTAGCCGGGTTATGTCACCCCCCCCATGCTCCTCCTCTTTCTCACACTCCCTCTTCTTCCTTACCCTCTCCCCCTCTCCCCCTTTTATCCCTTCCTTCCCTTCCCCTTTTCCCCCCTTCCCTCCCCCTTTCCATCCCACCCCTCCTGCATCTACCTACGCCCACTCACTTACGCTCTCTCTCTCCTCTTCCTCTTATTTTCTGTCTCAGAGGAGGGGCATGGTTAGTTGGGAGGGTATACTATTACGAAGAGAGATATTTCTTGCATTTATACTTTTATATTATCGTTTTTGAATTTACAAAACACATCTTACTATTGCTCCAAATCTCACAAATCAATAGCTTCAATGGTTTATTCTTTTATTCGGGCCATAGTCATGAGTATAGACATGTCGGTTACCAGTTGACGCTTGCAGGTTCCATATTTTTTTCTGTTATTTAATTTTTCATTTTTTGACTTTAGATGCGAGCAGGCCCGGAAGGGGGTTATCCCCTCCTTGGGTCCATCCTCTCCTCCCCCCCCCGGGGCTCTCCGAATGGCTCCTTCTTTTACTTCCTCTGACAGGGGCACTTTTGCCTCCTATGTTAGAGGGGGCCCTCCGGAGTTTCCCACCCCATCACTTTGTATAGGTGGGTTATATTGTGAATGGTTAACTAACCTTAATTTTGTACTAACTTTTGTGTTTTTTTTCCTGTTTTTTGTACTCTTTTCTCGTCTCATCTTCTACTGCTATTCCCATTCTTCTTCCCCTTCTCAATCTTTTGGGCGCCGCCCATCTCCGGGACCGGGTTCATGTTCGGGGGGGTCGTAGACCTCCAAACCGCACTCATCCTGGAGACCCATTATAGGGACCTCCTATACTCCAAGACTCTACCACATCCGCTAGGTAAGCTATCGTTTCTTTCCACAAAATATCCACCATGATTGACATATTTTCACTAAACGTAAAGAGCCTTAACGCAAATGTTAAGAGAAGCCTTGCGCTACGAGAGTTCAAACGGTCTAAAGCTGACATTATTTTCATTCAGGAGACCCACCTTGATAAAACGGGCACCATGACATTTGCACGACGACAATATTCTCACATATACCAGGCCTCTGGCCCACATAAACGGGCAGGGGTAGCAATCCTTTTTAAGCAAGGCTCCCCCTTCCAGTTACAATCTCTATACTCTGACCCATTGGGACACTACCTCATCCTCCGAGGCCTTTGGAGAGGGGTGAATATCACTCTCTGTAATGTCTATGCCCCAAACACGAATCAAATCCCCTTTCTGTCTAGGGTCTTTGACCGCCTGTTTGAGGCCCCTCATCAGTATCTGGTGATCGGAGGAGATTTTAACCTTGTCCATTCTCCGGGTCTTGATAAACACTCAATGGGTCAGAGGAAATCCCAAGTAACCGCCAATAGGTCAGCCACCCAGTTTCGCCAACTTACTAGGAAATATGCCCTGTTCGATGCCTGGCGCACCACCTATCCATCAGCTAAACAATTTACTTTCTACTCCCATCCCCATATGTCCCACTCACGACTTGATTATTTCTTTAATGCCCCGACTTTGCGAACATGTACGAACTCAGACATCCAGGCCATTTCTTGGTCGGACCATGCCCCGATTACACTCTCCCTAGCACTCTCACCAAGCTCCTTTCATAAATGCCATTGGCGTCTAAACGACTTTCTACTTAAACATGATCCTTCTAGAATAGAATTAGAACAAACTTTGAAGCTGTATTTTGCGGAAAATTGCTCCTCTGAGATCTCCGCCTCATCTTTGTGGGAAGCCCACAAGGCGGTCTTCCGAGGACAATGCATCTCGCTCTCCACTGCCCTGAAAAGAAACGCTAATGCAACATGTAGCGCACTTTTAGACAGACTTAAACATCTAGAAGCACGCTTGCTCATATCCCCGTCCCTAACAATCCTTAGAGAACTCACTAGTGTAAGGGCTGGACTGAAAGATATCGACATGGGTAAGATAAAAAAGGCGTTGATTAGGTTTAGACAGACTTATTACGACAGCCAACAAACCACATACGCTTTTGGCGAAGCAGCTTCGCGACAAGGCAGCAACAACTACTACCCCACACAACTTAGGGAGGCAAATGGCGTCCTTCAGCCCCACCCTAACAAAATAGCACAACTTTTTCATGACTTCTACTCTGCACTGTATAATGATCCGAATGTTCCGCACAACCCACCCCCTTCTGACCTATCGCAGGCCATCCATACCTATTTAGCGGAAGCGGATACCCCTAGCCTTGCCTCCTCTGCTCTGGAGACTCTTAACGCCTCCATTACAGAGGAGGAGGTAGTGGAAACAATTAAACTGTTGCCAAATAATAAGGCCCCTGGGCCTGACGGACTACCGTACCTCTATTATAAGACGTTCCTATCACATTTACTTCCCCATATGACAAATCTCTTTAATTCATTTCTTTCTGACACACCCATCCCCAGAGATATGCAAAACTCCTACCTGACACTAATCTCAAAACCAGGGAAAGACCACACTCTACCGTCCAATTACAGACCGATAGCACTCCTCAATACAGTCTTAAAATTTTTTACGAAACTACTGGCAAACAGATTAAACAACTTCATGCCATCCCTGGTCCATAGGGACCAGGTGGGCTTTATCCCTTGTCGACAGGCTGGGGATAACACCCGTAGGGTTATTGACCTGGTGGAGGTTGCGAACAGGAATACAATGGAGGCAATACTGCTTAGTCTGGATGCCGAAAAAGCCTTTGACAGGCTAGGCTGGCCTTTCCTGTTCGCGACTCTCAACTGGGCTGGTATTGAGGGCCCATTCCTCCGAGCTATTACCCATCTCTACTCGGCCCCAACAGCCCAGGTTCGTACTAACTTTGCTACTTCTCCTACCTTTCTGATCTCTAATGGGACCTGTCAAGGTTGTCCACTCTCCCCTCTTTTATATGCCCTATGCATTGAACCACTAGCAGCCCATATCAGAAATAACCTAAGTATTCATGGTATTCCAGTCCGTACTAGAGATTTTAAGATATCCCTATTTGCGGATGATGTCCTCCTCACTCTCACCCAACCTCGCATATCTCTCCCGAACTTACAAGGGGAGCTGGAGAGATATAGCACCCTCTCGGGTTATAAAATTAATAGTTCTAAGACGGAGGTTCTTCCTCTTAATTTATCCCCCCATACACTTTCAACACTTTCGCAAACATTCCCATACTCTTGGCGGTCCTCTTCTTTAAAATACCTGGGAGTACATATTACACCCACATACAATACTCTATACAAGGCCAACTTCCCCCTAATGTTCGCCTCTATCAGAGCCTCCCTAACTAAATGGAAATCTTTGAAACTATCCCTTTTTGGTAGACTCGCAACCTTGAAGATGACAATACTACCTAGACTTCTATATCTTTTTGAGACGCTCCCTATTCCCATCCCGTGTTCACACCTAAAGAAATTTCAGGGTGACCTGATAAACTTTTTCTGGAATTACAAAAGACACCGCGTTGCTAGATCGGTTCTATATGCTCCACGCAACCAAGGTGGACTGGCGTTCCCCAATATAGCTAAGTATTATCTAGCAGCTCAATTAAGGCCTATAGCCTCCTGGTGCACCTTACATGCTTACAATAGGTGGACACAAATAGAAAAGTTGTGGCTAGCCCCCATACACCCAAACTCCATGCTCTGGAGCTCTGATATACCTCCAGGCAGCGTACAATTGCTAGGACCAATGGCTCTCTTACGTACACTATGGCGACGGGCCAAATTGAAATATCCGCTCTCCACCACATCTTCCCCAGTTACTTCATTCTTATTTACACCCAATATCCCTGACAGCTTAACCTCACAGATGTCCCATTTCTGGATGGATAAGGCCATATTCCGTTATGGACAACTAATTGACCCTAAAACCAGAATGCTACGATCCTTCCAAGAACTGCAAGAGACATTTGACATCCCAAAACAGGCCTTTTTCAGTTACCTACAAATACGCCACTATGCACAATCACTGAGGTCGAATTTAAGATTTTCCCCCCTGACAGACTTTGAAAAGCTATGTTTAGAGGGTTCGTCCCCTAAGGGCATGATTTCCTGCACATATCAGATACTGGTCACTGACATCTCACCAGATGGGCCGCGACACCCATATATGGCTAGGTGGGAGCAGGCATTGGGCACAGACTTATCCTTAAAGACCTGGCAATCCATATGGACCCAGGCTACTAAAAGCTCCATATGCACGCTTTATAAAGAGAATCAATATAATATTCCATTTCATTGGTATCAGACCCCTGACCTGCTCCACTCCATATACCCTACGACTGACCCCCGCTGTTGGAGATGTTATAAGGATAGGGGAACATTATTTCATGTCTATTGGACCTGCTCTCTAATCATCCCCTACTGGGGTATGGTACAATCCCTACTCCAGACCATCTTTGATGTTGAAGTGCTCCTTGATCCGAGGATTTTTCTCTTGGGCCTTCCACCTGCCACCTTCTCTAAAATATCCAAAAAACTCTTAGCCCATGTGCTTACTGCAGCACGCTGTTTGGTGGCTCTAAAGTGGAAAAAAAGAGAAACCCCCTCACTTACTGAGCTGCATTCCAGGATCAGAGATGTCAAGAGAATGGAATATCTTACGGCCTCATTAAATGACACTCTTGAAAAGCATAACCGTATTTGGAAGCCCTGGGTCCTGTTGGAGACTCCTGCGACCTAATGATATGTGCCACTTATGTATCTATGACCCATCCCCCCACCGACTTGTTCCGGGTTCTGGAGATGGGTGGCTGTCCCCTCCCCCTTCTTCCTCTTTTCTCTACTATTTTCTTTATTTTCTCTTTCTGTGAATTTATACATTTATGCAAAGGGTACTAACGGATATACTGTTTGAGATGTATTATAATCCAGTAAACCCACTTTATTTTCTCACTAACTGTTTATAATGAAAGGCTTTGCCGCCCAATGTTTGGGTAATTATGTGCCAAGTTGAAATGAGACATTGCGATTTCTTTCTCTATCTGTACCCAATGCTATAATGCTGTATTGTTTTTCTGTGGAAAAAATAATAAAAACTGTCAGTTATAAAAAAAAAAAAAAAAAAAAAAATATCCTGAATCAAAAATTAACCAGGTTCCTGCAGTGTGGCAAAATGGCCTGGTACAAGACTCCTGCATACACAGGAAGATCATAATTGCATCCTTGTAACACAATATATTGTCACAGTTAGTGTTGACCATGCAGGTGATAGGGAGGTACAGGCTATATAAGGGTAAGAGGGGAAGATTCAGAGGAGTGGCCCAGAATTTCTTTGTACAGCCTGTAATAGACTTTGGGCTTTGCTGTGGACCAACCCACCCAGCCTCCGAGTCGAGGCAGACACTGAGCGACGTTATCCATCCTCGATAGACGCGACCGTGCATGCGTGCAGTCACAGCTCTCTGGTCAAAACATGCACGTCATACCGCAGCCGCACCTACGCAAATCAGCCGCACAATTGCAAAAGGGAGAAGTCTAAATGAAAGCCGAGACTAACGGCCTTCGCCATAGGAGCCCAAAGCATCCAGCATGGGAGCAAGAAAGTCAACAAAAACAAAACCAAATACATAAAACAATAAATAATAATAAACAAAAGGTTCCGGCCGCCACAAGCACATCTTCTCCGGGGGCAGGCAAAGGATAACCAAAACAATGTCATTCTACCTCCTAGCTAAAATCCCTGGCACAAAACCATAATGCAAACCACAAATATCTAAATAAATAAATGGACATCTCAACAATATCGATACCTACTACCAGCACCCCATCTCATTGAATCTCCCAAGCGGCTTGCAACTGATAAAGTTTACATAAAAGTCAGTAAATGTATCTGAAAAGTACATCATTGTATTTCCTCAAAAATGAACAGCTTGCCACAGCGGCATATGTCTCCAAGGACATGCCCCATGGCATTCAACATGTATTATGTCACAAAAGAGAGAATTGATACAAAATCTCTAAATATCAAATATGACAAGCATACCAGTATGACAGTCCTACTGGACATAATTGTTAGGGTGGATAACAGGTGTGTCTTATAAGAAAGGCTTGAAGCTTAAAGTAATTGTAAACCTATGTTTGTTTTTTTAAATAACAAACATATCATACTTACCTCCACTGTGTAGTTTGTTTTGCACAGTGTGGCCCTGATCATCATCTTTTGGGGTCCCCCGGTGGCGCTCGCGGCTCCTCCTTGCATTGGTAAACCCCCTGGGAGAAGTGCTCCCAACTCCAGCATTTGCGCGCATAGACACAGAATGCCGGACTCGGCCCTGCCCCCCCGGCGTCGGCGTCATTGGATTCGAGTGACAGCAGTGGGAGCCAATGGCTGCGCTGCTATCAAACTATCCAATCAAGAGCCGAGAACCCCAGGAAGAGAGGAACAGTGCATCTCCGGTGAGAGAACAAAGGGCTTAGGTGAGTAAAATGGGGGGCTGGGGGGCTGGTCAGTGTCAGAACCCCTTACAGAATCCCTTTACAACCCCTTTAATGCTTCATTGAGGCCTGGGAAGAGAGGTAGCAGTTAACATATAAATCCACCTTGTCTCTCTTTGTAGTAACTTTTTGTCAAAATTACCACCTCTAGGGTCATCAAGGACCTTTTCAAGTGCAGCAATTTGGACCATGGACGTATCTTGACTATGTTTTAAAGCGACATGTCTGTCTATTGGTGTAAATAATAGATCCTTCTCCAAAAATTTTGGATTGTCTTGCTGACATAGAATGTCCCGCATTTACAAAACCTAATATAAATTACAGCTTTGGTCTGACAATCCACAAAATGTCTACTTGTATGCGTGCAACCATTCGGCAAAACAAAGGATGGTCATTCTAGGATCCAGTTGCAGTACTCACACAATCCACATTTATATGTTCCTTTTCTTTGGTACCAACAAGAGATGTTTCTACAAAGTGACTTTTAACCAGTTGGTCCTTTTAGTTATTTGTGGATATTCTTTTATATCAAGCAAGCTCCGCCCCTTGCGTATTGACGTCACATCGTGGCCATCTCGAGACCTATTGTGTCTGAATACTTTTCCAGCTTGCACGGCTTGTAGTGCCATCCTTGTGAGTTTTTTACATATCTTTTTATAAGAATAAATATTTTACAAATGGAGAGAGCTAGATTTTGGGGTAATTAAAGTACATAAACAAACAGTCAAACACAGAACAATGCCTTCCTTCCAGACCATGGAGCCGTCTGGAGGGGGTTAGCCTTAAAACAGGGCAGAAGACCCCCCTACTGTGTAATAGAATCAAAGGAGAAATACTTCAGTATTCCAAGCTTCATGACAGGAGAGCACTAGATTTTGCCTTCTCTTTTTGCATACCTATCCTACTTGGCGAGACGATCAGGGTTATTTGACCCAAGGGAGCAGGTGTCTTGGAGGAGGAAGGAGTTTAATCACCAGCACCATGCCAGTTATCCTAATTATCCCCAGAGGGGAATACTGCTGATATACAGGTGAGGTTAGCAGCCTGTGAGACTGGTAGAGGAGAGCACAAGCGCTTTGTTCTTCTTGGCACTATTGATGTTTCTGAATTCACTTCAATCAGTCACTGGATATGTTTAATGAACTTTAAAGCACTTATATATTTTTCTTGTGGACTATTACTTATGCATTATTCCCAAATTGGGTATTAAGATTAATCACTATTGATCTACACTCATAATAATAGCGCAGCTCTGTTTTTGTTAATTTATAGATGTGTCATTGTTCCTCTTTTCCCACATCCTCTCCAGCAAAGCGGTGTTTTCTCCTTTTGATATTTGTGTGCTTTGATATATACCATCTTGACAGACATTTATAATTTGTTTGTATCGTGTCTATATCTATTGCTGTTCCGTCTGCTAATTTCATCATTTTCTCTTTCTTTTGCTCACTCCAAGTTGCACCAAGTTCTACTTCCCACCTATTCAAGAAAGGCAGTACCAATGTTCCGACGTTAGAGTGAGAATCTTATAAATCTGGCAAATTCCATGCCTTGTGCTTCCTGTAAGTTTAGCAATTTTTCAAATGGTACTAAACTTTCTCCTGATCTTATTGGATGTAGCAGTGTTTTTATAAAATGATGGTATCTAAGTTCATCTATCACAGTAACTCCTTTTTGTGTCTTATTTCCTGGATTGTGTATATCTCTCCCTATTTCATAATATCATTTAACCACTTGCTTACTGGGCACCTAAACCCCCTCCTGCCCAGACCAATTTTCAGCTTTTAGCCCTGTCACTCTTTGAACGACAATTGCGTGGTCATACAACACTGTACCCAATTTACATTTTTATCATTTTTTTCCCCACAAATAGAGCTTTCTATTGGTTGTATTTGATCACCTCCTGAGTTTTTTATTTTTTGTTAATAAAAATAAAAAATACCGAAACTTAAAAAAAAATACCAAATTGTTTTATATTTTGTTAATAAATTTTGCAGACAGGTAATTTTTCTCCTTCATTGATGTACGCTGATGAGGCTACACTGATGGGCACTGATAGGCTGCACTGATGGGCACCGATATGCTTTATTGATGGGCACTGATAAGGCGGCACTGGTGGGCACTAATAGGCAGCACTGGTGGGCACTGATGTGGTTGCACTGGTGGGCACTGATAGGTGGCATTGGTGAGCACTGAGAGGTGGCAATGATGGGTGGCACTGATGGGCACTGATGGGTGGCAGTGATGGGCACTGGGTGGCAGTGATGGGCACTGATCGGCACTGGTAGGTGACACTGATAGACAGCACTGCCAGGTGGCACTGATGAGGTACTGATTGGCACCACTGGTGGGCATTGATAGGTGGTACTCGTGGGCATTGATAGGTGGCACTGATTGCTGGTACTTATGTATTGATGGGCACTGATTCATGGCACTGTGGACACCGATTTGTGGCACACGCAGGTGGCATTGGCAGGTGGTACTGGTGGGCCCATTGAGGCGGCTTCGCCTCTTCCTCTTCGGGACTGATGTCCCTTCAACAGAAGCCGGTGATTGGCTTTTTTTTCTCCTCACGCTGTCAGTGTGACAGTGTGTCTTAAAATACACCTGTGGCATGTGTATAGGGAGCATCTGAAGTTTATAGAGAACTTTTGGCAAGATTCCCATCTTGATAATATTTATACATACTATCCAGGAAAGTGGCCTCATTGATATTTTTTTGAATTTCCTCTTTAATCCCATTTTAATAACTTTATGTTATTCATTTAATACAGATCCTTTGGAGATGTTGTTAATTTTATACCTAAGTATATACATTTTTTCTGCCATATGAACGGAAACTGTTCTTGTAATTGTTGTTCATCTTTCTTATCAATATTAATATTTAAGATTTCAGACTTTGAGGGGTTAATTTTTGAGTTTGATAGTTCTTAATAATCTTTCAATGATTTCATTATATTTGGTAATGTTGTTCTTGGGTAGGAGACATATAACAAGATGATATCCGCTTATGCCGCCACTTTATGTTCCTCTTTTCCTACCTTCACTCCTTTTTATATCTACACTTTTTCTAATAGTGGCCAATAAAGGTTCCAATGAAGAAGAAAGGGGGATGCCCTAGGGTGTTTTGGGACTTTAAATGAGGTTACATCCGAGATGTGCCTCCATCCCATATTTGGGTAATGAAAAAAGAGACACTGGGACTTTAAATGAAGCTGTGGACTGGTAGGGGTGAAAAATGAAATTAAACAGATAGTGTTGCATATGTGTATTGAGTAAATAACATAAATCAAGGTAGCGTGTACATAAGCACATTGCATAACCAAAAATACATCCATAAACAAATATTGGTATAGTAACACATAGCATTACATGGTTAACATCAAAGCGACATATACAGTAGTATGTGTGAACACATAAAAACTGGGCAGCACATGACAAGTTGTAACATGGATAAAAAGTTGAAAGGTCATATAAAAAATGGTATATCAGATTAGAATCCTATTTAGCGCATATAGCTACATCCTACCTGTCCGACGCGTTTCGCGTGAAAACACTTCCTCAGGGGCGGATGCTAAAAGGGTATCTGAAACAATAAAGTATAGACTAAAAAGATGATTGCCTTAATGCCACCAGAAGAGACAGTGTGTCAATTCTGGGTACTTACGAATTATACGGGGTTATGGTATGAGTGAGAGCTGGGCCACATGGAACTGTCCGTCCCGGGAGCTGAGGTGGCAGAAAATCCAGCACATGACGGACCGCAAAGGCATCATCCCCAAGGAGCAAGTCGCGAATACAATTGTGGGACCAAGTATTAGGTCATGGTTGTGTATAGGCATCTGTAATGGATAGGTAGTGTCACAGACCTAGCCGGGACAGAGGCTGTTGGAGAGGACTGTATGCAAGCCTGTTGCCTTTTGATTATGGGCCCTGGATTTTCAATGGAACAATACTCTTTGTGAGGTGAATGAGAAATCCAGTCTGAACTGTATTAATCGGACTCAGTCGTGTATATATTGTATGGGGACTCCTTACTGTAGATTTGTGTCCCTGAAGAGGGAGGGGGGATTCCTCCAGCAGCCCCCTGCTGATAAGACTGATTCATTCTGTTGGGACACATCCTGTGAGGAGATGCTGGTGTTATCAACCTGTGTTTATGTTAATTGAGAGAGCTGATCACATTAGCCACCAGCACTGGCTAATAGACGAATGGTCTAGGCTGAGGAGGGGGGAGATTGTTGTTTGTATTGTTAATTGTAATTAGCTCCAGCTATTGTGTTTATATTAATGTGTGAAGCTCGGTGCCCACAAGACTGTCATCTGGTCTGGGTACATTTTGTAGTAAATTAGCTCATGTTAATTAGGTTAGCTTTGAGTCATCCCTGCTGTATAAAGGTCTGTGAGATCTCAAATAAAAAGTTAGTTCTGATGTACTCCAAGACTGGTGTTGTCTAGTTCTTGGGGTTCCTATGGCCAGATCCATTGGACTCGTGTTCCAGAACTTAGGAAGCGGTATATGACGGAAGCACTCAAGCGGAGTGTGGGACGTTCCGTGACATTGGTGGCAAGCAGCGGGAAAGCTTCCTGAAGTCTGGGACATCCAAACCTCCAACTGGATCCAAGATCAGCATAGCAGACTTCAGTCACCCCAGCGGAGATATGGACCTGGCATCAGAATTCCCGGGGCTGCTGCGGATCATCCTTTCAACATACACCAGGGCTGTGTCTGAGGATGAATACCTGGAGCTTAGGCAGCAAATTCGGGTGGAGCTCTGGATTGCAGCCCTCCGTCTCTCTGGTATAAAACAGGGCAAGTGCTTTCCAACCCAAGAGCAACGGGCCAGTGACCAACGGGCATTGCGGATGGCATTCCTGGGAGAGCAGCCCCAGGAGCAATGGGTGACTGAGTTGGACAGGTTGGTCCAGCAGGAGATAGAGCTGGACAATCGTTATCGGGCTCTGCAATGGCACGCAGAGGAGGGATATTTAGGGGAGACAACAGAATGCTCTCCAGAGGGATATGACTTTGGCGGCCCTGGATTGCTGTGGGAGAACCTTACAGATCTTTTTATGTTTGGCGATGAAGGGGAACCTGACCTTGAGGACCTGAGAGACTATAGAGAGTCTATGCTCGGTCTTGCAGGGGTCTCAGAGCTCAAACCTGATCTGGACCATTTGCTAAGGAAGGAACAGCATCTGGAAAGGGCATACAGGAAACTGCTAGAACAAGTTCAGCAGCATGCCAGAGAATCGGCAGTGGAAAATCTGGAGACTGCCGTCCCCAAACCTGAAGTGCTGACAACAGGGCAGAGCTCTGCTAACCTCTGCCCAGAAATGATAGCATCTTCTGGGTTCCATGGACAGGAGATGGTGAACCTCTATCCCCAGACATCAGTTGCAGAGACATGGGATTTGATAGACTTTTCTGCTGAGGAAGAACAACCTGATGAGCCTCCAGCAGAAGAGCTGCTATCGGGGCCAAAGTTCACTGTGTTCTGCCCAGCACCAACAGTGGCTTCGGCCTTCTTGAGAGAAGAGGTAGTCGGCCTTTCTCCCACAACACTGACAGGGACATGCGATTTTCTGCCAGCAGCATCTATGGAGTTAAAACAAACTTCTCCAGCTGAAGATCTGGTAACTGAACAGAGGGTCCAAGACCTCTGTCCCACACTTTTACCAATTCCAGAGACTGGGGATTTAATAGGCGTTTCTGTAGAGGAGGAACCACCTGGAAAACCCCCAGCAGAAGTGCTGGCAACCGGACAGAGGGTCCAAGACCTCTGCCCCACACCTGCAGCAATTGTGGAGGCTCAGGGTGAGAAGATGGCAATCACTTCCCAGCAGCAGATACAGGGGGAGAAGGGAGAGGAGGTGTGTGTTGTCCCTCCCCAACAGTTGGCCAGGGTGGAGGAAGTGGGCTTTCCTCCCCAGCAAAGATCCGTGTACCTGGGAGACAGTACCATCGACATGTCATCCCAGCAGCCAGATGAGGGAATGGAAAAGGAAGCAGCCGGCTCACCTCCCCAATGGCAGCTACACAGTTTGGGAGTGGAGGAAGCCAGCCTCCTGCCCCAACAGTTAGCCGGAGCAGAGGATGCGGAGTCCCCAGCAGAAGTGCTGGCAACAGGGCAGAGTGCTACCAACCTCTGCCCAGCACCGGCAACAACTACAGAGTTCCAGGGAGGCGGGGCAGTCGGCCTCCCTCTCCAACAGTTAACCGGAACAGATGGTGTGGGGTTTCCAGCAGAAGGGCTGGCAACAGGGCCGAGGACTGCTGGACTCTGCCCTCAACTAACAGAGGATGGATTTCCTGTGAAGGTGGATGGGACTTCAGTCTCTACCTGTATACCCCAGGGATGGTGGGCAGTGGGCCCCGATCCCCAACAGCATGACAGAGTGAGCCCAGACACCCTGTCTTCTCTCCAGCGGCAGAAAGGATTCCAGGGAGAAGAGCCAGTCCAGGCCTCTCCCCAGCGGCAGATATGTTCTCTGAGAGAGGCAGAGGTTGGCTGGGTGAGTAATACTCTGTTTGGAACAATTTGTTTGGGGTTCTGTGTGGGTACAGGCAGTAGAGGACTGGAACTATGGACTAACTTCGGAGTCAACCCATCTGGGGTCTCCTCCTGTGTTAGTCTCCTGCCGAAAGGGGAGAAATGTCACAGACCTAGCCGGGACAGAGGCTGTTGGAGAGGACTGTATGCAAGCCTGTTGCCTTTTGATTATGGGCCCTGGATTTTCAATGGAACAATACTCTTTGTGAGGTGAATGAGAAATCCAGTCTGAACTGTATTAATCGGACTCAGTCGTGTATATATTGTATGGGGACTCCTTACTGTAGATTTGTGTCCCTGAAGAGGGAGGGGGGATTCCTCCAGCAGCCCCCTGCTGATAAGACTGATTCATTCTGTTGGGACACTCCTGTGAGGAGATGCTGGTGTTATCAACCTGTGTTTATGTTAATTGAGAGAGCTGATCACATTAGCCACTAGCACTGGCTAATAGACGAATGGTCTAGGCTGAGGAGGGGGGAGATTGTTGTTTGTATTGTTAATTGTAATTAGCTCCAGCTATTGTGTTTATATTAATGTGTGAAGCTCGGTGCCCACAAGACTGTCATCTGGTCTGGGTACATTTTGTAGTAAATTAGCTCATGTTAATTAGGTTAGCTTTGAGTCATCCCTGCTGTATAAAGGTCTGTGAGATCTCAAATAAAAAGTTAGTTCTGATGTACTCCAAGACTGGTGTTGTCTAGTTCTTGGGGTTCCTATGGCCAGATCCATTGGACTCGTGTTCCAGAACTTAGGAAGCGGTATATGACGGAAGCACTCAAGCGGAGTGTGGGACGTTCCGTGACAGGTAGGTCCATTAGGAATAACCCACGTTAATGAGATTGCAGGTAGTAACATAGAAACTGGTGTAGGAATGGCAGAGTGTTACCTTATTGTTGTGCTTGAAGACACAAGCCTGTCAGAGCTAAGGCGTCTACACGTGTGTGGAAGCAAGCTAAAAGTCTGAGGAGATGCCTTTTATTAGTCCAGTGCATGCGTGAGACTGCCACCAGCGTCACACTGGCCAACAATGCGGGGGGCGCGTCCCCAGCCAGGGCGGTGTGAAACCTGCCCAGAACTGACGCCGCACAACCAGCTGTGTCGGCTCAGATGGAGAGTGCACGCCCACAGCGTGACGCCCAAAGGGATGTCACACGGGGGAGCAGTGCGTGACGCCGATGCGTTGTGTGCATCCACCCGACCCCCCCCACAGCCACCCCCGCCCTGGACTGTGCGGAAGCAAAGGGGAAGGGGAGGTCACCCAGAGCACATCACAGTCTCGGTTCTCGGACAGGAGGTGGCCCGGAATTAATCACAAAGATTACAGTGCTCGGTAGTGTGCTTTGCCGCGCAGTTGGGACAATAGGGTGTTGAATGAATCTGTGTGTGTGAACCAAACTAGAGCACAAACTGACAAGGCATACCCCAAACAAAGATGGCAGGGGAAAACTGCCAGCTACAATTCACCGCTTCCATCCCTGGTACAAGTGAAGAAGAAAGGGGGGCGCCTTTGGGACTTTAAATGAGGTTACATCCGAGATGTGCCTCCCTCCCTTATTTAGGTAATGAAAAAAGAGACATTGGGACTTTAAATGAAGCGGTGGACTGGTAGGGGTGAAAAATGAAATTAAACAGATAGTGTTGCATATGTGTATTGAGTAAATAACATATATCAAGATAGCGTGTACATAAGCACATGGCATAACCAAAAATGCATCCATAAACAAATATTGGTATAGTAACACATAGCATTACTTGGTTAAGATCAAAGCGACATATAGTATGTGTGAACACATAAAAGCTGGGCAGCACATGACAAGTTGTAACATGGATAAAAAGTTGAAAGGTCATAAAAAACTGGTATATCAGATTAGAATCCTATAGCTACATCCTTGTGTCCAACGCGTTTCATGTGAAAACACTTCCTCAGGGGCCAGTTCCATGTGGCCCAGCTCTCACTCATACCATAACCCGGTATAATTTGTAAGTACCCAGAATTGACACACTGTCTCTTCTGGTGGCATTAAGTCAATCATCTGATTAGTCTATACTTTATTGTTTCAGATACCCTTTTAGCATCCACCCCTGAGGAAGTGTTTTCTCTATTGTAGCTGCCATGAATCCCAGTCTACCCTGTCAAATGCTTTTTCCGCATCTATTGACAGGAATAGAGCTGGAGGACCATCTCTTTTTATTTTTTGTACGAGTAACGTTTTACTCCGTTGTCTCTTCCTTCTCTCATTATTAAATGTAGACACAAAACTGTATGTCAAAATATTAGACACTAGATTGAAGAGATTAATGCTGGATTGGATACATACAGACCAGGTGGGGTTCATACCTGGGAGATGGAGAGAGACACTGCTGAGCACCTGTAACACTACAGAATACAGATGCTGAAGCTGAGAAGGATCAAGCTTGTCCGACTTGTCAGTAGAATGAAGGAAGAATATGTCAACCGGAGCTCCACAATCCTTGTCTGCTCACATGCTCACTGCTCCTGCTCCCCTCCGACAAGGTTACTGAAAAGGGTTTGCTGAATTCTTGTCTGAATCTAGAGTGTGAAAAGAATCGAAGTGCTTGCAAGGTCAGGACGGTTCCAAAGGACAAGCATCATTCAGCAGCCCTTACAGGGTAGCGCTACACAATACTTTCAGCTTCTGATTGGCCCCAAATTTATTTTGCAGCAGGACCATTGGCCCAAGAATGCAGCCAATTTCATAAAGAACTATCTTGGTGAAAAAAAAGAACAAGGTGTCCTGGAAGAGATGGACCCCATAGAGCCCTAATCTCAACAACATGAAGTCTGTTTAGCATTACCTGAAGAGCCAGTACTACTAGATATTTGGAACAACCTACCGGCTAAGTTCCCTAAAAAAAACTGTATGCAAGTGTACAAAGGAAAATCAATGCTGTTTTAGGCAGGGACCCCTGCGGCAAGAGACTCTGGGCTATGGGTCCCAGATTCAGGGCTATAGCCTCAATAGCCACCCCCTAGCGATGCCACTGCACTGCATCCAGTGTAGCTATATCTGACTGCAGGCCATTCTTGGTGTACTTTTTCTAATGTACTTCAGGCAGACAGGTTATTCAGTTAGCTGCAGTGTATTTAATATAAATATATATATATATATATATATATATATATATATATATATATATATATATATATATATGTATGTATATGTGTATGTCAGTCTTATATATACACTGCATCCAGTGTAGCCTATATCTCACTGCAGGCCATTTCTGGATTTCTGGTGTACTTTTTATATTATACTTCAGTACTGTGCACCCGTAGTGCAGTTGCTACTACTTTTCTGGTGGTGTACACAATACAGTGCACCCATAGTTGTTATTACACTTATGTTGGTGTACACAGTACTGTGCACCCATAGTGCAGTTGCTACTACTTTTCTGATGGTGTACACAGTACACAATACAGTGTACCCATAGTTGTTATTATACTTCTGTTGGTGTACACAGTACCATGCACCCATAGTGCAGTTGCTACTACTTTTCTTATGGTCCAGCAGGCATGGACAGGGACGTTTCCTTTATTTCATGGCGCACTGGGTAACAGCGCACTGGCAGCTGGGAAGGATGCAGAACAGGGTTCAGTATTGTTGGAGCTTGTTCCACCACCGCGCCTCCAAAATGCTAGTGGTGATTCTGCTCCACCCCCTCCTCTTCTTCTTCCTCTATGGCCTCTTCCTCTGCAGATTTGTCCTCTGAACCAGCGGTGCTCCGTAGGCATTCAAGGGGCTACGCAAGCCATGCGGTGCTTGAGTTGGTCTGCTTAGGGGACAGGAGCCACACTGGGGCAGAGATTCTGTCAGCTTTGCAGGGGCAGGCTCAGAGGTGATTGACCCCATGCCAGCTTCAGCCAGGAATGGTTGTATACGACAATGGCACCAACCTCCTCTCCGCCCTCCGACAGGGACACTTGATCCATGTTCCCTGTTTGCCTCATGTCCTGAATTTGGGTAGTGCAGCGGTTCTTGAACAGGTACCCAGGCTTACAGGATGTCCTGAGGCAGGCCAGGAAAGTCTGTGGTCATTTCCGCCGGTCATATAATGCCAGTGCTCGGCTGGCTGACCTTCAAAGGGAATGCAACCTGCCCAAGAACCGCCTCATTTGTGACATGCCCACCAGGTGGAACTCAACGTTGGCAATGCTGCAGCAGCTGCACATGCAGCAGAGGGACATCAATGAGTACCTGTGTGAGTATGGCCCCAGGACAGGGTCAGGGGAGCTTGGCTTTTTTTCGCCACGCCAGTGGCTACTGATCAAGGATGCATGCACTGTTCTGTCACCATTTGAGGAGGCCACAAGGATGGTGAGCAGTGACAGTGCATGCATCAATGATACTGTCCCTCTTGTCTTCTTGGAGCACACGCATCATGGAATAATGCACTTGAGGCAGAACAGTGGGAGGAAGAGGAGAACTTCCTTACCTCTCAAGGCCCCCTTTATCCAGATAGTATTTCTGCAGGCCTGCCGATCACACAGGAAGAAGAAGAGGAGGAGGATTGTGTCAGCATGGAGGTGGAGGATAACACTCAACATCAGCAGCAGTCTTCAAGGGATCGTTTTCAGTCCCCAGAAACCTATGGAATTGTACGTGGCTGGGAGGAGGTGGTTGCGGATCATGTGATCGTTAGTGACCCAGGGGACTCAGGATCAAATGCCTCTGCAAACTTACGCTGCATGGCCTCCCTGATCCTACAAAGCCTGCAAAAGGACCCTAGGATTTGTGGTATCAAGGAGAGGGATCATTACTGGCTGGCAACCCTTCTTGATCCACGTTACAAGGGTAAGGTTGCAGAACTTATCCAGCCTTCGCAGAGGGAGCAGAGGTTGAAACATCTTTGGGAGGCCTCGCAGAAAGGTTTGTGCAATGCGTTTCCAGAGCCTGGGAGGTTACAATTTCCTAGTGCTGGACAAAGTACTGCTGAGGCTTTGTTCAGTCACAGAAAGAGCGGTGGAGAAGGTGGCTGGCTGACCGATGCCTTCAGACAATTCTTCAGTCCTCAGCGCCAAGGTCTGATTGGTTCCAGCAACCATCGCCAGCATCTGAATTACATGGTGCAGGAACATCTAGGGGCAAGATCAGACTTGGAGACCTTTCCAACAGAACATCCACTGGGTTACTGGGTCTTGAGGATGGACCACTGACCAGAGCTTGCTCAATATGCAATTGAGCTACTGGCCTGTCCTGCATCCAGCGTTCTTTCTGAATGCACATTCAGTGCTGCTGGAGGCTTTGTAACCAATCACAGAGTGCGCCTGTCCACAGACTGTTGATCAGCTCACATTCATAAAAATGAATCATTCTTGGATCACCAGCTACCAAGCACCTGATGCTGATGTAACCGATTGATTTTTCTATGGATGTAGGATCCCTTTAAGACTGACTATGCTGAGTGACTATCCTATTATGCTGAGTGACAATCCTATTCCTCCTCCATCTTCATGATGATAGCTTCTAAGAATATTTTTGGTTCAGGGCACCACCACCACTGCCTAAGGCCCAATTTTTCTGCCCCTGTTTAACAGGGGCGTATAATTACAATTTTTGATCTGATAATTCACAGCAGGGCTCTTTCCTGTGCTCAACAAGAGTATCTGTGAGGCTTTACAGTGTTGTGCCACCACCACTGCCTAAGGCCCAATTTTTCTGCCCCTGTTTAACAGGAGCATGTAATTACAATTCTTGATATAATATGTCACAGCAGGGCCTGTTCCTGTGCCCACCAAGAGTAACTGTGAGGGCTTACAGTGTTGAGGCAGTGCCACCACCACTGCCTAAGACACAATTTTTCTGCCCCTGTTTAACAGGGGCATGTAATTACAGTTCTTGATATAATATATCACAGCAGGGCCCGTTCCAGCGCCCACCAAGAGTAACTGTGAGGGCTTACAGTGTTCTGGTACCACCAACACCTAAGGCCCAATTTTCCACAGAGTATATAGGGCAGGCCATATAGTATAAACAGGCAGTGCCCTATTTTCAAACATCCGACTTACAAATGACTCCTACTTACAAATAATTATAGTTAATATGGGAAAAGGTGTCTCCCCTAAAGCTTTATCACCAATCCTTGTTTCCCTAATAACCCAAAATTTTCAAAATCCAATTGTCATTGGGAAAGAAAGTGAGGTGAAATCTTCTGAACAGGGGCACAGACAGCAAAACAAATGTTACAGGGGTGATAACCCTTCCCTGTTATTTAAAAAGCTTAAAAATAGATTTGTTGGCTAGAGCTACACTTCAAAATGCACCTGGTCCAAATTACAAACAGATTCAACTTAAGAACAAACCTACAGTCCCTATCTTGTTTGTAATCCAGGGACCACCTGTATACTGCTGCTCAGAGTATATAGGGCCTGGGGGCCCCACGCCTTTTTTTTTTAAATTTGGGTGCAGGGTTTCCCTTAATATCCATACCAGACCCAAAGGGCCTGGTAATGGGCTGGGGGGGGGGGACCCATGCTGTTTTTCTCAATGATTTTCATCTATATTGCCGGAACCCGACAATACATTACAGCCGCAAAGCAGTTTTAAATGACTTTTATTCCTTTAGAAATGTAATTTTGCTGCAGAGACTGTTCTAAACATGGAAAAAATGCGCTACTTTACAGGCATACCAGAGTCACCCCCCAGGCTTGATATTTAAAGGAATATTTCACTTTTATTGTTTCACTTTAAGCATTATTAAAATCACTGCTCTCGAAAAAATGTCAGTTTTTAAAACTTGTATTTGCTTTGATACATGTCCCCTGGGGCAGCACCCGGGTCCTCAAACACTTTTTATGACAATAACGTGCATATCAGCCTTTAAAATTAGCACTTTTGATTTTTCACTTTCGGGTCCCATAGACTTTAACGGTGTTCTCATGTTCGCACAAACTTTTTGTCAGTTCACATGTTCTGCCGCAAACCGAACCGGGGGGTGTTCGGCTCATCCCTAATGGTAGAGGGTTCAGCCTCAGCAGGAGGGATAGTGTACTAGCAAAGACGGGAAGTGGGGCAGGGACTTGTGCTTTTGGTACCAACATCCAGCTAATCACAAAGACTATCTTAAAGCTCTTCTTATCTGTTTAAAACTAACAAAAAGGGAAAAGTGCACATGGGCAGATTAATATATACAACAGTACAAAAATAGTGTGTATTTGGAAAGCTCACTAGACAAAGACCAATATTTGTTAAAGGCGTGATGTCACTCCTGAAGCTTGCTCTGTTGATATCACTGCTGGAAGAGCTAAATTCAAAACTTATTTTGAATTCCTCAATACCACATGGCAAATTTCAATTGTGTGCATTTATAAACTAAGTAATTTTTGGAGTCAGTGTAGATTGTTGAGCCATTAGCAGCTTCATGGATCCCATCCTAACCGTCAGGAGAGGGCTGATGGGGGTGACCCCCCCCCCCAAAAAAAGAGGGGTCTGGCCGGCGAAAAAACCACAAGATAGGATGGAACAGAAATGGAGGAAAACACGCCAGGGAAGAAAAGAAAAGGACATAGAGGAGGGCAAAAGATACCCCTCACGATCACAGCCACAGAAGAAGTGAGAGATACATCCAATGTCCTGAACCTGTCTGATAGAGTGCTTACCCCACATGAAACCTCTCTTTTGTCCAAAGGACTGAATTTTTGTCCTAACAGACACTTCAATTTTATTGACACGATTCTGGTTGTTAACACGTTTGTGAAAAATCTCACTATTAAAAAACACTATTATGCAGCAAATGATGATCTTGTCGCAGACTTGTGTACGTCAAATGATATGGACAATAGCACAACAGTGTTTACGTTTAGAGAGTTATTGCAATTAGGGAAGATTAGAATATTAGAAGATTTAGAGAGTACCGCTCACTTATCTGTGGAGGGGGGTAATTGTTTGGCCAAATCGTCATCCCTCAAAATTAGATCTGAATTCTACCCGGTCAATTCTTGCACACCTGATATGAGTTAATTTCAAAAACTAGTTGAGTGAGACTTGACTGCGTTGGCACATTAAGTTACTGAGGGTGAGTTGCCTTGGCAGGACAATCTCTCGAAGAGCGAACGATTAGCTTTAATTAATTTGGAAGAAGATAAGTAAATCATCATCCGGAATTCAGACAAAGGAGGCATGATTGTTGTCATTAATGTGGAATCTTATTTGGTTGAAGCTGCCTGACAATTGACTATTCTACCCAAATTGCTTTATCTATTCAGAGTCCTCCCTATTCCAATTCCTTCCTATTTTTTGACAATAGTACAAAAAAGAGCAACTTCGTTTATATGGGGCTCTTCTAAACCACGTATACCTATACACACACTACATCTTCCCAAAAATAAAGGAGGCCTGGGATACCCTAATTTTACTAACTACTACAGAGCAGCACATTTGGCCAGTCTGTCCAAATACCATGCAAAACAGGAAATCCCATTATGGGTATTTATAGAGGCTTCAGAAAATGACCCTCTATTAATATCAAATTTATTATGGCTTGATCCTAAAGACCGCTTTAAAATTCATAATCCTATAACTAAACACTTCTTATCTCTCTGGGATAAACTAAAAACCAAATATCAGTTACAATCTCCACACAATCCTCTCCTTTCTTTTATCAGAAATCCGGCCTTTTATCCGGCATGGATCTACCCAAATTCTTTTAAAGCTTGGACAACATCAGGCATTCAGACACTAAATGACTTCATAGCATCTAAATCATTCCTTTCATTCCCATCGCTTAGAGAAAAATATGATCTACCAAACTCTGAGATATTTAGATATCTCCAAATCAAAAATTTCTATACACCATTCCTAAAGGGAGATACACCATTATCCCAATTATCCATTTTTGAATCAATCTGTACAAAAGATCCATTTGCTAAAGGTACAATTTCATCACTTTATAATCAATTATATGGAGTAGCAAATCTTAATAGACCCTCTTACGTTCAGAGGTGGGAGGAGGACCTAGGACGAACTTTAGAAGACACGGACTGGTCTAACATATGGCTCACATCTAAGTCATCTTCACCCAACATCTTAGCACTGGAGACAAATTATAAAGTCCTAACTCGCTGGTACCTTGTACCCGCTAGAGTGGCAAAATATTCACCTAATACCTCAGCTCTTTGTTTTCGAGGATGCCCAGAAATAGGCACATATTTACACATATGGTGGACGTGCCCAGTAATCCAAACCTTCTGGAAGGAAGTCTTCGTGATTGCATCTAAAATATTTAAAAAAATAATACAACCAGATCCATATTTAACTTTACTTAATCTAAAACCGGAATGGTTAACACTCTCTCAATTCAAACTTATGATCCAACTAATAACGGCTGCAAAACAAACAGTGGCCAAGGCATGGAAATCTCCTACATTGGTACTAGCAGAAACAATTCACAGAATGAATAATACAATGTCCCATGCTAAGATGGTAGCCATCGATCAAAATCAAATTCCAAAATTTGAAAAACTTTGGCATCCTTGGATTAAACAACAGTTCCTGTCAAACTTCAATGACTCTGTCCTGTTGCCATGGTAACAGATTAAATGACTTACAGAGACACCCATTCTAAGGCTTCAAAGAGAACTAAAAAGAATAATAAACTGACGAGCGGGACAACCTTGTGGACCATACCTCTACCTTTCAACCCTTTTTCTTCTTTCTCTTTCCTTCTCTCCACCTTACGATTAAAGCTCATTATCAGAATTTATTTGACCTATATACATTCTACTTGTAAACAATATGTATAGTAGGTATAAATCATTTAAATACCTACAAAAGTAACTAAGGAAATGATATATATCTTTAATTTAGGTTTACGTGAACCCAATGTTTAATATTTGAAATTTCATGATATTTACCTATATAAACCCTACTGTAAAACAATGAGCTTACTTTATAGATCCTTGTAAACTTATGCCGCGTACACACGGTCGGACTTTCCGGCATACTTGGTCCGGCGGACCAGAGTGTGCCGGACAATCCGCCCGTGTGTGGGCGGCGGCGGACTTTTCCGGCGGACTTCTTCCCAAAAGCCCGCCGGACCTAGATTTTAAACATGTTTGAAATCTTTCCGTCGGACTCAGTTTCGGGCGGAAAGTCCGCTCGTGTGTGTGCTGGTCCGACGGAAAGCCCGCTCGTGTGTAGGCTGGTCCGACAGACCAAATACGACACGAGGGGATGGTATTGCATCTCGCGCTCGCTGCAATAGGAAAAACAAATCTTCCTATTGCGGCGAGCGCGGGGCATACCAGGCCCTTAGGTCTGGTATGGATTATAAAGGGGAACCCCGCTACGCCGAAAAAACGGCGTGGGGTCCCCCTAAAATCCATACCAGACCCCGATCCGAGCACGCAGCCTGGCCGGTCAGGAAAGGGGGTGGGGACGAGCGAGCGCCCCCCCCCCTCCTGAACCGTACCAGGCCGCATGCCCTCAACATGGGGGGTGGGTGCTTTGGGGGAGGGGGGCGCCCTGCGCCCCCCCCCCCCAAAGCACCTTGTCCCCATGTTGATGAGGACAAGGGCCTCTTCCCGACAACCCTGGCCGTTGGTTGTCGGGGTCTGCGGGCGGGGGCTTATCGGAATCTGGGAGCCCCCTTTAATAAGGGGGCCCCCAGATCCCGGCCCCCCACCCTATGTAAATGAGTATGGGGTACATGGTACCCCTACCCATTTACCTAGGAAAAAAGTGTAAGTAATAAAACACACTACACAGGTTTTTAAAATATTTTATTAAACAGCTCCGGGGGGGGATCTTCCTCCGGCTTCGGGGGTCTTCTTCCGGCTTCGGGGGTCCCTCCGCTTCATCTTCTCCCGGCGTCCGGTTGGTTCTTCTCCGCTCTCCGGCCTCTTCTCCCGGTGTCGCAGGTCTTCGGCCGGCCCCTCCGCTCTCTTCATGTAGCTCTATTGCGAGCGGAGGTCCGGACTTCTGGGCTTCTTGGCTTCTTGGCTTCTCTTCTCTTCTCTTCCCCCAGATGTTGACACGACGCTCTCTCCGGCTGGACTGGTTTCTGAGGGCTGCGTTGTGACTTATATAGGCGGAGACCCCGCCCCCATATGATGTCACAGTCCCTGGGCATGCTGGGACTGTGACGTTTTAGGGGCGTGGTCGACCACGCCCCCCGACCACGCCCCCTAAAACGTCACAGTCCCAGCATGCCCAGGGACTGTGACATCATATGGGGGCGGGGTCTCCGCCTATATAAGTCACAACGCAGCCCTCAGAGACCAGTCCAGCCGGAGAGAGCGTCGTGTCAACATCTGGGGGAAGAGAAGAGAAGAGAAGCCAAGAAGCCAAGAAGCCAAGAAGCCAAGAAGCCCAGAAGTCCGGACCTCCGCTCGCAATAGAGCTACATGAAGAGAGCGGAGGGGCCGGCCGAAGACCTGCGACACCGGGAGAAGAGGCCGGAGAGCGGAGAAGAACCAACCGGACGCCGGGAGAAGATGAAGCGGAGGGACCCCCGAAGCCGGAAGAAGACCCCCCCCCCGGAGCTGTTTAATAAAATATTTAAAAAACCTGTGTGGTGTGTTTTATTACTTACACTTTTTTCCTAGGTAAATGGGTAGGGGTACCATGTACCCCATACTCATTTACATAGGGTGGGGGGCCGGGATCTGGGGGCCCCCTTATTAAAGGGGGCTCCCAGATTCCGATAAGCCCCCGCCCGCAGACCCCGACAACCAACGGCCAGGGTTGTCGGGAAGAGGCCCTTGTCCTCATCAACATGGGGACAAGGTGCTTTGGGGGGGGGGCGCAGGGCGCCCCCCTCCCCCAAAGCACCCACCCCCCATGTTGAGGGCATGCGGCCTGGTACGGTTCAGGAGGGGGGGGGGGCGCTCGCTCGTCCCCACCCCCTTTCCTGACCGGCCAGGCTGCGTGCTCGGATCGGGGTCTGGTATGGATTTTAGGGGGGACCCCACGCCGTTTTTTCGGCGTAGCGGGGTTCCCCTTTATAATCCATACCAGACCTAAGGGCCTGGTATGCCCCGCGACGGGGCTCGCAAGGTGTCAATCTAGCCGATAAAAGCGGCAAGATTGACATCCTTTTCTAGTCCCGTCGCACCTGAGTCACGTTCAAAATGAACGGACTTGTCCGTGTGTGGGCAAGTCCGTTCATTCTGAAAGTCCGCCGGAACTCCGGCGAAAGTCCGTCGGAAAGACGGGCGGACTTAGCCCGCCGGAAAATCCCGGCGTGTGTGGGCAAGTCCGTTCGTTTTAAAGTCCGGCGCACCTGGCGGACAAAGTCCGTCGGAAAGTGTGCCGGACCAAGTAGGATAGAAAGTCCGCTCGTGTGTACGCGGCATAACTTTATGTATCTTTATAACATTGTATACTCAATAAACTTCTTTTGACAAGGAAGCTGCCTGACAATTGTCGGACAGCCACACATACATGTGATTAAAGAGGGACCCCCACAAAAAATAAAATCTACTTTATCTAAACTAGTCAACAGGGGTTTCAGGTTAGACATTTTTCAAAAGAAAGAAATGGAGTCACTTATTCCAAAATATCCTACCATTCCTACGTTCTACCACTTATCTAAAACCCACAAGGGTCTAGAACCCCTGCAAGGTAGACCTATAATTTCTGGAATTGGCTCCCTTAATGAAAGATTGGGACAGTTATTACAGTTACAGCTATTAACAACCATTGGTAGTACAACTTCCTGGGTATCTAAAAGACACCAACCATTTATTGCAACTTATGAGAAACAGACTATTCATGGATCCCTTGTGATGTCACAAGTCTGTATTCCTCCATCCCCCATCATCTTGGTATAGAGGCGGTTTCTTACTTTTTAGTCTTGTACGGATCTGACACTTGAACATTGTATGTATATTTTGAACATACTAGAGCAGGGCTCAACATTTTAAGTCCTAAAGCTACTAGCCAGGCCTTAAGTGTTACTCGCCACCAGTTGCCCCACCCAACCCCTAACATGCCCCGCCCTTAATCCCGCCCCTAAACACGCCCTCATAAATGATCTCATGAAATGACACTTAAATGTTTTATGCAGAATTAAGTTACAAAAATAAATATTGTGACGGGAGGGCCCGTGGAACTCAGAATACATCTTATGTCTAAGTCACCCTGTGCCATCCTGGCACAGGGTGAGTGAGAAAATATATCTTGGACTACTTAAAATGGGACAGTAATATTTGTCCACAATATCTCCCAGGATGTATGTAGAGACTATTATTGGTTTGGTTGATTCTGAACGCAACCTGTTAATTGAATGAGCTGATCACATTGTCCTCTATACAATGTAGGAGACGGGACGACTCCTATTGGAGCTCATGTTAATTAGGTTAATTAGGTTTTGTTTGTATTGTTAATTGTAATTAGCTCCAGCTATTGTGTTTATATTACTGTGTGAAGCTCGGTGCCCACAAGTCTGGGCAAAAGGTCATGTCTCAGTCACCTAGGCTGTATAAAGGATTAGATAATTAGCTCATGTTAATTAGGTTACAGTTGTATTGTTAGAGGAGGTTCCAACGGCATATAAAGTCTTGTAATTTTGATTCTAAATAAAGTTAGTCCTGATGTACTCCAAGACTGGTGTTGTCTAGTTCTTGGGGGTTCCTATAGCCAGATCCATTGGACTTGTGTTCCAGAACTTAGGAAGCGGTATACAGATGGAAGCACTCAAGCGGAGTGTGGGACGTTCCGTGACAAATATTAACAACAACTTTATCAATGCCCATCAGTGCAGCCTCACCTGTGCCCATCAGTGCAGCCTCACCTGTGCCCATCAGTGCAGCCCCACCTGTGTCCATCAGTGCAGCCCCCTCGTGCCCAATACAGCATGACCTGTGCCCAATGCAGCCTCACATGTGCCCAATACAGCCTCACCCATGCCCAATGCAGTCTCACCTGTGCCCAATGCAGCCTTATCCTGTGCCCAATACAGCATGACCTGTACCCAATGCACCTGTGCCCAATACACCTGTGCCCAATACTGCGTGGTTTGTGCCCAATGCAGCCTCACCTGTGCCCAATACAGCCTCACCTGTGCCCAATACAGCGTGGTTTGTGACCAATGCAGCCTCATCTGTGCCCAATGCAGCCTGACCTGTGCCCAATACAGCGTGACCTGTGCCCAATACAGCGTGACCTGTGCCCAATACAGCCTCACCTGTGCACAATACAGCCTCACCTGCACCCAATACAGCGTGGCCTGTGCCCAATGCAGCCTCACTTGTACCCAATACAGCGTGGCCTGCCTGTGCCCAATGCAGCATGACCTGTGCCCAATACAGAGTGGTTTGTGTCCAATACAGCCTCACCTGTGTCCAATGCAACCTCACCTGTGCCCAATGCAGCCTCATCTGTGACCAATGCAGCCTCATCTGTGCCCAATACAGCATGACCTGTGCCCAATACAGCCTCACCTGCGCCCAATACAGTGTGGCCTGTGCCCAATGCAGCCTCACCTGTGCCCAATACAGCGTGGCCTGCTTGTGCCCAATGCAATGTGACCCGTGCACAATGTAGCCTCACCTGTGTAGAGGAAGAGGGGAGCCGTCCAGATCAGCAGGGAGCGGGATTGCCCACTGTAATAACTTTCATTTGAATTTCCCGTGTTCCCGGGGCTCACCATCACATAGCCCCACCTCTTGACCCCAATACAGTGTGGCCTGTGCCCAATGCAGCCTCACCTGTGCCCAATACAGTGTGGCCTGCCTGTGCCCAATGCAGTGTGACCCATGCACAATGTAGCCTCACCTATGCCCAATACAGCATGACCTGTGCCCAATACAGACTCACCTGTGCCCAATACAGAGTGGTTTGTGCCCAATGCAGCCTCACCTGTGCCCAATACATCCTCACCTGTGCCCAATGCATCCTAGGAGGATTTCCCGTGTTCCCGGGGCTCACCGTCACATAGCCCCACCTCTTGGCCCAACACCTTTCATGATGTCACATGTCCCACATTGGACCGGTTCTCTGTCTATCAAAGGCGCCGGGCCAAGAGGTGGGGCTATGTGACGTTGAGCATCGGGAACACGGGAAATTCAAATGAATGCTATTACAGCGGGAAATCCGGCTTTCTGCTGATATGGACAGCTCACCTCTTTCTCTCCTCTCTCTTCCCCTGGCTGGGAGACTGTGCCAGCAGTGCTCGCCTCCCCCCACTTTGAGGCAGCCCCATGCTCGCCAACAGCCATTTTCCACTCTCAAAATGCGAGTGTGCAAGTGGAAAATTTGAGGGCTGTACTAGAGTATTTAGTATCCCACAATTATTTTGTATTCAATTATATTTTTTACCTCCAGAGATGCGGGGCTGCGATGGGAGCTAGGTTTTATCCCTCTCTCACCAACCTCTACCATGGGTTCTGCATCTTTGGAGGGGAGAACACATTTAGACCGTACATTAGGCTGCATCTTAGGTATATTGATGATCTCCTGTTAGTTGTGGACGAGGGGGTGGATCATCAGAGTGCCTTTTTGGATCATTTGAACACAGGCATGGCTGATAACAGAGAGGTCTGTTATTTAGACGTGCGTCTTACAGGTAAAGTGCCATGTGTTGCTATCAGGCAATACATTGCTCCTAGCCCAATTAGGTCATCCCAAGCATGCCATCAGAGGTGTCCCCACAGGACAGTTTCTGCGCATTATACGCATTTGCAGTAGCGATTTAAAATTTGTGACAGAGGCTGCTTTACTTTTTAAGCATTTCCTGACTAGATGGATGCTGGAGAGGGCGTACAAATAGCAAGGAGCAAAAAGAGGGAAGACTTGTTAGGTCAGAAGAAGAAGTCATTCATGTGGCTGCACTTTAAAGGAAATTATAAATGTGGAGCCCATGACTTCCCATGTTGTAGCCATATTCTGGGAGGCAATACTTTTCAGGCCACAACTACTCAGAAACAATTTGACATCTCATCTTTTTACAACTGTAACACCAAATATGTGGTTTACCTGATCACGTGCGACCTGTGCCACCTACCTGTGGGTAGAACCCAAAAAAGTTTGAGGGACTGTTTTTACCAGGGCTGGACTAGGACACAAATTTAGCCCTGGACTTCATCCAGAGCAGCCCACTTTGAAAGGTTGCAGGTCTCTCCCATACCGGCCGGCCGAACCAATCTGCCCCTCCCCCCGGGGCAAAGAATCAGTTCGGCACCCCCCGTAATGGGACAAGTTTAGGAAGAAAAGTGAGAAACTCCCAGGCCATAGTTGTTGAGTCAGCTGTCTGTCCCCTCTCCCGTGCTCCTTCTGGTTCCCCCTGTGCTCCTCTGGTCCCTCCCTGCTCCTCTGTTCCCTCCTGCTCCTTTGTTCCTGCATGCTCCTCTGGTCCCCCCATGCTCCTCTGGTCCCCCCATGCTTCTCTGGTCCCCTCTGCTCCTCTGCTACCCCTCCTGCTCCTCTCGTGCCCTGTTCTTCTCTGGTCCCCCACATTCTTCTCTGGTCCCCCACATGCTTCTGCATTCCCATCCTGCTCCTCTGCCCCCATGCTTCTCTGGTCCTCCCCTTTGCTCCTCTATTCCCCCCATGCTCCCTTGGTCCCCCACAATCACCTCTGGTCTCCCGCATGCTCCTCTGGTCTCCCGCATGCTCCTCTGGTCCCCCACATGCTCCTCTGGTCCCGCACATGATCCTCTGGTCCCCCGTGCTCCTCTATTCCCCCCATGCTGCTCTGGTCCCCCACACGCTCCGCTGGTCCCCCCATGTTCCTCTGTTCCCCCCTCCGCTTCTCTTGTCCCCCTGCAGTGCTCACCTCCTCTCCCTGGCTAGTTGTGCAATGCAGGCTGAATAAAGACATGATCCTTGGGAGTCGGCACTGAGAAGCTCATCATATGATCCGGAAGGAGGGCAGCCACACACAGCTGTAACTTCCTCTGCATTCATTCTCCTGGCCTTTCCTTCCCCCACTCTCCATCCTGTCTGCTGCCAGGGGGAATCTATATGGAGATCGGGGGGAGGAAAAAGCAGGAGAATGAGTGCCGAGGAAGCTTATGTTACAGCTGTGTGTGGCTGCCCTCCTTCCGGATCGTATGATGAGCTTTTCAGTGCTGACTCCTGAGGATCATGTCTTTATTCAGCCTGCACTGCACAACTAGCCAGGGAGTGGAGGTGAGCGCTGCGGGGGGGACCAGAAAAGCAGTGGGGGACAAGAAAAGCATAGGGGGGCAGTGGTCCGCTGTCACTGAAACCGGCCCACCGGGAAACTCCCGGTAGTCCCGGTGGCCAGTACATGCCTGGTTTTTACGAACATGTGTATAGTGTTCAGAAAAATAAAAATACCAATGTAGCGAGACATTTCAGGGAATCCCATGCTGGTGATTTACCTGCTATAATGGTCCAGGTTATTGAAAAGATCTGCACTCCAATGAGAGGTGGGGATATTTTCCGTGTTTTATGCTGCAGGGAGGTGTTCTGGATTTTTTTGCTCCAAACCTGCATTCCCCCCGGCTTAAACTTTGAGTGGGATGTAAGCCATTTTTATTACTAATAAGTAGCATGTATAATATGGTGTCTCCCCACTCCAACTTCCTGTTCATTTGGGCCCCCAGGAGCCTTTTGGCTATTCGCCGACATATACTTATCTGTACATCAGGGGTTGTGATTAGGTAGGTTCAGGGAACTATTTCTAATATGGTTTTATTAGGCTGTTATTTAGCCCTGTACTTACAATATTCAGGTCTGCCACTGATATTTATCAGGGCAATTTTCACATGTCCCCACGTAGTACATTCGTGCCGATTTCCTTTTTGTATTGTGCTGACGTTTGGTGGACACTATATATCAAATGCGTATCTTTGCGATTTGTTGTTATCGCTTTAGGAGACGCATTTAATTTGGTGTCCTCCATACAAATATTTTTATTCATTTTTGGATTTACTTTTTCTATGGTGTCAGTTTTTTAAATGTGGTTACTTTGGCTTTACACACATGTATTTGTATTGTCGTTCAGAATGTTTTTAGTTTTGCTTATCAAGATAAGGTGAGAGGTGATCACACCACCCTACACCTGTGTGTAGGTTTGGTAGGTCAGTCTTCCTTTGGGTTTTAAAGAAGTACAATGTATGTGTGAAATGTCATCACCCCTTGGTCCATTGTTTTAGTCCTGGTGACAGTCTTTCAAAAAAACTGTTAGACGGATGTTAGTGTGCAGCTAATTTTTCTCACTTGATCTACATGTTCACGGTTGAGAGCCGGAGCTAGCACCCAGCCCTTCCTTTTGGTGGATTATTATACTCTCCTGGAGGAGCGATCTGTTTAATTTCTCCCGTTTACAACTCACTCGATGCAAACGTTTTCTATTGTTTAACACTTTACTTTTCTGCTGTTTTTTGTTACTTTTATACATTATACTCACTTCCTTCCCTCTTCATATGCTTTCTCATGACACATTGATGGGTATTGAACTTTTTGGGACAATGGGACTTTTCATTGTTGGGAGTGTTCCTTTTGGTGGTGTTTTTGCACCTCAAGTTTGCTTCCCTTGGATCCCCATTATTATGTGGGCTTCTGATGGTAGCTCTTTGGCCCCTGGTGGACCACTTGTCACTCCCCCAGTACACCATTCTGTTGAGCTAACAGCTCTCTTTATTATTTTACAATTCTTAGTAATATCTGCTCGACGAGAGACAATTCCTTTCCTTTTCTTCCAGCCTTTCCTTTTTCATACCCCCTATACTGAATTGTATGCGATCCTACTGTCAGAACTGAACCTTTTTTGTTTTTTATGCAACTCCTTATATCACCAATATGGCCCCCTTAAACATTTTGACCCTAAATATCCAAGGTCTTAAAGTGGTTGTAAACCCACTTTGAAAAAAAAAAAAAAACTAACACCTGCAAGACAAAGGCATAATGAGCTAGTATGCACTCACCTGAGATCGAAGCCCTTGCTGCGGTGCCAGTACACCTCTCCGGCAGCCGACATCACTCCCGGGAGTTACGTCTGGGTATCGTGGCTCCGCCGCTGTGATTGGCCAGAGCTGCGATGACGTCACTCCTGCCCATGCGTGCGGGAGCCGCTGATAACGGCACACTCACTGAAGCAATGGCAAGTACGTGCCATTGCTTCAGTGCACCTGTTCCGATGAAGTTGGCACATGCAAATACAGGGGATATCTCCTAAACCATGCAGGTTTAGGAGATATCCTGGGTAGCTAAAGGTAAGGCTTACCTGTAGTAAAAAGTGTCTTTAAGGGTTTACAACCACTTTAATATACCACAAAACCACTCTAAAGCATTCCGTTCATTTGCTGTAGCTAAAATCCACATTCTACTGAACAATCTACTTCTAAGTTTTTCAGCTCCTCTTATCCACAGGTACATACAGCCTCGGCAGCTACTAAACAACGAGGTGATCTTATAGCTATTCACCGTACAACCCCATTTATACTTTCATCTGAAATTAAAGATCCCAAAGGCCACTACCTCATTCTTATTGGGCACATTTCTGATGTTGCTGTAACCATTGTATCATATTATGCTCCTAATAAAAATCCATTATCATTTCTTTCCCATTTTTTTCAATGTAATTGATTCACACAATTTAGGTACAGTGATATTATGTAGAGACTCAAACCATGTTCTTTTTCCCTTCTTGGATACATCTCCCCCTTCTCCCTCCTCCTGTTCCCCTAAGCTTTCATTGCAGCATTTTATCTCTAAGCATAACATGTTAGACTCTTGGCGTGTGCTCAATCCAACTCTTAAACGCTTTACATATTATTCCCATCCACACAAATCATTTTCTAAGATTGATCACATCTTCCTAAGTGTTGGCATGGTCCCAGAAATCCTATCATCAGTTACTTTACTTGGTCCGATGATAGTGCAGTTTGTATTACCATCTCCTCCCCTATCCCGAAATCACAGGATTCGTCTTAGTCCATTAATGATTCCATTCTAACTCACCCGTCCCATTGTCTAGATATTAAACATGCTCTCAATGACTAATTTATTAATTATTCATCTGCAGATATTTCCCCTCTCACTCTTTGGGAAGCCCATAAATCTGTAATTCGAGGTACGCTTATCCGGCAAGCATCATATCTAAAATGTGAGCGTAAGCTCCTTCACCAGAAATTAGAAAATGACTTCAATCTGTGTCACGATGCATTCCAAAATTCTCCCTACCCTTTTACTAAAGCTAAGCTTGATAGAGCCCTGACTCTGCAGATAAATTAATGCGTAAATCACAACTCTTTTATTACCTCAAAGCAAACAAACCAGATACCTTATTAGCTCGAACCTTATGCTCACTGCAAAAAACTAGGACATCTGTGCGACTCAAACTAAACCATGATTCATACACAAGTAACCCTGTCAAAATTTTACACACATTCCACTTAAATACAGCGAGTGGGTGAATAAGGTCCAGGGTGAATAAGGGCAGTTTTTTCAATATGAAACCAAAATCCAGACCACGGTGACATGACCTCAAACTAACTAGAGGAAAGCTCAAAACTCAGTTTAGAAAGTATTATTTTGCTGAAAGGGTAGTCAACTAAACTTATATAATTAATATTAATATATTAAATAAACTTCCAGCAAAGGTAGTGAGACAGTCAACAGTAAATGGCTTCAAACAAGCTTGGGACAAACCAAGATCTATACTCAGACAAAAAAGTTAACGAAAAAAAAAAAGACAGACTCGATGGACTACTGTCTTTTTCTGTCATCACTTTTCTATGCTGTATTCAAATTTGTTTTAATGCATAGTGCTGCTGAAAAAGTTCCATCCCCATGGAAAATTTATACAGAAAAAACATGTTCAAATGCACAATAAATGTACTGCAGTATATTATAAAATGCATATATGTGCGAAAAGAGTGTGAAATGTTGATGGAGAGTGGGATGGTGCTGTGGCATTATGGGTGGAGTTGCACATGGGTGTGGGTACTTCAAATTTAATTATTGGAGTTTGTTACAGGCCATCCAGTGTTAATGAGAAGGTGAAGACTCAGATCCTTGCACAGATAGAAAGGGCTGCAAGAGCTGGGACAGCTCCAACAGTAAAAGGCTGGAAATTTAAAAACCTATTAAAAGACAATTGCTCTGCTGAGCAAGGTAATGTTCTTATAGTCACTGCTACTCAGAAGTTATTATATAACATGATTTCATTTAATATGAGCTGTAGACCACAGTTAAAAGCACTACATTTTTAGAGCACAGATTTTCCAAAGCTGGGGGCTGCTCTCCAGGATTTAAACTGGGAAGGACTCATCAAAGTACACAAAACAGAAATGGGAAAGATTCACCTCAATTGTGTAAACACACTTATAAATATATTCCATTAGGCAATACCTTTAAAAGGCTAATTATAATATTTATGTGGCTCACGTCCAAAGTAAAATATATATATATATATATATTATATATTAAGAGAAGAGCATTCTCTAAATGAAAAATGAAGGAAAACTATCATCATTTAAAAGCTGTAAAGAATATAGCAGAGTATGCAAAAAGGAAATCAAAGCTGCAAAAATTCAAAATGAACAAGAGATTGCAAAACGTCGGGTCTGTGCATGCAGGCCCTTTACAAAATAATTTAGATTTGGTGACTGGAAGTAAAGAGAAGGGAAATGTATTAAATACCTTCTTTAAACTCTGTATACAAAGGAAAATGGGAGAGCTCAGAAAGAACCACAATGGCTCAAAATTGGTATGTCCCAGAAACATTTAGACAATATAAAGGTGAATAAAGGCTTATATTCACGTGTCTTCAAAGATTTGAGCTCTGGTATTTCAAAGCCATTGTTTCTAGTGGCATCACTGGATTGGTGCAAGGACAATCTAAATTTAAAAACAGATTAAAGGCTTTACAAAGTGATTACAGATCAACTGGTTTAACTTTGGGGAAGATATTTGAGAGTTTAATAAAATACCACATAGCAGGTTTTTGTAGAAAACAATATTTTAGGCAATGGACAGCATGAATTCACAAAAGACTGAAATTGTCAAATCAGATTTCTTTTTATGAAGCAGTAAGCAAAAAATTAAACAAAGGGGCGGTCAAATATACTTAGACTTTGCAAGTGTGGCTAATGGCCCAAGGCTAATGTGTAAGTTAAAAATGAGAAAATTCAGTTTGTAAATGGATAGAGAACTGGTTAAAAACCATTTTCAGAGAGCAGTGATTAAGTAAGGTTTTAATACTCTGAATGGTCTAGTGTTATTAGTTTTTGCAAAGTACATTAAGCTGTGTCATGGAATAATGTCTTCGATGACTCCAACTCACAAGCGACCTCAACGCACTATTTGATTGGGCAACTATGTGGCAAATGAGATTTAATGTTGATTAATGAAAATTTATGCACGTGAGGGTTAGAAATATGCATTGCATGCAGAGGCAAAATTATTTCTCCTTAGTTCGACAGATACTGCGCCTCCTTAAAGCGTTTGTTAACCCCCCAAAAAAATATGCTGCTCCTGTCCCTTTTAATGTGCAACCTGCAGCTTGGTGCTTTTGCTTTTTGCATTACTTCTCTGTATCTCTTACAATACCTGTTTTCTTCCCCCTGAGAACAGACCACGATTATCATGGCTGCTGAGCCAAGATATCGTGGGATAAATGCGCGTCTGCATCATCCACAGGTCTCCTCTCTGCCTGTTTTCAGCTCCCCCTCTTCCTCCACCCTCTTCCTGTCAACATGTGGTCTGGAATGAGAAAGCCAATCTCCTACACTCCCAGCCATGCCCCTCTCCGATACTTCTCCGCCCCTCTCCTCTTGTACACACTGCATTGATGGCCACAGGGAGGAAGATAAGAGATTCCTCTTCTGACGTATCTTGCATACGTCAGAGGGAATCTGTGTCCCTATGCTCCTATGCTGTCCAAACTCTCATTGATCTGCCCTTTCAAGGCAATTGCCTGTTTGGGGCTACCCTGGATGACTTCATTAAGGGTGTTACAGGAGGGAAGAGTACCTTACTGCTACAGTCTAAGAAAGAGAAGGGGCCTCATAAATGTGGGCCTTCCTTCTCACTTCATAAGAAATTTAATTCGGGCTCCTGGGACTGCAGACAAGGGAAACAGATCTCTCAAGTCTTTCCCGGGAGGTTCCAAGCAATCTTGGTCTGGTAAGCCTAAAGCTGGCTTCTCCAGTCCCGCAGACAAGACCGCTTAATCATGAAGGTCTGCCTTCACCCATAATTGGGGTGGGGGGACATCTTCACTGGTTTCCAGCTTAGGGGATCCATGAATTGATCCTTTAGGGGGTACCAAAGAAGGGGGGCAGAGTTTGTCCACTTCAGGGGGCCCTAAGTCTCCTTGTGTGGATATAGTTCCTGTATTTGAACTACACAAAGTCCCCTCTATCCCCATCTAGGAAATTTAATTACCTGGGTTGGACTCTGGATTTAATACTGATCAGGGTAGTCTTTTTTTCTACTCAAACTTTGGCTCCTTCAGTAGGTTCAGTTCAACAGGAAGTTACCGAGACTCGTGGCAATGTCGCGGTTCCTCTGGCGGACGCTACAGTCATCCTAGCATCACTGTTGGGCCAACATTTTCCTCTTCTCCTGCGGTGCCAGCGAAGGATCAAGGGCAAAAGTCTTCGAGTCATTCTGGTGGCTGTAAAAGTCTTTGGGTCATTCTGGTGGCTGTAAACGTCTCAGAGAGGACCTGTTGTCCCAAGGGTGGAGCTTCCATCCTGCTTTACAGTTTCTGGTTTTGATGGCTTGGCTATTGAAAGCCAGGTACTGAGGGATAAAGGTTTGTCTGGATCAGTGATCCCTACTATGCTGAAGGCGAGGAAGTTGACTTCTAGCAAGAAATACCAACTTACGTGGAAAGTGTACATTTCTTGGCGTGAGTCGATTGGCGCTCATCCTCGCTCCTTTTTATATAGCTTGGATCTTGGCCTTCCTTCAAAGGGGTGTTGAGCAGAGGTTGGCCCTGAGTAACATCAAGGGCCAGGTGTCTGCCTTAGCAGTCTTCTTTCAGCAACCCCTAGTAGTCCGGCATGTGGCTTCACCTGTACGGTCTCTTTTGCCATCATGGGATTTGAACTTAGTACTCTCAGTTCTTCAAAAACCTCCATTCGAGAATATTTGGGAGATTCCCTTACCTACGTTGTCCCAGAAGGTGGCATTCTTGGTGGCTATTACATCTGCCTGTAGGATGTCGGAGTTGGCGACATTATCCTGCCGTACTCCCTATTTGGTGGTCCACAAAGATAAGCTGGTTCTTCGTCCCTGTCCATCGTTCCTACCTAAGGTATTCTCGGACTTCCATCAAAAGGAATTTGCTTTGCATACCTTGGATGTGGTGTGTGCAGTTTCGGGTGTATCGGGCAGCCACGGAGTCCTTTCAGAGTTCAGACTCACCTTTTGTGGTTACACAAGGACCAAGGAAAGAGCTGGCCGCTTCTTCAGCTACCATTTTTTTTTTTAATTGTTTATTTATTGAATGTTTACAAAGTTAGGTTGCAATAAGTATCAGCATATATGTTCATCAGAAGAAATAACATGGGTAGAAAGTCCATCTCATGGAATCCGAAGCATCACATGTTATGAACATTAGAGATATAAATATAATATCAAATGATAGACAGATAATATATACACATCATGGTGAAGGGAGGAAAGTTTGGTTTGAAAAGAGATCATCAATAGTTTGTTTAAAGTATTAATATACTACATGAACATCATGGCTGCTTGGGTTTCTCCAAATTGTATTCAGAAGCATCCCATGGTTCCCAAATTTTATCAAAACTAGGAAGGGTCTCCTCAATAATAGCTGTAAGATGCTCCATCCTACGAATGTCCGCTATGATATTCAGAAATTGCGCAAAAGTAGGAGGGGCATTGGTCAGCCAACATTGAGGAATGGCCCGTTTTGCTGCTAATAAAATGAAGGCCATCAATTTCCTACGAGACTTAGACATTTTTTGGATTGGGAGGCCTAGCAGAAGATGTACGGGTTGGAAGGGGATGGGAAGGTTCAGGATCTTCTCTAATAATGTGTGAATATGTGTCCAGTTGGGCAATAATACGGGACACTCCCAAAATATATGGTAATGAGTGCCTATGGACTCACCACATCTCCAACATAGACCCGAAGTTGTCAATTTATGTTTCACCAGGAAATCTGGGGTCCTATACCAAAACATACAGATTTTATAGGCCGTTTCTTTTTGGATCACACATCTGGATACTTTAGAACTAGAGTCCCAGATCTCCCTCCATTCCCGTAGTGTAATAGGCCTGTTTAAAATGTGGGACCATTTACGCATGTATGAGTGCGTATGTTCAGTGATAATAGGGGTTTCTTGCAAAATTTTATATATAGTGGAAATTTGGCGGGGTTCGTGAGGGCCTCTGGAACATGTCAATTCAAATTCTGTGGGTATGGTTAATGTCAGTTGTGGTAATTTACTGGAGAAAAAATGTTTAATTTGGAGATATGAGTAAAAGAGATTCTTCGGAATTTCATGTTTAGATTGTAATTCTGAGAAGGTGTAAAGTTTGCGCGTCACCGGATGAACTATATGGCGTAGCTGGAATATACCTGCTTTTGTCCAAGGTAACATGGCTTCATAGGACAGGCTATCTGGAATTTCTGGATTAAAGGTAATATTTATTAAAGGAGAGCATGGGAATGTGAAAATTTACCCGAACATTTTTTCCAAATTGAAAGTGTAAAAAGCATAGGATTTAGGCAGATTTTACGCAGTTGGGCGAAAGACTTATCAGTGGATGGCCATAACATGCTACATGGATGAGCTGGTATTGTAATACTCATCTCAATTTCAGACCAACGATTAGGAACATATCTAGAAGTCCAAGAGGCTATAGCCCTCAAGTGTGTAGCATAGTAGTATTTGATTATGTCTGGCACTCCTAGGTCACCTAGCGGTTTTAAGGAGAATTGAGCTGGCTATTCTATGGGACTTATTATTCCATATAAAATTTAGAAAATTTCTCTGGAGGGTTTTGAGCTGGGACAGCGGGATCATCACTGGCAAGGTGAAAAGAGATATAAAAGTTTTGGGAGAATCTACATTTTTAGGATGTTTATCCTACCTAAGAGGGAGAGAGGAAGGTTCGTCCAGGTTTTCAATAAATTGTCGATTTCAGTAAACATAGGAGGGAAGTTTGCCTGGAAGAGAGTAGAATAGGAAGAAGTCAAATAAACTCCAAGGTATTTTAACGACTGAGGTCACCAGCGATAGTTAAAGTTACCTTTTAAGGTCAAAAGTGCATCTACCGAAATGTTAATAGGGAGTGCTTCCGTTTTGGATAAATTGATTTTAAAACCGGATATATCTCCAAATAGGGCTAAGGTTGTGTGTAGTGAGGGAAGAGAAATGTGAGGGTGGGTTAGTGTTAATAAGATGTCATCCGCAAAAAGTGACAGTTTGTATTCCTGCTGTCTCAGCTGAACTCCACATATGTCTGGGTGGGATCTAATAGCCTCTGCCAGGGGTTCTAAACTAAGGATAAAAAGTAGGGGTGAGAGGGGACAACCCTGACAAGTACCATTAGTTAGAGTAAATGATGGGGATATATGGGATGCCATCTGCACTTGGGACGTGGGTGTGGAATAAAGTGTTTTCAACGCTTGCACAAAGGGACCAGAGAAGCCATATCTACGTAAAATAGCAAACATGAATGACCAATTCAAGCGGTCAAATGCCTTCTGGGCATCTAGGCTGAGGATCAAGGCAGGCTTCTTAGTTTTTGTCAGGAGATCAATGAGATCAACTGTTCTCCTGGTGTTGTCCCCTGCCTGTCTAGTGGGGACAAACCCGACCTGGTCCCTATGTACAAGCGTCGGGAGGAGTAGAGAAAGTCTGTTGGCCAAGATTTTAGTAAAAATTTTATAGTCAGAATTTAGAAGGGCAATGGGGAGGTAATTGTCTGGTAAAGAGGGGTCCTTTCCGGGCTTCGGGATGACTGTAATGAAGGCGTGTAAAAATTGGGAGTGGGGTATTGTACCTGACATAAGCGAGGAGAACAGATTAGCCATGTGGGGTAGTAGGACTGGAAGGAATCCTCTAAAGTAGGAATAAGAAAGTCCATGAGGACCGGGGGCCTTATGGTTAGGGAGCTGACTCACTACCCTAGTGATTTCTTCAACAGAAATGGGGGCATTTAGTCCCATGCGGTCCTCAGAGGATATTGTGGGGAGCTTCAAAGATTCTACAAAGGAGTCAAATTTTTCCTGGGTAAATTGGAAATTCGGGTCTGTTGATAAACAGTTGTACAATCTTTGATAAAAGTCGCCAAAGACTTTGGACATATTACGAAGGGCAATATGTGGGTTCACCATTAGGTTGCAATAAGTAGTCAGAAGCAGAAATATATGTCCTAGGTCTTAGTTTGTTATCTAACATTTTATGGGGTTTGTTGGCAAATTCATAAAATTTTTGCTTGGACCATAGAGTGGATTTGGTAAATTTAGTCATGTCCAAGGACTTGATGCGATTACGCAACGAGACCACAGCTCTGAGGCGGGACACCATAGGGAGGCTGAGTAGGCGTTCCTCTGCTTTAGATAAGTCGTCTAAAAGGGACGATCTTTGAAGTTCACGATCTCGTTTGTAACGAGAGCCTGCAGAGATGCACTCACCTTTGAAAAAAGCCTTGTGGGATTCCCACAGAGTGGACGCCCCAGAGACTGAACCCTCATTAAGTTCGAAAAATTCCGTCAACTTTTCCTGCAAGTGGAGATGGATCACAGGCACCTTAAGGAGAGACTCATTGAGGCGCCAATGGCATGTTCTAGGTGTGGGCGTAGACAGGAGGAGATCTAGGGCAATGGGTGCATGGTCTGACCATGTTATAGGGTAGATTTCGGAATTCACCACATGGGTCAAAAGGGGTGCGGAGACAAAGAAATGATCTAGTCTGGTATATAATTTATGGGGTGGGGAGTAAAATGTAAATTGTTTGGCCAATGGATGTTTCACCCTACATGTAGCAACCAGGTTTTCAGATCTTATCAATTTCCGAAATGCAGTGGAAAGCTTCTGAATCTGAGGGGGTGGGGTATGTGAAAAAAGGGCAAATCTATCTTTAGTTGGTGACATACAAACATTAAAGTCTCCTCCAATGACTAGAAAGGGTTGGCAGTAGGGCTTAAGATGCTCAAAAAAAGTTTCCATGAACCCAATTTGTCCTGTGTTGGGTGCATAGATGTTGGCTAGGGTGAAAGAGACGTTGTTGTGATCACAATTCAGGAGTACAAATTTACCCTGTGGGTCTAAATAGGAGGATTTTACCTGGATGGAAGAGGAGCGCTTCAAGAGAATAGCCCACACCAGCCTTCCCGGTTGGGTCAGAAGCTATGAAGGCAGTAGGGAATTGTTTAGAAGCAAATTTAAATGTACCGTTTGCTTTAAAATGAGTCTCCTGAATCATGATCACGTCAGCCTTTGAAGACTTGACCTCCTTCAGCGCCAGCCAACGCTTGCGTACGGAGCCCAAACCCTTAACGTTGCAGGAAAAAATACTTACAGCCATATTTCAAATATGTGTACAGAGCACTTGGAGCAATCACAAAATAGCAAGGATGTGTATACCATGATGTGTAAAACACTGTAACATGAACATTATATGCAATCAGATGTTCAAGAAAGGAAATGGCAAAAATGCCTCTATTTTCCAATGTTGGATCAAAAAAAGATTCCATGCAAAAATCTTGAGAATATGAAAAACAAAAAAGAAAATGAAAAAGAAAAAAATAAGCAGAGATAAGATTAAAAATAAAAAATGAAAAATAACCCTGAATAGGATCAAAAAGGATCCATATTAAAAAGAGAAAAAGAAAAAAAAAGAAACTTGAGGAGAAGTAATTACTTCTCCTCAAGTTTCTTTTTTTTTCTTTTTCTCTCAGGGGGTCACATTCCTGGTTCGTGACCATAATAGAAAAGAGGGGGCATGACAGCCTGCTAGATCAGAAACAGAGGCCTCAGCCCCATCCGAACATCGGTTAACAGAATAGACAGAGAACAATCCACCTATAACAGTTAGATAATTGTAGAATCAGGGATTATATGTAATTTAAGGCAACTAGAATATAACTATGGACTTTGAACATAAAGTCCGAGTTTAAGCCAAGAGGAGAACGCGACTTATTACAACAGAGGGAGATCCAAAGATGTGCCCCATGGAAGTCTCAGGTGAGGCCCTTAGATGGTGCAGCTCTTTGGGGGGTAACAGGTGGCCTCTGCGACCTTTGACGAACTGGGGTCCAAATCTTCGCAGGTGTAGATAAGGATCGAGAAGATGAAATCTGGATCTGTAGAGCCTGGGTAATCCCAGGCTCTTGACAAAGGACTCACATTCTTGTAAATCTCTTATGGAGTGTTGTGTTCCATCCTTGTTAACAGACAGACGAAAAGGAAAACCCCATCGATAAGGAATTTGATTTTGTTGTAGATGAGATGTAAGTGGTCTCAACGCTCGGCGCTTTCCCAGGGTAATAGGTCATAAATCGTTGAAAATTTGAATCTTCGCGCCTTTAAATTCCACTCGGGACCTATTGCAGGTGGCAATGCTCAGAGCTTCCTTGCTCTCATAGAAATGGAAGCGCGCGATAATGTCCCTGGGATTAGCACCTGGGGGAGGCTTAGGAGCCAATGATCTGTGTGCTCTGTCGAGACGCCATTCTATGTCAGGAATGTGGGGTGCCAGTGAAACAAAGAGGGCCAAAAGGTAGGGGCGTATTTCTTTGTCAGGAACATTTTCAGGGACTCCCCGGATTCGTAGATTCTGACGTCTCTCCCTGTTCTCGAGGTCCTCCTGCTGTATCTGTATTTTTGTAACTGCATTTTTTTAAAGAGACGTTTTCCTCCTCTAATGCATGTACATAGTGGACCATGTCATCAAATTTGGACTCCAATGTGTCTGTGCGATCCCCCAGTTGGTCAATCTCACCTCTAAGTTCATGGGCAAGCTTGCTTACCTCTTTGGTGATGGTCTGGGTGATATTATAAAGCAGAGCCTGCAGCTTAGCGTCCAACACATCCACTGTCACAGGTAGGGACATTGTGGGAGAGGCAGATGAGTATGAGGATCCTGGGTGTTGGAGATGGTCCGTGGCGGGAAGAGAGGAGCCAGCCAGTGAGGTTGTATCAGTTAGGATCGTGTCAGTTAGGTTCGGGGCGGGCGGAGGAGTACTCGAGGCCAGGGATTGCGGCCTACGGAGGTAGCGATCCATAGACTGGGCGGGTCTTAGTGCAGCCTGTGATGTTTGTCCGCGGTAAACGTGCCTCTGATCACCGATCTTACCCATACACCGATCGGGATGTAGCTGAAAGGTTCCCTGGGCGAAAGTTGCAACTCCAGGGTCTGTGGCTGCTATAGTAGCGGAGCGGGAGGTTCGGATGTATGGGCGGAGGCCGGAGCTCAGATCCTAAGTGTCCGCCATCTTAGCAAGCCGCGCATGCGCCTCCCTTCAGCTACCATTTTCAGGTGGATCAAACACACTGTGACTCAGGCCTATTCTATTAAAGGTCGGGTTCCTCCTTTCTCTGTCACGGCGCATTCTACTTGGGCGTTTAGTACTTCCATCATCAAGCGTCAATATCACAAGTGTGCAAGGTGGCCACTTGGTTGTCGATGCATACTTTCACCAAATTCTATAAAGTAGACATTTTTGCATCTGCGGATGCCTTGTTTGGCCGCAAGGTTTTGCAGGTTGCTTTTTAATAGGGGGTTCCCTCTTGAGGGGTGTTTTTATTTCAAATTTTTATTTTTCAGATGGGGCTCCTGTATCCTGGTTGAGCTCCTGTGACCCGGTTAGGGCTCTTGTGTTTAGCCTTGAGTTATTTTCCCCACCCCTCATTTTTCTTTGGCACTGCTTTTGGACATCTCAGTGGTCAAGATTAAGGAGGTGCTGTGTCCGTCGATGAAATAAGGAGAAATTGGGATTTTTGTACTCACCGTAAAATCCATTTCCCTGAGTATATCGACAGACACAGCACCCACCCATCTATGGAGTTTTGATACTTTTATTATTGCTTGCTACTAAACTGAATACCTAGAGAAGGGAAGGGGTTATATACTGACTGAGGATGGCCCATGGGGCATAGCTAAGTTTTATGTTCTGCCTAGTCCTACTTTTGCAGAGGCGATATAACCCAATGGTCAAGATTTTACGGTGAGTACAAAAATCCCATTATCTCTCTATATCTCTCTCTCATGAAAGTATTTTGCTAACTTTAGAAACTGCAACCAGCTGTTCTACTTTCCTAACCACTTGCCGGTCGCTATAGACAAATGATGGCTACATCGCGGCTGGCTAGTTCAGGGAGGAACCCAGCGCATCACGGATAGGAAAAGAGGGCCAATCACGTCCAACGATGGAACGATCACTTGTCAACAAACCTTGATCATGCCCAGTTCAGCTCGTGCTGCTGCAGTGTTTCTCAATCCTCTCCTCACATGCTGTATTGGTGTGAGGTGAGGAGAGAGAAACACTGCAGCAGTACTCATCAGTGCCAACAGTGGTAATCAGTGCCACATCAGTGCCCCATACAGTACCAACAGTGCCACTGCAGTGTTGATCAGTGCCTTCCAGTGCCATTGGTGCCACTACAGTGCCATCAGTGCCCCTACAGTGCCACTACAGTGCACATCAGTGAGTGCTCATCAGTGCCACCCTATCAATGGATCCTCATCAGAGCCATAAAAATGTGTAGAAAATGCGCCAAAAAATTGTTTTAATTTTTTTTCCACCTTTTCCAAAAACTGTGGAAAAAATTACAAAAGACTCATAATGCCACATAGAATATATGTTGGGGTATTTGCTTTCCAAAATAGGGTCATTTTGTGGGCGTTTACATTGTCCTGGTGCTCCAAGGCCTTCAAAAGTGTTATAGGTAGTCAGGAAATTAGATGTGTAATTTATGCTCCTAGAACGCCTGACAGTGCTCCCAGCATGTTGGGCCTCTGTGTGTGGCCAGGCTGTTTAAAAGTCTCACACATGTGGTATCACCATACTCAGGAGGAGTAGCAGAATGTATTTTGGGGTGTAATTTTTGGTATGTACATGCTATGTGTTATGCCGCGTACACACGCATACTTGGTCACAGCATACTTGGTCGGCGTACCAGATTTCGTCGGACAATTCGATCGTGTGTGGGCTCCAGCAGACTTTGTTTTCTCAAAAGTTGGACGGGCTTAGATTTGAAACATGTTTCAAATCTATCTGATGGACTCGAGTCCGGTCGAAAAGTCAGCTCGTCTGTATGCTAGTCCGACGGACAAAAACCGACGCTAGGGCAGCTATTGGCTACTGGCTATGAACTTCCTTGTTTTAGTCCGGTCGTACGTCATCACGTACGAATCCGTCGGACTTTGGTTGATCGTGTGTAGGCAAGTCCGTTCATTCGGAAAGTCTGTTGTAAAGTCTGTCAAAGTCCGCCGTGCAAAGTATGCCGTAAAGTCCGGTTGTGTGTACGCGGCATTAGAAATATCTTCCAAAAACTTGTGGTAAAAAAATTACACGTTTTAAAAGACTCATTATGCCTCATAGAATATACGTTGGGGGTGCTTGCTTTCCAAAATGGGGTCATTTTGTGGGCACTTCCATTGTCCTGTGCTCCAGGGCCTTCAAAAGTGTAATGCTGAAGTGGCCTTCATCAAGAAGTTAGATGCCTCTCTCTGTGGCCTGTTGGGCCTCACCATACTCAGGAGGAGTAGAAGAATGTGTGTTGGGGGGTAGTTGCAAGTATGCATATGCCATGTGAGAGAAATAACCTGTTAATATGACAATTTTGTGGGAAAGAAATCTTCATTTTGCAAAGAATTGTAGGAAAAAATTACAACTTCAAAAACTCACCATGTCTCTTGGAATGTCTACTTTCCAAAAAGGGGTAATTTTGGGGGTATTTGTACTTTCCTGGTTGTTAGTGTCTCAAGAAATTAGATAATTAGATAGGCCGTCAGTACATCGGGTGTGATCAATTTTCAATGGTTGGCACCATAGCTTGTAGATTATATAACCTTCACAAAAAACAATACTATACACTGATTTGGGTTATTTTTACCAAAGAAATGTAGCAGTATAAATGTTGGTTAAAATTTATAGAGAAAAAAAACTAATTTGCAGAATTTTATAACAGAAATGAAGAAAAATGCATTATTTTTACAAAATGTTCTGTCTTTATTTATAGCTCAAAAAATAAAAAACCCAGTGGTGAGTAAATACCACAAAAAGAAAGCTCTATTTGTGTGAACACAGGGAGAAAAATGTCATATGGATACAGGGTTGCATGACTGAATAATTGTCATTCAAAGTGTGAGAGTGCTGAAAGCTGAAAATTGGTCTGGTTTGGAAGGGGGTTTAAGTGCCCACTAGGCAAGTAGTTAAATGTATAATGCATGCAATGCAAATATGTCTAGCCCTCAAGTGCATAACTTTTCATTTAAGACCTCATCTGCAATATTCAGTTCAGCTTTGGGCATCAGTTTACAAAAATAATATTTGAGAACTGGAGAAAGTGCAGAGAAGAGCAACCAAACCGATGAGAGGCATGGAGTAGCTCAGCTCAGAGAAAACATTATCTGCACTGAGTATCTTTCTTGAGAAGAGGTATTTAAGGGGGACATGACCACCATGGACCACATATGTGTGGGGTTATTCTCCTTTAGTTCATTACAGAGGACAAGGGGGCAAATTTCATGTCTGGAGGTAAAGAGATTTAACCTCCACATATGGAAAGGCTTCTTCACAGTAATAGCTGTGAAAATATTCTAGCCAGCTCAGTGGGTAGTTTTAAAAAAAAGAGCTGGATGCAATCCTAAAATGCTCAAAATATTTGCATTTATAGATAACACCAACAATTGTTGATTCACTAAATATCAGTTGGCTCCTGTGGAATCCTCTGCTGGAGCACATTAAACTATGCTTTATTGAGGTTTTTTTTGCCTTCCTCTGGATCAGCTGTGTATTTGTATGTTTTCTATTTGTTTATGTTTTTATTTTTTGAACTAGATGGGCTTGGGTCTTTTCTTAGCCTGACTAACTTTGTAACTATATACAGTATGTAGAAGCACATTACATTTTTAAGTACCAAAGTGTGAATGAGAGTTTATTAAATAATATCCAGATCACACACACACACACACACATATATAAACATATGATCATTTTTGTCTCGATAACTAGCACATTTAATTTAGAAGACCTAGACACATTATTCCACTGATGTTGGCTTGAAGTTACATTATAAATATGCACCCGTTGCACTTCACAGGCGCTGCAGTGAAGAAAGGAATTGGTAGCAGGTAGTCAGGGTTAGTTTTTAGATTCCTGTTTGGTGAATGGCTCCCCAAACCTCTAACACAAACTCTGCAGGGAAGGCAAATTCACCCATGAGGCTGTCCAGTGCTGTGCCAAACTCTTCAGGGCTCTGCTTCTCCTTGGCTGTCTCCACAACTGTTGTAGCTGAGAAAAAAAAACACCACTTTGAAGTTTTTCTGTGTTTTGCGGTATTATGCACTGAACTAATAGTGAACATATTATAAAATAGCAAACAGAGTCTTGCGAACTACCATGTGAAAATCCAAATGATAATTAGAGATGATTAAAGGACAGCTGCTAGCATTGATCATGTCCCATATGCTCGTCTCAAATAAAAATTTATACCAATATAATCCTGCGCTATCCAAATGTAATCATATTGTAATTGTACTAAATCATAATATTACTGACTACAGTTAAATAGTGGTGGTGAGATATTCCATTCCTATGTAAAAAATCTAGTGAACATAATAATGCAATCTTGTGTGATTACAAGTTGCGATCATAAACAATTAAAATTTGCAATCCTATGCGATACTTCCAATGACAAACTGTGTAGCATACACATGATGCATTCATATGCAATAGAGAAATATGCAACCCTGTGCAATAATTGCGATAACTGCTATAATTGCAGTGACAACCTGTAATTTACATAAATCTATATAAAAGTGCATCAATATACAATAATCAATATAGAAATAAAGTTAACCGTGTTTAACCACTTGAGGTCCGGGCCATAGCCGAATGACGGCTACAGCGCGGACCTCAATCTCCGGGAGGACGTCATATGACGTCCTCCCCTATGCACGCGCACCGCGCGCACCCTGCAGGGCGCGCGGTGTGCGCGCTGTGATCACCGAGTCACAGAGACTCGGATGATCACAGATCCGAGTAAGGGGCCGGTCCCGGCCCCTTACCATGTGATCAGCTGTCAGCCAATGACAGCTGGTCACATGATGTAAACAAAAGCTCAGTGATCGGTTTCGTTTTCTCCTCACGCTGACAGCGTGAGGAGGAAAAAAAAGCCAATCACCGGCTTATGTCAAAGGGACATCGGTCCCGAAGAGGAAGGAGGCACAGATGCCTCATCTGTGCCTCCAAGTGCCATCTGCCAGTGCCCACAGTGCCCACAAGTGCCACCTATCAATGCCCACAAGTGCCACCTATCAATGCCCACAAGTGCCACCTATTAGTGCCACCTAGCAGTGCTGCCATCAATCAGTGCCCAATCAGTGCCCAACACTGCCACCCATCAGTGCCCATAACCGCCACCCATCAGTGCCCATCACTGCCACCTATCAGTGCCCATCAGTGCCGCCTCATCAGCGTACATCAACGAAGGAGAAAAATTAACTGTTTGCAAAAATTGATAACAAAATATAAAAAAAATATAATTTTTTTTTTTAATTCTGTCTTTTTCAATTTTTTTAACAAAAAATAAAAACCGTAGAGGTGATCAAATACCATCAAAAGAAAGCTCTATTTGTGGGAAAAAAATGATAAAAATTTCATTTGGGTACCATGTTGTATGACCGCGCAATTGTCATTCAAAGTGCGACAGCACTGAAAGCTGAAAATTGGTCTGGACAGGAGGGGGGGTTTAAGTGCCCAGTAAGCAAGTGGTTAAAGTGCTCTTGTGCCAAACAAATTCATGCATTAATCCTGTCCACAGAATTGCAACATAAAGTCCATTCATAACTACTCCATTCTTCTGGTGCTCATTGCAGATGATAAAACAGATAATATAACAGTAAAGTGCTTGTGTCCACTCTTGTGCTCCACCTTTGGTGTATGTGCTCACCTTAGAGCGTGTGACCTTGCACCTAAGCTCGGTCAAAACATGGCTTTAAACCACCATAAGGTCAGCATTCAGATCCTTGGATGGTTGCTTGCAACAATATTCATATGGAAAACAGAGGAAACTGGATAGTGTATTACCGTTTTTAAAAGTTTTATTTAAAATGACAATATTCAATATTTTGGGGTACTCACATTTAATAGGTGCTTTGAGTGCACCACTCTGTAACAAGGCACACAAATTTAAAGGCGCTGTACTGATGTGTGCTTTCCCGCTCTGAGAACACTCCACTGTCTCACAAACCCTCCTGTCCCCTCCCCAACATGTGTCGATACCGGGAAATGTCGTATCTTTCTTTCTCTGTTTTTTTCTTTTTTAATTATTTATTTTGATTCATATCCATATGCCAACACATCAATGAAATACAACATGCAAATAAATACAGTATACATTTTCCACCCTTTTCAAAAAAAAGAAAGAAATATACTCCAACCCTCCTCTCGTCTGTCTCCATCCATCTCCAGTCTAGTTTTCCTTGTTTTCGCCCTTTTCTACTAGTTTAGTCCTGTTTTCCACCACTTGAAACATCTGCATATCTCCTTGTCTTTTTGAACACTTTCCAATCTTTCGATCTATTTATCACTCCCTCTATTTCTTCCTCTCCACTGTATCTCAGATATTCCATATTATGTGTCTCTTCTACCTTTCTAATCCAGTCTTTTATTGTAGGACTTTCTATTTCTTGCCAATATCTTGGAATCTGACTTTTAGCAGACTTTTAATAAGTGTGTGTGTGGGGGGGGGGGGGTCAAAGATTCTTTGTATTGTCTTATTGAGCTTGCTATCCCATGAAATAAACATGTCCATGGATCCTCTAGAATTTCCTTTTTAGTAATTTCTTTTACTCAAATTTTTTTCTAATTTTGATTTATTACTTCTAGTTCTTTTTCCCATTTTTTTTATATATGACAGGGCCTCCATGCCATCCACTGCCAGCAAGATTTTTTAAAATCTGTGATAGCCCATTTTTTGTACTTAGCCGCTCCAGCGGCAAAAGCTCTTCCGCTGATCTTATTAGTTGAGGTAGCGTACTAACAAAGTGTTTCAGCTGGAGGTACCACCATTCATTAATCATAATAATGTCTGTCTTGTGTTTTAATTCCTGGAATGTGTATATTTTCCCATTTACCATTATATCCTTCAATTGTGCATTCTCGTATTTAATCCAATCATAGAATAATATCCCTTTTACCTGGTGTAAAATAATTTGTTTCTTTCAATGATATTAGTGGTGAATTGTATTTCCATTTATTTTGTCTATGTATTAAATCCCATATCCTAATTACGTTATGTGTCAAAACATATGTGTTTTCCTCTAGTGCCCTATATTGCAGGGGAATCCAAATAATTCTACTCAACCGCGTGTCACTCAATGTGTTCTCAATTTGTAACCACTTTTTTAGTTTACTACCTTAGCCCATTCCATCACCTGTGAAATTAATACCGCGTTATATTTTTGCAGATCTGGCACTTTTAAGCCTAATAAAGGTTTAACCCCTTGATCACCCCCTGTCACCAGCAATCACTGTATTAGAGTCACGGGTGATGCTGGTTAGTTAGTTTTTTTTATAACGTCAGGGCACCCTCTGTATTTTACCTAAATAAATGTTTAACCCCCTGATCACGCGACGGGTGATATCAGTTAGGTTTTGGTGGAAGATAGGGTCTGCGTCGCCCCAGGCAGCGTCAGATTAGTGCCTGTAACGCTAACACCCACGCACGCACCATACACCTCCCTTAGTTGTATAGTGTCTGAACGGATCGATATCTGATCAGATCTATACTAGCGTCCCCAGCAGTTTAGGGTTCCCAAAAATGCAGTATTAGCAGGATCAGCCCAGATACCTGTTAGCACCTGCTTTTAGCCCCTCAGCCCAGCCCAGCCCACCCAAGTGCAGTATCAATCAATCAATCAATCAATCAATCACTGTCACTTACAAAAACACAAAACACATAACTGCAGCATTCGCAGAGTCAGGCCTGATCCCTGCAAACACTAATGCCCCGTACACACAATTTTCCGACGGAAAATGTTCTATGGGAGCTTGTTGTTGGAAATTCCGACAGGGTGTAGGCAGACATTTTCCATCGGAATTTCCGTCACACAAAATTTGAGAGCTGGTTCTCAAATTTTCCGACAACAAAATCCGTTGTGGTAAATTCCGATCGTGTGTACACAATTCCGACGCACAAAGTTCCACGCATGCTCCGAATCAAGCAGAAGAGCTGCACTGGCTATTGATCTTCATTTTTTTTCCTGTCGTACGTGTTGTATGTCACCATATTCTTGACGTTCGGAATTTCCGAAAAGATTTATGTGACCGTGTGTATGCAAGACAAGTTTGAGCCAACATCTGTCGGAAAAAAAACATGGATTTTGTTGTTGGAAAATCCCATCGTGTCTACAAGGCATAACCGTTTTTTTGTAGCGTTTGAAGCAGTCGCTGACAGTCAGGAACTCTTTTTCCTGTGAGTCTCACTACTGTACTAGTAAATTTAGAGACCAAAATGTCAATTCGGTACAGTAGTGAAGAGGCCTACACGTTTCTGAGCATGACAGATAGTGAAGAGGAAGTCACTCATCTGTCAGATTCAGGCTCAGAATACGAACGGATACGTAGACAGCAGCGGCACCCTGACAGATAGCTCTGACAACGGAGTAGTGGCCCCTACCAAGGTCAGGCATACCCGACCGCATACTTCTGCTGTCGTTGAGGTACAAGAACCGCAGGGCTCTCGTATGGAGCAGAGAGCAAGTACTAGTGGCACTCATCCTTCTGGTGAACTGGCAAGCACCAGCGGCCTAGTAAAACCTGGTCGTACATCCAGCACTGCAGTAACACTTGGTGACTAGGGATGGGCTTTATGTTCGGGTCGAACATGAGTTCAACTCGAACATCGGGTGTTCGCCCTTTCTTCGAAAAATGAACATTATGGGGCGCTCGCGGCAAATTCGAGTGCTGCGTAACACCCCATAATGCAATGCGGGATTGCAGTGCATTGCTGTATGATGATTGGCCAAAGCATGCACCATGACCTGCATGCTTTGGCCAATCCAAGCGCCCTCAGCTAAGAGAGCCATAATTGGTCAAAGGCAGGGTGCCTTTGGCCAATTATGGTTCAGGGGGACTAAGTTTGCGCCCCACACTATATAAGGCTGCCTGCACGTCGGCCGTGAATAGTGTGTTGTTGGCGTGGACAGAGAGAGAGTGTGATTTAGATTGAGCAGGCAGGCAGGCAGGTTATTCAGTTAGCTGCAGTGTATTTAATATATAAATACAGTCAGTCTTGTGTGTGTGTGTGTATGTATGTGTATGTGTATGTGTGTATATATTGTAATAGTCCCTGTCACTGGGAAAAGGGATGGGATCCCTAACCCTGTGTCCATGTCTTATGGAGAGCCAGCAGGTTGTGTGCCCAGGTGCACACAGCCCATATAACGAGGGGCTAGTGAGAGCAGAGAGTGGAGGAAGGTGGAGTGTGTGTAGCTTGTTGCTACTGCTGTGTGAAGACAGACCTGTGTCTGGAGAGTGGTCTGCCCTGTGGGAGTCTGCAGCCTATGTAAAGGGGATTCTTTGCCCAGGGACTGGGAAAGGCTGGCCAGCCTTGAGAGTCGGGGAGACTGAGGAAGCCAGTGAGTCCAGGGGGCTGTAAAGAATTGGCAAATCTGTTGAGAGCAAGCAGAGGAACTGCTGACAAGAGAGCCAGGTGGCTTGGTATGTTTTCCTTATTTTTGGAGTGCTTAATGAAGTTAAACCCCTGCGTGGGAATCCTGAATGGACCTTTTTGCTTTTGTTTTTCGGTTTAATAAACGTGGGCTACCAGGCCCTTAACTATAATGCCTGTCTGATGTGGACTCACTGCACTAAAAACGCATTTATCGCTTGAGCTAAATACCCCAAACATTACAATATATATATATATATATATATATATATATATATATATACACACACAGTGGGGACGGAAAGTATTCAGACCCCCTTAAATTTTTCACTCTTTGTTATATTGCCGCCATTTGCTAAAATCATTTAAGTTCATTTTTTTCCTCATTAATGTACACACAGCATCCCATATGGACAGAAAAACACAGAATTGTTGACATTTTTGCAGATTTATTAAAAAAAAAAAATATGAAATACCACATGGTCCTAAGTATTCAGACCCTTTGCTGTGACACTCATAAATTTAACTCAGGTGATGTCCATTTCTTCTGATCATCCTTGTTCTACACCTTCATTTGAGTCCAGCTGTGTTTGATTATACTGATTGGACTTGATTAGGAAAGCCACACACCTGTCAATATAAGACCTTACAGCTCACAGTGCATGTTAGAGCAAAATCATGAGGTCAAAGGAACTGCCTGAAGAGCTCAGAAACAGAATTGTGGCAAGGCACAGATCTGGCCAAGGTTACAAAAAAATTTCTGCTGCACTTAAGGTTCCTAAGAGCACAGTGGCCCCCATAATCCTTAAATGGAAGATGTTTGGGATGACCAGAACCCTTCCTAGCGCTGGCCGTCCTGCCAAACTGAGCTATCGGGGGAGAAGAGCCTTGGTGAGAGAGGTAAAGAAGAACCCAAAGATCACTGTGGCTGAGCTCCAGAGATGCAGTCGGGAGATGGGAGAAAGTTGTAGAAAGTCAACCATCACTGCAGCCCTCCACCAGTCGGGGCTTTATGGCAGAGTGGCCCGACGGAAGCGTCTCCTCAGTGCAAGACACATCAAAGCCCACATGGAGTTTGCTAAAAAAAACACCTGAAGGACTCCAAGATGGTGAGAAATAAGATTCTTTGGTCTGATGAGACCAAGATAGAACTTTTTGGCCTTAATTCTAAGCGGTATGGGTGGAGAAAACCAGGCACTGCTCATCACCTGTCCAATACAGTTCCAACAGTGAAGCATGGTGGTGGCAGCATCATGCTGTGGGGGTGTTTTCCAGACAACTGGTTGCAACCAAGGGAAAGATGAATGCGGCCAAGTACAGGGATATCCTGGACAAAAACCTTCTCCAGAGTGCTCAGGACCTCAGACTGGGCCGAAGGTTTACCTTCCAACAAGACAATGACCCTAAGCACACAGCTAAAATAACGAAGGATTGGCTTCACAACAACTCCGTGACTGTTCTTGAATGGCCCAGCTGATGTTGACAAGATGCTCTCTCCCGCTGTAATGCCATATGCATGGAGCCTATATAAGTCGTTGCGCACCGCGCACACTGCATTACAGCTGGAGAGAGGTTAGTGTCAGCATCGGAAGAAGAGAAGAGGACGGAAAAGACCAGGCCAACACTAGCAAAAGAGCGGCAAAAGAGCAGAAGATAGCAGAGGAGCCTAGCAGAAGAACCGGAGAGCGGGAGAACAACCGGAGACCAGGAGAAGAGGCCGGAGAGAGCGGAGGAGTCGGAAGAGACCCCCGAAGTCGCAAGAGACCGCCGGAGCTGCCTAATAAATTACTTTAAAAACCTGTCTAGTGTGTTTTTATTGACACTTTTTTTCCCCAGGTGAATGGGTAGGGGTACGATATACTCCCATACTCATTCACATAGGGTGGGGGGCCAGGATCTGGGGGCCTCCCTTATTAAAGGGGCTCCCGGATTCCAATAAGCCCCCTCGCCCACAGACCCCGACAACCAACGGTCAGGGTTGTTGGGAAGAGGCTCTTGTCCTCATCAACATGGGGACAAGGTGTTTTGGGGTGGGGAGGGCCGCAGGGCGCTCCCCCTCCACAAAGCACCCACCCCCTCATGTTGAGGGCATGTGGCCTGGTACAGTTCAGGGGGGGCGCTCGTCCCCACCCCCTTTCCTGACCATTCATGCTGCGTGCTCGGATAAGGGTCTGGTATGGATTTTGGGGGGACCCCCACGCTGTTTTTTCAGTGTAGGGGGTTCCCTTTAAAATCCATACCAGACCTAAGGGCCTGGTATGCCCCTGGAGGGGAACCCATGCCGGTTTTTTATTTAAAATTTGGCGTGGAGTTCCCCCTCATGATTCATACCAAACACCTGTCAGCAATGCTTGTTGCTCATCGGGAAAGGAAAAAACACATTTTTCCTTTCCCGATGAGCAAACCAGCTCGGCGCTGGCTCCCACGATAGGGCTCGCAGGTGTCAATCTCGCCAATAACAGCGGCGAGATTGACACAATATCGTGGTCACCTACTGTATAAAAATAGGTGTCCCAAGTACTTGCGGCCAATCTGCTAGCGGTACACCAACATCCGATTTCAGCAGGCAAATTACCCTACCCCAGTTGCTAAACCGTCAAAAGAAATTCGGTCCCAGCCAACCACATGCTCAGCGTCTGAATGCTAGCTTGCCCAAATTGCTAGCACTGCAACTGTTGCATTTTCAGCTGGTAGACTTTGCCCCTTTTCGTGAATTTGTGGAATGTGCACCTCAGTGGCAGATTCCCAAACGCCAATTCTTTTCACGGAAGGCCATTCTGGCTCTTTACCAGCATGTGGAAGGCAATGTCTTGGCCTTGTTGGACAGGGCGGTCAGCAGTAAAGTGCATATTACCGCTGACTCATGGTCCAGCAGGCATGGACAAGGACGTTTCCTTTCTTTCACTGTGCACTGGGTAACTCTGCTGGCAGCTGGGAAGGATGCAGGACAGGGTCGAGTATTGTTGGAGCTTGTTCCACCACTACGCCTCCAAAATGCTAGTGGTAATTCTGCCACAGCTCTCTCCTCCACCCCCTCCTCTTCTTCCTTCTCTATGGCCTCTTCCTCTGCAGATTTGTCCTCTGAACCAGTGGTGTTCCATAGGCGTTCAAGGGGCTACGCAAGCACTCAGGCAAAAAGATGCCATGCAGTGCTTGAATTGGTCTGCTTAGGGGACAGGAGCCACAATGGGGCAGACATTCTGTCAGCTCTGAAGGGGCAGGCTCAGAGGTGGTTGACCCCACACCAGCTTCAGCCAGGAATGGTTGTATGCGACGATGGCACCAACTTCCTCTCCGCCCTCCGACAGGGACACTTGACCCATGTTCCCTGTTTAGCTCACATCCTAAATTTGGTGGTGCAGCAGTTATTGAGCAGGTACCCGGGCTTACAGGATCTCCTGAGGCAGGCCAGGTAAGTCTGTGGTCATTTCCGCCGGTCATATAATGCCAGTGCATGGCTGACTGACCTTCAAAGGGAATGCAACCTGCCCAAGAACTGCCTCATTTGTGACATGCCCACCAGGTGGAACTCAACATTGGCAATGCTGCAGTGGCTGCACACACAGCGGAGGGCCATCAATGAGTACCTGTGTGAGTATGGCACCAGGACAGGGTCAGGGGAGCTTGGCTTTTTTTCGCCACCCCAGTGGCTACTAATCAAGGATGCATGCACTGTCCTGTCACCATTTGAGGAGGCCACGAGGATGGTGAGCAGTGACAGTGCATGCATCAGTGATACTGTCCATCTTGTCTTCCTATTGGAGCACACTCTTCGTGGAAAAATGGACAGGGCACTTGAGGCAGAACAGTGGGAGGAAGAGGAGGACTTCCTTACCTCTCAAGGCCCCCTTTATCCAGAGAGTATTCCTGCGGGCCCATCGATCACACAGGAAGAAGAAGAGGAGGAGGAGGATTGTGTCAGCATGGAGGTGGAGGATAACACTCAGCAGCAGTCTTCAAGGGATCGTTTTCACTCCCCAGAAACCCATGGAGTTGTATGTTTCTGGGAGGAGGTAGTTGCGGATCATGTGATCCTTAGTGACCCAGAGCACTCAGGATCAAATGCCTCTGCAAACTTACGCTACATGGCCTCCCTGATCCTGCAAAGCATGCAAAAGGACCCAAGAGCGGTAGAGAAGGTGGCCGGTTGACCGATGCCTTCAGACAATTCTTCTGTCCTCAGCGCCAAGGACTGATTGGTAGGGATGAGCCGAACACCCTCCGGTTCGGTTCACACCAGAACAGACATAAACTTTGCACGAACATTAGAACCCCATTGAAGTCTATGGGACTCGAACGTTCAAAATCAAAAGTGCTAATTTTAAAGGCTAATTTGCATGTTATTGTCCTAAAAAGAGTTTGGGGACCCGGGTCCTGCCCCAGGGGACATGTATCAATGCAAAAAAAAGTTTTAAAAATGGCTGTTTTTTCGGAGCAGTGATTTTAATGATGCTTAAAGTGAAAAAAAAGTGAAATATTCCTTTAAATATCGTACCTGTGGGGTGTCTATAGTATGCCTGTAAAGTGGCATGTGTTTCCCGTGCTTAGAGCAGTCCCTGCACAAAATGACATTTTTAAAGGAATAAAAGTCATTTAAAACTGCTTGCGGCTTTAATGTAATGTCGGGTCCCGGTAATATGGATGAAAATCAGGGAGACAAACGGCATGGGTACACCCCCAAGTCCATTACCAGGCCCTTTGGGGTCTTGTATGGATATTAAGGGGAACCCCGCACTCAAATTAAAAAAAGGAAAGGCGTGGGGCTCCAGGCCCTCTGAACAACAGTATACAGGTGGTGCAAACAAGACAGGGACAGGGACAGGTTTGTTGTTAAGAATAATCTGTTTGTAATTTTGAACTGGTACATTTTTAAAGTGTTTAGCTCCAGCCAAAAAAATCTATTTTAAGCTTTTTGGAAAACATAGGGAAGGGTTATCGCCCCTGTGACATTTGTTTTGCTGTCTGTGCTCCTCTTCAGAAGCTTTTACCTCACTTTCTGTCCCAATAACAAATGTTTTTATAAAATTTGGGGTTTTTAGTGAAACAAGGATTGGTGATAAAGCATCAGTGGAAAGGAGCAATGTTTTTCCCATATTAACTCTTACAGGAGAGAATTTCCCTTCCTAGGGGCAGATTTCATCTCACTTCCTGTTGTCTCCTTCCGTTTGCAAGTAGGAGTCATTTGTAAGTTGGTTGTTTGAAAGTAAGGGGCCTGCCCTATATACTCTGCAGAAGTTGGGGCCTTAGGTGTTGGTGTTGCCACAACACTGTAAGCCCTCACAGGGCCTTGCTGTGAAATATTAGATCAAGAATTGTAATTACATGCCCCTGTTGAACAGGGTCAGAAAAATTGGGCCTTTGGTGATGGTGGTGGTGGTGCTGGTGCCACAACACTGTAAGGCCTCACAGTTACTCTTGGTGGGCGCTGGAAGGGGCCCTGCTGTGAAATATTAGACAAGAATTGTAATTACATGCACCTGTTGAACAGGGGCAGAAAAATTGGGCCTTTGGTGGTGGTGGTGCTGGTGCCACAACACTGTAATGCCCCGTACACACGGTCGGATTTTCCGACTGTGCGATAGGACCTTGTTGTCGGAAATTCCGACCGTGTGTAGGCTCCATCACACATTTTCCATCGGATTTTCTGACACACAAAGTTTGAGAGCAGGATATAAAATTTTCCGACAACAAAATCCGTTGTCGGAAATTCCGATCGGGTGTACACAAATCCAACGGACAAAGTGCCACGCATGCTCAGAATAAATAAAGAGATGAAAGCTATTGGCCACTGCCCCGTTTATCGTCCCGATGTACGTGTTTTACGTCACCGCGTTTAGAACGATCGGATTTTCCAACAAATTTGTGTGACCGTGTGTATGCAAGACAAGTTTGAGCCAACATTGGAAAAAATCCTAGGATTTTGTTGTCGGAATGTCCGAACAAAGTCCGACCGTGTGTACGGGGCATTAGTCCTCACAGTTACTCTTGGTGGGCGCCGGAATGGGCCCTGCTGTGAAATATTAGATCAAGAATTGTAATTACATGCACCTGTTGAACAGGAACAGAAAAATTGGGCCTTTGGTGGTGGTGGTGGTGCTGGTGCCACTACACTGTAAGTCCTCACAGTTACTCTTGGTGAGCGCAGAAATGGGCCCTGCTGTGAAATGTTAGATCAAGAATTGTAATTACATGTCCCTGTTGAACAGGGGCAGAAAAATTGGACCCTAGGCACTGGTGCCAACCCTCACAAATACTCTAGTTGGAGCGCAGGAACGAGCCTTGCTGCAAAGTATTGCATCAAAAATTGTAATTACACACCCCTGTTAAACAAGGGCTGAAATATTGGGCCTTAGGCACTGGTGCTGGTGCCACAACACTGCAACCCCTCACAGATACTCTAGTTGGAGCGCAGGAATGAGCCTTGCTGCAAATTATTGCATCAAAAATTATAATTACACGCCCCCGTTAAACAGGGGCAGAAAAATTGGGCCTTAGCCACTGGTGGCGGCACCCAGAACCAAAAATATTCTTACAAGCTATCAGCATGATCTTTGAGGAGGAAGAGGATAGTCACTCAGCATAACAGGATAGACACTCAGCATCAGCATAGGCAGTCTTGAAGGAATCTGACATTTCAAAAAAAAATATTCGGTTACATCAGCATCAGGTGCTTGGTATCTGGTGGTGATCTGAGACTGATTCATTTTTATGAAGGTCAGTCGATCGACCGAGTTGGTGGACAGGCGCACCCTGTGATCGGTTACAAGGCCTCCAGCAGCACTGAATGTGCGTTCCAAAAGAACGCTGGATGCAGGACAGGCCAGTAGCTCCAGTGCATACTGTGCAAGCTCTGGCCTCAAGACCCAGTAACCCAGAGGATTTTCGGTGGGAAAGGTGTCAAAGTCAGATCTTGCCCCTAGGTATTCCTGCACCATGTAAAACAGACGCTGGCGATGGTTGCTGGAATCGATCATACCTTGGGGCTGCGGACTAAAATATTGTCTGAATGCATCGGTCAGACGGCCACCTTCTCCACCGCTCCTTCTTTGACTGACCGAAGCCTCAGCAACACGTTGTCCAGGAACAGGAGTTTGTAACCTCCCAGTCTCTGGGAACACTTTGCACAGACCTTTCTGCAAGGCCTCCTGAAGATGTTGCATCCTCTGCTCCCTCTGCGACAGCAAGATAAGATAACCTTACCCTTGTAACGTGGATCAAGGAGGGTTGCCAGCCATTAACGATCCCTCTCCTTGATACCACGAATACGAGGATCCTTCCGCAGGCTTTGCAGGATCAGGGAGGCCATGCAGCGTAGGTTTGCTGTGGCATTTAGTCCAGGGCCCTCTGGGTCACTAAGAATGACATGATCCGCAGCCACCTCTTCCCAGCCACGTACAAGTCCATGGGTTTCTTGGGTCTGTCAATGATCCCTTAAAGACTGCTGCTGATGCTGAGTGCCAGGTTCCACCTCCATGCTGACACAATCCTCCTCCTCCTCTTCCTGTGTGATCGGCGGGCACGCAGGAACACTGTCTGGATAAAGGGGGTCTTGAGAGCTAAGGAAGTCCTCCTCTTCCTGCCTCTGTTCTGCCTCAAGTGCCCTGTCCATTATTCCACGCAGCGTGTGCTCCAACGGGTGGACAAGGGGGACAGTGTCACTGATGCATGCACTGTCACTGCTCACCATCCTCGTGGCCTCCTCAAATGGTGACAGGACAGTGCATGCATCCCTGATCATAGCCCACTTGCGTGGGGAAAAAAAAACAAGCTCCCCTGACCCTGTCCTGGTGCCATAGTCGCACAGGTACTCATTGATGGCCCTCTGCTGCGTGTGCAGCCGCTGCAGCATTGCCAACGTTGAGTTCCACCTGGTGGGCATGTCACAGATTAGGCGGTTCTTGGGCAGGTTAAATTCCTTTTGGAGGTCAGCCAGCCGAGCACTGGCATTATACGACCGGCGGAAATGCACACAGACTTTCCTGGCCTGCCTCAGGACATCCTGTAAGCCCGGGTACCTATTCAAGAACCGCTGCACCACCAAGTTAAGGACGTGAGCCAAACAGGGCACATGGGTCAGTTGTTCTTGTCAGAGGGCGGAGAGGAGGTTGGTGCCATTGTGGCAAACCACCATTCGTGGCTTAAGCTGGCGTGGCGTCAACCACCTCTGAACCTGCCCCTGCAGAGCTGACAGACTCTCTGCCCCAGTGTGGCTCTTGTCCCCCAAGCACACCAGCTCAAGCACCGCATGGCATCTTTTGGCCTGCGTACTTGCGTAGCCCCTTGAACACCTACGGACCACCGCTGGTTCCGAGGACAAAGCCCAGGAAGAGGCCATGGAGGAAGAAGAAGAGGAGGTGGTGGAGGAGAGAGGTGTGTCACAATCATTAGTAGTGCCATTTTTGGGCGTGGTGGCGGAACAACCTCCAACACTACTGCACCTTGTCCTGCATCCTTCCCAGCTGCCAGCAGAGTCACCCAATGTACGGTGAAACTTAGGTAATGTCCCTGTCCATGCCTGCTGGACCATGAGTCAGCGGTAATATGCACCTTACCGCTGACCGCCCTGTCCAGCGAGGCATGGACATTGCCTTCCACATGCCGGTAGAGAGCCAGAATCGCCTTCCGTGAGAAAAAGTGGCGTTTGGGTACCTGCCACTGAGGAACCGCACATTCCACAAACTCACGGAAGGGGGCAGAGTCTACCAACTGAAAAGGCAGCAGTTGAAGTGCTAGCAATTTTGCCAAGCTAGCATTCAACCGCTGGGCATGTGGATGGCTGGGAGCGAACTTCTTTCGGCGGTGCAGCAGCAGGGGCAGGGAAATTTGCCTGGTACAATCTGACGTCGGTGTACCGAAAGCAGATTGCCCACAAGTACTTGGCTGTGACACACCTAATTCTACACCTTCATTCCTCTCAGTGCAGGTCTCAGAGAGGACTGAAGGTATAGTGGGGTTGGAGATCTCAACTGATGAGGAGCAAGGAGAGGTCCTCTTTGTTCTTTGGTGTGGGTCTTTTAGATACGCTTGCCAACGAACTGCATGGCAGGTCAACATATGTCTGGTCAAGCATGTGGTGCCCAAGCGGGAGATGTTTTGGCCCCTTGAGATACGCTTGAGACATATGTTGCAAATAGCAGCAGTGCGATCTGATGCACTCGTCTCAAAAAAGGCCCACACCAAAGAACTTAATGCACAGAGACAGCAGCGCCCTGCACATGCGGAGCTTTGGGGTGTGATGCAGTCAGTGTGCTGCCCTTAGGCTGGCCTCTAGAGGGCATCCTGCCTCATTGGTGATGTGCCTCCTCCTCCTCCTCCTCCTCCTCCTCCCTCCTATCAGGCACCCACGTTGAGTCAGTGACCTCATCATCCCCTCCCTCCTCATCACTGGAGCAAACCTGGCAGTATGCTGCAGCAGGGGGAGCATGACTGCCAGATTGCTGTCCTTCTTGGGCACCCCCTCTGTCCATGCTCACGTTACTGCCTTCATCTAGCTCAGTATCATCATCAGAGCCTTCTAAACGCTGGGCATCCTCCTGGAGCATGTACCCAACACTGTGGTCAAACAGTTAGAGGGACTCCTCAGGAGGATATGGTGGGGCTAGGGAAGGAGTCACTGATGCCATTGAGCCGAGGGAAGAGGCCGCGTTGGTAGCTGCTTTGCCAGACAAAGTACCCTGAGCATGGGTGAGAGAGGATGAGGAGGATCAGGGCGGCTTGGTCATCCACTCGACCAAGTCTTCCGCATGTTGCGGCTCAACACAGCCAGCTGCCGAAAAAAAGGCCAAGCGTGTCCCACGGCCATGTGCTGATGAGGATGCACCGTCTCCACGACCAGCACTGTTGCCTCTAGACATAGAGCCTGCTTGCCCTCTTTTATTGGCTTGTGACTGTCTGCCTCTCCTTGTTGGCCTTCCAGACATACTAATGGCCTGTAGCTGCACTAAGCTGGGATATATATATATACATGTACCCAACACTATATATATATATACATGTACCCAACACTATATATATATATATATATATATATATATACTGGATACTGCAGCTAGCAAAATCAACTGCCTGCCTGTAGTATGAGAACACCACCAACCTTCTACAGGTAACTTTAGCTGAACACTGTGCAGAGCTCGCAAAAAATTAACTTGTAGCTTATTTAGCTGCCTGCGGTAGTGATAGGATCAGAAAAACACCACCAACCTTCGATAGGTAGCTTTAGGTGAACACTGTGCAGAGCTCGCAAAAAACTAACTTGTAGCTTATTTAGCTGCCTGCGGTAGTGTTAGGATCAGGAAATCACCACCAACCTTCTACAGGTAGCTTTAGCTGAACACTGTGAGGAGGACGCACTACACTAACTTGTAGCTTTAGCTGAACACTGTGCAGAGGTCGCACTACACTAACTTGTAATTTTAGCTGAACACTGTGAGGATGACGCACTACACTAACTTGTAGCTTTAGCTGAACACTGTGCAGAGGTCGCACTACACTAACTTGTAGTTTTAGCTGAACACTGTGAGGAGGACGCACTACACCAACTTGTAGCTTTAGCTGAACACTGTGAGAAGTACGCACTACCCTAACTTGTAGCTTTAGCTGAACACTGTGCAGAGGTCACACTAAACTAACTTGTAGCTTTAGCTGAACACTGTGAGAAGTACGCACTACCCTAACTTGTAGCTTTAGCTGAACACTGTGCAGAGGTCACACTAAACTAACTTGTAGCTTTAGCTGAACACTGTGAGGAGGATGCACTACCCTAACTTGTAGCTTTAGCTGAACACTGTGCAGAGGTCACACTAAACTAACTTGTAGCTTTAGCTGAACACTGTGAGGAGGATGCACTACACTAACTTGTAGCTTTAGCTGAACACTGTGCAGAGGTCGCACTACACTAACTTGTAGTTTTAGCTGAACACTGTGAGGAGGACGCACTACACTAACTTGTAGCTTTAGCTGAACACTGTGCAGAGGTCGCACTACACTAACTTGTAGTTTTAGCTGAACACTGTGAGGAGGACGCACTACACCAACTTGTAGCTTTAGCTGAACACTGTGAGGAGGACGCACTACCCTAACTTGTAGCTTTAGCTGAACACTGTGCAGAGGTCACACTAAACTAATTTGTAGCTTTACCTGAACACTGTGAGGCGGACGCACTACACTAACTGTAAATAGTCTAGCTGCCTGACTGTGGTACTAATAGGATCAAAAGAACACCAGCAATTTTCTTCAGGTAGCTGTAAATACTGTAACAAGACAAGCCTGCCTGTCAGTAGGAAGATAACAGGAATGGATCTAGCTAAACTGAATACAGTGTGTGTGTATATGTATATATATATATATATATATATATACACACAACACCTGGGATGCATATATATATATATATATATATATACACAATACACTGTAAGTGCAGCTAACGCACTGACTCTCCTGCCTAATCTAGCTAACTCAAATGAAATGACACTGTCTCTCTGTCTATCTAAGCACGCTGGAACACACTACACAGGGCCGCCGTGCAGGCGGCCTTATATAGTGTGGGGCGTGTTCTAAACCCCCTGAGCCATAATTGGCCAAAGCCACCCTTGCTTTGGTCAATTACAGCTCTCTCTACTGACTGCGCTGTGATTGGCCAAGCATGTGGGTCATAGTGCATGCTTGGCCAATCATCAGCCAGCAATGCACTGCGATGCCGCAGTGAATTATGGGCCGTGATGCGCCACACGAATTTGGCGCGAACGGCCCATAACGTTCGCAATTCGGTGAACGATCGAACAGCCGATGTTTGAGTCGAACATGGGTTCGACTCGAACGCGAAGCTCATCCCTAATCCCGATATTGACTGGGCAGAGGGGACAGCTCATTCATTAAAGGCCCGTCATTTCATGAATGTCTAACAGGACAATTTCATGTCCCAATTGGTGGATTCCCTGACTAGAAAGAATGCATTGCTAGATATATTAATTACGAATGATCCAAATCTGATCTCAGATGTGGCAATACGGGATAACTTGGGATCTAGCGATCACAGGATGGTCACATTTAGCATAACTCATAGGAAAAGGAGGCATGAGGGTAGCACAAGAACTCTACATTTCCAACGGGAAAACTTTATTGAACTGCACTCAATACTACAAGACATACATTGGGACCAAATCCTAGAAACATTGAATACTGAAGAAACATAGAAATGATTTAGGAACATCTTAAATAAAGTTATCACACAGTGCATTCCAATGGGCAATAAATGGGCAATGGGCAATAAATATAAAAGAGTAAACGTTAAACATGGGTGGCTAAATCGTAACATAAAAAGTCTTATTAAATAGAAAAAATGGGCCTTTAAAAAATATAAAACAGAGGGGGCATTGTCAGCTTTCCATCACTACAAGGAATGCAATAAGAAGTGTAAGAACGCAATCAGGGTGGCAAAAAGAGACTATGAGAGACACATAGCAGAGATAAAAAAAAACCCTAAGGTTTTTTTTAGATATATTAACAGTAAAAAAAACAGAGCTGTTGTGGAAATTTTTATTAATGTATATTGTCAGATGTCCTCCGGTGTCAGTTTTGCTGCAATACCCTTGTGCAAGCGTGTCCGTACATACAAACACTGGTGAAGGACCGTTGGTTGCAGGAACCTTCCCTTGGACGCGGAAGATCTGTTCGCCCTTTAAGGGACTGGCCACCTCATGTCGACTGCTTCCCATCTAAAAGACCTGCATACATGGGAACAATAGTATAACCGTACAAAGCTTGGTTCACTGAGTGTCGTGGAGTACAGTTTGCGCCAATAGTAAACGGTGGGAATATGCACATGGTCCTGATCAGAGCAATGTTTGCACCTGGCACAATATGAGGCTCATTGTTTTGGATGCCTGCGCACGCATTTCAGGGGGAAACTGCACACATTGCTCTGCACACGAATGATTGCATATGTGACTACCTGATATCTATTTGAATGTATACATGTGACTGATTGGTCCTTTTTGAAGATATACAAGTGTCTGGCTGATTGTGAAGCCACCATCTCTCTTTGTTATCCCTGTTCAGCCCTTGACTGACGGATTACAGATGTCATTTTTTACCCTAATAGCAACCTACTACCCTGTTACCCCAATGACTCAAACCACACCGAGCTTGGAGTATTAAAAAGCCGTAGCGGCCTAATTTATTAAACAAATAATCTTAAATATAAAAATATAACATATCAACATTATCTATCATAAATAGAAAAACATCAACAACAAAAACAACATCTGTTAAAACAACCTGCTTAATTATCAAGCGTTGGTCTGAGCAATATCTTGATCATCCTCTGTGTTCATAACAGGACTTGCACTGCGGTCCCATCAAATCTATCAAATAGGCCTCAAACAGACAAGCTGGCTCAGAGACTAGCAATGACTGCAGTGCCCCATTATCACTTCCCGGCTAACCTCCGTTAACCGGGAACCACCATCATGAGCCATATCAACGCTAGCTCCCAAAAAGACTCTTACATTTGCCATTTACCTTGCTTTTTGCCCAGACCAACGCCCGCCACAGCGCCCAAGAATAATACCTTAATCTTGGGTGCCCCTCCACACCCGAAGTGCTCTCTGTATTCCATCCTGTAGCCCCAGGGCCCACAAATCAATTCCAACCTCATTCAAATGTACACCATCCGCTCTCAAATACCTCCACGTCTCAAACTCGAGTTCCATATGCCTAACCGCCAGACCACCATTCATCACTACAAATTTTCTTACTTCCCTATTTATTTTTTTACGGGCCCTGTTGACCCCTTCAACTGATCTAGCCATCCTCCATGATGTACGGGCCACCATGTCTGACCAGACAATAACCATTTTTGGAAAAGCTTCTCTTAAACGCCAAACATCCAACTTGATGTCGCGCTTTAGGTCTACCATGGCTCTAATGCCCAGGTCATTACCGCCTGCATGTATTACCAATACATCCGGCGGCCTATCACGTTGCACATAACGATGCACCTCCGACACCAATCTACCCCATAACATACCTGGGATCCCCAACCACTTTATGCACGCTTCCCTCCTGCTAAAGCCCAATTGCCTACCCTCATAACGGGCGTCCCCTCTCCGGGCTCCCCATGCCACATAGGAATGGCCCATGATCCAGACCATCCCCGGCAGCGAATCTGAAATAGAAAAACACAGAAAAAAACCATACTATAAAAAAAAAAAAAAACAAAACCCATTAATGCTTCAACACCCAGCCATATCTCTATTACCGGAATACTGCACCTACAAACTTATCACCAGATTGGGCCGCACATAAGATTGAAACCTCTTAGATTCCCACCTACCAATCCTCTTCACAGTTTCCTCCCCCAATCCATTCCTGGCTGCCTCAGTGGCTGCTCCTATCCTGAAGGAATGTGACGAGAATTCTTTCTCTATCAGTCCCAGTCTGCGTATACATTTTGCAAAAACTGCCCCAAATTGGAATCTGGATAAAAATTCACCCCCCGAATGTACCAAAAAAGGGCCCAGTCCCACTGGGCGAACACCCAAAAACTCCCTAACCGCCCCAACTGGCACAACTGCGAACCCATAACTGGATATACCCGCACCATCCTGCCTCTCCCCAGTTGGTCAGTCTTAGATTTCCTCAAATACAACTGCAAAACTTCTGCCTCACACTTCACGTCCTGATAACTCAGACCTCTTTGCACTTTCTTAGAAGGGCTAACCAGTTCCCCTATTCTAAAAGCCCCAAAAAACGCCAACAAAAATGCCACCTTAAACAACATCACCTCGTAACCCGAGGAGCATACCCTCTCCAGCTGCCTTATAATACCCTGTAAAATCTCAAATGTCACCGGTCTTCTCTCATCCCGTCTGACCATCGCCTTTCTGTACCCCTTCATTGCCTGCCGTACCCAAAAATCTTTCATAAAATCCACTTGACCTTGCAGCTTAAACAGAAAGGCCATTTTTCTAGCAATGTAATATATCAACAGCAATCTCACCTCCTTACCGACCGGCTCTTCCCCAATATTCTGCACAAACTCCCTCCATTCTTGCCATACCCTCGTGTATGCTGTCCACGTGGACCCACTTACCGAGTTCTTTACCCATCCAGCGATGGGTGTTTCTCTCAACCGCACAAAGTGTCTCGGCAATTTTACACCGCTCGTGCTCGCCGACAACCTTCGACAAAAAACCCTTCCCATCAGTAATATGCGGCAAGCAAAATTAAGCTTGCCCAATACCGATTGCAGCATTCTTAGCTGAACCTTTCGCAAACCCATTAGCCCCGAAATCTCCCTCTTCAGGTCCTCAAGTTTATCGTCCGGCAACCTGCATTCCATCGCCTCCGTGTCCAGCACAATCCCTAAGAACGTGATGACCGTACACGGTCCCTCCGTCTTGTCAGCCACCAATGGAATGCCAAATTTTCCTGCGATGTGTTCCAACGTCACCAGAAGCACCGCGCAGATCCTCGAATCAGCCGGACCCATGCAGAGAAAATCATCCAAGTAGTGAATTATCGAATTCACACCCGACACCTCCCTGACAGCCCATTCCACAAATGAGCTGAACTGCTCAAATATCGCGCACGATATTGAGCAGCCCATTGGTAAGCATTGGTCAACATAAAATTCGTTGTTCCAATGACACCCCAATAACCGAAAGCTGTCCGGGTGTACCGGCAGCAGTCGGAAAGCTGATTCCACATCCGCCTTAGCCATGAGAGCCCCTTTCCCATATCGCCGAACCCAACCCACTGCAGCGTCGAATGATGTATAGGTCACGGAACACTCACCCTGGTCTATAGCATCATTGACCGACCCCCCTTTTGGGAAGGATAAATGATGGATTAGCCTGAATTTTCCCGACTCCTTCTTTGGTACCACCCCCAGTGGTGACACCACCAAATTATCCAATGGAGCCACCGAAAATGGACCGCCCATACGACCCAATGCAACCTCCTTCCTTAGTTTCTCTGAAACTATTTCCGGGTGTTCCATAGCTGACCTTAAATTAGGCGACACTGGTGGGATGACCGACAGATTGCACGGTATCTTAAAACCCACAGAGAAACCTTCATCCAACAATTGCGCTGCTTTTTTGTCTGGATACCTACCGAGAAACGGCCACATCTTTTCCACTCTCACCGGGGTCCTCCCTTTTGTTTGCAGTTTCTCCTTGCTTACCCTTTCCTTGTTTGAAACACCTTGACCCCGGGTGAGATCCCCCACATCCCGAACACTCGTGTTTATACTTACATGAGGCTCCAAACCTGCAGGTCCCGGTGTTGTATTGCCAACAAACCCCCTTTTTGTTTCCGACCGTATGTCCCTGGGTGGAAGGTCCACTGGTCCCTCCTGGAAAAAACTGATTGGGGGCCCTCGCCGTCGTCATCAATCTCATCCACAGGCTGATGTCCTTGTGATCCCAACGCAGCGCTGGTCTAATCGCCCTCCGTTGACGGAACTGCTCATCATACCTCAGCCACGCCGTGCCCCCATAGACCCTGTACGCCTCACCAATAGCATCTTGATAACAAAATAACGCTGAGCAATGCTCGGGTTGCTTCTCACCTATCACCAACTTGTAGCTTTAGCTGAACACTGTGAGAAGTACGCACTACCCTAACTTGTAGCTTTAGCTGAACACTGTGCAGAGGTCACACTAAACTAACTTGTAGCTTTTGCTGAACACTGTGAGAAGTACGCACTACCCTAACTTGTAGCTTTAGCTGAACACTGTGCAGAGGTCACACTAAACTAACTTGTAGCTTTAGCTGAACACTGTGAGGAGGACGCATTACCCTAACTTGTAGCTTTAGCTGAACACTGTGCAGAGGTCACACTAAACTAACTTGTAGCTTTAGCTGAACACTGTGAGGAGGATGCACTACACTAACTTGTAGTTTTAGCTGAACACTGTGAGGAGGAAGCACTACACTAACTTGTAGCTTTAGCTGAACACTGTGCAGAGGTCGCACTACACTAACTTGTAGTTTTAGCTGAACACTGTGAGGAGGACGCACTACACCAACTTGTAGCTGTATCTGAACACTGTGAGGAGGACGCACTACCCTAACTTGTAGCTTTAGCTGAACACTGTGCAGAGGTCACACTAAACTAATTTGTAGCTTTAACTGAACACTGTGAGGCGGACGCACTACACTAACTGTAAATAGTCTAGCTGCCTGACTGTGGTACTAATAGGATCAAAAGAACACCAGCAATTTTCTTCAGGTAGCTGTAAATACTGTAACAAGACAAGCCTGCCTGTCAGTAGGAAGATAACAGGAACGGATCTAGCTAAACTGAATACAGTGTATATATATATATATATATATATACACAACACCTGGGATGCATATATATATACACAATACACTGTAAGTGCAGCTAACGCACTGACTCTCCTGCCTAATCTAGCTAACTCAAATGAAATGACACTGTCTCTCTGTCTATCTAAGCACGCTGGAACACACTACACAGGGCCGCCGTGCAGGCGGCCTTATATAGTGTGGGGCGTGTTCTAAACCCCCTGAGCCATAATTGGCCAAAGCCACCCTTGCTTTGGTCAATTACAGCTCTCTCTACTGACTGCGCTGTGATTGGCCAAGCATGTGGGTCATAGTGCATGCTTGGCCAATCATCAGCCAGCAATGCACTGCGATGCCGCAGTGAATTATGGGCCGTGACGCGCCACACGAATTTGGCGCGAACGGCCCATAACGTTCGCAATTCGGTGAATGATCGAACAGCCGATGTTTGAGTCGAACATGGGTTCGACTCGAACGCGAAGCTCATCCCTAATCCCGATATTGACTGGGCAGAGGGGACAGCTCATTCATTAAAGGCCCGTCATTTCATGAATGTCTAACAGGACAACTTCATGTCCCAATTGGTGGATTCCCTGACTAGAAAGAATGCATTGCTAGATTTATTAATTACGAATGATCCAAATCTGATCTCAGATGTGGCAATACGGGATAACTTGGGATCTAGCGATCACAGGATGGTCACATTTAGCATAACTCATAGGAAAAGGAGGCATGAGGGTAGCACAAGAACTCTACATTTCCAACGGGAAAACTTTATTGAACTGCGCTCAATACTACAAGACATACATTGGGACCAAATCCTAGAAACATTGAATACTGAAGAAAAATGGAAATGATTTAGGAACATCTTAAATAAAGTTATCACACAGTGCATTCCAATGGGCAATAAATGGGCAATGGGCAATAAATATAAAAGAGTAAACGTTAAACATGGGTGGCTAAATCGTAACATAAAAAGTCTTATTAAATAGAAAAAATGGGCCTTAAAAAATATAAAACAGAGGGGGCATTGTCAGCTTTCCATCACTACAAGGAATGCAATAAGAAGTGTAAGAACGCAATCAGGGTGGCAAAAAGAGACTATGAGAGACACATAGCAGAGATAAAAAAAAACCCTAAGGTTTTTTTTAGATATATTAACAGTAAAAAAACCAGAGCTGTTGTGGAAATTTTTATTAATGTATATTGTCAGATGTCCTCCGGTGTCAGTTTTGCTGCGATACCCTTGTGCAAGCGTGTCCGTACATACAAACACTGGTGAAGGACCGTTGGTTGCAGGAACCTTCCCTTGGACGCAGAAGATCTGTTCGCCCTTGAAGGGACTGGCCACCTCATGTCGACTGCTTCCCATCTAAAAGACCTGCATACATGGGAACAATAGTATAACCGTACAAAGCTTGGTTCACTGAGTGTCGTGGAGTACAGTTTGCGCCAATAGTAAACGGTGGGAATATGCACATGGTCCTGATCAGAGCAATGTTTGCACCTGGCACAATGTGAGGCTCATTGTTTTGGATGCCTGCGCACGCATTTCAGGGGGAAACTGCACACATTGCTCTGCACACGAATGATTGCATATGTGACTACCTGATATCTATTTGAATGTATACATGTGACTGATTGGTCCTTTTTGAAGATATACAAGTGTCTGGCTGATTGTGAAGCCACCATCTCTCTTTGTTATCCCTGTTCAGCCCTTGACTGACGGATTACAGATGTCATTTTTTACCCTAATAGCAACCTACTACCCTGTTACCCCAATGACTCAAACCACACCGAGCTTGGAGTATTAAAAGGCTGTAGCGGCCTAATTTATTAAACAAATAATCTTAAATATCAAAATATAACATATCAACATTATCTATCATAAATAGAAAAACATCAACAACAAAAACAACATCTGTTAAAACAACCTGCTTAATTATCAAGCGTTGGTCTGAGCAATATCTTGATCATCCTCTGTGTCCATAACAGGACTTGCACTGCGGTCCCATCAAATCTATCAAATAGGCCTCAAGCCGACAAGCTGGCTCAGAGACTAGCAATGACTGCAGTGCCCCATTATCACTTCCCGGCTAACCTCCGTTAACCGGGAACCACCATCATGAGCCATATCAACGCTAGCTCCGAAAAAGACTCTTACTTTTGCCATTTACCTTGCTTTTTGCCCAGACCAACGCCCGCCACAGCGCCCAAGAATAATACCTTAATCTTGGGTGCCCCTCCACACCCGAAGTGCTCTCTGTATTCCATCCTACAGAAAGGAATAACCGTACAAAGCTTGGTTCTACAGCCCCAGGGCCCACAAATCAATTCCAACCTCATTCAAATGTACACCATCCGCTCTCAAATACCTCCACGTCTCAAACTCGAGTTCCATATGCCTAACCGCCAGACCACCATTCATCACTACAAATTTTCTTACTTCCCTATTTATTTTTTTACGGGCCCTGTTGACCCCCTCAACTGATCTAGCCATCCTCCATGATGTACGGGCCACCATGTCTGACCAGACAATAACCATTTTTGGAAAAGCTTCTCTTAAACGCCAAACATCCAACTTGATGTCGCGCTTTAGGTCTACCATGGCTCTAATGCCCAGGTCATTACCGCCTGCATGTATTACCAATACATCCGGCGGCCTATCACGTTGCACATAACGATGCACCTCCGACACCAATCTACCCCATAACATACCTGGGATCCCCAACCACTTTATGCATGCTTCCCTCCTGCTAAAGCCCAATTGCCTACCCTCATAACGGGCGCCCCCTCTCCGGGCCCCCCATGCCACATAGGAATGGCCCATGATCCAGACCATCCCCGGCAGTGAATCTGAAATAGAAAAACACAGAAAAAACCATACTATAAAAAAAAAAAAAACAAAACCCATTAATGCTTCAACACCCAGCCATATCTCTATTACCGGAATACTGCACCTACAAACTTATCACCAGATTGGGCCGCACATAAGATTGAAACCTCTTAGATTCCCACCTACCAATCCTCTTCACAGTTTCCTCCCCCAATCCGTTCCTGGCTGCCTCAGTGGCTGCTCCTATCCTGAAGGAATGTGATGAGAATTCTTTCTCTATCAGCCCCAGTCTGCGTATACATTTTGCAAAAACTGCCCCAAATTGGAATCTGGATAAAAATTCACCCCCCGAATGTACCAAAAAAGGGCCCAGTCCCACTGGGCGAACACCCAAAAACTCCCTAACCGCCCCAACTGGGCACAACTGCGAACCCATAACTGGATATACCCGCACCATCCTGCCTCTCCCCAGTTGGTCAGTCTTAGATTTCCTCAAATACAACTGCAAAACTTCTGCCTCACACTTCACGTCCTGATAACTCAGACCTCTTTGCACTTTCTTAGAAGGGCTAACCAGTTCCCCTATTCTAAAAGCCCCAAAAAACGCCAACAAAAATGCCACCTTAAACAACATCACCTCGTAACCCGAAGAGCATACCCTCTCCAGCTGCCTTATAATACCCTGTAAAATCTCAAATGTCACCGGTCTTCTCGCATCCCGTCTGACCATCGCCTTTCTGTACCCCTTCATTGCCTGCCGTACCCAAAAATCTTTCGTAAAATCCACTTGACCTTGCAGCTTAAACAGAAAGGCCAACCCAGTCACATTCCTATTCACCACTGATGCGGATACCCCCTCCTCCATTTTTCTAGCAATGTAATATATCAACAGCAATCTCACCTCCTTACCGACCGGCTCTTCCCCAATATTCTGCACAAACTCCCTCCATTCTTGCCATACCCTCGTGTATGCCGCCCACGTGGACCCACTTACCGAGTTCTTTACCCATCCAGCGATGAGGCCAATGCTATCGCCCACAGCCAGTCGGGACAAGGCACCCCGTGTTGCTCCGCCTCCGGCGCCAACTCCCAGAACCTTTCCCACTGGAAGCGAGACAAGGCATCAGCTATAACATTTTCAACCCCCGGTAGGTGTACAGCATGAATGAAAACATTCAATTGCAAACAACGTAATACCAGGTGTTGCAATAGCCTAATCACTGGCGGAGACGATGCCGTAATCCTATTAATTACTTGTACCACACCTAGATTGTCCCCGTGGAAACGCACCTTCAGATCCCTGAATGATGCTCCCCATAACTCCACCGCCAGCACTACTGGAAACAATTCCAGTAACACTAGGTTCTTTGTAAAACCTGCGTCCACCCACGACTGAGGCCAAGGCCCAGCGCTCCACTGCCCCTGAAAAAAGGCCCCGAACCCCGTGGAACCAGCAGCATCAATCTAGGTGTGGTACAAGTAATTAATAGGATTACGGCATCGTCTCCGCCAGTGATTAGGCTATTGCAACACCTGGTATTACGTTGTTTGCAATTGAATGTTTTCATTCATGCTGTACACCTACCGGGGGTTGAAAATGTTATAGCTGATGCCTTGTCTCGCTTCCAGTGGGAAAGGTTCTGGGAGTTGGCGCCGGAGGCGGAGCAACACGGGGTGCCTTGTCCCGACTGGCTGTGGGCGATAGCATTGGCCTCAAATCAAAGTTGCTGACCGGACCAGCCATCCAGAAAGCCCTACCGTTAAACGCTTCCAAAAAGGTGTGCCACACCCTTAAGTCCGCTCCATGTGTTTCTCTCAACCGCACAAAGTGTCTCGGCAATTTTACACCGCTCGTGCTCGCCGACAACCTTCGACAAAAAACCCTTCCCATCGGTAATATGCGGCATGCAAAATTAAGCTTGCCCAATACCGATTGCAGCGTTCTTAGCTGAACCTTTCGCAAACCCATTAGCCCCGAAATCTCCCTCTTCAGGTCCTCAAGTTTATCGTCCGGCAACCTGCATTCCATCGCCTCCGTGTCCAGCACAATCCCTAAGAACGTGATGACCGTACACGGTCCCTCCGTCTTGTCAGCCGCCAATGGAATGCCAAATTTTCCTGCGATGTGTTCCAACGTCGCCAGAAGCACCGCGCAGATCCTCGAATCAGCCGGACCCATGCAGAGAAAATCATCCAAGTAGTGAATTATCGAATTCACACCCGACACCTCCCTGACAACCCATTCCACAAATGAGCTGAACTGCTCAAATATCGCGCACGATATTGAGCAGCCCATTGGTAAGCATTGGTCAACATAAAATTTGTTGTTCCAATGACACCCCAATAACCGAAAGCTGTCCGGGTGTACCGGCAGCAGTCGGAAAGCTGATTCCACATCCGCCTTAGCCATGAGAGCCCCTTTCCCATATCGCCGAACCCAACCCACTGCAGCGTCGAATGATGTATAGGTCACGGAACACTCACCCTGGTCTATAGCATCATTGACCGACCCCCCTTTTGGGAAGGATAAATGATGGATTAGCCTGAATTTTCCTGGCTCCTTCTTTGGTACCACCCCCAGTGGTGACACCACCAAATTATCCAATGGAGCCACCGAAAATGGACCGCCCATCCGACCCAATGCAACCTCCTTCCTTAGTTTCTCTGAAACTATTTCCGGGTGTTCCATAGCTGACCTTAAATTAGGCGACACTGGTGGGATGACCGACAGATTGCACGGTATCTTAAAACCCACAGAGAAACCTTCATCCAACAATTGCGCTGCTTTTTTGTCTGGATACCTACCGAGAAACGGCCGCATCTTTTCCACTCTCACCGGGGTCCTCCCTTTTGTTTGCAGTTTCTCCTTGCTTACCCTTTCCTTATTTGAAACACCTTGACCCCGGGTGGGATCCCCCACATCCCGAACACTCGTGTTTATACTTACATGAGGCTCCAAACCTGCAGGTCCCGGTGTTGTATTGCCAACAAACCCCCTTTTTGTTTCCGACCGTATGTCCCTGGGTGGAAGGTCCACCGGTCCCTCCTGGAAAAAACTGATTGGGGGCCCTCGCCGTCGTCATCAATCTCATCCACAGGCTGATGTCCTTGTGATCCCAACGCAGCGCTGGTCTAATCGCCCTCCGTTGACGGAACTGCTCATCATACCTCAGCCACGCCGTGCCCCTATAGACCCTGTACGCCTCACCAATAGCATCTTGATAACAAAATAACGCTGAGCAATGCTCGGGTTGCTTCTCACCTATCACACTAGCCATAATCGCAAACACCTGCAACCAGTTTGTAAATGTTCTAGGGATTAGCCTATACCTCCTCTTCTCTTCGTCCTCCTTCTTCGAATCGTCCGGTTTTACCCTATCCAGGTTGAATTTTTCTAAAAGCAATAGGGAAAAAATTTCCACGTACTCACCCTTCCACAGTTTCTCACGCACCTCCTGTTTCAAATGCGACCCTAACGGACCCTCATAGCACACATAAACCTCGCACTTGGCTGCATCCGCCAATCTTGTAATGTCCTGCCTACTAGTGGTTTCCGCTGTTTTGTCCGTCCCTTGTGCCACAGCACTCCCAGACGTCGCCGGTGAAGTCGAGGCCACTGCTGCCGTGACCGTAGGTACTGCTGCTGTTACCCCAGTAGTCACTACCCCTCCAGGCCCCCCTGTCGGCGGAATCCATGATGCTGCCGGGCCCGAGTTACCCGTCCCTGGCCCCTCAAAGCGCAGAAGTAACTCTTTGATGCCCGCTAAAAAACCCCCTAAACCTGAAGCCCCCCCACTCCCTGCTGCCCCTGACCCACTGCTAACTGTACTCCCCGCTGGCTCCCCAGTCCCCCCTACACTAGCCATACTAGAATCAACATATAAAACATTGGACTCACCAGGCTGCACAGGCGTAACCTCATCAGCCGGACCAGGGATCTCCACCGCTGCTGCTCTCCTGTGAGGGGGGATTGATTCCTCTTCTGACCCGGACCATCCCCCTTCTCGCTCGCCTCCTCTTCCTCCTTCCTCATCCGATGAAGGCCCACCCGACCTGTCTGTCAGGGTTGCCGCTGGGGCTGTGGCCGGACGCCCCCGCCTCCGCGTGTCCCTTCCGCCTGCTGATTTGCATTTTGCTTTGCCTGGACCGGTGTGTACCTCAGTCCTGGCGCCTGGAACCTGTGCTGCCCTGCTAGGCCGACCCCTCTTGATCCTCCTGTGTGCCCCTGCCGTGGAACCAGAAGCCCCGGGGCTAACTGCACGTGATCTCTCCCCTAGAGTGGAATCTCTCCTCCAGTGGGCGGGGCTAGCGCTCCTCACTCTGCCCGCTCTGCTAGGCCGCACCGCTGCTCCAATACCTTCCGTCCGGTCGTCCTGCCGCGCCACTATCGCGCTCGATCTCCCTCCCTCCGGTCCAGCCTTCCGTTTCGGCGGCGGGCCCACCGCGGGACCCGAATGAGTCCCGGGCTGCCGTTGTGCGGTCACACGCTGGTCAGGAGAGAATCGTTCAGGCGAGCGGGACCGCCGAGTTCTGGCGCCGCTCGATCTTCCCTGCGCTTCTGGCTCCCTGCTGTGCAAGGCCGCTGTAATCGTGTCTTGCAGCCATGCCGCCCCCCGCACCGCGGCCTCGTCCCTGAGCTGCTTCATCAGGCTATCCAGCTCAGCCATGCTCTTCCAGGAACTTTCCACAGCTACTGTTACACCCCCCTGGGCGGGGTTACCTTATAAAGCCTTCCTTGCTACCTCCCCCTTGGTTACTTAATACCACACCCCTAAAACTATTAACTCCCCTGTTACCACAGTCATGTATGCCCTCCACTATGCATTACATGCTGTTGCTGCGGGCTTCTCTATAAATAACTGGGAACCACCCTAGTTCAGTAGGACTTTTATGCTAACGTCCCAACCTGATACCAGCCTCTGTGTCTGTGTCACTTGGCTTTATGCAAGCACGTTTTCCCGGGTTATACAAAAGAGCTGTAACTGTGCTTATCAGCGCAATGGAATTATTTGTTTATAGTCGAAACTCATAATTTCCCCAACAGTTTGGGGAACCTTTGTTTTGGAGCCAGCAGAGCTTTCTTATCCAGCAGGCCTCGAAAAGGGAAAAGGGATTCAGAACCAGACCAACAAAAGGCCGGGCCATTGTTAAGACAACCAAACTTCAACCAAAAAAAAAACAAATATTTTTTGAACATTTTTGCTGTTCTGTGTTCGGGATCTTGATTCTCTGTCCGCTGTGTCAGGTAAATTCTGCTTTGCAAAAGAACCTTTGTTTTTTTTGTCTCTTTCTGTATAATGGCGGGATTTTAATTGTACGTTATAGCTTTGTCATTGTAGGTAGGTCTATTGATTATGAAGAGAACCTATACTGAAGTCCTCTATAGCAGTGGTCATCAACCCTGTCCTCAGGGCCCACTAACAGGCCAGGTTTGCAAGATAACTAAAATACACCTGTGATGATATCATTTGCTGCTCAGTGATTGCAGTATTCTCGTCTGCATTTCCCCAAGGTAATACATAAAACCTGGCCTGTTAGTGGGCCCTGAGGAGAGGGTTGATGACCACTGCTCTATAGGTCCTAATCAATACAACCTAAAGTGTTTGGTATAGGTAATTGTATTCTTTGAGTGTTTGGTAACTGTATGCTTTCAGTGTATAATTGGTGTCAGCGTTGCATGGAGTATTTTCGTTTTGGGTGGAGTAATTTTGTGTTTTATGTTGTAACTTTGGCATTTTATGTTGGATATATTGGTTAGTTAAAAAACCTATATTTTAGTCCTCTATAGGCCCTAATCAATATAGGCTAAAGTGTTTAGTCTGTACAGTACCTGACCGTGAGATTGTGTTTCCAGCGCGATATCATCGCGCTGGTTCTCGGCGACAGGGTACTGTGCATATCATGCTGGCTCACTGATCGAGAAAGGAAAACTTTGTTTTCCTTTCGTGATGAGTGACAGGCAGTGCTGACAGCTGTCTGGTATGAATCCTGAGAGGAGACGCCGCACCAAATTTTAAATGAAAAAAACGGCGTGGGTCCCCCCCCCCGGGGCATACCAGGCCCTTAGGTCTGGTATGGATTGTAAGGGGAACCCCCTACCCTATCTACGGTGCGCCCACTCTCTGACTGGATTTTTGGTCGCAGAGTCGGTGCACACATTGGTCGGGCACTACTGATCTATTGCCTCCTTATCAGGAGGATCACTCAGTACTTTGCCCGACACCCTATGTTCTCCCTCTCCTTTCTTTCTTCCTTCCCCGTCTTCTATTCTATTCTATACCTTTACTTTTTCACCTTCTTTTTACCGGTCGGCTCGCGCGGGCCCTGTGCTCTCTGATATTGGCTCCTCATGCACCCTATAATGGCCCCACTTGAAATTCTTACCCTAAACGTTAAGGGATTAAACTCACCACACAAGCGAGTGAAAGCGTTTCAAACGTTTGCATCACTAAAGGCTAAGGTGGTAGCCCTCCAGGAAACTCATTTCTCTACACGCCAAACTCCGAGCTTTTTTAGTTCTAAATACCCACAGGTATTTACTGCTTCAGCAAGCACGAAGCATAGAGGAGTTTTGGTGGCTTTCCATCACACCATGCCATTTACCCCCTTGAATGAGATAAAAGACCCCGAAGGTCGCTATCTAATTCTCGTGGGACTATTACAGGACGTAACTACAACCTTTGTCTCCTATTACGCCCCTAATACAAACCCGAACCCCTTTTTTTCGCATTTATTACAGGTTGTGAAAACGCACTGTAAGGGAACCTTGTTCCTGTGTGGTGATTCCAATTCAGTGTTGCAACCACACTTAGATAAATCGCCCTATGCCCCAGAACACTACACTCCCTCTACACAATTTCGTAAACTAATACAAATGGCCTCCCTTCTAGACACATGGAGAGAACTCAACCCCACTAAGAAAAACTATACATTCTACTCACATCCACATAAATCTTTTTCCAGGATCGACCATATTTTTATTTCTATAGCATCTGCCCCACTCCTCCTTCACTCACATATCCAACCAGTCACATGGACAGATCACTGTGCTGTTATCACCACAGTGTCATCTTTAATTCCGCAAGCTACCAACAGGTCATGGTGTATGAATGATTCTCTACTAACCAATCAATCATACTGACTGGATATCCAGATAGCCCTTAAGGACTATCTTACACACAATGCCACCCCTGACATCTCCCCCATTCTGCTCTGGGAAGCACATAAACCCGTGATACGAGGCACATGCATCTCAGTGGCATCGCACCTCAATAGAGATAAGAAACTCAAACTGCGGCAACTTGAATCAGACTACCACAATAGTTTCCTTCTATTCCAAGCCAACCCAACCGAAGTGCACAAATTAACATTAGAAAAAATTAAACTAGAATTAGATTTACTTCTCGCTGAGACGGCTGATAAAGCTATTCGTAGGTCTAACCACAAGATCTACACCAAAGCAAATAAACCAGACACTTATCTGGCTTTACGTCTACGCAGACCAGACCGTACTCGTATTCCCATTAGACTCAGACTGGCTAAAGACACAATCACCAGCAATCCAGTTAAGGTTCTCTCGGAGTTCCGTAAACAGCTAGCAAATCTTTATGATTCTAAAGCAGCGTTTCCATTGCGCCAAGCGGAGAAGCTATTCCATAATTTGCCTATTCCAACCCTGTCTGAAGCTAGTCGCGAGATCATGGAAAGTACGATCACAACAGACGAAGTTCTGGCAGCCATCAAAACCCTCAAACCTCATAAGCGCCTGGGTCCTGATGGCCTTCCCAGTCTTTATTATAAGAAATTTGCTACAGAGCTATCTCCCCTTCTTACCAATACTTTTAATGCCATACTAAAACAACACTCTTTTGGCAGAGACACGTTAACAGCGCTTATTTCAATGATCCCGAAACCAAACACTGACATTACACTATGGTCCAACTACAGGCCAATTTCACTTCTAAACGTGGACATCAAGATCCTAGCCAAAATCCTAGCCCTACGCCTCAATCCCATCATTGGAGGATTGATACATAAGGACCAGGTTGGTTTTATACCCAAACGACAAGCGAGCGACAACATCAGACGTGTAATTCTCCTACAACACCTGGCCCACTCACGTAAAATCCCTATGCATCTCCTCTCCCTAGACATACGGAAGGCTATTGACACAGTCTCCTGGCCTTATTTATTTTATATCCTTCAGCGCTGGGGCTTCGGCCCACACTTTTTAAGCTGGATTAATGCCCTGTATAACCACCCACAAGCATATGTACATTATTCCGGATTTCGTTCGGAACCTTTCCCTATCGTACGGGGAACTAGACAGGGCTGCCCCTTATCCCCTCTGTTGTTCGCACTCACAATTGAACCTCTAGCAGCCCTGATTAGATCTAACCCTGATATCCGGGGCTTGGAGGTAGCATCAGTCTCTCATAAATTGTGTCTCTTTGCTGACGACGCACTAATGTTTATTACATCACCCCACACTACATTACCAAACCTAATGAACACCTTAGATAAATTTTCTCAAATATCCGGACTAGAAGTCAACCAATCCAAATCCAAAGCTCTCAACTTGTCTCTGCCACAAGCTGATCTCGAAATGTTGCGCAAAAATTTTCCCTTCCACTGGTCCTCCTCATCTATTCCCTATTTAGGGATCAAACTGACTAAAGACCCATCCAACCTGTTCCAATCTAATTATCTCCCAATGCTCACCCAGCTATCTTCTCTACTTAATTCTTGGCTACCTTTATGTGTCTCATGGTTGGGACGTATCGCAGCTGTGAAAATGTCCCTGCTGCCAAAGCTTCTGTACTTATATAGAGTGCTCCCTATCATAGTCCCACCCTATTACCATAGGATCATACAAAACAAAGTTTTCAATTACATTTGGGGCCCTATTAGGCCCAGAGTGGCGAGACCGGTTCTTCTCCGTAACAAGCTCAGTGGTGGCCTGGGCATTCCCAACTTCCTGCATTACTATCATGCATCCCGACTGGCCCAGTCAATATTATACTACTCTAAAGTTGAGGTACCACTTTGGGTTGCCCTCGAAGCCATTGACCTACACCCAATTAGTGTAACTAATTTACTATGGCTCCCTACAAAAGCATGAGGATCCATAACTAATCCATTAACACAGCACACGCCTAAACTATGGGATAGACTGAAGTCCCCCTTTAAGTTAATCTCTCCGCACTCCCCACTCCTATCCTATTTAGGCCACCCTCAATTTTACCCAGTTCACACAGAGCCAGCCTCATTCCAAGCCTGGGTCCAGGCAGGTCTGACTCGCATTTGCAATCTAATTAGTGGAGACTCTGTAAAATCGTTTCCAAATATCCAGGCACAAGCACAGCTCCCCGGCAAAGAATGCTTCCGCTACCTCCAAATTAAACATTTTGCTCAAACTATTATAAAATCTTACTCTGGGCTGGACACTCTAACTGAATTTGAGCATATGTGCGACTCGGACCCGCATGCCCCAGGCACTATTTCTCGTCTATACTCCCACCTTACATCACCACCCCCGAGTCTCCCCACCTATGCACAGCGATGGTTAAGGGACTTAGATATTAATCTTGAAATGGATGACTGGACGACCATATGGTCTAATACAAAAAACTCATCCCAAAACGTTGTTGCTTCATAAGCAAACTACAAAGTGTTAATGCGCTGGTATCTAGTCCCAGCTAGAATCTCTAAATTTCTACCCGAATCTTCTCCAAGCTGTTTCAGTGGGTGTGGGGACAGGGGCACACACTTACATATGGGGACAGGGGCACACACTTACATATCTGGTGGACATGCCCTTTGGTACATGTCGGAATACTGTTGCCCAGAAGGGCAACAGTATTCCGGATGGCATCCACCCTCCATCAAGTCACCTTAGCTCCAAGCCCAGCAATAGCCCTCCTTAATTATTTCCCGCAAGATTACACTAGAACACAACTCCGTCTCCTCCTTCACTTATTTACCGCAGCCAAGCAGACGATTGCTAAGGCTTGGAAAACACCCACCCTTAACATAGTCGAAATGAAGAACAGGATTACCCAGGCAATGATACATAGCAAAATTGAAGCGAAAATCCTTGATAAAGTCACTCAACACTCCAGAACCTTTTTTGCACACAGATATTGACGAAAACCTCTTGCTACTTTAGGTGGATCTGGGTACCACCTTAAGATTTTGCATTGGTCATTGTACCCGCGCGGACTGACCGGTCTCTCTTGCCCCTCTACTTCTTTATCCACACCTAATTTTCTTAGATCCCCCTTTACTACTACTTTTTTTCTCTTTCTTTCTTCTACCCTAACCTACCCTTCACTACTAAATACTGGTAATGTACTCTGTCACGTGTGATAATTTCGGTGGCCTCCCCGCCAGTGTTCTTGGGGAATGGCCAACATGTTAATATAATAAAACTGGGGACGTAGCTCCCTTTAACTATTTGCATATCTAGTTACACTAAATCAGAATGTTATTTGACTAAGAATGTACCCGCTTCTATGTTATTCAGTTTTCTTTATGTTCATGTTCTCTTACCTTATTGTCATATGCACTGCTCACTATTCATACGGTACTATGTATTGAGCTTTATGTAACAACTGCATGTAAATTACCAATAAAATATTTGAAAAGAAAAGTGTAATATTTCTTTAAATTTCGTACCTGGGGGGTGTCTATAGTATGCCTGTAAAGGGGTGCATGTTTCCCGTGTTTAGAACAGTCTGACAGCAAAATGACATTTCAAAGGAAAAAAAGTAATTTAAAACTACTCGCGGCTATTAATGAATTGCCAGTCCGACAATACACATAAAAGTTCATTGATAAAAACTGCATGGGATTTCCCCACAGGGGAACCCCGAACCAAAATTTAAAAAAAAACTGGCGTGGGGGTCCCCCTAAATTCCATACCAGGCCCTTTAGGTCTGGTATGATATTAAGGGGAACCCCGCGCCAAAATTAAAAAAAAAAATTACTTAAAAATTGACGTGGGGTCCCCCCAAAAATCCATACCAGACCCTTATCCTAGCACGCAACCTGGCATGCCTCAGGAAAAGAGGGGGGGATGAGAGAGCGGCCCCCCCTCCTGAACTGTACCAGGCCACATGCCCTCAACATTGGGAGGGTGCTTTGGGGTAGCCCACCAAAGCACCTTGTCCCCATGTTGATGAGGACAAGGGCCTCATCCCCACAACCCTTGGCCGGTGGTTGTGGGGGTCTGCGGGCGGGGGGGCTTATCGGAATCTGGAAGCCCCCTTTAACAATGGGACCCCTAGATCCCGGCCCCCCCTGTGTGAAATGGTAAGGGGGTACAAAAGTACCCCTACCATTTCACAAAAAAACTGTCAAAAAATTTTAAAAATGACCAGAGACAGTTTTTGACAATTCCTTTATTTAAAGTCTTCTTCTTTTTTCCATATTCTATCTTCTTTCTTTTTTCTTCTATCTTCCTCCATCTTCTTCTTTCTCCGGTATTCTTGTCCGGCATCTCCCTCCGCGGCATCTTCTTATCTTCTTCTCTTCATCTTCTTTTCAGGCCGCTCTGCATCCATGATTGGATGGGAGGCTCCCGCTGTGTGACGCTTCTCTCTTCATCTTTTTCTCTCCATTTTTTTGTCTTCATCTTCTTGTCTTCATCTTCTTGTCTTCATCTTCTTTTCGGGCCGCTCCGCATCCATGATGGCATCACCCGCCCCTCTGACGTGACGGGGAATGTCACAGGGAAGTCTCCGTCAAGTCCCCGTGTGTCAGAGGGGGGCGGGGTCACTGGGTGGCCCCACCCTCCACTATTTAAGAACAGTCAGAAGACGAGAAGCGTCACACAGCGGGAGCCTCCCTCCATGCCATCATGGATGCGGAGCGGCCCGAAAAGAAGATGAAGACAGAAGCATCACACAGCGGGAGCCTTCTATCCAATCATGGATGCGGAGCGGCCCAAAAAGAAGATGAAGAGAAGAAGATGCCGCGGAGGGAGATGCCGGATGAGAACACCGGAGAAAGAAGCAGAGGATCGGAGGAAGAAGAAGATGGAGGAAGAAACCGAAGGAAGATAGAAGAAAGAAGATAGAAGATGGAAAAAAGAAGACTTTAAATAAAGGAATTGTCAAAAACTGTCTCTTGTCATTTTTAACATTTTTGACAGTTTTTTGTGAAATGGTAGGACCATTTCACACAGGGGAGGCCGGGATCTGGGGGTCCCCTTGTTAAAGGGGGCTTCCAGATTCCGATAAGCTCCCCGCCCGCAGACCCCCACAACCACCGGCAAAGGGTTGTGGGGATGAGGCCCTTGTCCTCATCAACATGGGGACAAGGTGCTTTGGTGGGCTACCCCAAAGCACCCTCCCGATGTTGAGGGCATGTGGCCTGGTACGGTTCAGGAGGGGGGGCGCTTTCTCGTCCCCCCCTCTTTTCCTGCGGCCTGCCAGGTTGCGTGCTCGGATAAGGGTCTGGTATGGATTTTTGGGGGGACCCCACGCCAATTTTTTTTTTAATTTTGGCGCGGGGTTCCCCTTAATATCAATACCAGACCTGAAGGGCCTGATGTAGAATTTAGGGGAACCCCCATGCCAATTTTTTTTTCAAATTTTGGTTCGGGGTTCCCCTGTGGCGAAATCCCATGCAGTTTTTATCAATGAACTTTTATGTGTATTGTCGGACCGGCAATTCATTAATAGCTGCGAGTAGTTTTAAATTACTTTTTTTCCTTTAAAATGTAATTTTGCTGTCAGACTGTTCTAAACACGGGAAACATTTGCCCCTTTACAGGCATACTATAGACACCCCCCCGTTATGAAATTTAAAGGAATATTACACTTTTATTGTTTGACTTTAAGCATTATTAAAATCACTGCTCCCGAAAAAAGGCAGTTTTTAAAACTTTTTTTTGCATTAATACATGTCCCCTGGGGCATGACCCAGGTCCCCAAACACTTTTTATGACAATACCATGCATATAAGCGTTTAAAATTAGCACTTTTGATTTCTCCCATAGACTTTTAAAGGGTGTTCCGCGGCTTTCGAATTTGCCGCAAACACCCAAATTGTTCGCTGTTCGGCGAACTGGCGAACAGCCGATGTTCGAGTCGATCATGAGTTCGACTCGAACTCGAAGCTCATCCCTAGTCACCGGTACCTCTGGCTAAATGCAGTACTGCACACCCCAGTAGCTTGAATTCGGCTTGTTTTGCTAAACAACACTCGCAAACCGAGTCAGGATTTTTTTTTAAAAGTTGCTCGTTTTTTAAAATGCTTGTTAACTGCGTTATTCATTAACCAAGGTACCACTGTACTGTAATTGGGTAGAGACAGTCAACATTCTGTAAACAGTAGGAGGCATCCCCATAGTTTTTTTATTTTATTTATTCTCTTTTATTTTTTAAACAAGATACAAGCAATAAAACTCACATTGCAATATCCACATTCTGTTTTTACAGTGTACAATTATTCTCCCCATGTCCCCCTCCCAAAAAAAGAAATTGGCAACCCCACCCCTTAACCCTTAGACCTCCCTCGGATTCCTCCAACCCTCAGATTTTTTAAACTCCATCAATTTTTCCCATATGTTCCTATGTGTCTCTAATGAATCCTCTACTATATGAATTGTTTCCTCTATAGCTCTCAACATTTCCACTCTTGCTACCCACTCCTTCATATGCGACACTTCTTGGGTTCTCCATAGGGTCGGAATCAAACCTTTATCAAACCTTTAGCTGCATTTAAGAGGTATGGGACGAAGGTATTCCTATATTGGGGCACCGTTTTTCTTGTGTCATGGAATAAATATTTCCAGGGATCATTCTGAATATGTTCTCCCGTTATTTGATATATGACTGCTATAATTTTACCCCAGTAAGGCTGTATCTTTGTACATTCCCACCACAGGTGCGCAAAGGTCCCATCACATCCTCTTCAGCAAGTTGGAGGGCATTCTGCTCCGAGTCTGTGCGCCCCATCTCACCAAAAGTTTATAGCACATTTCCACCGTCCTTATATCACTTGATGAAAAACACGCTATTTTAAGGATTTTCCTTTTATGTTCCTCATCCCTAAGAAAGCCTATCTCCTCTTCCTATTCAGGGAATTCAGGTCCTCCTTCCTTGACCAAAATTTTATAAATTTTAGATATACTTTGATTTATCTAATGGCTTATTACCCCATGTAATTGTGATTTCAGCATATGTATATATCATATTTCCCTTCATTACATCTTGCAATAATATTTCCTCTTCTTTTGCCCATCTAGTAAAATATGTGTTCCTCTCTCCCTGGCTTAAAGTAATTTGTGCCCAAAATAGACCTTAGTGGTGAATTATTATTGCCGTGGTATCCAAACCATCTTTCGCAAGTCCATCTTACTTTGTGTTATCTCAATATTTACCCAACTTTTCCCCTCCTTATTATGGGTCCACTCTGCGATCCGGGAGACAGAGATCGCATGATAGTATTTCTCGAAATCCAGTGCTACTAGTCCCCCTTCCCTTTTTCCCTTCACCAATGATGCAATCCTAGGGGGTTCATGTGCCCAAATGTATTTTAGTATCATTGATCTTAATTTCCTGAACTATCCCTGAGGTACAGCTATTGGAATCATTTGAAAGATGTAAATCATCCTAGGTAAAATATTCATTTTTAAAGCATTGATTCTTCTTATCCAAAGATTAAAGGACATTTAATTATTTAAATGTCCTTTAATCTTGTTAAAAGCTGGTATATAATTAGCTTCGAACATAGTCCCTAAATGTGCAGTCAGTTTTATTCCCAAGTACCCCAATCCCTCCTCACACCACACAAAAGGGAATTTAGGTTGAATTGCCTATATCCTGTTCTCCCCACTCTCACCCCTCTAATATCCGAGTTTTTACGGATTGCAGCTAACAGAGGTTTCAATGCCAAAACAAACAGCATTGGAGAGAGGGGGCACCCTTGCCTTGTCCCGTTAAATAGTTCAAAGGAAAAAGATACATTTCCATTTATTCTGATTTTAGCTGTTGGATGGTGGTAGAAAGCAGATATCTATTTCATCATCCTCATCCCCATACCCAGATATCTTAATGTTCCAAGTATAAACCCCCAGTCTACCCTTTCGAAGGCCTTTTCGGCATCTATCGAAACATATATACGACTGGGGCCTCACCCCTTTTTGCTTCATGGATCAAAAACATTGATTTAAGGCAGTTATCCCTTCCTTCTCTCCCTGTTACCTACCTGATCGTTACCTACCAAATCCTACCTGATCGTTGTGACAGACCTAGCCGGGAGGGAGACTTTTGGAGGGGACTGAATGCTAGCCTCTTGCCGATCGATCGTGGGCCCTGGCATTTGGGGGAACGGTGTTCTTTGTGAGCTGTATGCCTGGGGATCCTTGAGGTGGTATTACTGTGGATTTGGGTCCTGGTCCCCCAGGACACACAGACTCTGGAGACCCTGGATTTGCCATATTAGGAATAGTGGCTGATTCATAATGCTGGGACAAATACTGTTAGGAGATGCTGATGTCAATTCCAGCCACCTGTCTGTCTGTTGCCTGCTAGAATGTGTATTGTAAATAAGTCTCTACTATGGGATCTAAGAGTCATTAGATCCCCATTGTTATGTATGGATTAGAACTACAGCTATGTGCCGTTCGAATCCAGTTGTGATAGCTCAGAACAAACACCAGGCAGGCTGTATGTAAGTTCAACCAGGAATCTCTTTTATTGAAAAATACAAGCTCTTTTATACAGTAAAAGAGGAGGTGCATACCTCTGGCTCATATTACTCTGAACATACACCTGTGACCAGAAACCTAATTAACATGGGCTAATTAACTAATCCCTTTAGACAGCTTAGATGACTCAGACATGACCTTTAGGCCAGACTGGCCGTCTTGTAGCTCAGAAAACCCAATCAACATTATCACAATAGCAGAGTTAATTTTACAATACACATTCTAGTAGGCAACAGACAGACAGGTGGCTGGAACTGATATCAGCATCTCCTAACAGTATTTGTCCCAGCATTATGAATCAGTCACTGTTCCTAATATGGCTAATCCAGGGTCCCCAGAGTCTGTGTGTCCTGGGGGACCAGGACCCGAATCCACAGTAATACCACCTCAAGGGTCCCCAGGTATACAGCTCACAAAGAGCACCATTCCCCCCAAATGCCAGGGCCCACGATCGATCGGCAAGAGGCTAGCATTCAGTCCCCTCCAAAAGTCTCTCTCCCGGCTAGGTCTGTCACATTTCTCCACTTTCAGCAGGAGACTAACACAGGAGGAGACCCCATATGGGTTGACTCCAAAGTTAGTCAGTAGTTCCAGTCCTCCAATGCCTGTACCCACACAGTACCCCAAACAAATTGTCACTAGGCAGATCTGAGTGTCAAGCGCACGGAGGGAATGACGTCACATAGTCGGCTTTTAGAAAGCCGCTCATTGGCTGTCTCACCTAGCACCTTTTGTTAATCTCCCTTCGATTGGCTCCTCTGGCTGACAGGGCAGTACACCTCTCTGTACTGTCAGCAGAGGAGTGCTTTTAATTAATAGTTGAATAGGAAGTCCTTTTACCATTACCAGAGAGATTTTCAGGTCGTTCTCATTTATTTGTTTGGCGATCCCTTTATATTTGCCATTTTGCATCCAAGTGGTATTATATTTTATTCTCAGATATTATGAATAAACATTATGGTGTGTTATGCAAGCAAGTCAGGTTATTAAATCCACCCAATGAAATGGCCAGTTCTCACACCCATTGCGATTGGTCCCCTCTAGATATTTTTAGTTATATATATATGGCAACCTGGAGTGGGTGGTCTATGCCCCTGTTGAAGACCCCTAGGTCGAAACGCGTCGGACCCATACACCACTCTCCACGTTGCCCATTTGTTTTTACTCATCATGATCAGGTTTTTATTTGTATATGGTTGTTTTATCAATAAAAACACCCTTTTACCTGCACTATGTGGAGGCATATCTTTTTTGTCGTTACATCTACTGCATGAGGCCTAGTACCTCCAACCGCTCTACAAGTGTCCCTTTTTTTGCGTTCTCCTGATCCATACTTCGGCCGTCCCTGTGAGGACCCATCCGGTCATTCTTGAAGATCTACGCAGACTGCAACCTAGAGGATCCGAGCGTCCAGACCTTCCACTCCACGTCCTTGGTGACAAACTGCGCATGCGATTCCCTGTTGCTGATATGGGAATCCACGGGATCTGGTAAGAGTCTCTTTTGTACTTCTGCTCATTGGCTCATCCTGCTAGAGGTCGTTTATGATGCAAGATGACTTCTGACAACTATCAGATTACCTACCATCTTTTGGAGTACCTTCATCTCCTGTGCAGTTGGACATTCACATCCATTTATGGACATTATGTTTAACGCACATTTGGTTTGTTAACACTGTTTTAGCACCAACCCACAATTTTATTTACCCATTTCCTTTGCACATGCGCTGCATTTTTTCCATATATAAGTTTACTGTTTTTGTCAGACCGTATGCAGCAGCTCTTATTAATCCGCATTAGTTAGCGCGGTGTTTCTCATTTATTTTTGATCCCCATTGTTGTTTGTGTAAATTAACTCTGCTATTGTGATAATGTCGATTGGGTTTTCTGAGCTACAAGACGGCCAATCTGGCCTAAAGGTCATGTCTGAGTCATCTAGGCTGTCTAAAGGGATTAGTTAATAAGCTCATGTTAATTAGGTTTCTGGTCACAGGTGTATGTTCAGAGTAATATGTGCCGGAGGTATGCACCTCCTCTTTTACTGTTTAAAAGAGCCTGTATTTTTCAATAAAAGAGATTCCTGGTTGAACTTACATACAGCCTGCCTGGTGTTTGTTCTGAGCTATCATAACTGGATTCGAACGGCACATAGCTGTAGTTCTAATCCTGGAGCATCGGATGACTGAACCATCAGATGTGCGATCTGCAATCTGATTCTATAGCAGCAGAGGAGTGTCGGGAGAGTGGAACCAAGCGAGCAGGGGCTCGTTACATTGGTTGGCAGCCGTGGGATTTTCTCTCCAGTTACTGGGACACTCCAAACCAGCCTGCAGGAGAGCCATGCTGAAAGACTTACTTGAGAGCCGTGGAGGGAATGGTGGGATCGTGCTTCCTTGCCGTGAACATATCCAAACCATCACCTGGATCCAAGGTCCAGATAGCAGGAGAGGAGAGGTACAGATACCAGCCACCATGGAAGAGGAATTCAGAAGGAGGTTGCGAGAGATGCAGATACAGGACAGAGGACCAGTATCAGAGCAGGTGCTGCTAGGATGGTTTGATTATATCCGCTGTGAACTCTGGAAGGAATCGCTAGCCCGTTAACAGCAGCAAAACGAGGGAAAAGTTCTCCCCTCCATCCATGTAAGGTACTGGTCGCAGTATGAAGTGCGAATGCTGTTATTGGGGGAACAGCCGAACCAGGAGTGGACAGCTGAGTTAAGCAGGCTGATCCGGGCAGAAATGCGGTTGGACGAGAGCTACAGAGCCCTCCAGTTGTATGTAGCCCAAGTGTGCCCGTGGACAGCGGATGACAGCCCCACGGAAGGCTTTGACTATGATGGCCTGGAATTGTTGTACTGGAGGCTGTCTAGGGACCCTGACTTTGGGAGTGATCGGGAGTGGCGTTTGGAAGAAATAATGGAGCACAGAGAGCGAAGACTGAATGTCTCGGAAGTGCACTGGGCAAAGGAAGATTTGGAGTTTCTGGCCGTTCAGGAATGGGAGCTTGAGATGGCCTACAGACAGCTGCTAGACTCTGCTCAGCAGCAGGGTGGGGCTCCCTTTGCCTGGGACTATCAGGAATAGGGATGAGCCGAACACCCCCCGGTTCGGTTCGCACCAGAACCTGCGAACGGACCGAAAGTTCACACGAACGTTAGAACCCCATTGACGTCTATGGGACTCGAACGTTCAAAATCAAAAGTGCTCATTTTAAAGGCTAATTTGCATGGTATTGTCCTAAAAAGGGTTTGGGGACCCGGGTCCTACCCCAGGGGACATGTATCAATGCAAAAAAAACTTTTAAAAACGGCCGTTTTTTCGGGAGCAGTGATTTTAATGATGCTTAAAGTAAAAAAAAAAAAAGTGAAATATTCCTTTAAATATCGTACCTGAGGGGTGTCTATAGTATGCCTGTAAAGTGACGCGTGTTTCCCGTGTTTAGAACAGTCCCTGCACCAAATGTCATTTTTAAAGGAAAAAATCTCATTTAAAACTGCTTGCGGGTTTAATGTAATGTCGGGTCCTGGCAATATGGATGAAAATCAGTGAGACAAACGGCATGGGTACCCCCCAGTCCATTACCAGGCCCTTTGGGTCTTGTATGGATATTAAGGGGAACCCCGCACCCAAATTAAAATAAGGAAAGGTGTGGGGCCACCAGGCCCTATATACTCTGAACAGCAGTATACAGGCTGTAGGTTTGTTGTTAAGTAGAATCTCTTTGTAATTTTGAACGGGTACATTTTTAACGTGTTTAGCTCCAGCCAAAAAATCTTTTTTAAGCTTTTTGGAAAACATAGGGAAGGGTTATCACCCCTGTGACATTTGTTTTGCTGTCTTTCCTCCTCTTCAGAAGATTTCACCTCACTTTTTGTCCCAATGGATTGGAAAGCATCAGTGGAAAGGAGAAATGTTTTTCCCATATTAACTCTTACAGGAGAGAATTTCCCTTCCTAGGGGTAGATTTATTCTCACTTCCTGTTGTCTCCTTCCGTTTGCAAGTAGGAGTTGTTTGTAAGTTAGTTGTTTGAAAGTAGGGTCCTGCCCTAAATACTCAGCAGAAATTTGGGCCTTAGGTGTTGCTGTGGCCACAACACTGTAAGCCCTCACAGGGCTCTGCTGTGAAATATTAGATCAAGAATTGTAATTACATGCCCCTGTTGAACAGGAGCTGAAAAATTAGGCCTAAGGCACTGGTGCTGGTGCCACAACAATGCAACCCCTCACAGACACTCTAGTTGGAATGCAGGAACGAGCCCTGCTGCAAAGTATTGCATCAAAAATTGTTATTACACGCCCCTGTTAAACAAGGGCTGAAAAATTGGGCCTTAGGCACTGGTGCTGGTGCCACAACACTGCAACCCCTCACAGACACTCTAGTTGGAATGCAGGAACGAGCCCTGCTGCAAAGTATTACATCAAAAATCGTAATTACACGCCCCTGTTAAAACAGGGGCTGAAAAATTGTGCCTTAGGCACTGGTGGTGGCACCCAGAACCAAAAATGTTCTTACAAGCTATCAACGTGATGATTGAGGAGGAAGAGGATAATTACTCAGGGATAGTCACTCAGCATCAGCATAGGCAGTCTTTGAAGGGATCTGAGATTTCAAAAAAAATTATTCGGTTACATCAGCATCAGGTGCTTGGTAGCTGGTGGTGATCCAAGACTCATTCATTTTTATGAAGGTCAGTCGATCGACCGAGTCAGTGGACAGACGCACCCTGTGATCGGTTACCACGCCTCCAGCAGCACTGAATGTGCGTTCCGAAAGAACGCTGGATGCAGGACAGGCCAGTAGCTCAATTGCATACTGTGCAAGCTCTGGCCAGTGATCCATCCTCAAGACCCAGTAACCCAGAGGATTTTCGGTGGGAAAGGTGTCCAAGTCTGATCTTGCCCCTAGGTATTCCTGCACCATGTAAAACAGACGCTGGCGATGGTTCCTGGAACCGATCATACCTTGGGGCTGCGGACCAAAAAATTGTCTGAACGCATCGGTCAGACGGCCACCTTCTCCACCGCTCCTTCTTTGACTGACCGAAGCCTCAGCAACACGTTGTCCAGAAACAGGAGTTTGTAATCTCCCAGTCTCTGGGAACGCGTTGCACAGACCTTTCTGCAAGGCCTCCCGAAGATGTTTCATCCTCTGCTTCCTCTGCGATGGCAAGATAAGGTCCGCAACCTTACCCTTGTAACGTGGATCAAGGAGGGTTGCCAGCCAGTATTGGTCCTTCTCCTTGATACCACGAATACGAGGATCCTTACGCAGGCTTTGCAGGATCAGGGAGGCCATGCAGCGTAGGTTTGCTGAGGCATTCGGTCCGGAGTCCTCTGGGTCACTAAGGACGACATGGTCCGCAGCCACCTCCTCCCAGCCACGTACAAGTCCATGTGTTTCTTGGGACTGATCCCTTAAAGACTGCTGCTGATGCTGAGTGCCAGGCTCCACCTCCATACTGACACAATCTTCCTCCTCCTCCTCCTCCTCTTCCTCCTCGTCCTCTTCCTGTGTGATCGGCGGGCACGCAGGAACACTGTCTGGATAAAGGGGGCCTTGAGAGCTAAGGAAGTCCTCCTCTTCCTGCCTCTGTTCTGCCTCAAGTGCCCTGTCCATTATTCCATGCAGCGTGTGCTCCAACAGGTGGACAAGGGGGACAGTGTCACTGATGCATGCACTGTCACTGCTCACCATCCTTGTGGCCTCCTCAAATGGTGACAGGACAGTGCATGCATCCCTGATCATGGCTCATTGGCGTGGGGAAAAAAAACCAAGCTCCCCTGACCCTGTCCTGGTGCCATAGTCGCACAGGTACTCATTGATGGCCCTCTGCTGCGTGTGCAGCCGCTGCAGCATGGCCAACGTTGAGTTCCACCTGGTGGGCATTGTAACGATATCAAGTACAGGACATGAAAAGCTGTAGCTAGCTGCCATCTTGTGTGGAAGTAGCCATGACAGTTTGGCTAACCATGTAACCTCACAGAGAACTCTGAACTCCCTCCGTCACCCATCTTAGGAATTCAAAACTTTTTAAGTTCAACAGAAAAGGTTATCTCAACAGAGAAAACAGAACCAGGTTAAGTCAGTAGAAAAACATTTGTTGTAAGGGCAGTGTTCAGGCCTGTCGTAAAACTGTCACCCTCCCCATTCAGAGACCAAACAGGCCTAGGTCGTAAAGTCTTCTGAATACACCTCACTAGAATAAGTATGAAATTTCAGCATGTTTCATAACTTCTGACTTAGTAATAGCACAGACATAATCTGGACATATTTAGCTTCCTCAGATAATATGGAACATTTCAAGTCCAGACACCCCTATGTCAGGTCATATGGGAAACCCCTGGGACCACTTATTCCTCCAAAGCAGGCTATACGTTATAGATATGGCATGTTTAGACTTGTTTTGAAGGAAATCTCAAGTTGAATAATAATATGGATATTTGGAGTCTGTAAACACTACAGATGCAGATATATGAATATGTATTAAAAAAATCTACCTGGGACATGGTCATGAGTGTAGACACCTCCCAGCAACCAACCCCTAAAACAGGATGCCCAGATGATTGGTTACTGGTCGCTGTCAACACCCCCTCTGATTTGACAGAAAAGAGGAGATGCCAAGACAATGGTCAGTTCTCCTTTTACCATCCAAGAAGAAACATCTGCCAAGTCGAGAACCGATTACCTAGCTCATCGATCGAACTCTGATCAACCCTCGGACATTAATTGCAAGTATTCTTCCTTCCCAATTCTACCTTATTGCTTTGTGGCTGTATATTGTCTTTATCTTTGGAAACATCTTTTTTCTGTAAATATTTTATTTGCATCAACTTTGACCTTTTCATAATAAACCCTTATGTTGAAAAGTGTTAACCTTGTCTCTAAAGCTCTTAATGCAAGCTATAAACGAACCTGCCTCTTGAAGGGCGCTACTGTGGTAGAGTAAGACTCTGAGCAGACCTGTCTGTGGTGGCAGTGTGTGTGGCAGACGCTTATTCTAAAATTATAATTGGTATTGCAAAATTACGAGTCTCCCCCGGCTCGGTCTTTCAAACGGGGGTGGTGGCATTTAAAGGGTTAATTGTGTAATTAGCCCAGTGACAATCACTCTCAGGCTGCTCGCACCTGGATTGTGGTCCCGCAAGCTGGAAAATCTTTGTGCTGGGCGCAGCTGAGAGTGGCATTGTTACGTAGGTGACAGCGTGGTGTGAGGTTGGCTGGTCCTTTGTCGCGAGTTAGCGAGGAGGGCAGGGATCTGACACCCGCGTTCGTCACATATTGGCTGGCAGCGTAGCGGGATAGTTTCGCATTAAGAGCATTCAGTGCATTGTTAGGAATTAGCTCTGCACTGAAGGATTGTAACCTTTGTGGAAACAGTCCTTAGAGACAAGCTGGTGCATATTTTTTTTATTTTTATTTTTTCAAGAGAGACATACAGCAACAGCTCCTTCCTACACCTTCTTCCTATTTCTTCTTTCTGTTCTATCCTTTCTGCTTGCAACATGTCTGGGTTATCAGCATATAAAAAGATGAGCAAGAATGAACTGACTGCTGAGTGCGCAGAAAGAGGAATTGATGTCGGTGGCAAAAATCGTGAAGGCTTGATACATGCCTTACAGGAGTTTGATATCCGTGCAGACCAGAACCTGGGGGAAACTGGACCAGAAAGGGTTTCCGCTACTCCAGAGCCCAGTGGTTCAGAGGCAGCCTCACCAGATGGGCAAGCAGAGACTGACACTGGAATACCACGGATTGTTACCTCCAACCCACCACAAGAGCAGGCCAGCATCAGATTGCCTGAAAACATCATAGACTCTCTTCAAATGCAAGAAACTCTACAAAACCTCAGGGACACTGATCCTGTGGTGTACCTGCAGTTTCTGGAACGCCAGGCTGAGAGAGAGGAACGCAGGGCTGAGCGAGAGGAACGCCAGGCTGAGAGGGAGGCTGATCGTTGGCACGAATTGGAGATGGCTAGGCTCCAGCAGCAGCGACAGGCTCAGAACCTCGGATCCCTAGAGCACAGGGATGCCTCTCTGCCAGTGATCCCGGCAGCCAAATTTCCAGTTATGGAAAAGGACAGTGACATTGATGTGTATCTACTGTCGTTTGAAAAAACTTGCCGTCAGTACCATCTGCCCCCAGCACAATGGGCCCGGTACCTGACGCCAGGGCTACGAGGCAAGGCCCTGGATGCTTATGTCGAACTGTCAGAAGAACAGTGCGACGATTATGCGGCCCTAAAAGCTGCAATCATCCAAAAGTTTCAGCTAACCCCGGAAGTGTACCGGAAGCGTTTTAGGTCCTTGCAAAAGGGGCCTGGGGACTCATACATGGATGTGGTAGGTCGCTTACGTACCACATTCCGGCAGTGGACTAAAGGCTTGGAAGCCGATTCTTTTGAATCCCTGGAAGATCTTATGATTGCAGATCAACTTTTGCACATCTGTCCTACAGACGTCAGACAGTTTGTGCTGGAGCGAAAGCCAGCCTCTGCCAAAGCAGCAGCAGAACTGGCAGATACCTATATCCACTCTCGGGTATCTGACCATCGCAAGGCTCCTCTGAATGGCTGGAAAGGAGGGAAATCGCACACGGCAACCCCTCCTCTGCCTACCAAACAACTTCCTCAGCGGCCGGAACCTGTAACTCCTGGAGCCAAGGCCTTCCTAACTGACAAACGCAAATGCTACAACTGTGGGGAAGCCGGACATCTCAGGACGCAGTGCCCTGAGCAGAAGAAGACGACATCACCTGGCCATCCGGCTAGCAACCCTTCCGCTGTGCTGCTCGTCAGTGGGAAACCTCCCGGAACCAATGCCAACTTGCAGCCAGTCATCGTAGGCCACCGGACTGTAACAGGCTTTCGTGACACCGGAGCCGAAGTCACACTGGTCAGACCAGAGGTTATAGAAGAAACAGACATCATCCCAGAGAAGTTCCTTACCCTCACCGGAGTTGGGGGGACCCGTTCCTGTGTACCCCGTGTTTTTATTGATTGGGGTGCCGGGAGTGGGATGAGAGAGGTGGGTGTCTCGGAGGAGATCCCCACTGCGGTGTTGTTGGGTTCTGATTTAGGTACCCTTGTTTCATACTATGCCCCTGCTAAAAGCACCCCAGATGCTCCCACGGATCTCTCTGGACCTCCCAAGGTACTGTTTACCGATGTTGGGGTAATATCTGGGCAACCTGTAGATGGACAGAGGGAGGGGGAGGGTGGAGTGGAAGTGCAAGGTCCTCCTTCTTCAGAGACAGGAGAGGAGGCCCCCTTGCCAGTGAAGGTAACTGATGTATGTTCCAATGATGCTGAACTGATAAAGGTTAAATGTGATGATAATGATGATGAGGATAATGATGATGATGATAATGATGATGATAATGATGATGATGCATTGCCAGTACTGGTGGTCACTCGCAGTGCTGCAAAGGCAGCCGAGGTGCAGGCCCTGGTCGCAGAACAGCAGGAGGAGGTCTCTGGGCCCTCTCCCTGTTCTGACCCAGTGGACTCCACCTCTGTTGAGCCTCAGCAGCTGTCCATGTTTGCCACAGGACTGCTGGCTGGGACCTGTTGTTCCGCCTTTGAAACAGCACTGCAGACAGACCAAACACTAGCACAGCTCAGGAGTCTAGCTGATCGCCCCCCTGCAGAGAATGACAAACAAAAGGTCTATTGGGACAAAGGTAAACTGTACAGAGAAAATATGCCTGCAGAGGGGAATGAGGCTGACCTAGGTAGCAGGCAGCTGGTTGTACCCAGTCAATTTAGGGGACAGCTGCTAAAAGTGGCTCATGAGATTCCCCTCGCAGGGCACTTGGGGATCACTAAGACCCGAGGGCGGTTGATACATAACTTTTATTGGCCTACAATGCTCGCTGACATAGCTGACTACTGTCGGTCCTGTGTTACCTGCCAGCGAGTTGGCAAGGCAGGGGATGTACACAGGGCTCCGCTAAAACCTTTGCCTGTGATTGACGAACCTTTTAAGAGGGTGGCAGTGGATATCATTGGGCCTTTGGCCATCCCTAGCAGTTCAGGCAAACGTTTTATCCTTACAGTTGTCGACTATGCCACGCGTTATCCAGAGGCGGTGGCTCTCTCCTGCGTCCGGGCAGACAAGGTCGCTGATGCTCTGCTGGGAATCTTCACAAGAGTGGGATTCCCGGCTGAGCTCATTAGCGATCAAGGCCCTCAGTTTGTGTCCGACTTGATGCAAGCTCTCTGTCGGAAAATACAGATGACGCATATCATGGCCAGTCCTTATCACCCACAAACGAACGGTTTGTGCGAGCGTTTCAATGGAACCTTGAAACAAATGTTGTGCACCTTTGTGCACTCCCAGGGTAAGGACTGGGAACGATATCTGCCTCATCTGCTGTTTGCTTACAGAGAGGTGCCTCAGGAGTCCACAGGCTTTTCGCCATTTGAACTTTTGTACGGACGGAGGGTAAGAGGACCCCTGGACCTAATCCGTGAGAACTGGGAGGGCAAGATTGCCGACTCAAAGGTCTCTGTTGTGGATTATGTCCTAAAATTCAGAGATAAAATGGAGACGCTGGTGGAAATGGTGCGGGAGAACATGACCCAGGCCCAGACCAGGCAGAAAGAGTGGTATGACCGTAATGCTAGGGAGCGGACCTATGACATTGGTCAGAAGGTGTATGTTCTGCTTCCCCTGCGGCAGAACAAACTCCAAGCAGCATGGGAAGGCCCGTACACCATCACCCAGCGTCTGAATGATGTCACCTACTTGGTCAGGTTGGGAGAAGGGCGTAGACGGCAGAAGGCCATTCATGTTAACATGATCAAAGCCCATCATGAGCGCACGGCCTATGTCATGCCGGTCTGCAGCAGGCCAGAGCCCGAGGAGGCTGATCCACTTCTGGACCTGCTAGCAGACACCAGGGAGGTAGACTCAGAACTCCTGATAAACTCCAATCTTACCCCCACCCAGGTACCTGGACTGAAGCGAGTGCTGGCAGTACATGGTAGCAGGTTTACGGGAAAACCTGGGAGGACACACCTCGCTGTCCACCAGGTGGACACCGGGGCACATCCCCCCATTAAACAGTCGGCCTATCGCGTCTCCCTGGAGGTGCTGGCCGACATGAAAAGGGAGGTGGAGGAAATGCTGCAGCTGGGGGTGATTCAGAAGTCCCACAGTGCCTGGGCGTCCCCAGTAGTCTTGGTCCCCAAAAAGGACCAGACGACCAGGTTCTGTGTGGACTACCGGAAGCTGAATGCCATCACTACCCCATGCCCCCCATCACTACCCCATGCCCCGGATTGATGAGTTGTTAGATAGGCTGGCGGCCGCCCGTTATATAACAATCATGGATCTGAGCAGGGGGTACTGGCAAATTCCTCTGGCCCCTGAGGCTCGGGAAAAGTCGGCCTTCATCACCCCATTCGGATTGTTCGAGTTTACCGTCATGCCGTTTGGGATGAAGAATGCCCCAGCCACCTTCCAGAGAGTCATGAATGACTTACTGGAGGGGCTGGAAACCTTTGCCGTAGCCTACCTGGATGACATCGCCGTGTTCAGCCCTACCTGGGAAGAACACCTGGTGCACCTGTCACAGGTCCTGGACCAACTGACGGCTGCCAATCTGACTGTAAAACCCAGTAAGTGTCAGATTGGCATGACTGATGTGCAGTACTTGGGACACCAGGTAGGAGGAGGTACCCTGAAACCCGAGACAGGGAAGGTTGAGGCCATCCTGGCCTGGCCTACCCCTCAAACCAAAAAGCAGGTTATGTCTTTCTTGGGGACCGCTGGCTACTATAGGAAATTTGTATGTAACTATAGTAGCCTGGCCAAACCTTTGACTGACCTAACCAAAAAGAAACTGCCCAAGGTGGTGTCTTGGACACCAGAATGTGAGCAGGCATTTCAGGCCTTGAAGGAGGCGCTGGCCAGTGCACCTGTGCTGCAGGCTCCAGACTTCACCCGCCGTTTCCTTGTGCAGACGGATGCCTCTGCCTTTGGATTGGGTGCAGTCCTGAGCCAGGTGGACGAGGCCGGAGAGGAGCATCCCATCCTCTACCTGAGCAGGAAGCTGCTTCCCAGGGAAGTAGCATATGCCACAAAAGGAGTGTCTTGCGATCGTGTGGGCTCTCCAGAAGTTACAAACGTACCTTTATGGACGGCACTTCACTGTGATCACGGATCACAATCCCTTGAGCTCGCTAAATCGTGTTGCTGGGGAGAATGGCAAACTACTTCGGTGGAGCCTAATTCTTCAGCAATACGATTTCACCATCCAGCATAAGAAAGGCAGCGCCCATGGCAATGCTGATGGGCTGTCACGACAAGCCGAGCCCGCAGGAGTCGGTTGCGTCAGGAGGGAAATTGTAGTTCCCTCCCATGCAACCACCTAAGGGGGGAGGTGTAACGATATCAAGTACGGGACATGAAAAGCTGTAGCTAGCTGCCATCTTGTGTGGAAGTAGCCATGACAGTTTGGCTAACCATGTAACCTCACAGAGAACTCTGAACTCCCTCCGTCACCCATCTTAGGAATTCAAAACTTTTTAAGTTCAACAGAAAAGGTTATCTCAACAGAGAAAACAGAACCAGGTTAAGTCAGTAGAAAAACATTTGTTGTAAGGGCAGTGTTCAGGCCTGTCGTAAAACTGTCACCCTCCCCATTCAGAGACCAAACAGGCCTAGGTCGTAAAGTCTTCTGAATACACCTCAGTAGAATAAGTATGAAATTTCAGCATGTTTCATAACTTCTGACTTAGTAATAGCACAGACATAATCTGGACATATTTAGCTTCCTCAGATAATATGGAACGTTTCAAGTCCAGACACCCCTATGTCAGGTCATATGGGAAACCCCTGGGACCACTTATTCCTCCAAAGCAGGCTATACGTTATAGATATGGCATGTTTAGACTTGTTTTGAAGGAAATCTCAAGTTGAATAATAATATGGATATTTGGAGTCTGTAAACACTACAGATGCAGATATATGAATATGTATTAAAAAAATCTACCTGGGACATGGTCATGAGTGTAGACACCTCCCAGCAACCAACCCCTAAAACAGGATGCCCAGATGATTGGTTACTGGTCGCTGTCAACACCCCCTCTGATTTGACAGAAAAGAGGAGATGCCAAGACAATGGTCAGTTCTCCTTTTACCATCCAAAAAGAAACATCCGCCAAGTCGAGAACCGATTACCTAGCTCATCGATCGAACTCTGATCAACCCTCGGACATTAATTGCAAGTATTCTTCCTTCCCAATTCTACCTTATTGCTTTGTGGCTGTATATTGTCTTTATCTTTGGAAACATCTTTTTTCTGTAAATATTTTATTTGCATCAACTTTGACCTTTTCATAATAAACCCTTATGTTGAAAAGTGTTAACCTTGTCTCTAAAGCTCTTAATGCAAGCTATAAACGAACCTGCCTCTTGAAGGGCGCTACTGTGGTAGAGTAGGACTCTGAGCAGACCTGTCTGTGGTGGCAGTGTGTGTGGCAGACGCTTATTCTAAAATTATAATTGGTATTGCAAAATTACGAGTCTCCCCCGGCTCGGTCTTTCAAACGGGGGTGGTGGCATTTAAAGGGTTAATTGTGTAATTAGCCCAGTGACAATCACTCTCAGGCTGCTCGCACCTGGATTGTGGTCCCGCAAGCTGGAAAATCTTTGTGCTGGGCGCAGCTGAGAGTGGCATTGTTACGTAGGTGACAGCGTGGTGTGAGGTTGGCTGGTCCTTTGTCGCGAGTTATCGAGGAGGGCAGGGATCTGACACCCGCGTTCGTCACAGGCATGTCACAGATTAGGCGGTTCTTGGGCAGGTTAAACTCCTTTTGGAGGTCCGTCAGCCGAGCACTGGCATTATATGACCGGCGGAAATGCACACAGACTTTCCTGGCCTGCCTCAGGACATCCTGTAAGCCCGGGTACCTGCCCAAGAACCGCTGCACCACCAAGTTAAGGACGTGAGCCAAACAGGGAACCTGGGTGATTTGTCCCTGTCGGAGGGCAGAGAGGAGGTTGGTGCCATTGTCGCAAACCACCATTCCTGCCTTAAGTTGGCGTGGCTTCAACCACCTCTGAACCTGCCCCTGCAGAGCTGACAGAACCTCTGCCCCAGTGTGGCTCCTGTCCCCCAAGCACACCAGCTCAAGCACCGCATGGCATCTTTTGGCCTGCGTACTTGCGTAGCCCCTTGAACGACTACGGAGCACCGCTGGTTCCGAGGAAGAGGCCATGGAGGAAGAAGAAGAGGAGGGGGTGGAGGAGAGAGGTGTGTCACAATCATTAGCATTTTGGAGGCGTGGTGGCGGAACAACCTCCAACACTACTGCACCTTGTCCTGCATCCTTCCCAGCTGCCAGCAGAGTCACCCAATGCGCCGTGAAACTTAGGTAACGTCCCTGTCCATGCCTGCTGGACCATGAGTCAGCGGTAATATGCACCTTACCGCTGACCGCCCTGTCCAGCGAGGCATGGACATTGCCTTCCACATGCTGGTAGAGAGCCGGAATCGCCTTCCGTGAGAAAAAGTGGCGTTTGGGTACCTGCCACTGAGGAACCGCACATTCCACAAACTCACGGAAGGGGGCAGAGTCTACCAACTGAAAAGGCAGCAGTTGAAGTGCTAGCAATTTTGCCAAGCTAGCATTCAACCATTGGGCATGTGGATGGCTGGGAGCAAACTTCTTTCGGCGGTGCAGCAGCTGGGGCAGGGAAATTTGCCTGGTACAATCTGACGTCGGTGTACCAAAATCAGATTGCCCACAAGTACGTGGCTGTGACACACCTAATTCTACACCTTCATTCCTCTCAGTGCAGGTCTCAGAGAGGACTGAAGGTCTAGTGGGGTTGGAAATCTCAGCTGATGAGGAGCAAGCAGAGGTCCTCTTTGTTCTTTGGTGTGGGTCTTTTAGATACGCTTGCCAACGAACTGCATGGCAGGTCAACATATGTCTGGTCAAGCATGTGGTACCCAAGCGGGAGATGTTTTGGCCACGCGAGATACGCTTGAGACATATGTTGCAAAAAGCAGCGGTGCGATCTGATGCACTCGTCTCAAAAAAGGCCCACACCAAAGAACTTTTTGAATAACGCGCAGAGACTGCAGCGCCCTGCACATGTGGAGCTTTGGGGTGTGATGCAGTCAATGTGCTGCCCTTAGGCTGGCCCCTGGAGGGCATCCTGCCTCGTTGGTGATGTGCCGCCTCCTCCTCCTCCTCTCTCCTATCAGGCACCCACGTTGAGTCAGTGACCTCATCATCCCCTCCCTCCTCATCACTGGAGCAAACCTGGCAGTATGCTGCAGCAGGGGGAGCATGACTGCCAGATTGCTGTCCTTCTTGGGCACCCCCTCTGTCCGTGCTCGTGTTACTGCCTTCATCGAGCTCAGTATCATCATCAGAGCCTTCCAAACGCTGGGCATCCTCCTGGAGCATGTACCCAACACTGTGGTCAAACAGTTCGAGGGACTCCTCAGGAGGACATGGTGGGGCTAGGGAAGGAGTCACTGATGACATTGAGCCGAGGGAAGAGGCCGCTGCTTTGCCAGACAAAGTACCCTGGGCATGGGTGAGAGAGGATGAGGAGGATGAGGACGGCTTGGTCATCCACTCGACCAAGTCTTCCGCATGTTGCGGCTCAACATGGCCAGCTGCCGAAAAAAAAGGCCAAGCGTTTCTCATGGCCACGTGCTGATGAGGATGCACCGTCTCCACGACCAGCACTAGACACAGAGCCTGCTTGCCCTCTCTTATTGGCTTGTGACTGTCTGCCTCTCCTTCTTGGCCTTCCAGACATACTAATGGCCTGTAGCTGCACTAAGCTGGGATATATATATATATATATATATATATATATATATATATATATATACTGATACTGCAGCTAGCAAAATCAACTGCCTGCCTGTAGTATGAGAACACCACCAACCTTCTACAGGTAGCTTTAGCTGAACACTGTGAGGTGGATGCACCCCACTAACTTGTAGGTTTAGCAGAACACTGTGAGCAGGACGCACTGCACTAACTGTAAATAGTCTAGCTGCCTGACTGTGGTACTAATAGGATCAAAAGAACACCAGCAATTTTCTTCAGGTAGCTGTATTTACTGTAACAAGACAAGCCTGCCTGTCAGTAAGAAGATAACAGAAACGGATCTAGCTGAACACTGTGAGGTGGACGCACCCCACTAACTTGTAGGTTTAGCTGAACACTGTGAGCAGGACGCACCCCACTAACTTGTAGGTTTAGCAGAACACTGTGAGCAGGACGCACTGCACTAACTGTAAATAGTCTAGCTGTCTGACTGTGGTACTAATAGGATCAAAAGAACATCAGTAATTTTCTTTAAAATACTGTAACAAGACAAGCCTGCCTGTCAGTAAGAAGATAACAGGAACGGATCTAGCTGAACACTGTGAGCAGGACGCACCCCACTAGCTTGTAGGTTTAGCTGAACACTGTGAGGTGGACGCACCCCACTAACTTGTAGGTTTAGCTGAACACTGTGAGCAGGACGCACCCCACTAACTTGTAGGTTTAGCAGAACACTGTGAGCAGGACGCACTGCACTAACTGTAAATAGTCTAGCTGCCTGACTGTGGTACTAATAGGATCAAAAGAACACCAGCAATTTTCTTCAGGTAGCTGTATTTACTGTAACAAGACAAGCCTGCCTGTCAGTAAGAAGATAACAGGAACGGATCTAGCTGAACACTGTGAGCAGGACGCACCCCACTAGCTTGTAGGTTTAGCTGAACACTGTGAGGTGGACGCACCCCACTAACTTGTAGGTTTAGCTGAACACTGTGAGCAGGACGCACCCCACTTACTTGTAGGTTTAGCAGAACACTGTGGGCAGGACGCACTGCACTAACTGTAAATAGTCTAGCTGCCTGACTGTGGTACTAATAGGATCAAAAGAACACCAGCAATTTTCTTCAGGTAGCTGTATTTACTGTAACAAGACAAGCCTGCCTGTCAGTAAGAAGATAACAGGAACGGATCTAGCTGAACACTGTGAGCAGGATGCACCCCACTAGCTTGTAGGTTTAGCTGAACACTGTGAGGTGGACGCACCCCACTAACTTGTAGGTTTAGCTGAACACTGTGAGCAGGACGCACCCCACTAACTTGTAGGTTTAGCAGAACACTGTGAGCAGGACGCACTGCACTAACTGTAAATAGTCTAGCTGCCTGACTGTGGTACTAATAGGATCAAAAGAACACCAGCAATTTTCTTCAGGTAGCTGTATTTACTGTAACAAGACAAGCCTGCCTGTCAGTAAGAAGATAACAGAAACAGATCTAGCTGAACACTGTGAGCAGGACGCACCCCACTAGCTTATAGGTTTAGCTGAACACTGTGAGGTGGACGCACCCCACTAACTTGTAGGTTTAGCTGAACACTGTGAGCAGGACGCACCCCACTTACTTGTAGGTTTAGCAGAACACTGTGGGCAGGACGCACTGCACTAACTGTAAATAGTCTAGCTGCCTGACTGTGGTACTAATAGGATCAAAAGAACACCAGTAATTTTCTTTAAAATACTGTAACAAGACAAGCCTGCCTGTCAGTAAGAAGATAACAGATAGCTGAACACTGTGAGCAGGACGCACTGCACTAAATGTAAATAGTCTAGCTGCCTGACTGTGGTACTAATAGGATCAAAAGTACACCAGTAATTTTCTTCAAAATGCTGTAACAAGACAAGCCTGCCTGTCAGTAGGAATATAACAGGAACGGATCTAGCTGAACACTGTGAGCAGGACGCACTGCACTAAATGTAAATAGTCTAGAAGATAACAGGAATGGATCTAGCTAAACTGAATACAGTGTATATATATATATATATATATATATGCAACACCTGGGATGCATATATATACACAATACACTTTAAGTGCAGCTAACTGACTGACTGTCCTGCCTAATCTAGCTAACTCAAATGAAATGACACTGTCTCTCTCTCTCTCTAAGCACACCGGAACACACTGCACAAGGCCGCCGTGCAGGCGGCCTTATATAGTGTGGGGCGTGTACTAAATCCCCTGAGCCATAATTGGCCAAAGCCTCCTTGGCTTTGGCCAATTATGGCTCTCTGTTAAGGCGGCGCTGTGATTGGCCAAGCATGCGGGTCATAGTGCATGCTTGGCCAATCATCAGCAAGCAATGCACTGCGATGCCGCAGTGAATTATGGGCCATGACGCGCCACACGAATTTGGCGCGAACGGCCAATATCGTTCGCAATTCGACGAACGATCGAACAGCCGATGTTCGAGTCGAACATGGGTTCGACTCGAACACGAAGCTCATCCCTAATCAGGAAATACCAGTTGACAACTCTGAAATCCTTGCTGAAGAGTTGACAATGTGGCAGAGTAACAGTGTGCTTTGCCAACCTGCCCCCACAGTTAGGGAGGCGGAGGTCTTATGGCGGATGCAGCAAGTGCTGACTGACCTTGATGATCCTGTTTCTGCATGGGATGATCTTGGATGGAGGACTGTGACTGTCCAGCAGCATGCCAGAGAATCAGCAGTGGAAAATCTGAAGATTGCCGTCCCCAAACCTGAAGTGCTGACAACAGGACAGAGCTCTGCTAACCTCTGCCCAGCACTGATAGCATCTTCTGGGTTCCAGGGACAGGAGATGGTGAACCTTTATCCCCAGACACCAGTTGCAGAGACAGGGGATTTGATAGACTTTTCTGCTGAGGAAGAACAACCAGGTGAGCCTCCATCAGAAGAAGAGCTGTTATTAGGGCCAAACTTCACTGTGCTCTGCCCAGCACCAACAGAAGTATCTGTGAAGTTACAAGGAACTTCCCCAGCTGAAGCGCTGGCAACCGGACAGAGGGTCCAAGATCTCTGCCCTACACCTGCGGCGGTTCCGGAGGCGCAGGGTGAGAAGGAGGTGGTCACTTCCCAGCAGCAGATCAGGATACAGGGGGAGAAGGGAGAGGAGGTGTTCGTCATCCCTCCCCAACAGTTGGCCAGGGTGGAGGAAGTGGTCTTTCCTCCCCAGCAAAGATCCGTGCACCTGGGAGACAGTACCACAGACATATCGTCCCAACATCCAGATGAGGGAATGGAAAAGGAAGCAGCCGGCTCACCTCCCCAATGGCAGCTACACAGTTTGGGAGTGGAGGAAGCCAGCCTCCTGCCCCAACGGTTAGCTGGAGCGGAGGATGCGGAGTCCCCAGCAGAAGTGCTGGCAACAGGGCAGAGTGATACCAACCTCTGCCCAGCACCGGGAACAACTACAGAGTTCCAGGGAGGCGGGGCAGTCGGCCTCCCTCCCCAACAGTTAGCCGGAGCAGATGGTGTGGGGTTTCCAGCAGAAGGGCTGGCAACAGGGCTGAGTACTGCTGGACTCTGCCCTTAACTAACAGAGGATGGATTTCCTGTGAAGGTGGATGGGACTTCAGTCTCCACCTGTATATCCCAGGTATGCTGGGCAGTTGGCCCAGATCCCCAACAGCTTGACTGAGTGAGCCCAGACACCCTATCTTCTCTCCAGCGGCAGAAAGGACTCCAGGGAGAAGGGTCAGTCCAGGCCTCTCCCCAGCGGCAGATATGTTCTCTGAGTGAGGCAGAGGTTGGCTGGGTGAGTAATGCTTTGTTTGGAACAATTTGTTTGGGGCACTGTGTGGGTACAGGCATTGGAGGACTGGAACTACTGACTAACTTTGGAGTCAACCCATCTGGGGTCTCCTCCTGTGTTAGTATCCTGCTGAAAGTGGAGAAATGTGACAGACCTAGCCGGGAGAGAGACTTTTGGAGGGGACTGAATGCTAGCCTCTTGCCGTTCGATCGTGGGCCCTGGCATTTGGGGGAATGGTGCTCTTTGTGAGCTGTATACCTGGGGACCCTTGAGGTGGTATTACTGTGGATTCGGGTCCTGGTCCCCCAGGACACACAGACTCTGGGGACCCTGGATTAGCCATATTAGGAACAGTGGCTGATTCATAATGCTGGGACAAATACTGTTAGGAGATGCTAATATCAATTCCAGCCACCTGTCTGTCTGTTGCCTGCTAGAATGTGTATTGTAAAATTAACTCTGCTATTGTGATAATGTTAATTGGGTTTTCTGAGCTACAAGACGGCCAGTCTGGCCTAAAGGTCATGTCTGAGTCATCTAGGCTGTCTAAAGGGATTAGTTAATTAGCCCATGTTAATTAGGTTTCTGGTCACAGGTGTATGTTCAGAGTAATATGAGCCAGAGGTATGCACCTCCTCTTTTACTGTATAAAAGAGCCTGTATTTTTCAATAAAAGAGATTCCTGGTTAAACTTACATACAGCCTGCCTGGTGTTTGTTCTGAACTATCACAACTGGATTCGAACGGCACATAGCTGTAGTTCTAATCCCAGTGCATCGGATGACTGAACCATCAGACGTGCGATCTGCAATCTGATTCTATAGCAGCAGAGGAGTGTCGGGAGAGTGGAACCGAGCGAGCAGGGGCTCGTTACAATCGTTATGTATCCAACTTGGTAAAAACAGTTTTAGTCTTTCTGCTATTATTTTAGCAAAAATCTTTATATCTGTATTTAACAGGGATATTGGCCTATAACTCGCTGGGACTGCTGGATCCTTCCCCTTGTAATAAGAGTTATATAGGTCAATAATGATTCCTCCCGCGAGGTCTCTCCTTATGCTAAGGTATTTAAATATTCACATAGTTTAGGGATCAAAAACTTTTGAAATCTTTTATAGTACAAGATAGAGTACCCGTCGGTGCCCGGGTTCTTTCCCAGGGCCATATTCTTTATTGCTCTTGCTACTTCTTCCTGGGTAATCGGAGCTTCAAATTGTTCAAGCTCCTCCTTAGGCACCATGGGAAGGTCTAGGCCCCGCAAGTACTTATAAACTTCTGCATCTTGTTTCTCTCTGTCTTTCTCTCTATCTTCCCCTCTCTGGTTTACCTCTATAACGCGCTATAATATGCATGGAATACCTTCGCAAATTTCAGGAGACGAATGTACCATCTCCCCATCATCGTTCTTAATTTTAGGGATAAAGGATAAACACTTCTTTTCCTTTACTACTCTGGCCAGCCATTTCCCGGCTTTATTACCCCATTGATACCTCTCTTTGTCTACTATATGAAAAGCATGTTTTTTATCCTGTTCTAACAAATGTACTAATTCCTCTCTTTTTGCTGTTCTTGTCTCTCTGGAATGCCTTGGGGTCTTGTCATTTGTTCTAAATCGTATATCTCTCAATATAAAATACTAAGTTTTTCTCCCTTCTCTCTCTTCTTCCCTGCTCCAACCCCTATCAATATTACCCTTATAAAAGCTTTATGTGCTTCCCACAAAGTTGGCCAGGGAATTTCTTGTGTGTCGTTGACAGCGAAGACATTTTCCAGCTCTTGTTTGATCTTTTTGATTATCGCCAGATCCTGTATGAGAGTATTGTTTAATCTCCAGTTCCTCCCCCCCCTAAAGTCTCGTAGTATTTCTAATTGAATCACTACTGGAGCATGATCAGAGAGGGTTATTGCTTTAATCTCCATGTTCCCCATTGTTGTTGTAACATCTAGGTACAGATAGAAAGAAACCATAATATTGTTTTGTGTAGCAGAGGATTTCATCATGCTTTGTAGTTGTCTGACAACTACAGGGATGAGCTTTCTGTTTGGGTCGAACATGAATTTGACTCAAACACTGGTTGTTCACCCGTTTGTTGTAAAACAAACATTATGGGCCGTTCGCGCCAAATTTGAGTGGCGCGTAACACCCATAATGCACTGCGGGAGCGCAGTGCATTGCTGGGTGATGATTGGTCAAGCATGCACTATGACCCGCATGCTTTGGCCAATTACAGTGCCGTCAGCAAAGAGAGCCATAATTGACCAAAGGCAGGGTGCCTTTGCTCAATTATGGCTCAGGGGGTTAAGTCCACGCCCCACACTATATAAGGCTGCCTGTACTTCCGCCCTGTGTAGTGTGTTGCTGACGTTGACCGAGAGAGTGTCATTTCATTTAGATTGAGCAGGCAGGCGATTCAGTTAGCTGCAGTGTATTTATTTTATATATATATATATATATATATATATATACATCCAGGCTTGTGTGTATGTATGTGTGTGCGTGTATGTATATATGTATGTGTATATATATATATATATATATATATATATATATATATATATATATATATATATACTGTATCCAGTTTAGCTAGATCTGACTGCAGTCCGTTCCTGGTGTACTCTTTCTAATATACTTCAGGCAGGCAAGTGATTCAGTTAGCTGCAGTGTATTTAATACATATATACAGTCAGTCTTGTGTGTGTATGTATATGCAGGGCCGATCCTAGGGTCACAGACGTCTGGGTGCAGAAATATTTCAGGCGCCCCCAGGTGGGTGTGGTCATCTTACCAACTCCTCCCCTTTACAAACGTTACTATGGCAACGACTCAAACACAGAGATGCTCCCCTAAGAAGTCTTCATTACCCTAGGATCTTCCCATGATCTTTAAACAATAAAGAAAATAAGGAAGAGAGTACACTAATGAGACCTGGAGGGGAGTCTCTCTGATGCACACACAGAGGGCTGTCTGTTAGAGAGTCTGTTAGAAAGAGCCCCTAGACATAATACAGGAGACGGTCAGAGACTGTAGACATGATACAAGAAATGGTCAGAGACTGCAATCATGGTACAGGAGATGGTCAGAGACTGCAGATATAATACAGAAGATGGTCAGAGACTGCAGACATAATACAGGAGATGGTCAGAGACTGCAGACATACTACAGGAGATGATCAGAGACTGCAGACATGATACAAGAGATGGTCAGACACTGCACTCATGTTACATGAGATGGTCAGAGACTGCAGACGTAGTACAGGAGATGGTCAGAGAATGCGGACATATTACAGGAGATGGTCAGAGACTGCATACATACTACAGGAGATGGTCAGAGACGGCAGACATACTACAGAAGATGGTCAGAGACTGCAGACATAGTACAGGAGACAGTCACAGACTGCAGACATGATACAAGAGATGGTCAGAGACTGCAGACATGATACAAGAGATGGTCAGAGACTGCAGTTCCTATGGACGTTAGTAGATAATGGCCGATCGGCCCTCTCACCTAACCCAGCGATACAGCAACAACGGTTCCTCTGATCAGGAGTCAGCTCACTCTGAATTGCCCGTGGCGAGTCCGCTGAGTTGCACCCAGATCTGTATTCTGGCAATGACTCCTTTCTCCACCAGGGATAGTGCCAGGCTGTGTGGCTTTCCCTCTGGTGGTGCAGGGCAGTGGGGTTCTCTCTCTGATGGTGTTCTCTCAGCACTGTCCTCTCCCTCTGGAGTCCTGGGTGTACTTCCCTGAAAGCTTTCCCGGACTCCTGGCTCTCTCTCTCCCGTTCAGCAAACAATAGGTGAAGTTAGCCCAGATCAAACACCAATTTTAGTTAATTTAAAGACAGGCTTATGTCAGGCAATCAACCGCATAAAGAATGCGGGATACCAGTCAGGGATGTCCTAAAGCATACAAAAAAACAAAGAGAATAAGTGTCTCTCAAGAGGACAGAAGACCCTCAGGCACTGTCTGAAAAATAAAGCCAATATTTTATTAAACAATTCCGAAAAACATCACACAAAAATATATAACACTTCATAGAAAAAAAGGGCTATGGTGAGTGACTAACACTGGCCCTAGATGTAAAATTGACAACGTTGTCGTTTAAAAACAAGGAGAGCCATGGCTGAGCATACCACAGACACACTCCATTCACTATTAATACACCGATGTATGTAACAAAAAACAGTTGGGCTATAGTGTCATGATCAGTGAATCACTCTTCAGGGGTGTGGTATAGCGGGTGTGCAGGTAGTTGTGGATGGAGAGCAGTGGAAGTCCAGAGGCCAATGAACCTGATGGGAGAGAACAGGAGCTGGCCGGGATAAATTCCCGGGGGGACACAGCAAAAGTGACCAGCAGTGGATGGCAGTTCATCTGGTTAAGCAGGTAAGCATTTTAGTATGGCAGCGTCAAGCACAGCAGATTAAGCCCGCAGCATCTCGCAGATCATATATATAAGAGCGCAGAATAGCAGCAACAAGCGGGAGAAGGGGGAGGCTGGCTTAAGAACAGTATGGGAAACATATGGTCATACAGAGGGGGATATTCATCTCACCACCCGAACGGTGACCGACATCCGTATCTTGCCGTGCTTATCCCCAGCAGGTGGTTTGGAGTCTGAGTCCGTGTGAAGCCGATTTGCTGCTTTGACTGTTGTATCCGCCGAGCACTGCGCTTGCCGTGCGGGGTAAAGTAGTCAGGTACAGTTGACGCCGGTCATCAGCTGTTCGGTCCCAGCTGGTTAGCCATCCACAGGGTTGCACATGGCTCCGGAGTAGCGTGCTGACGTCGCGTGCTGACGCGTTTCACCAGCCAATTGTCGCTGGTTTCCTCAGAGCAAGGAGGAGTCCGTGGATCAGGCATAAATAGACAGGGAACTAGAGTGCAATTACACTTCTTTGCCACTGGGTGTCATCCAAGGTCACCTCACAAGATGAACATACAGCAGGGAAATTGAAAATAAAAAACCCCTTGATGGCTATACAGGGTCAATCACATCTGATTATGGTTAGAAAGGGTAAGAAGGAGCCATGACTATATAATTGAGTAGATAAACAGACAAACAGAAAGTTGCCCAGTGCTCTAAACAGATGCAAATTAATAAATGTTATATAGTAAGTTGTTATAACAGACAGTTATTTTTCCAGGAAAGGCTGGAGGCTGCACTCAGTATTTAACCCTTTTGGGACAATAGAGTCCATATAATACGTCCACATTTTTTCTTTCTGAAGAAGAATGGTATCATAATCACCGCGTCTGGTGGGCAGGGTTAGTCTGTAAATCCCTTTAACAGTCAGGCCCTTAGGGTCATGATTGTGGAATTTCGCAAAATGTAAAGGGATTGGACGCTCATCGTCCTTCTTTTTGATACCAGCTAGGTGCTCGCCAATCCTTATACGTAAGGCACGTTTTGTTTTGCCAATGTAATTTTTATTACATGGACATGTCAGCATATAGATCAGCCGAGTTGTTGAGCAATTAATAAATTGTTTAATCCTAAAATCTTTTCCTCCACGTGGATTGGCGAACAGATTAGTCTGGTGAACATATTTACAGATTTTGCAATGTCCACAAGCGTGCATACCAGGAGGGGGCTTAGAACTAGTGAGCCAGTTAGAACTTGTTGTCCGTGTGTATTCAGAATGGACCAGTAGGTCACCAAGATTACGTGACCTTCTCGCTGTCATAAGTGGTCTGGGGCTCACAAGGTTGGCAATCAGTGGAGCAGATTTAAGGATATGCCAGTGTTTGTCAAGAACCCGTTGTACTGCATTCCACTGGGAGCCATACCTGGTAATAATTCTAGGGAAATCCTCGTTTTGTTTTTAAACGACAACGTTGTCAATTTTACGTCTAGGGCCAGTGTTAGTCACTCACCATAGCCCTTTTTTTCTATGAAGTGTTATATATTTTTGTGTGATGTTTTTCGTAATTGTTTAATAAAATATTGGCTTGGTTTTTCAGAGAGCGCCTGAGGGTCTTCTGTCCTCTTGAGAGACACGTATTCTCTTTGTTTTTTTCTCTGTGTCCCATTCAGCTGAGCATGCTGTGTGGGCTGCAGTTTCCGTGTTACAGTGGGGCTGTCAGTCCTCGGGACTACATGTCCCACAATCCTCCTCTTTGCTCCTTTTTTTTTTCTTCCCTGGCCGATATGAAGGCGGGGGGAAGAAACATAGTACGCCGCTCACTAGTACAGCAGCGCGCGCGAAGAGGAGAGGGAGAGGGAGAGGGGTGTCACCCGGTGCGGTAAAACATGGTATCACCCCCCTCCACCAACTATAGTCGCCCCTCAGTACAGATCCCCCTCCACTAAGTATAGACCCCCCTCCGTCAGTGCAGACCCCCCACTAAGTATAAACCCCTCCTTCAGTACAGACCCCTCATCAGTATAGACCCCCAGGACAAAACACCCCCCTCTATCAGTATAGACCCCCCTCAGGAAAAACCAACCACCCCTCAATTAGTACAGACCCCCCTCAGGACAACCCACCCCCCTCCATGAGTACAGACCCCCCCAGAACAAACCACCCCTCCTCCATTAGTACAGACCCCCCCTGAACAAACCACCCCCATCCATTAGTACTGACCCCCCTCAGAACAAACCACCCCCCTCAGGACAAATCACCCCCCTCCATTAGTACAGAACCACTCCCCTCCATTAGTACAGACCCCTATAAAACAAACCCCCCCTCCATTAGTACAGACCCCTGGGACAAAGCCCCCCTCCATTAGTACAGACCCCCGGGACAAACAACCCCCCCTCCATTAGTACAGACCCCCCAGGACAAACCACCCCCTCCATTAGTACAGACCCCCCAGAACAAACCACCCCCCTACATTAGTACAGACCCCCCTCAGAACAAACCACCCCCCTTCCATTAGTGCAGACCCCCCTCAGGACAAACCTACCCCCTCCATTAGTACAGACCCCCAAAAAACAAACCACCCCCCTCCATTAGTACAGATCCCTCTAAAACAAACCACCCCCCTCCATTAGTACAGACCCCCCAGAAACAAACCACACCCCTCCATTAGTACAGACCCCTGGTACAAACCACCCCCTCCATTAGTACAGACCCCCCAGAACAAACCACCCCTCTCCATTAGTACAGACCCCTCCAGGACAAACTACCCCCCCTTCATTAGTACAGACCCCCAGAACAAACCACCCCCCTCCATTAGTACAGACCCCCCCGGACAAAACACCCCCCTACATTAGTACAGACCCCCAGAACAAACCACCCCCCTCCATTAGTACAGACCCCCCCAGAACAAACCACCCCCCTCCATTTAGTACAGACCCCCCAGGACAACCCCCCCTCCATTAGTACAGACCCCCACAAGACAAACCATCCCCCTACATTAGTGCAGACCCCCCCAAGACAAACCACCCCCTACATTAGTACAGACCCCCCAAGACAAACCCCCCCACCATTAGTACAGACCCTCCAGGACAAAGCACCCCCATTCCATTAGTACAGACCCCCCAAGACAAACCACCCCCCTACATTAGTACAGACCCCCCAGGACAAACCCCCCCCAGGAAAAACCCCCCTCCATTAGTACAGACCCCCCCAGGATAAACCACCCCCCTCCATTAGTATAGACCCCCCTGAACAAACCACCCCCTCCATTAGTACAGACTCCCTAGAACAAACCACCCCCCCTCCATTAGTACAGACCCCCCAGGACAAACCATCCCTCCATTAGTACAGACCCTCCAGGACAAACCACCCCCCTCCATTAGATAAGACCCCCCAGGACAAACCCCCCCACCATTAGTACAGACCCTCCAGGACAAAGCACCCCCCCTCCATTAGTACAGACCCCCCAAGACAAACCACCCCCCTACATTAGTACAGCCCTACCAGGACACCCCCCCCCCTCCATTAGTACAGACCCCCCAGGACAAACCCCCTTCATTAGTATAGACCCCCCTCCATTAGTATAGACCCCCCAGGACAAACCCCCCCTCCATTAGTATAGACCTCCCCAGGACAAACCCCCCTCCATTAGTACAGAACCACCCCCCTCCATTAGTACAGACCCCTATAAAACAAACCCCCCCTCCATTAGTACAGACCCCTGGGACAAACCCCCCCTCCATTAGTACAGACCCCCGGGACAAACCACCCCCCCTCCATTAGTACAGACCCCCCAGGACAAACCACCCCCCTACATTAGTACAGACCCCCCTCAGAACAAACCACCCCCTTCCATTAGTGCAGACCCCCCTCAGGACAAACCTACCCCCTCCATTAGTACAGACCCCCAAAAAACAAACCACCCCCCTCCATTAGTACAGACCCCCCAGAAACAAACCACCCCCCTCCATTAGTACAGACCCCTGGTACAAACCACCCCCTCCATTAGTACAGACCCCCCAGAACAAACCACCCCTCTCCATTAGTACAGACCCTCCAGGACAAACCACCCCCCCTTCATTAGTACAGACCCCCAGAACAAACCACCCCCCTCCATTAGTACAGACCCCCCGGACAAAACACCCCCCTACATTAGTACAAACCCCCAGAACAAACCACCCCCCTCCATTAGTACAGACCCCCCCAGAACAAATCACCCCCCCTCCATTAGTACAGACCCCCCAGGACAAACCCCCCCTCCATTAGTACAGACCCCCCAAGACAAACCATCCCCCTACATTAGTACAGACCCCCCCAAGACAAACCACCCCCCTACATTAGTACAGACCCCCCAGTACAAACCCCCCCACCATTAGTACAGACCCTCCAGGACAAAGCACCCCCATTCCATTAGTACAGACCCCCCAAGACAAACCACCCCCCTACATTAGTACAGACCCCCCAGGACAAACCCCCCCAGGACAAACCCCCCTCCATTAGTACAGACCCCCCAGGATAAACCACCCCCCTCCATTAGTATAGACCCCCCTGAACAAACCACCCCCTCCATTAGTACAGACCCCCTAGAACAAACCACCCCCCCCCTCCATTAGTACAGACCCCCCAGGACAAACCCCCCCTCCATTAGTACAGACCCTCCAGGACAAACCACCCCCCTCCATTAGTACAGACCCCCCCAAGACAAATCACCCCCCTACATTAGTACAGACCCCCCAAGACAAACCACCCCCTACATTAGTACAGACCCCCCCAGGACAAACCCCCCCACCATTAGTACAGACCCTCCAGGACAAAGCACCCCCCCTCCATTAGTACAGACCCCCCCAAGACAAACCACCCCCCTACATTAGTACAGACCCCCAGGACAAACCCCCCCTCCATTAGTACAGACCCTCCAGGACAAACCACCCCCTTCCATTAGTATAGACCCCCCTGGACAAACCACCCCCTTCATTAGTACAGACCCCCTAGAACAAACCACCCCCCTTCCATTAGTACAGACCCCCTAGAACAAACCACCCCCCCTCCATTAGTACAGACACCCCCAGGAAACCCCCCCATTAGTATAGACCCTCCATGACAAACCCCCTCTCCATTAGTATAGACCCCCCAGGACAAACCCCTCCCCTCCATTAGTATAGACCCCCCAGGACAACCCCCCTTCATTCGTATAGCCCCCCCTTCATTAGTATAGACCCTGCCAGGACAACCCCCCTTCATTAGTATAGACCCCCCAGGACAACCCCCCTTCATTAGTATAGACCCCCCAGGACAAACCCCCCTCCATTAGTATAGACCCCCCAGGACAAACCCCCCCTCCATTAGTATAGACCTCCCCAGGACAAACCCCCCCTCCATTAGTATAGACCTCCCCAGGACAAACCCCTCTAAATTAGTATAGACCCCTGACAAAGCAGCCCCCCCTCCATTGAGCTAATTAAAAAAACACCTGGGCGCTAGCTGGAGAGGACAGGACAGTGTGCAGCCCCGCCACCCGGGTAGAGAACAGAGCTCAGGCTTGGGCAGCAGGCGGGAGTTACACAGGAGGAGGAGAGCTGGAACACGTCAGGAACGGACCGCCCCCCCGTGACATCACTGCGCGGCTGGTTTCTATGCACACAAAGACACAGCCGCTACAATCTGTGGCTGGTTCTGCTCTCCTCCTCTGACAGGAGGAGGGAGGGGGGATGGGCTTCGGCAAGAGACACAGCGACGGCGGCAGCTGCTGTGACCGGCGGAAAGAGCCGCCTACGGACATGGAGAGGAGGAGGAGGGAGGGGAGCACTCTGGCGCTTCAGCGCCCCCACCTCTGTGGCGCCCGGGTGCACTGCACCCCGTGCACCCCAGCCAGGACAGGCCCTGCCGGCAGTGGCTGACAGTTCATCTGGTTAAGCAGGTAAGCATATTAGTATGGCAGCGTCAAGCACAGCAGATTAAGCCCGCAGCATCTGGCAGATCATATATATAAAAGAGCAGAATAGCAGCAACAAGCGAGAGAATGGGGAGGCTGGCTTAAGAACAATATGGGAAACATATGGTCATACAGAGGGGGATATTCATCTCACCACCCGAACAGTGACCGACATCCGTATCTTGCCGTGCTTATCCCCAGCAGGTGGCTTGGAGTCTGAGTCCATGTGAAGCCGATTTGCTGCTTTGACTGCTGTATCCGCCGAGCACTGCGCTTGCCGTGTGGGGTAAGGTAGTTAGGTACAGGAGACGCCGGTCAACAGCTGTTCGGTCCCAGCTGGTTAGCCATCCACAGCGTTGCACATGGCTCCGGAGTATCGTGCTGATGTCATATGCTGACACGTTTCACCAGCCAATTATCGCTGGTTTCCTCAGAGCAAGGAGGAGTCCGTGGATCAGGCATAAATAGACAGGAAACTAGAGTGCAATTACACTTCTTAGTCACTGGGTGTCATCCAAGGTCACCTCGCAATATGAACATACAGCAGGGAAATTGAAAATAAAAAACCCCTTGATGGCTATACAGGGTCAATCACATCTGATTATGGTTAGAAAGGGTAAGAAGGAGCCATGACTATATAATTGAGTAGATAAACAGACAAACAGAAAGTTGCCCAGTGCTCTAAACAGATGCAAATTAATAAATGTTATATAGTAAGTTGTTATAACAGGAAAGGCTGGAGGCTGCACTCAGTATTTAACCCTTTTGGGACCATAGAGTCCATATAATACGTCCACATTTTTTCTTTCTGAAGAAGAATGGTATCATAATCACCGCGTCTGGTGGGCAGGGTTAGTCTGTAAATCCCTTTAACAGTCAGGCCCTTAGGGTCATGATTGTGGAATTTCGCGAAATGTAAAGAGATTGGACGCTCATCGTCCTTCTTTTTGATACCAGCTAGGTGCTCGCCAATCCTTATACGTAAGGCACGTTTTGTTTTGCCAATGTAATTTTTATTACATGGACATGTCAGCATATAGATCAGCCGAGTTGTTGAGCAATTAATAAATTGTTTAATCCTAAAATCTTTTCCTCCACGTGGATTGGCGAACAGATTAGTCTGGTGAACATATTTACAGATTTTGCAATGTCCACAAGCGTGCATACCAGGAGGGGGCTTAGAACTAGTGAGCCAGTTAGAACTTGTTGTCCGTGTGTATTCAGAATGGACCAGTAGGTCACCAAGATTACGTGACCTTCCAGGGCCGGTCCTGGCTGGGGTGCACGGGGTGCAGTGCACCCGGGCGCCACAGAAGTGGGGGCGCTGAAGCACCAGAGTGCTCCCCTCCCTCCTCCTCTCCATGTCCGTAGGCGGCTCTTTCCGCCGGTCACCGCAGCCGCCGCCGTCGCTGTGTCTCTTGCCGAAGCCCATTCCCCCTCCCTCCTCCTGTCAGAGGAGGAGAGCGGAACCAGCCACAGATCGTAGAGGCTGTGTCTCTGTGTGCAGAGAGACCAGCCGCGCAGTGATGTCTCGGGGGGGCGGTCCGTTCCTGACGTGTTCCAGCTCTCCTCCTCCTGTGTAACTCCCGCCTGCTGCCCAAGCCTGAGCTCTGTTCTCCACCCGGGCAGCGCGGCTGCACACTGTCCTGTCCTCTCCAGCTGCCGCCCAGGTGTTTTTTAATTAGCTCAATGGAGGGGGGGCTGCTTTGTCAGGGGTCTATACTAATGGAGGAGGGTTTGTCCTGGGGGGGTCTATACTAATGGAGGGGGGGTTTGTCCTGGGGGGGTCTATACTAATGGAGGGGGGGTTTGTCCTGGGGGTCTATACTAATGGAGGGGGGTTTGTCCTGGGGGGTCTATACTAATGAAGGGGGGGTTGTCCTGGGGGGTCTATACTAATGAAGGGGGGGTTGTCCTGGGGGGGTCTATACTAACGAAGGGGGGGTTGTCATGGCAGGGTCTATACTAATGAAGGGGGGGTTGTCCTGGGGGGTCTATACTAATGGAGCGGAGGGGTTTGTCCTGGGGGTCTATACTAATGGAGAGGGGGTTTGTCATGGAGGGTCTATACTAATGGGGGGGTTTCCTGGGGGTGTCTGTACTAATGGAGGGGGGGGAGGTTTGTTCTAGGGGGTCTGTACTAATGGAAGGGGGGTGGTTTGTTCTAGGGGGTCTGTACTAATGGAGGGGGTGGTTTGTCCAGGGGGGTCTATACTAATGGAGGGGGGATGCTTTGTCCTGGAGGGTCTGTACTAATGGTGGGGGGGTTTGTCTTGGGGGGTCTGTACTAATGTAGGGGGGTGGTTTGTCCTGGGGGGTCTGTACTAATGGAGGGGGGGTGGTTTGTTCTGGGGGGTCTGTACTAATGGAGGGGAGTGGTTTGTTCTGGGGGTCTGTACTAATGTAGGGGGCGTTTTGTCCGGGGGGTCTGTACTAATGGAGGGGGGTGGTTTGTTCTGGGGGTCTGTACTAATGAAGGGGGGGTGGTTTGTCCTGGAGGGGTCTGTACTAATGGAGAGGGGTGGTTTGTTCTGGGGGGTCTGTACTAATGAAGGGTGGGTGGTTTGTCCTGGGGGGTCTGTACTAATGGAGGGTGGGTTTGTCCAGGGGGGTCTGTACTAATGGAGGGGGTGGTTTGTACCAGGGGTCTGTACTAATGGAGGGGGGTGGTTTGTTTCTGGGGGGTCTGTACTAATGGAGGGGGGTGGTTTGTTTTTAGAGGGGTCTGTACTAATGGAGGGGGTGGTTTGTTTTTTGGGGGTCTGTACTAATGGAGGGGGGTGGTTCTGTACTAATGGAGGGGGGTGGTTTGTCCTGAGGGGGGTCTGCACTAATGGAAAGGGGGTGGTTTGTTCTGAGGGGGGTCTGTACTAATGTAGGGGGTGGTTTGTTCTGGGGGTCTGTACTAATGGAGGGTGTGGTTTGTCCTGGAGGGTCTGTACTAATGGAGGGGGGATGGTTTGTCCCAGGGGTCTGTACTAATGGAGGGGGTGGTTTGTCCCAGGGGTCTGTACTAATGGAGGGGGGGTTTGTTTCTTGGGAGGGGGGGTGGTTTGTTTTATAGGGGTCTGTACTAATGGAGGGGGGTGGTTCTGTACTAATGGAGGGGGGTGGTTTGTCCTGAGGGGGGTCTGCACTAATGGAGGGGGGGTGGTTTGTTCTGAGGGGGGTCTGTACTAATGGATGGGGGTGGTATATTCTGAGGGGGGTCTGTACTAATGGAGGAGGGGTGGTTTGTTCTGGGGGGTGTCTGTACTCATGGAGGGGGGTGGGTTGTCCTGAGGGGGGTCTGTACTAATGGAGGGGTGGTTGGTTTGTCCTGAGGGGGGTCTATACTGATAGAGGGGGGTGTTTTGTCCTGGGGGTCTATACTGATGAGGGGTCTGTACTGAGGGAGGGGTTTATACTTAGTGGGGGGTCTGCACTGACGGAGGGGGGTCTATACTTAGTGATGGGGGATCTGTACTGAGGGGCGACTATAGTTGGTGGAGGGGGGGGATACCATGTTTTACCGCACCGGGTGACACCCCTCTCCCTCTCCTCTTCGCGCGCGCTGCTGTACTAGTGAGCGGCGCACTATGTTTCTTCCCCCCGCCTTCATATCGGCCAGGGAAGAAAAGAAAAGGAGCAAAGAGGAGGATTGTGGGACATGTAGTCCCGAGGACTGGCAGCCCCACTGTAACACGGAAACTGCAGCCCACACAGCATGCTCAGCTGAATGGGACAGAGAGAAAAAAACAAAGAGAATAAGTGTCTCTCAAGAGGACAGAAGACCCTCAGGCGCTCTCTGAAAAACCAAGCCAATATTTTATTAAACAATTACGAAAAACATCACACAAAAATATATAACACTTCATAGAAAAAAAGGGCTATGGTGAGTGACTATCACTGGCCCTAGACGTAAAATTGACAACGTTGTCGTTTAAAAACAAAACGAGAATTTCCCTAGAATTATTACCAGGTATGGCTCCCAGTGGAATGCAGTACAACGGGTTCTTGACAAACACTGGCATATCCTTAAATCTGCTCCACTGATTGCCAACCTTGTGAGCCCCAGACCACTTATGACAGCGAGAAGGTCACGTAATCTTGGTGACCTACTGGTCCATTCTGAATACACACGGACAACAAGTTCTAACTGGCTCACTAGTTCTAAGCCCCCTCCTGGTATGCACGCTTGTGGACATTGCAAAATCTGTAAATATGTTCACCAGACTAATCTGTTCGCCAATCCACGTGGAGGAAAAGATTTTGGGATTAAACAATTTATTAATTGCTCAACAACTCGGCTGATATATATGCTGACATGTCCATGTAATAAAAATTACATTGGCAAAACAAAACGTGCCTTACGTATAAGGATTGGCGAGCACCTAGCTGGTATCAAAAAGAAGGACGATGAGCGTCCAATCTCTTTACATTTTGCGAAATTCCACAATCATGACCCTAAGGGCCTGACTGTTAAAGCGATTTACAGATTAACCTGCCCACCAGACGCGGTGATTATGATACCATTCTTCTTCAGAAAGAAAAAATGTGGACGTATTATATGGACTCTATGGTCCCAAAAGGGTTAAATACTGAGTGCAGCCTCCAGCCTTTCCTGGAAAAATAACTGTCTGTTATAACAACTTACCATAGGCGTGCGCAGCCTATGGTGTGCACCCCAAAACTCAAACACACGTGTGTGGATATATATATATGCACACTTACTTTTTTTGCTGATAAGTCAACCAGGGAGGGTTCATATCGAGTTGCCTTTTTATTTTTGCTCCATCGTGTGTCTGGCTGCCAGTGCCTGCCCTGCTCAGTGCTGTCTCTCACTGCTCACGTCACCTCACTGAGCAGTGTTGCCAACCTACCAGATTGAAATTTACTGGCACAACACCCAAAATTTACTGGCATTTTACAAAATTACAGTTAAGTGCACATTTCAGTATTTAGGCTACAAACAAGTACACTATGCAAATAGCAATGCGATTTAAGGTACATATTTACCTTACCTTACACATTCTGTTATTTTCGATATAATAGTCCATCAGTTTCTGTTCCCCATCACCTCCTGCCCCCACCACCATCACCTCCTGCCAGCTCTTGTCACCACTACCTCTTGCCCCCCATCATCCCCTGCCCCCATTACCTCCTGCCAGCTCTTGCCACCATCACCTCCTGCACCCACCACCATCACCTCCTGTTAGCTCTTGCCACCATCACCTCCTGCACCCACCGCCATCACCAGCTCCTGCCACCACCACCTCCACCATCACCTCCTGTCAGCTCTTGCCACCATTACCTCCTGCCCCACCACCACCTCCTGCCCCAAACACCATTGCCACCTCCTGCCACAAACACCTCCTGCCACAATAAGCTCCTGTCAGCTCTTGCCACCACCACCCCCTGCCCCAAACACCACCATCACCAGCCACCATCACCTCCTGCCACCACCAGCTCCTGCCCCAAACACCACCACCACCTTCTGCCACAATCACCTCCTGCCACCACCAGCTCCTGCCCCAATCAACTCCTGTCAGCTCTTGCCACCACTACCTCCTGCCCCACCACCTTCTGCCACAAACACCACCACCACCACCTTCTGCCATAATCACCTCCAGCTACCACCAGCTCCTGCCATCACCAGCTCCTGCCCCAAATACCACCTCCTGCCACAATCAGCTCCTGTCAGCTTTTGCCACCATCACCTCCTGCCCCATCAACCACCTTCTTCTGCCACCACCAGCTCCTTCTGCGACCACCTCCACCACCATCACCCCCTGTCACCACCACCTCCTTCCCCAAACACCTCCTGGCCCAAAACACCACCACCTGCCACCACCAGCTTCTGCCCCAAACACCATCACCTCCTGCCCCACCACCTCCTGCCCCAAACACCACCACCACCTCCTGCAGCCACCATCACCTCCTGCCACCACCAGCTCCTGCCCCAAACACCACCACCACCTCCTGCACCCACCACCACCACCTTCTGCCACAATCACCTCCTGCCCCAAACAGCTCCTGTCAGCTTTTGCCACCATCACCTCCTGCCCCACCACCACCTCCTTCTGCCACCACCAGCTCCATCTGCGACCACCTCCACCACCATCACCCCCTGTCACCACCACCTCCTTCCCTAAACACCTCCTGGCCCAAACACCACCACCTGCCACCACCAGCTTCTGCCCCAAATACCTCCTGCCCCAAACACCACCACCACCTCCTGCACCCACCACCACCAGCCACCATCACCTCCTGCCCCAAACACCACCACCACCTCCTGCACCCACCAGCTCTTGCCATCACCAGCTCCTGCCCCAAATACCACCTCCTGCCACAATCAACTCCTGTCAGCTTTTGCCACCATCACCTACTGCCCCACCACCACCTCCTTCTGCCACCACCAGCTCCTTCTGCGACCACCTCCACCACCATCACCCCCTGTCACCACCACCTCCTTCCCCAAACACCTCCTGGCCCAAACACCACCACCACCAGCTTCTGCCCCAAACACCATCACCTCCTGCACCTGCCACCACCAACTCCTGCCCCAAACACCACCACCACCTCCTGCACCCACCACCACCACCTTCTGCCACAATCACCTCCTGCCCCAAACACCTCCTGCCACAATCAGCTCCTGTCAGCTCTTGCCACCACTACCTCCTGCCCCACCCCCTCCTGCCACCACCACCCCCTGCCCCAAACACCACCACCACCTCCTGCACCCACCACCTTCTGCCACCACCAGCTCCTGCCATCACCAGCTCCTGCCCCAAATACCACCTCCTGCACCCACCACCTCCTGCCACAATCAGCTCCTGTCAGCTCTTGCCACCATCACCTCCTGCCCCATCAACCACCTCCATCTGCCACCACCAGCTCCTTCTGCCACCACCTCCACCACCATCACCTCCTGTCACCACCACCTCCTTCCCCAAACACCTCCACCACCTGCCACCACTAGCTCCTGCCCCAAACACCATCACCTCCTGCCACCACCAGCTCCTGCCACAATAACCTCCTGCCTTTATTACCTTACCAAGGAAGTCTGAGAATGCAGGCTTGCCCTGAGCTGGTCTGCTTGTGCTGCGGATGTTGCCTGGGCAGCTGCTGTGCTGCGGATGTTGCCTGGGCAGCTGCTGTGCTGGGCTGTGCTATCACTGAGTTGTCTGACAGGCATGGCTCCTCCATTCCGCCTCCTCAGCTCCTGCCTCATGGTGACTATTTTTAAAGGCTGGCGCGCCGAGCGGGATGCGCCGTGACATCACTCGCATCGCCGCCAGTAGCACGCTGCACAGCCTCTGTCAAATCCGCCCCCCAGAAGGTCCCGCCCGCCGGCGCTGGCCGAATACAGGATCGGATTAGGATCAGCTTGGGAGTTGGGCAGCTCGCCGGAACTGTGCATGCGCAGTTCATAGCCGACCAGGTCACGGCTATTTTTACGGGCACCTTTGCCTGGACCAATGAGAGCTCAGCACAGGGATTAGGGTGTGCCTGGGCACACCCGGCACACCCCGTGGGCACGCCTATGCAACTTACTATATAACATTTATTAATTTGCATCTGTTTAGAGCACTGGGCAACTTTCTGTTTGTTTGTTTATCTACTCAATTATATAGTCATGGCTCCTTCTTACCCTTTCTAACCATAATCAGATGTGATTGACCCTGTATAGTCATCAAGGGGTTTTTTATTTTCAATTTCCTTGCTGTATGTTCATATTGTGAGGTGACCTTGGATGACACCCAGTGGCAAAGAAGTGTAATTGCACTCTAGTTCCCTGTCTATTTATGCCTGATCCACGGACTCCTCCTTGCTCTGAGGAAACCAGCAACAATTGGCTGGTACTCTCGTATAGACTACTTCTTCATTCCACACAACAGGGGTGGACTGACCATTCGGGCAGTCGGTCCCTCCCAGAGGGCCCCGTGGTGGGAGGGCCCGGGCCGGCTCATTCTGCCCCTGGAGGTGCCCGCAGCTTAATATGCAGTAAAAAAAAATTCTGGAAAACGATACCCCCAAGGAAGCAGTAAAACCCTTTAAATCCCTCAGCTTGAGAGCTGGCCGGGATGGATCATTAGTCAGAGGCGAGCCGTCATCCGTGCAAGGATGATTTTAGTGACAGGCACTCCGGCCACCTCTCCCCCTGGGGAATTCAGCCGAGGAGCGGGGCCATTCGTCACTGCAGCGGGGGACAGCCGGTAAAGTAGCTGGAGGGTGCAGAATGCACGCTGAGGATGTGCGGAGTCATTAGAGCAGGGGTCTTTAAACTACGGCCCTCCAGTTGTTCAGGAACTACAATTCCCATCATGCCTAGTCATGTCTGTGAATGTCAGAGTTTTACAATGCCTCATGGGATGTGTAGTTCCGCAACAGCTGTAGGGCCGTAGTTTGAGGATCCCTGCATTAGAGTTTCCCTTTCCCAACAGCACCCACACTGACCTGCCTTTTGTGCAGCAGCAGGTCAGTGTGATACAAATACAGCAGCGGTGGTGTACGTGATTGTGTTGTAATAAGAAAAATGAGCCATGCTGCTTGCTGCTAAGTGTTCCTTCTTGCCCTGTGCTTTGCCTATTTACCAGGTGGCAGGTGCTATTCACTAGTGCATACTGATATCTGGTACACTGAATGCCACTCAGTGCACTCCGTGTATAGATATCAGTGTTAAATATAGGGAATAGCACTTAGCCCTGGTTCACATTGGAGCAATTTGCCATGCGATTTGACATGTCAATGACACTACCCGAATCGGTGCGATGCCGCATTTGTGGCACCGCACTGATTCCCAAAAGTAGTTTCTGTTCAACTTCTGGCAACTTCTGGGTGCGATTTCCATAGATATCTGTGCAGCAACCTGCACAGATGTCTCTGAAATCGCTGCCAAACTCGCACTGACATGCGGGTATGAAATTGTGCGAGTTTAGCTGAACTCGCACGCTTTCATTTCCGCTGTCAGTTTGAACTTAGGCTAAGTGATTTTATTTTATATATATATATATATATATATATATATATATATATATATATATATATATAATCACTGAAATGTATACACTGAGTGCTTTTTCCTAACACTGTCATCTGTACAGTAAGAATGTCCCTTACATTGGTGGTCAGTGAGAAGAATGCTCCTTACATTGGTGGTCAGCGTGAAGAATGCTCCTTACATTGGTGGTCAGTGGGAAGAAAGTTCCGCACATTGGTGATCAGTGGGAAGAATGTTCCTTATGCAGTGTATACACGAGTGGACTTTTCTATCAGACTGGTCCGACGGACTGGGTGCGGCGGGCAATCCGATCGTGTGTGGGCTTTATCGGACCTTCAGCGGACTTTTCCAGTCGAAAATCTGACGGACTTTAGATTTGAAACATGCTTAAAATCTTTCTGACGGACCAGAGTCCGGCCGAAAAATCCGCTCGTCTGTATGCTAGTCCGACGGACGAAAACCCACGCTAGGGCAGCTATTGGCTACTGGCTATAAACTTCCTTATTTTAGTCATCACGTACGAATCCGTCGGACTTTGGTGTGATCGTGTGTGTGCAAGTCCGTTCGTTCTAAAGTCCATCGGAAGTCCGTCAAAAGTCTGACGAAGGTCCGCCGGAATGGCCGTCGGAATTTTGTTGACGAAAAGTCCACTCGTGTGTACGCGGCCTTACATTGGTGGTCAGTGGGAAGAATGCTCCTTACATTGGTGGTCAGTGGGAAGAATGCTTCTTACATTGGTGCTCAGTGGGAAGAATGTCCCTTACATTGGTGATCAGTGGGAAGAATGCTCCTTAGATTGGTGGTCAGCAGAAATAATTTTCCTTACATTGGTGATCAGTGGGAAGAATGTCCTTTACATTGGTGATCAGTGGGAAGAATTTTCCTTACATTGGTGATCAGTGAAAATTATATAAAGTAAATAAAAATTATAAAAAAAAATGTAACGCATACCCATGACCCCCGCACATGCTCTATATGAAAAGCTTTATGTAGGACAAGCACATATATGTAAACATCTATAGATACAAATGCTGGACTCAGGAACGCACTCGCAAGGTAACCTCGCTTCTCCCAGAGGGTTATATGATGTGGGGAGGAGCCGCCGGGGGAACCCAGAAGACGAGGTTCAGGGCCACTCTGTGCAAAACTAACTGCACAGTGGAGGTAAGTATGACATGTTTGTTATTTAAAAAAAAAAAAAAGTCTTTACAAACACGAACGCATGTAGTGTGGGCAGTGCAAAATGATTGTGGGGATTTGTGTGGGTGTGGCTTGAGTTTGGGTGGGAACACATGGGCAGGGACAGGGGGCCCCAGGATTTCCTATTGCCCTGGTGCCCCATGAGTTCTTTCAGATTAACAACAACCCCGAATGTAATTCCGGAGTAATTTGGGAAGCCCACAAAGCAGTGATGCGGGGAGTTTTGATTAAGCACGGGCTAGGATTAAAAGAGGGAGAGGAGCCAAGCTAACATCGCTAATGGCAGATATACATCGTTTAGAGATGTTGCATAAACAAACCCCTACTTTAGCTGTGGAACGGGATCTTTTGACGACGCGTAGACAGATCACAGATCTACTTCGGTATAAAGCTAAAAGAGCAATACAAGTAGCAAGAAAGCAGAGCTATGAGTATGGGAATAAATGCGGTAAACAACTCGCTAACTCTCTGAGGGAACAGCAATTAAGGACCTATGCTCCCATGATTATGGGAACTGAGGGTGAAAAAAATCTGCTGCCCAGAAAAATAGCGCAGAGGTTTGGGGACTTTTATTCAGCTTTGTACAATTTACACTTGAACCCCCAAAATCAGATTGCGGTGGAGGAGTATGTGGCAACTTCTGGAATGCCTAGTCTGGCGTCTATTGCGTGGCAGGAATTGGAAAAACCAATCACATTGGAGGAAGTTCAAGAAGCGGTGAATTTGGCAAAATTGGGGAAGGCCCCTGGCCCAGACGGTTTTACTGCCCAATATTATAAGCTGCTTTTTCCTATTTTAGGACCTTATTTAGTTAAAATGTAAAACGGATTGGGAGAATCAGGTTCGTTTCAGATGTAATCCCTGAAAGCTTTAATCACGATCCTACTTAAAGGAAGGCAAGGATCCATCACAATGTGGGAGTTATAGACCAATATCCCTTTTAAATGCGGATCTGAACCTTTTTTCTAAGATCTTGGCAATGCGGCTCCAACAGCACTTACCCTCACTGGTCCATCTGGACCAGGTAGGGTTTGTTCAGACATGGGAAGCATGAGAAAATACGATCAGGACTTTGAACCTAATCCATATCTTTACCTAACCTTCTTCAAGAAATAGAGACATATGGCTCCTTTTCAGACCACAAAGATTAAAATCGGAAGCTATGGGAGTTGGGATCCCTAACGACAATTTTCAGAACACTGAAGTCAAGTTACAATTTCAAATGGTCAGATCAAGCCTTGAAATACCTGGGAACTTTTATTCCAGCAGACCTTTCCCATACATACATTCTCAATTTTCCACCAATATTACACAGAGTGCGAGCCCTTTTGGACGGATGGCAGAGAGGGCTCCACTCCTGGTTTGGGAGGTGCAATATTATTAAAATGAATATCTTGCTGAAGTTTTTGTGCTTATTTCAAGCATTACCCATTGATATACCTAAATATTATTTCAAACAGATACACTACCTCCTTGTCAGATTTATCTGGGCAAATAAACACCCAAGGATCAGAAGAGCCCTGTTGACTATACCCAAACAAAATGGTGGACTAGCTGTACCAGACCTGTACAAATATTATCAAGCGGCTTTATTAAGCCGCCTGATCGATTGGAGTAGACATGGGGATGGGAAGAGCAATGCCTTACTGCAATGGGCCCCTAAAGATGGGCTTTGAGCTCTTCTCCAAGGGTAAACTATCGGCAATAATCTCACCATTGTTTCCAATATTGGGGAATCCTCAGTACGAACTGGGTCTGAGGAAGGTAAATTTTATGGCACTGATAGACCAGGGGATGTTCCAGGCCTTTCATTTTTTAACAGGGCGAACATGGCCCACCATATTTTCATTGACAACAGGACCTACACCTTATCAATTGGATTTTTGGCGTGCGGTACAGCTGAGACACTTTCTAAATACTTTAATCCCACCAAGTAGTTACGAGCGCACTTTAACAATTTTTGAGGGATATTGTAACGGAAGCGGTGTATTTCACAAAAACCCTCTCTAAAATGTATGCACTGTTGGTTGCACCCTCGGTGGACTTTCGGTTGCCCTTTCTTAGGGGGTGGGAGAGAGATCTGGATCGGACCTTCACAGAAGAGCAATGTACTAATATAATACACAATACATTTGAGTCGTTAATCTGCATAAGAATGCAGGAGACAAATTTTAAGATTCTGTCCGATTGGTACCACACCCCAGCATTCCTAAACAGATGCTACCTGGAAGTAGCAGACAACTGCTGGCGTTGTGGGAGGAAGGAGGGAACGTTAATGCATATGTTTTGGTCCTGCCCCAGAATAGCGAACTTTTGGAAAGAATTTCGGAGAATTGCTCAAAAATTTAGCGATCAGGTGATTCTGGAGGATCCATCCTTCTTCCTATTACAGGATACTAAAATCCCAGTTAAATCATATAAGCAATCTATTCTATGTCACCTGTTGAATGCAGCTAAACCATGTATTCCACTGACCTGGAAGCAGACACAACAACCATTGGTAGGATTGTGGCTTAAAAGAGTAGAACAACTGAACCTTATGGAGGATTTGGTTTGGACATCCCGGCAAAAACGAGGGATATATCTGAAAACATGGTCTCCGTGGAATCTTTTCATTAACACAGAAGAGGCAAAAAGCCTTATAGATGTGAATCTCAATGACTGAAAATAAAAGATGCGGCTATAAGATCCTCAGTAGGTGAAGTAGCTAGGCAGGAGAGAGGATGGGGGGGAGAAGAGGAGGAGGGGATGGGGAGGCGGGAGGTGGTTTCTGTCTCCCCCCTTCTTTTTTTTTTGCCCCTTTATTTTTTTTGTTAGGTTTTATTTTGTTTTGTTTATAAACATAGAGGTAAGAGAGAGCTAGACACTTTAGGAATATATAGATGGAACCCCCCAGGGCGGAGTCTGAGATATATTCTGATAAGGGGTGGGAGATGACCTCTGTCTTGATGTATTTGGGGGACTATAATGAGATAGTTGATTTTGTTGTATTTAGAGTGCATGATCTTAGGCTTCGGAAGAAAATTAATTTATTTGTATATTAGATTAGCATATAGACATACCTGTATATAATATGTTATATTTGATGTTGGTAAAATGTATGCCTTTCTTCCTCTCAAATATAAATAAAAGAATAAAATACTAAAAAAGAAAAAAAAAAGAAACTGGCAGTCATGTTCCCCCAGCTGCAAAATATTGCTAGGTTTGCTCCAGTGATGAGGAGGGAGGGGATGATGAGGTCACTGACTCTATGTGGGTGCCTGATAGAAGAGAGGAGGAGGAGGTACATCTCCACCGAGGCAAGATGCCCTCCAGGGGCCAGCTTAAGGGCAGCCACCCGACTGCATCACACTGCAGAGCTCCACATGTGCAGGGCGCTGCTGACTCCCCGCGTATTTTAGAAAACTAGATATACTGCGCTGTCAGAAAAATATAAAGCGGCCAGCACAGCAGTGTAAAAATAAAACAATCAGAAATGTGAAAAAATGTGCAGCGCTAGAAAATAATAATAATAACAATGATAATAAGGATAATCAAAATATCAAACATGTGAAATGTGGTCTAATGACAGAAGTGATGAAGTGAGAAATAAACATAATATATATTGACAAATACTCAAATAATAGTGTCCATTAGTGATAATGGAGGACCACAAAGGGTCATAGTAAGTCCCAAGAATATGTGATGCAATCTAAATGAGTGACAGTCACTGTAATCTTAAATAAACATCGAAGTGAATGATGAGTGACATGAGGAATCCACCACCAGAAATGCCAGTCTCTTACCGGAAAGATTGGACTTGTGCAAGCATACACCTGACAAGCCAATCAAGTTTTTAGGGGTAACCAAGAGGCACCTGTTCCTTGCATGTACTACAACCTCCGAGTGGACATTTCAAATGGTGGATTCAGCAGGATAGATGTAAACTCAATCCAGAGACTGATCAACCAAACCATGGGAGTAAGAAGGAAAAGAGAGGGCACAGTGTAATTCCGTGAGAGATATTTAATAAGAACCAAGGTTTTCGTTGCTGGTCCACAATCACTGTTCTTCTTTGAAGCGCTTGTTATTTTATCGAAAAATGTAAGTGTAATTCTTATGTTTTTGTTCTTATTAAATATCTCTCACGGACTTACACTATGTAAGTATGTAAGTATGTAACTATGTAACTGTAACGACACCCCAAGTATAAAAGGGGTTAAAGTCGTTTACGACATTCCATACCCAAACACAAAGGCAGCTACCGAACACTTCAATCAGCCGAACCAGTAACCCATACAAATAATTCTCCCCCAAGTACGAGACAAGATGCTCTGTCTTGAGGTTCAAGCAGGAATCAACTCATTTATTTTCACACATGGACACAACAGATAAAATAACTCAGAGACTCTTTTCCCCCACCCTTGGAAAACCGGGCAGGCCAAACTGTCCAATGACAATGGATACACAGGTCAGGTGTGTCCAACGTCTCATCAGCACACAGTCTTATCAGCAAGGAGAGCTGCAGGAGGAATCCCATCTCCCTCCATAGAAATACACATCCTGTGATCCAAGGCAGACAAACACAATAGAACAGTGGAATACAGCCCCACCCCAAACTAGCACAGCAAATAGTACACAACACAATGAGACAGCACACATTATATATACATATATACAGACTGAGTCTGACTAGCACAGATCATAGTGGGGTTCTTATTCACCTTGTGCCCCTATTAGTGACTCCCATCACAATGGCATATCCAGGGTCCCTAGAGTTTGTGTGTCTTAGGGGACATGGACCTGAATCTAAAGTAATGCCACCTCAAGGGTCTCCAGGCATACAGCTCACAAAGAGCACAGTTCCCCCAAATGCCCGGGGCTATAATCTGTTGGCAAAAGGCTGACATTCAGTCCCCTCCAAACGGCTCTGTTCTGGCTAGGCCTGTCACATTTCTCCCCTTTCAGCAGGAGACTAATGTAGGAGGAGGCCCCAGATGGGTTGACTCCGAAGTTAGTCAGTAGTTCCAGTCTCCCAATGCCGGTATCCACACAGTACCCCAAACAAATTGTTCCAAACAGAGTATTACTCACCCAGCCAACCTCTGTCTCTCTCAGAGAACATGCCCGCCGCTGGCGGAGGCCTGGACTGGCCCTTCTCCCTGGAGTCCTTTCAGCTGCTGGAGAGAAGATAGGGTGACTGAGCTCACTCTATCATGCTGTTGGGGATCTGGGCTGACTGCCCAGCATCCCTGGGGTATACAGGTGGGGACTGAAGCCCCATCCACCCTCACAGGAAATTTGTCCTCTGTTAGTTTAGGGTAGAGGCCAGCAGCAGCCTGCCCTGTTGCCAGCCCTTCTGCTGGAAACCCCACACCATCTGCTCCGGCTAACTGGGGAGGGACGCCGATTGCCCCGGCTACCTGGAACTCTGTAGTTGTTGCCGGTGCTGGGCAGAGGTTGGTAGCACTCTGCCCGGTTGCCAGCCCTTCAGCTGGGTTGGTGTCATCATTCTGGGGCGCCGTCTGCTGTTGGAACTCCCTTTCTCTGGTATTGTCTCCCAGGTGCACAAACACTTGTTGGGGAGAGAAAATGGCTGCTTCTCCTCCCTGCATCTCTAAAATCCACTGGGAAGTGATTGCCACCTTCTCACCATGAGCCTCCGGAACTGCCACAGGTGTGGGGCAGAGGTCTTGGACCCTCTGTCTGGTGACCAGCGCCTCAGCTGGGGAAGTTCCTTGCAACTCCACAGATACTGCTCTTGGTGCTGGGCAGAGCACACTGAAGTTTGGCCCTGATACCAGCTCTTCTGCTGGAGGTTCCTCAGGTTGTTCTTCCTCAGCAGAAAAGTCTATGAAATCCCCTGTCTCTGCAACTGGTGTCTGGGGATAGAAGTTCACAATCTCATGTCCGTGGAACCCAGAAGATGCTATCCATGCTGGCCAGAGGTTAGCAGAACTCTGCCCTGTTGTCAGCACTTCAGCTTTTGGGATGGCAATCTCCAGATTTTCCACTGCCAATTCTTCAGCCAGGATTTTAGAGTTGTCAACTGGTAATTCCTGATAGTCCCAGGCAAAGGGAGCTCCACCCTGTTGCTGAGCAGAGTCTAGCAGCTGTCTGTAGACGATCTCCAGCTCCCATTCCTGAACGGTCAGAAACTCCAAATGTTCCTGTGCCCAGCGCACTTCCGAGACATTCAGTCTTCACTCTCTGTGCTACATTATTTCCTCCAAACGCCACTCCCGATCACTCCCAAAGTCAGGGTCCCTGGACAGCCTTCAATACAACAATCCCAGGTCATCATAGTCAAAGCCTTCCGTGGGGCTGTCATCCGCTGACCACGGGCACTCTTGGGCTACATACCACCGGAGGGCTCTGTAGCTCTCGTCTAACAGCATCTCTGCCTGGATCAGCCTGCTTAACTCAGCTGTCCACTCCTGCTTCGGCTGTTCCCCCAATAATAGCATTCGTACTTCATACTGCGACCAGTACCTTAGATGGATGGAGGGGAGAACTTTTCCCTTTTGGTGTCGCTGCTCATGGGCTAGCGCTTTCTTCCAGAGTTCGCATCAGATAGAATCAGACCATCCCAGCAGGACCTACTCTGACACTGGTCCTCTATGCTGTATCTGCATCTCTCTCAACCTCCTTCTGAATTCTTCTTCCATGATGGCTGGTATCTGTACCTCTCCTCTCCTTTCAGTTGGTGCTGCTGTGACTTCTGCTGCTGAAGCACCTCTTTGCTGTAGCCAATCTGCATCCACAGCTGCTATAACTAGGTCTATGATCTCCGCTGTAGGGTTAGGACCATAAAGTGCCAGTCTTATTTTAACAGCTCGATCAAACCATGCCTCTTTAGGTGTCCTGTCTGTTATTGCTGGGCCTTTCGGTTATGTTGGGTCTTTCAGTTCTATCCATTTCGACTAGTTCTGTGATAATGTCCCTCTTCTTACGGTTGTTGGCCGGTTGGCCCCAGTTCTCCAGTAAGTCTTTGAGGGAAGAGAGCTTTAGCCATTCATACTGTGCTTCTATTGTCCTGTGTCCTCTTGTAGCTGTCCTTCTGGGCTGTGGGAATGATCCCGCTGCTTGCCACCAGTTGTAACGACACCCCGAGTATGAAAGGGGTTAAAGTCGTTTAGGACATTTCATACCCAAACACAAAGGCAGCTACCGAACACTTCAATCAGCCGAACCAGGAACCCATACAAATAATTCTCCCCCAAGTACGAGACAAGATGCTCTGTCTTGAGGTTCAAGCAGGAATCAACTCATTTATTTTCACACATGGACACAACAGATAAAATAACTCAGAGACTATTTCCCCCCACCCTTGGAAAACCGGGCGGGCCAAACTGTCCAATGACATTGGACACACAGGTCAGGTGTGTCCAACATTTTATCAGCACACAGTCTTATCAGCAAGGAGAGCTGCTGGAGGAATCCCACCTCCCTCCATAGAAATACACATCCTGTGATCCAAGGCAGACAAACACAATAGAACAGTGGAATACAGCCCCACCCCAAACTAGCACAGCAAATAGTACACAACACAAAGAGACAGCACACACTATATATACATATATACAGCATTGAGTCTGACTAGCACAGATCATAGTGGGGTTCTCATTCACCTTGTGCCCCTATTAGTGACTCCCATCACAAAGTTGATATCCAGGGTCCCCAGAGTCTGTGTGTCTTAGGGGACATGGACCTGAATCTAAAGTAATGCCACCTCAAGGGTCCCCAGGCATGCAGCTCACAAAGAGCACCGTTCCCCCAAATGCCAGGGCCCATAATCAGGGCAAGAGGCTGGCATTCAGTCCCCTCCAAAAGGCTCTGTCCCGGCTAGGTCTGTCACAGCAACATATGTCTAAAGCGTATCAAGCGCGGCCAAAACAGCAGCCGCTTGAGCACCACATGCTTGACCAGACATATGTCGACCTCCCATGCAGTCTATTGGCAACAGTACTTAAAAGACCCGCACCAATAAACAAGGCGGACCTCTCCTTGCTCCTCATCAACTTGGATCTCTAACCCCACTATACCTTCAGTCCTCTCAGAAACCTGAGAGGAGTGAAGGTGTAGAATTAGGTGTGCCAAGTACTTGAGATAGCAGCTATTGCTACACCAACATCCAATTGTAGCAGGCAAATTTCCCTACCCCAGTTGCTAAACCATAGAAAGAAATTTGGTCCCAGCCATCCACATGCTCAGCGGCCGAATGCTAGCTTGGCTAAATTACTAGCATTCCAACTGCTGCCTTTTCAGCTGGTAGACTCTGCCCCCTTTCGTGAATTTGTGGAATGTGCGGTACCTCAGTGGTAGGTTCCCAAATGCCATTTCTTTTCACGGAAGGCCATTTCGGCTCTCTACTGGCATGTGGAAGGCAATGTCTTGGCCTCGTTGGACAGGGCAGTCAACGGTAAGGTGCATATTACCGCTGACTCATGGTCCAGCAGACATGGACAGGGACACTACCTTTCTTTCACGGTGCACTGGGTAACTCTGCTGGCAGCTGGGAAGGATGCAGGACAGGGTGCAGTATTGTTGGAGCTTGTTCCACCACCAGGCCTCCAAAATGCTAGTAGTGGTGATTCTGCCACACCTCTCTCCTCCACCACCTCCTCTTCTTCTTCCTCTATGGCCTCTTCCTCTGCAGATTTCTCCTCGGAACCAGTGGTGCTTCGTAGGCATTCAAGGGGCTACGCAAGCACTCAGGCAAAAAGATGCCATGTGGTACTTGAGTTGGTCTGCTTAGGGGACAGGAGCCACACTGGGGCAGAGATTCTGTCAGCTCTGCAGGGGCAGACTCAGAGGTGGTTGACGCCAAGGCAGCTTCAGCCAGGAATGGTGGTTTGCGACAATGGCACCAACCTCCTCTCCGCCCTCCGACAGGGACACTTGACTCATGTTCCCTGTTTGGCTCACGTCCTTTATTTGGTGGTGCAGTGGTTTTTGTGCAGGTACCCGGGCTTACAGCATCTCCTGAGGCAGGCCAGGAAAGTCTTTGAGATTTCCGCCGGTCATATAATGCCAGTCCTCGGCTGGCTGACATTCAAAGGTAATGTAACCTGCCCAAGAACTGTCTCATTTGTTACATGCCCACCAGGTGGAACTCAACATTGGCAATGCTGCAGTGGCTGAACATGCAGCAGAGGGCCATCAATGAGTACCTGTGTGAGTATGGCACCAGGACAGGGTCAGGGGAGCTTGGCTTTTTTCACCATGCCAGTGGCTACTGATCAATGATGCATGCACTGTCCTGTCACCATTTGAGGAGGCCATGAGGATGGTGAGCAGTGACAGTGCATGCATCAGTGATACTGTCCCTCTTGTCTTCCTTGGCACTTGAGGCACTTGAGGCAGAACAGAGGGAGGAAGAGGAGGACTTCCTTACCTCTTGCCGATCACACAGGAAGAGGAGGAGGAGGATGAGGATTGTGTCAGCATGGAGGTAGAGCCTGGCACTCAGCATCAGCAGCAGTCTTCAAGGGATTGTTCTCAGTCCCCAGAAACCCATGGACTTGTACGTGGCTGGGAGGAGTTAGCTGTGGATCGTGTCATCCTTATTGGCCCAGAGGACTCCGGATCGAATGCCTCAGCAAACCTTCGCTGCATGGCCTCCCTGATCCTGCAAAGCCTGCGAAAGGACCCTCGGATTTGTGGTATCAAGGAGAGGGATCATTACTGGCTGGCAACCCTTCTTGATCCACATTATAAGGGTAGGGTTGCGGAACTTATCCAGCCTTTGCAGAGGGAGCAAAGGATGAAACATCTTTGGGAGGCCTTGCAGAAAGGTTTGTGCAATGCGTTTCCAGAACCTGGGAGGTTACAATTTCCTGGTTCTCCTGCACAACGTGTTGCTGAGGCTTCGGTCAGTCACAGAAGGAGTGGTGGAGAAGGTGGCCGTCTGACCGATGCGTTCAGACAATTCTTTAGTCTGCAGCCCCAAGGTCTGATCTGTTCCAGCAACCACCACCAGCATCTGATTTACATAGTGCAGGAATACCTAGGGGCAAGATCAGCCTTGGAGACCTTTCCAACCAAAAATCCACTGGGTTACTGGGTGTTGAGGATGGATCACTGGCTACTGGCCTGTCCTGCATCCAGCGTTCTTTCTGAAAGCACATTAAGTGCTGCTGGTGTCTTTGTAACCGATCACAGAGTGTGCCTGTCCACAGACTCAGTTGATCAGCTCATCTTTATAAAAATGAATCAGTCTTGGATCACCAGCTACCAAACACCTGTTACTGATGTAAACGATTAATTTTTCTGTGAATGTGAGAGTCCCTTGAAGACTGCCTATGCTGAGTGACTATCCTATTCCTCCTCAATGTTCATGTTGATAGCTTCTAAGAACATTTTTGTTTCAGGGCACCACCACCAGTGCCTAAGGCCCAATTTTTCTGCCCCTGTCTAACAGGGTCTTATAATTATAATTTTTGATGTAATATTTCACAGCAGGGCTCGTTCTTGCACTCAACTAGAGTATCTGTGAGGTTACAGTGTTGTGGAACCACCACCAGTGCCTAAGGCCCAATTTTTCTGACCCTGTTTAACATGGGCGTGTAATTACAATTTTTGCTGTAATATTTCACAGCAGGGCTCATTCCTGCGCTCAACAACAGAATCTGTGAGGGGTTACAGTGTTGTGGCAACACCACCACTGCCTAAGACCCATTTTTTCTGCCCCTGTTATACAGGGGTGTGTAATTACAATTTTTGATCTAATATTTCACAGGAGGGCCCATTCCTGTGCCCACCAAGAGTAACTGTGAGGGCTTACAGTGTTGTGGCACCATCACCACCACCAAAGGCCCAATTTTTCTGCCCCTTTTTAACAGGGGCATGTAATTACAATTCTTGATATAATATTTCACAGCAGGGCCCGTTCCAGCACCCACCAAGAGTAACTGTGAGGGCTTACAGTGTTCTGGTACCACCAACACCTAAGGCCCAATTTTCTGCAGAGTATATAGGGCGAGCCGTATAGTATATACAGGCGGTCCCCTACTTTCAAACATCCGACTTACAAATGGCTCCTACTTACAAATAGAGGGAGACAACAGGAACTGAGAGGAAATCTACCCCTAGGAAGGGAAATTCTCTCCTGTAAGAGTTAATATGGGAAAAAGGTGTCTCCACTAGGGATAAGCCAAACACCCCCCAGTTCGGTTCGCACCAGAACCTGCGAACGGACCGAAAGTTTGCGAACTTTAGAACCCCATTAAAGTCTATGGGATTTGAATGTTCAAAATCAAAAGTGCTGATTTTAAAGGCTAATATGCAAGTTATTGTCCTAAAAAGGGTTTGAGGACCCGGGTCCTGCCCCAGGGGACATGTATCAATGCAAAAAAAAGTTTTAAAAATGTCCGTTTTTTCGGGAGCAGTGATTTTAATGATGCTTAAAGTGAAAAAATAAAAGTGAAATATTCCTTTAAATATCGTACCTGGGGGTATCTATAGTATACCACTAAAGTGGCGCGTGTTTCCCTTGCTTAGAACAGTCCCTGCACAAAATGACATTTTTAAAGGAATAAAAGTCATTTAAAACTGCTTGCGGCTTTAATGTAATGTCGGGTCCCGGCAATAAGGATAAAAATCAGTGAGACAAACAGCATGGGTACCCCCCCCAGTCCGTTACCAGGCCCTTTGGGTCTTGTATGGATATTAAGGGGAACCCGGGACCCAAATTAAAAAAAGGAAAGGCGTGGGGCCCCCAGGCCCTATATACTCTGAACAGCAGTATACAGGCAGTGCAAACAAGACAGGGACTGTAGGTTTGTTGTTAAGTAGAATCTGTTTGTAATTTTGAACTGGTACATTTTTAAAGTGTAGCTCCAGCCAAAAAATCTATTTTTAAGCTTTTTGGAAAACATAGGGAAGGGTTATCACCCCTGTAACATTTGTTTTGCTGTCTGTGCCCTCTTCGGAAGATTTCACCTCACTTTCTGTCCCAATGACAAATGTTTTTAGAAAATTTGGGGTTTTTAGTGAAACAAGGTAGTGATAAAGCATCAGTGAAGAGGAGGCACGTTTTTCCAATATTAACTCTTACAGGAGAGAATTTCCCTTCCTAGGGGTAGATTTCATATCACTTCCTGTTGTCTCCTTCCGTTTGCAAGTAGGATTCGTTTGTAAGTTGGATGTTTGAAAGTAGGGGCCTGCCCTATATAATCTGCAGGGCCTTAGGTGTTGGTGTTGCCACAACATTGTAAGCCCTCACAGTTACTCTTAGTGGGCGCAGGAACGGTCCGTGTTGTGAAATATTAGATCAAGAATTGTAATTACATGCACCTGTTGAACAGAGGCAGAAAAATTGGGCCTTTGCTGGTTGTGGTGGTGTTGCCACAACACTGTAAGCCCTCACAGTTACTCTTGGTGGGCGCAGGAATGGGCCCTGCTGTGAAATATTAGATCAAGAATTGTAAATACATGACCCTGTTGAACAGGGGTAGAAAAATTGGGCCTTAGGCACTGGTGCCACAACATTGCAACCCCTCACAGATGCTATAGTTGGAGCGCAGGAATGAGTCCTGTTGCAAAGTATTGCATCAAAAATTGTAATTACACTCCCCTGTTAAACAGGGGCAGAAAAATTAGGCCTTGGCCACTGGTGGCGGTGCCCAGAACCAAAAATGTTCTTACAAGCTATCAGCATGAAAATTGAGGAGGAAGAGGATAGTCACTCAGCATCAGCATAGGCAGTCTTGAAGGGATCTCACATTACAAAAAACATCAATCGGTTACATCAGCATCAGGTGCTTGGTAGCTGGTGATCCAAGACTGGTTCATATTTATGAAGGTCAGCCGATCGACCAATTCGGTGGACAGGCGCACCCTGTGATCGGTTACAAAGCCTCCAGCAGCACTGAATGTGCGTTCCGAAAGAATGTTGGATGCAGGACAGGCCAGTAGCTCAATTGCATACTGTGCAAGCTCTGGCCAGTGATCCATCCTCAAGACCCAGTAACCCAGAGGATTTTCGATGTGAAAGGTGTCCAAGTCTGATCTTGCCCCTAGGTATTCCTGCACCATGTGAATCAGACGCTGGCGATGGTTGCTGGAACCAATCATACCTTAGGGCTGCGGACTAAAAAATTGTCTGTACGCATCGGTCAGATGGCCACCTTCTCCACCTCTCCTTCTGTGACTGACCGAAGCCTCAGCAACAGGAGGACAAGGAAATTGTAACCTCCCAGGCTCTGGAAACGCATTTCCCAAACCTTTCTGCAAGGCCTCCTGAAGATGTTTCATCCTCTGCTCCCTCTGCGATGGCAAGATAAGGTCTGCAACCTTACCCTTGTAATGTGGATCAAGGAGGGTTGCCAGCCAGAAATCATCCCTCCCATTGATACCACAAATACGAGGATCCTTCTGTAGACTTTGCAGGATCAGGGAGACCATGCAGCGTAGGTTTGCTGAGGTATTTGGTCCAGAGTCCTCTGGATCACTAAGGATGACATGATCCTCAGCCAACTCCTCCCAGCCACGTACAAGTCCATGGGTTTCTTCGAACTGTAAATGATCCCTTGAAGACTGCTGCTGATGCTGAGTGCCAGGCTCCACCTCCATGCTGACACAATCCTCCTCCTTGTCCTCCTCCTGTGTGATCGGCTGGCACGCAGGAACACTGTTTGGATAAAGGGGGTCTTGAGAGGTAAGGAAGTCCTCCTCTTCCTCCCTCTGTTCTGCCTCAAGTGCCCTGTCCATTATTCCACGCAACGTGTGCTCCAACAGGTGGACAAGAGGGACAGTGTCACTGATGCATGCACTGTCACTGCTCACCATCCTTGTGGCCTCCTCAAATGGTGACAGGACAGTGCATGCATCCCTGATCATAGCCCACTGTCGTGGGGAAAAAAAACAAACCCCTCCCTGTCCTGGTGCCATAGTCACATAGGTACTCATTGATGGCCCTCTGCTGCGTTTGCAGCCGCTGCAGCATGGCCAACATTGAGTTCCACCTGGTGGGCATGTCACAGATTAGGCAGTTCTTGGGCAGGTTAAATTTCTTTTGGAACAACAGGCGAAATGCCAAATCTCATCACAGTATGGGCTGTGGAGATTTCATAGGTAGGGCAGTGCCAACGTCCTAAAACTACAAATGCTCAAAAATACACCCAAGGGGGTGGAAAAATGGACTTTGTAGGCACCAGTCATACAATTAAATATGAATATTTTATTATACAAAAAGTACAGCAAAACACAAACACAAACATTTTAAAACATTGCAATAATTGCAAAGTAATAGCTGGTACTCTCTTAACCATAAATCGTCAAACTATGAGACATCAAACTAATACCTCCACCAGAGATGATCTGGCACTTAATCAGTACCTTGCGAAAGCTAGAAGACTTCTTAAAAAGAAATCAAATATATACTGGCATATTGAATTTTTTCAACAGTATATACTTGATAATATCTGTCCAACTGGCCCAATATAGAACAGACCTAACGGCCTTGGATCAGGAACTTATCTCCTTACAGGTACAACAAGACTCAGTAAAAAGTCATGCACAATTTGATAAGAAATGGCAGGAACTGAAGGAATATCTGAACAGACTTAATAAGGACATTATATCAAAGAAACAAACTAAAATGTTTAGAGACAAAACTTCCTTCGTGGAGGGGTATGCATATCAGTGGCACTTGATGCCACATAACAAAAGAACTAGGCAAGGCCCCAAAACTAACAATAATGGTTCAAGTTATTCCTCTAGGGAGGAGGATACTGAATCTGATTCCTCGTTTGCCTCTTCTTCTACACGGCCTTTTCCTCAATCCACTAATACACGTCCTAATTCCAGTTCTGGCCCACGTAAAAGAGGCCTGGTAGGGAATCAACCTTACACCCCGCACCCCAATAAATGACCTGACAAGACTAATAAACATCATCCACCTTTGTCTAAAACACACTCCCAATGCCCACCTTCGGGCCCCTAACATGGGGGCCTTGGGTGGTACTCACCCAACCACGCACCTGGGCCATTTAGCCACACAGGCACTCACTCTGTTACAAAACACACCTGGACCCAATGTCAATCCCACTCCCACTAATGGCTCCAACCCCTCAAACGCAAGGACACGATGTATCACTAACACGACACCACTTCCACCAAGTTCTACAGCACCGGCACTGTTTCCCACAAAACAAAGCACATTGGATGCCCATGTAACTACTCTATTATCACCCTCCACAAAATTTCCCTCATCTCTGATCCTGCCCCCTCCCACGTAGAACTAGACATCATCAACCTCACCCCTTATTCCTTCTCTCAAGCAGATTTTGATCTTTTGAGATTTGGATTGAGTTTCTGTCCCACCCCCCAGATGGACAAGTATGGCACTATCAAAGATCTTTATCTTTTTTGTAGAAAACTAACTTACAAATACCTTTTTGATGATCAATACACACGTTCTAAACGCGACAAAGAACTTTCTGAAAGTATCAAACACTTCACCATGGAGGAATTCAGGGCTTTCAGAGATCTTATTCTTCTTTTGGAGGAGAATGAGAGGTCCGAGTCCTCAACACCCACTACGGATACTATGCACACAGCTACTCCTCCATTGTCCAAACATAATAATAAAAAATTCAAACCCAAGTCTAAAAAATTCCCTGATCTTACGAGCAACCCACACATCTGGGCCTTCCTGACAGCCACCATTGGAGATCTGAGGCGACTTGTACTGGACCCCTTGCCCAAAAACCTACAGCCGTACCAATTACAATCTCTGACCAAATTACGTAATTGCCCCGATCTGGTTATAAAACAGTCAGACAAAGGGGGCAATATTGTACTAATGACTGAACAGCAATACATTAAAATGTGCTTGAATATCCTTAATAACAGGGCCTGGTATTGCAAAATTGCAGCAAGCGTTACCCACCGTTTTGTCAATGAATACAAATCACTTATAGGAGAGGCCTACCACATGGGTCTGGTTGACCAAGATACTTATGCCTTCTTGGATAACAAATTCCCTCGCATGGCTACATTCTATGTGCTACCAAAGATCCATAAGAACTTTGAGGCCCCTCCTGGTCGGCCCATATGTCTGCAATAGGCTCACTGACTGAGAACGCAAGCAAATTCGTTGATTTTTTTCTGACCCCCCCATGTTCTACGGTTGCCCTCTTATGTTCAAGACACCCTAGATCCCCTGAAACACATCGAAGGGGTGGCGGTCCCTCCTGACGCCCTGCTCGTGACTTTGGATGTTGAGGCTTTATACTCCAGCATCCCTCACGAGCGGGTGTCGGGATGGTCCGTACCTTCCTCATGGAGGAAGACCACCATTTATGGCCCTTTAATGAATTTCTACTAAGACTACTTTTTTTCATTCTGACACACAACTGTTTCACGTTTGATGGTTCCCACTACCTCCAGGTACAGGGCGTGGCCATGGGCACATGTTGTGCCCCGGCCTACGCCAACCTGTACCTGGGGGGGTGGGAACCTGACATTTTTTCAAACGAACAACTCAGTAGCTACACCAATGAGGTGCTGTTATGGTTAAGATATATTGACGATATCTTTATTATTTGGGTCGGCTCCCAGCAAGCACTGGCGTCCTTTGTGAATCACCTCAATAGCAACACTTTTAATCTAAAATTCACTTTCAACAGCGATATACACAAAATTTCTTTCCTCGACCTGGTAATTTACAAAGACCCCAATTATTGCTTGGCCCCTACACTCTACCATAAGGAAACGGCGGGAATGCGATTTTGCACGCTTCTAGGGCTCATCCTTCCACATTGGTGCAAAGTATTCCCTACGCACAGTACATCCGGCTTAGAAGGAACTGCACTGTCGACAGTGACTTCAAACACCATGCTGACCTACTTAGGGAACAACTCCTCCAACGTGAATACTCTAAGTCTCTACTCTCTAGTCTCTACTCTTTGATCACAAAGCCTGTGATCAATCTAGAAATACATTGCTTTATAAAAACAAAATCAAAGTAGAGGAGCACTCAACGGTCAAATTCATTACACAATATTCGTATCAACAGTACCAATTGCGCAATGTATTGCAGCAACATTGGCATATTCTGTATGAGGACCCTATCCTGAGCAAGTATGTCAGTGACCACCCAGAGATTGTGTATAAAAGAGCACCTTCCCTACGTGATAAACTGACTAAAAGCCATTTTGTCCCCTTACAGTATCACACGACTAATCGAGTGGGTATATACACATGTGGACATTGTTCCTTTTGTCCTTGGGTTTCCACAGGTCAGAGCTTTCAGCTACCCAATGGAGAGATGTTCCGCACACATTTTCGGGCCGACTGTAACACCCAAGGGGTGATATATTTGATGACCTGCAAATGTGGGGTGTTTTATGTTGGCAAGACTATCCGCCAATTTGGGCAAAGGATACGTGACCACGTCTATTATTCAGCGAATGGGAAGATGCTCAGCCCCATTAGCAGACATCTTGATCTCTGCCACAGATTTGACACCTCTTTTGCGACTTTCATTGCTTTGGCAGTAATCCCACAAGACCCAAGAGGGGGCGATTGGGACAGGAGGATACTCCAGCATGAGGCAAAGTGGATCGAACGTCTGAACGCCACACGCTGGCCAGGTATTAATGAAGTACAATCGTATAAATCCTTTCTTGGATAACGACCCGGGGTTGGGTCTTATGGAAAATTTAAATTGCTCCAGGTATTACAGCGTATTTATAACATAGACATAAACTATCGACCCACTTTCCCTCTCTGTAGGCTGGAGATCCTTTTGTCCCCCTCCCCCGCCTTTTTGGGTCCCTACTAGGTAGGCATTATTGATCATACCTTTATTAATACAATATTTAGTTGTATTGATGTGTTTTTCATCTTCAATGCCGTGTAATGACAGGATTTTCCAATTGTAGTCACATTGTGTTTTGCAAAATGTATGTAGATTTATGTACTTAATTGTTAATTTGTTTGTTTTTCAGTCTCTACGTACCATGAAGGAGGCTATCCCTCTTCATGGTAGTTAATACTATGCACTTGTATTTATTGGCCCTACGTTTCGGGCCTGTAATTAGGACCCAGGTGAGGCCGGCCTCTGTACCCTATCGACTTGCTGGTGTACTCATCCATATGTGCGGCCATGTAGCTGCATTCCGTCCCGTTTAGGGGATGGATTATGCGGCTTTTGGTCCGGACCTGTTCCCTCCCTCTGGATGTGCATTGAGAACCTCCTCGCCTTGTATACCAACATCCTTAGGTTAGTTTCATCTACCTCTTACAGCATTTTTACGCTGTTATCTAGGAGGAACCACTAGGGGGAGCTCTCAGTTCTGTTGCCTTTAGGACTGCGTTCCTTCCACACATCCGTGTTCATGACAGATGGCCCGTTGGCTACTGCGCATGCGCGGCATGTCGTGGATGCGCACGCAGCCCTGCCTGGCCAAATCAGGTGTTGCACTTGTTGCACACCTGATTGGGGCGTGTACTAAAGGCTAACAGCTTAGCCTTTCGCCACGCCACTACTGCTTATGGCGCTCTGTCTCCTGGGCGTCGCTTTCACCATCACAAGCTGCCTGGTAAGACTCTTCTCTGGCTCTATCTATAATTAAGGTATACTCCCTGTGGCTACACTCTGCTTGTATGTGTGGATTGGTCATACTGTGCCTTGTTTGTTTCTTTCATAGATGGCTTTCATTTCATCACTATTAAATTGCTTTTATGGGTACTATTAGAATTCCAACTTAGCCTTGTCTGCTATGTCCTATCCGGTGCTTGGTTTGTAAGGAAACAGTTGGCGACTGTTGTTTACAGGATTCGCTCAGCCTGCATTACCTTTCACAAGGTAGGAGTTTGCTTTACTTGCTTTTATATACCTATCTGCCTCTATTGGAGGTTGTGGAATAGCTCTTTATCAACAAATCCTCCCCTTTGCTGTTTAGATATGTGCCGAGTTACTGTTATATGTACATATAGTTATAATAAACGCTGGCTCATTGTTATATATTGTTTACACTCCCTAGAATGGAGACTATTGAGTATCTAATGTAGCTTGGCTATCCGGAGACATAATTTGGGAATATATACTTTCCAGTTGCTTGCAGCCCCTATTCCATTTGGAGGTAGGCTCAACTGCACAAACCGTTATAATATCACTAATCCCTTTACCCCCTTTAGCCCTCATGCACACAGGCTGTTAAAATAACGTTATGAAAACGCCAGTATCTTTGCAGTGATTTTTTTAAACTTTTTTCAGCTTTTTTCAGCGTTTTTGCAATAGCGTTTTTTAGTGTTTTTTAGCGTTTTTCTGCGTTAGCGTTTTTTAGCGGTTTTTTTTTCAATTTTTTTTTTTCAATGGATTAAAAACGTTAAAAAACGCTGGTGAATGACGTTTTTCAGCGTTTTTCAGCGTTAGAGCGTTTTTACAGCTGAAAAACGTCTTTCAGAACCCACTGGTCCTGGGTTTTTTCTTTTACAGCTTAAAAACGCCTATGCCACTTGCAGCTCAAAAACGCCTAGGTGGGCATGAAGCCATAGACTAACATAGACAGGCCTTTTTAAGCTGCAAAAAAAGCTCAAAAAAGCAGCTGTAAAAACGTCCGTGTGCATGAGGACTTATATCTTTGTCTTCCTATCCTTCCCTTCTCTTCTCCCTCCTTTTTCCTTTTCTTCTGCCTTTCCCTCCCTTTCTTTCCCTTCCTTTTCTTTTCCCCCCTTTCGCCAAACCCGCCCCCCCTCCCTCTCCCTCCCCCTCCCTCTCCCTCCCCCTCTCTTTCCTCCCCCTTTCCTTCCCTTTTTTCCCCTCCTCCGCCCCCTCCCCTTTCTCTTTTCCCCTTCCTGTGTTCCCTCCCCTTGCCCATATTCCGCCCCACCTTCTCTGTTCTTGCTTTGTCCCTCTCTTTTTCCTCGCTAAATCTCTCCCACATATGGAGTGCGACTACACTTTCACCATCTTCTAAAGTTTTACTTGGCCCTACATTAACCCTTCCTTGGCAGCTGGGACCTTTCATTCTACTGCCCTCCCGGGATTTATACCTGCTATGGTCTTTCTACCAGACACGTCCCCGCATGTGAATGTTTGTCACCTGATGCTTGTTGATTGTTGGGTCCACGGGCTGGCTTCCTCATGGTGTTCACGGATACTGATTGAGACGCATTACTGTTAAGGTTTTAAGGTAGTACTAACATTGTGTATTATTTTGGTGTGTGTCTTCTCTCCCTCTTTCCCTATTACAGGTGACTCAAACGGGCTCCTGAAGAAGCATTCAATTGCGAAACATGTAGAGCTATACTAGTTTGATGTCTCATAGTTTGACGATTTATGGTTGAGAGAGTACCAGCTATTACTTTGCAATTATTGCAATGTTTTAAAATGTTTGTGTTTGTGTTTTGCTGTACTTTTTGTATAATAAAATATTCATATTTAATTTTATGACTGGTGCCTACAAATTCCTTTTGGAGGTCATCCAGCCGAGCAATGGCATTATATGACCTGCAGAAATGCACACAGACTTTCCTGGCCTGCCTCAGGACATTCTGTAAGACCCGGGTACCTGCCCAAGAACTGCTGCACCACCAAGTTAAGGACATGAGCAAAACAGGGCACATGGGTCAGTTGTCCCTGTCAGGGGGCGGAGAGGAGGTTGATGCCAGTGTCGCAAACCACCATTCCTGGCTTAAGCTGGCGTGGCATCAACTACCTCTGAACCTGCCCCTGCAGAGCTGACAGAATCTCTGCCCTAGTGTGGCTCCTGTCCCCCAAACACAACCAGCTCAAGCACCGCATGGCATTTTTTTGCCTGCGTGCTTGCGTAGCCCCTTGAAAGCCTACGGAGCACCGCTGGTTCCGAGGACAAATCAGCACAGAAAGAGGCCATGGAGGAAGAAGAAGAAGGGGTGGAGGAGAGAGGTGTGGCAGAATCACCACTAGTAGACTTTTGGAGGCGTGGTGGCGGAACAACCTCCAACACTACTGCACCCTGTCCTGCATCCTTCCCAGCTGCCAGAAGAGTCACCCAGTGCGCAGTGAAAGATAGGTAATGTCCCTGTCCATGCCTGCTGGGCCACGAGTCAGCGGTAATATGCACCTTACCGCTGACCGCCCTGTCCAGCGAGGCCAAGACATTGCCTTCCACATGCCGGTAGAGAGCCGGAATCGCCTTCCGTGAGAAATGTGGGATTTGGGATCCTGCCACTGAGGAACAGCACATTCCACAAACTCATGGAAAGGGGCAGAGTCTACCAACTGAAAAGGCAGTAGTTGAAGTGCTAGCAATTTAGCCAAGCTAGCATTCAACCGCTGGGCATGTGGATGGCTGGGAGTGAACTTCTTTCGGCAGTGCAGCAGCTGGGGCAGGGAAATTTGCCTAGTACAATCTGACGTCGGTGTACCGATAGCAGATTGCCCGCAAGTACTTGGCTGTGACACACCTAATTCTACGCCTCTCAATGCAGGTTTCAGAGAGGACTGAAGGTATAGTGGGGTTGGAGATACCAGCTGATGAGGAGCAAGGAGAGGTACATTTTGTTCTTTGGTGTGGGTCTTTTAGGTACGCTTGCCAACGAACTGCATGGCAGGTCGACATATGTCTGGTCAAGCATGTGGTGCCCAAGAGGGTGATGTTTTGGCCACGTGAGATATGCTTGAGACATATGTTGCAAATAGCAGCGGTGGGATCTGATGCACTCGTCTCAAAAAAGGCCCACACCAAAGAACTTTTGGAATAACGCGCAGAGACAGCAGCGTCCTGCACATGCGGAGCTCTGTGGTGTGATGCAGTCAGTGTGCTGCCCTTAAGCTGGCCCCTGGAGGGCATCCTGCCTCATTGGAGATGTGCCTCCTCCTCTTCCTGCTCTCTCCTATCAGGCACCCATGTGGAGTCAGTGACCTCATCATCCCCTCCCTCCTCATCACTGGAGCAAACCTGGCAGTATGCTGCAGCTGGGGGAACATGACTGCCAGATTGCTGTCCTTCTTGGGCACCCCCTCTCTCTGGGCTCACGTTACTGCCTTCCTCTAGCTGGGTACCATCATCGGAGCCTTCAAAACGCTGGGCTGTCTCCTGGAGCATGTACCCAACACTGTGGTCAAACAGTTCGGGGGACTCCTCAGGAGGACATGGAGGGGCTAGGGAAGAAGTGACAGATGCCATTGAGCCAGGGAAGAGGCTGCGTTGGCAGCTGCTTTGCCAGACAAAGTACCCTGAGCCTCGGTGAGAGAGGATGAGGATGGCTTGGTCATCCACTCTACCAAGTCTTCGGCATGTTGCGGCTCAACACGGCCAGCTGACTAAAAAAAGGACAAGCATGTCCCACGGCCACATGCTGATGAGGATGCACCATCTCCATGACCAGCACTGTTGCCTCTAGACACAGAGCCTGCTTGTCCTCTTTTATTGGCTTGTGACTGTCTGCCTCTCCTTGTTGGCCTTCCAGACATACTAATGGCCTGCAGTGAGATGTAGCTGTACAAAGCTGGGATGTATATATATACTGATACCGCAGCTAGCAGAATCAACTGCCTGCAGTATTAGTAGTATTGTATAATACTGTAGTATTATACTGTAGTATTAGTATGAGAACACTAGTAATTTTTTCAGGTAGCTTTAGGTGCACACTGTGCAGAAGACACAGTACACTAACTGTAAATACTGCAGCTGCCTGCCTGTGGTATTAATAGGATCAGAACAACAGCAATTTTCTTCAGGTCGCTTTAGGTGCACACTGTGCAGAGGACACAGTACACTAACTGTAAATACTGCAGCTGCCTGCCTATGGTACTAATAGGATTAGAAGAACACCAGCAATTTTCTTCAGGTAGCTTTAGGCGCACACTGTGCAGAGGACACAGTACACTAACTGTAAATACTGCAGCTGCCTGCCTGTGGTATTAATAGGTTCAGATCACCAGCAATTGTCTTCAGATAGCTTTAGGTGCACGCTGTGCAGAGGACACAGTACACTAACTGTAAATATGGCAGCTGCCTGCCTGTGCTACTAATAGGATCAGAATAACACCAGTAATTTTCTTTAGGTAGCTTTAGGTGCACACTGTGCAGAGGACACAGTACACTAACTGTAAATACTGCAGCTGCCTGCCTGTGGTAATAATAGGATCAGAAGAACACCAGTAATTTTCTTCAGGTAGCTTTAGGTGCACACTGTGCAGAGGACACAGTACACTAACTGTAAATATGGCAGCTGCCTGCCTGTGGTACTCATAGGATCAGAACAACAGCAATTTTCTTCAGGTTGCTTTAGGTACACACTGTGCAGAGGACACAGTACACTAACTGTAAATACTGCAGCTGCTTGCCTGTGGTACTAACAGGATCAGAATAACACCAGTAATTTTCTTCAGGTAGCTTTAGGTGCACACTGTGCAGAGGACACAGTGCACTAACTGTAAATACTGCAGCTGCCTGCCTGTGGTATTACTAGGATCAGAACAACAGCAATTGTCTTAAGGTAGCTTTAGGTGAACACTGTGCAGAGGACAGAGTACACTAACTGTAAATACTGCAGCTGCCTACCTGTGGTACTAATAGGATCAGAAGAACACCAGCAATTGTCTTCAGGTAGATTTAGGTGCACGCAGAGGACACAGTACACTAACTGTAACTACTGCAGCTGCCTGCCTGTGGTATTAATAGGATCAGAACACTAGCAATTAATAATATAATAATTATAGTGTGTATACTGGTTGCCACGGTAACCCGGGAGTCAATGCATCATCATACCATTTGTACGATCTTTATGGGCCGTGACGTGCCACTCAAATTTGGCCCAACTGTCGAACCGGCGATGTTCGAGTCGAACTCAAAACTCATCCCTATTAGGGAGGTTCTGCGTTGCAAAAGATCACATTTTTTGTCTTTTGGTATAATGCTGGGATTTGAATTGTTTGTTTGTTATGTGTAAGTAACCGTTTGTTGTGTAATAAGTTTGTAATTATATGAGAAATAGAAATGTGTAAATTGCGATTATTACCTCTGCTATGGGACCCATTTGGTGCAGCCTGGAATGTGTGTGTAACTGAGCAGTTTGTTTGGGTGGCTGATGATTGAGTTTGTTTTGGCTTAGTCAGGGAAGGGCAGCCAGGCATGGCTGTTCCATCATTTACAATGGGAACTGTTGGCTACTCCCTGTGGAAAATAGCGTGGGGGGAGCTCTTTTGTTTTGAGATGAAAAGATCATGCATGTAAGCATCACTGCTGAAATCTCTAATTCCTATGGGTTGCTGATGCCAGAATAAGTGTGTGAACTTTGTTTGGGAACAAGAGTGTATGTTTGAGCCGTGTTATTTTATGTTTTATGTAACGTTGTTGTGTGATTGGAGAGCCTGTGTTGTTTGGTTGGCCAGGGTCCCTAGTAGTATGTAGCCTAAAATGTTTATAAGTGTTCATGCGGTGTCTCAAGTGTGTAGTTTTGTGGGGAGACGTTTGTGTAGCTAGTGAAGAAATCTTGTTTTGTGCTGGTTTTGCGGGATCAACAACTGCATTTCATGTGTTGGTGTTTTAGTGTGGCCCTTTTGTCATCGGCCATTTTGCTGTCTACCATGTGGTCCTTTTGTTGTTGGACATTTTGCTATCCGCCATGCGGCCCAGCTTTCATCGGCTATTTTCTTGCGTGATCTTCGTTTGTTGCAACTACCATTTTGTGTCTGATGTGTTTTGGTTTTGGATGGAATTGCTCTGCTTTTGGGCCAGGTTTAAAAAGGGGATTTTGGTTTGTAGAGGCGCAGTTTAAGGATTTTTTGCTGGTTGACCTGTGGGTCATCCCAGAGTGGAAGCTACTCCAATTCCTTTGTGTGTGTGTCTTTGTTGCACCATTTTTTAAATGTCTTGATAGACATAATATGAAACTAGGCTTCCCCCTCCCCATCCCTCTTCCTGTTCATTAATATTTAAATAAACCAGTTAGATGGGTTTTTTGAGTTGAGCAGACAGGAAGTTCTTTGCAAGTATGCAACAGGAAGTTGGTGGGAGGAGCTTGGAGTCTTTATAAACAAGCATGTTGACACAAAGGGACTTGTGTTTGGAAGGATTAAATCACTTTGGTTTTCAAATTTAATTCCAGTTGTTTTGTATTTTTTTATACTATAATACAGTTTTGGGTAGAGAGCAAACAGGAGGCATCCATGTTATTGTTGTAATATCTAGGTACAGATAGAAGCCATAAGATTGTTTTGAATAGTGGAGGATTTCATGGTGTTTTGTAGTTTGTCTGACAATTTACAGGGCTGCCGATAACCAGTTGTAGAGCATGTAAATGTGAGGAGGAGTACGCTAGCATACTGGTAAGTTAATCGGAAACTCTGGGTGCCAGTACAGTAAAAATAGTCACTAGGCAGTACTGCTCCGAAAGTTAGTGCAAGGATGCCCTGGACGCAGGGACACGCCATAAGCAATTCGAATCGTCATGGGTAATGTTGCCGTCCATGCGTTGGAGAATGCGTTGGAGCCCCAAACCCAGACATGAGGTCTGGGTTTGGGGCTCCAGAGATGAGACCCCTTAATGATTGGCATAATATGGTCAAAGGGTACAGTAAGATGTATTCCTTTTGGAAGGTACTTTTGATGTCTGGAGGTACGAGACTCCAGAATAAAAATACTTTGGAAGTAGTTCAGCTGTGGCATCAGAAATCTGTAATGATAAGTGAGTTGATGGATGTGTAGTACACGTTTGTGTGATTAAAAATTCTCAGGCCTGTTTTTGAACTTTGTGTGGCTGGTCCATGCAAAGATGTCGAGATGCTCTCGTGTTTTTCCCATTGTATTTTTTTCTATTACTAAAAGAGTGAAGGTAGCATTCCATCCGGTTGTTTTGTTTTTTTCATTTTTGTTTTGGGAACTATGAAATATCTCCCCCACATTTGTATCTAAATGTTTGTCTCATGTTTTAGTCTTCTCATTGTTTGTATGTGGTAACACAAATATGTTTGATCCTACCGCAACAGCCCTCTTGCGTATTGTGGCTGTTGTATTTTAGTAGGAATGTGAAAGTAAGGGTTACAGAGGGTTTAGTTATTGTCGGTTTTGAGGAATGTCAGTGACAATTTACCAATGTACATGAATGTTGTATTGTTTACCATTCTTTGCAGGTTAAATATGAAGAATAGAGTAATAACTTTTGTTTATAAGTATCTTTTCAGGTCCAAGGAGTTTCTGAAAGTGTGTACATAGAAGGCAGGTGTATGCATAAACACACACGCCTAAGAAGGTAAAAGTATCATAGGCTATTTCACTGTTTCACATTGTTTTTTTTTTCTTCACCATTCTAAACCCTACATGTCTTCCTCCAGTTTTTTATGAGGAAGAAAAGGGGGGATGATAGTGGTGAGAATGACAATTTTCAAACCAATAATACTAACCGCTCTAATTCTAGCCAAGTTTGTGACCCAGTAGGACAATTGTCTTTCTTTGATGGAATTTGAATTAGCAAACAGCAGTCTGGTGAAGGGCGCTCCCATAAGAACCTTTTTGTCAATGTTTCCAGGTATTACACCCCAGATGGTAAGCCACGCACAGGTTATGCAGTGACCACAGTCATTAAGTTCCCACATGTCTGGGTTATTGCCATATGAAGTTTGTTTGGAGGTCAACCAAAAACGGAGTTGTACTTTCCTCAGCAGCTGTCAACATTCTCAACTGATTGGGTAGGTGCAGTCACTGTAACATAAATTTCAAAAGGTCCACCACAGGGTTCATGAGTCCCTCCTGGACCCTAACACATTAACCGGTTTACATTCTTTCCAACCAGGTGACTGGGTCATTGTAAAGAAGCTTGAGGGACGAGACAACTGAATCCACAACAGCCACTGCAAGAAGCTGCTCAACTACACCAAAGGATGAAGAGTATCTTTGTTTATTTATATTTTTAAAGTGTATTTTCCAACTAGCTAAGAAAGCGAACAGGACACATGGTTGGGTCTACTCTGAGTTTCCGTGAGCTCTAGTGCCCCAGCGATGACAGCGGTACATGCTATATAGGATGTTCATATTGGTATGAGGAGTTTTGACAAACTAGTAAAATCCAAACAGACACTTGTCAATTGAATTTAACGATACATTTCTAGAGGGTAAAATTAGTTATAATTTTAACAATATCTCTGGTTCTTGCCAGCTTTGGTATCGGGATAACTAGGTAGCCCACAAGTGTGCTTCAACTTTAGTTTGGTATTAATGCGGATCTACAACTTATAAAGTAATTCCCCTAATGCAAGAGGTTCATGCGTCCGGGTGAAACTCGTCCCAGCATCTTATGTCACGGCCGATCGCGAGAATCTGATGGCGTGAGAGAAGGTAAGAATGGCAGGGACAGCTGGAAGGGAATTACTCACCAACCCTGACAAGGTTTGGGCATGGTTTCCTGCTTGTACACGGTGGGGGCTTGAGCTTAAGAAACGATTGAACAATTTCTCGTCCGTTGTGGATGGGATGTTCAATGTAACTGTTGAAGCTACAAGGAAGTTCCCACAGTCCAAGGGGGGTTTCTGGGAATTCATAGGTAAGCTTGTTGTACCTGGATCGGGGATACTGGTGACAAAGTTCAGGCCCATATGGATAAGGTTTAGATCCCTGTAAGGCAAAGCCAGAGCTATAGCTAGTGAAGGTTGAAGTCCTTTTAAGGGTCTGGGAATCTTTGGGGATTTTTCCAAAGCCCAACCCACGTACAAGACACAGAGGATCCCAGGCCGACCGGCCTTCATGTCCTCCTCTAAGTCATCCCTCCTGAAGAACAGAGTCTACAAGTCAAGCCATGTTTTCCTTTTTATGGACTGTAAGGGCTGATTCATTTCCAAGTGTAAGAAGAAGATCAAGATTCATCGAGGGACACATGGGAGCATATGACAAGAGGAGGAACTGTTGTGGAAATTTTATGAAGATGTATTTTAATATGTATTGTCATAGTGTCTCCCAGTGTAAGTTCTCCCCCAGCCCGCTCTAAAGAGCTGACCGGGGCAGACTGACACTGGTTCAGATCCTTTTGGTAGTGGAAAGTTCCTTGGGGATGTAGAGAAGTGTTTGCGGAGTGGGGATATGTTCGCCAGCGAAGGGCCCCTGTGCGATACACAAAACGATCGTCTGGGGGGGATGTGCTCGCTCTGCATGGACATTATCGGTGTGCGCTCGTGTCACCCCTGTATGCCTGATCAACATATTTGGGGATGCCATGGCTTACACCTGCAGATAATCTCTCATCCACAGAGACAGTAGTATAGTCCGGGTATGTTTTGTTCTCTGAACAAAGCAGAATAAGGATTCATGAACAAACAGTAAAAAAGGGAGCCTTTGAATCGTTGTGGCCGGGAACAGCGTTCATAATCTCAGGCTTTCTATGATACAGAGACAGGGAGTTGGAGATCATACACGCTGCCCCCGCCCAGACATGCCCATAAGACTCCCCTAGTCATTATTCATTGGTTGTTGTATAAATTCATCTTGTTTGAAAGGATTTCCTGTGTTGACATTCATATCCTGTGATGTCATATCCTGCGGAGGAAGTGATTGGCTGTTGGGGCCAGGGCTTCCTGTTTTGTGACTTCCTGTTTGACTTCCTTTGTGTGTGTAAATAAAAGCCAAGAGCTTCTGCCCAGCAGGGCAGATGAAGGAACGGTGGAGCTAAGATGGTGATTATGTCTGTTTACTGGGGAAATGCAGGAGACATGGGTTAAGTAAATATGCATTATACCATTAGACTGAGAGGGCACGTATTAGCGCATGTGAGATTGATTACGTATAGCGAAATCTCCACGTCAGATGCCCTGCCTGAGGACTGACCACGTCCACCTTTGCCTGTGGACACATACGCTGCTGGCCCCCTCACAGTGCCATGAGTATGTCTGCCTCTCCTTGTTGGCCTCCCAGACATGATGGGAGAGTGCTTATTAACAAAATGTAACAAAGATGTGGAAATGTGTACGTGGACGCACTTTAATAAATGGAAAGTGGTGTTTGGTGCACTTTAACCAGAGTACTCACTACACAGGAACACTCCACTGACACACTACAATATACTGCAGTAAAACTGCACTGATGCACTGCAATATACTGCGTTAAATGTGCATTAACGCACTGAAATATACTGGGTTAAATATGCACTAACACACAGAAATATACTACGTTAAACGTGCAGTAATACACTGAAATATACTGCATTAAACATGCAGTAACACACTGAAATATACTGCATTAACCGTACACTAATGCACTGAAATATACTGCGTTAAAGGGCACTTAATGTACTGAAATATACTTTGTTAAACGTGCAGTAACGCACAGAAGTACCCCAGCAGAAGTCTTTGAGGATGAAACGTGTAGGGTTTATTTGCTATTCTAGCCACTTTTATTACTGCGCTTTTTATCTGTTTAATTGAACCGAATTTTATTGATAATTTTTTACTTAACAGGAAGGCACCAACTAGAATATCAACTTCACTTTAGAATATCGTGAGAAGCACATAGAGATTTGGGATATTAATATCACCATGCATTTTATCATATGAACTCTGGATTCATACTTTAATATGGACTTTGTTTTCTAGACATCATGTCTGCATGATCTAATACATTTGTGTTTTTGATATCCATCCTTCTTCTAGACATATTGAGCGTTTATTGTTCAGATTGTCAATTATCCAATCTACGGGTTTCATAATTTTTGTGTTTTATCACTTGTGCATAAACTTTTGTGTATTCTTTAGAAACTCACACTCATGTATCACAATATACTGAATCTGTGAGATTCGCTGTGACTCAGGGTCACATTTTTGTCATAGGTATTGTCAATATCACTCATACACGTGGGAACACTGTCATTTCACTTTTTCACATTATATATCTCTAAAGAGATATGTGCCATTGTGAGTTTGGGCACAGTTGTATTTTTTGGCATTAGATATATGTTTTATTATATATATTGTTTCACTTTTTTATGAGTCCTATCTCAGTGCTTAATGTACTATTTGCACACAATCACATTTTTTAAAAAACAGCGCCACACTTTTTACTCACATTTACTACACAATTGGTCTGATTGTTGTGTTGGCTGCTCATTTCGTTTAGGGTTGGTGCGGTATTAATATTTACTTTTAACGCACAGAAATATCCTGCGTTAAACATGCATTAACACACTGAAATATACTGCGTTAAACGTTCATTAAAGCACTGAAATATATTGTGTTAAACGTGCACTAACACACTGAAATATATTGCGTTAAATGGCATGTAATGCACTGAAATATACTTTGTTAAACATGTACTAACGCACTGAAATATACTGCGCTAAATGTGCAATAACCCGCAGAAATATACTGCGTTAAACGTGCAGTAATGTACTGAACTATACTGCAGTAAACCAGCCCTGACAAAATAAACTGACACTAATGTCAAAATGAATGGTCACTACACTCACACTGACTGAACTATCAGTAGATTCACACTAAACTGATATTCTACACTGACAATAGAATAAGAATAGCACACTATAGGACACTAAAGCCTTGTACACAGATTCGGATGACCGAACGTCCGTTTTTTTGTGGCATGCTAGTCTCATGTCAAAAGTGAAGAGGTTACTCATAATAGGAAAATTTTCGTATGACAGAATACAACGTCAGAAGTAATGTGTTGCATAGTTTTGTATGTATTCTTTTGTTTCTGAGCATGTGTACTCTTTCTCTTATGATTTTTTTCGTACGAAAACCGCACTAATGAAATGAAAATTGGACGTTGAGTTCACATCAGACAAAAATTTTATAGTTTGCACATCCAGCTTTTGTCTGACAAAGAAGCGAAATCGGCTGTCGAAAGTACCATACTAACGATCCGAAAATCGACAGACAGCTCGTCGTACAAATTTTTCCATCTGATTTTCGTATTTTGTGTACGGGCCTTAACTCACTAGAAGCACTGAACAGAACCCTATTCTATCTCTCGCCACACCAATATCTCACTACAAATGGCCGCTATTAAAAGAATACTTTTATAGTGTGGGGCAAGACTAAGAGCAATGAACCATGATTGGATAGAGTCATCATTACTTTCTCCAATCATGGCTCTGACAGTGCTCTGTGCCCTGACTGGGCAAAGCTTTCATTGCTTCAGCCAATCAGGGCTTCCAATGCACTGTGCGGTGACGCAGTGCATTGTGGTCATTCGGGCGGGCCGAAAAAAAGTCAAATGCCCTGATAATTCAGGTGTTAGTCGAACGGGTGACTAGCCAATGTTCGGTGCAAACTCATGCTCGGGCCCAACCGTTCGCCCATCCCTATTAAACATTGATCAGGCTTGCAGCTTGTTCCTGTCGGCTTGATGATTGTATCTTTTAGCCGTGCTCTTGCGGTGTTTAGCATTGTCATGGCGACTGACACCTCGCTGACAAAGTCTTATTGGACGTAAAGTGTACGGGGGGAGAAGCTACTTTCGGATGATGTCACCCACTGCTATCCTGTGGGACATAGATTTCCTAGTGCTCCGTCCTATGTTCTTTGAGGTTTCACAATTGTTTTAAATGTGAGTAGGAACTTTTTATGTGGAATAAAGCCTGAAGTATTTTAACAGAGAGCACTTTTAAAAAAAAATTTTTTTTTTTCATTTCGCAATTGTGTCTGGGGGACCCTCTGGAGATCGGTACCTGCTTCTTTGGCTATATTTTACCCCTAAGGGGACACACGATGCTGACCTCCTTTTAGCTCAGGTTCCATTGAACAAGGGGGGTGAGCAGGCTTCTTGGTGAAGGGATTGTGACACATTTCTTGTGGTTTCAGATCTCTGTTCCCACACGTGCATGGTCTCTGCTGCTTCTGTCTGGGCTTTGTAGTTGTGAATATCTGTACTTTTATTATTTATTTGATTTCTGGAATTTGATTGGGGTTTTGCACTGCACTTCTTTTTAATTTTGATTTACCTTCAGGTGTTGTGATTACCTATACTTGTTCATCTGGCAAACAATTGTTCTTATCAATTTACTGTGTATTTGCACTGATTGATCTTTCTGTCACATATGTCATATGTTTAGCTTGAATGGAAAGCCCCATCTGTACTGAATTCTTGCATCTACCAGCAAGGTGATGATTTCTTTCAGCTTGCAACCTCTATTCAGGGTTGCAGGGGAGATATCTGGAAAGATTTGCAGTATGCGTCCTTGCAAAGAGTATTACCCATCCTGCGTAATATTCTGTGCATTTCTTGCAGCCCTAAGAATATCCTGCTTAATGAGGAAGTCCTTCATACACAGGAAAATATCTCTGGGTGGTTTATCAGGTGAAGGTTTGGGGTGAAACGTCATATGTATCCAATCGAAGGTATACACACGTGGATACTGATCCAGTAATAGAGATTTAAAGAGCTTATTGCAGTCAGTGGTGGCTTCTGAGATTCTATGTATTCTGAGATTATTTTACCTGTTGTAATTGTCTAAGCCCTCCACTTGAGATGGTGAATGGTTAAAAGCAGCTGCTAAACATTCATGTTCCCTGCTAAGCTATATGCACTGTATGCAAGACTGAGCTCTTCATGTTTTAGTTTCCAGTTTATTCATGTGGTTTCCCAAAGCAGCCAGTTCCATAGAAAGTGTGTGGGTAACTTTATAGAGTTCAGTTTAACATTTAGCTGCCAGCTTATTATACATAGCCTCCAAGACTACTTTTCAGGTCCCCTATTGTGAGTTGAGGTGAATACTCATTGTCCTGGTGCATAGAATGTACTGGCAGCTGGAACAATAATGCCCCGTACACACGGTCGGATTTTCCGATGGACAATGTCCGATCGAAGCGTGTTGTCGGAAATTCCGACCGTGTGTGGGCGCCATCGGACATTTTCCATCGGATTTTCCAATACACAAAGTTGGACAGCAGGAGATAAAATTTTCCGACAACAAAATCCAATCGCGTCAATTCCGACCGTGTGTGGCCTGTTCCGACGCACAAAGTGCCACGCATGCTCAGAAGAAATTCCGACACGGGACAGCTCGTTCTGGTAAACGTAGCGTTCGGAATGGATACAGCACTTTCGTCACGCTGCAATGTTCAAAATGGTTTAATACAGCGCACTCTCTTCTTCTTTATAATGTGACAAGAATTAAGTAGTTTTGCTGCTCATATTCACACACACTTCTCACAAACTTATTTCGTTACTATTCATCGGGATTCCCTCAATATATTTTGATTTCTCACATCTGACAACAAAATTTTTTTTTTTTTTTGGACTTTAATGTAGATTCTTTTTTTGTGTTTCTCTTTTTTATTTTTTTTGGTGATTTTGATTTGTATTCCCGAAAATGTTTGTGTGTGTTTTTGGTGACAAGTTCCCACAACACCACTAATATGTTGTTCTATTTAATCTGTAGGAGATTGTTTGGTGTTGTTGTCCCTTGTTAATTTCACATTGTACTTTAGAAATGTACCTGAATCGTCACCAACAAACTGTCCTTTTTGGATGAAAACACACACAGGAGAGTAGAATTTACCCAAAAAATTTTTATTAAGGGCTCACAACTAAACAAAGAAGGAGGCAACGCTGGAGAAACTGCAGAAGTGGGCGAAGCCTTGGACCCCTGGGGCAGACATCAACTATTTAAAAGCAAAATTGGTGGCCATATCATAAGGGAGGGCAGTCTGGTCCAGAAGTCCCAGAGATCCGGAAAGCAGCAGATGACATCTGTGTCCCCAGGCTGTGGTCATACGAGAGACTGCATCTTCTGTCAGACCAGACTGAACCCAGGGTCATCACTCTCAGGTCTTCCTTCCACGCTTCCTTACAGGCTTTGGCTGTGGTGGTGGAGTTGTGGCAGCAGGAGGAGGAGGAGGAGGAGGATCGTCCCTCTCAATGACATCCGTCTTGTGTGTCAGTTCCCCACTCTCCCCCTTACGAAGGACTTTATAAATCAGGTCCTCAGAGATCTTGCGTTGACCCTCCTGCATGCCCAGCAATTTTGTGGCAGCCATGCAGGCAAAGGCCTCTTCAGGACTGGGGAAGGCTCGGAGGGACGCCGAAGCCTCCTGGATCAGCCTGTACGCTGAATCCTGCACGGGACTCGGAGTGGCCTTCCTGGCTCGTTTATATGGCAGGCGGAGGGGAGGGACCTGAGACTCAGTCAGGCTGCGACTTGTCCCAGGCTTCTCTTGGCTGCCACTTAGCCCCGCCTCCTCCTGGCTGCCACTAATCCCCGCCTCCTCCTGGCTGACACTAATAATCCCCGCCTCCTCCTGACTGCCACATTCCACAGCCTCCTCCTGGCTGAGGTCTTCCTGTGTATGAAAAAGGGACATAGTTTTAGTTTTTTATTCATCAATCACACACAATTTTCACCTCCTGACTGCTGCAAATTGAATGTTAACAAATATAACAGACTATCCTTCTGAGCCCAGCAGTTTTCATTCTTTTCCCAATTTTGGGTGCCCACTACTGTCTATTGATATGTAAAGCACTTTTTTTAATCAGCAATTAGTGATCAATAATAACATCTAATAAACATAATTTATTTATTGACCAGAAATCTGTAGAAGAATGCTATACCTGACTCCAGCTGGGCTCCTCCATTTCTTCCTGGCTGGAAGGCCCAGGTTGGACATCGGAAGCCTCAGCTGGGGTGGAAGGAAGCGTGGAAGGAAGAGTAGAGAGGGATTCCCTGACTTCAGTGTGATCTGACAGAAATCGCAGTCTCTCATAGTACCACAGCCTGGGGACATAAACGTCATCTGCTGCAGCTCCGGACCTCTGGGAATCTGTGACCTTCTTGCGCTCCCTAAGATAAGTGCTCCTCAGGCCACCAATTTTAGCTTTCAAATAAGGGATGGTTGCTGTGGGGACCACCGGCTTCACCAACTCCAGCAGTTTCTCCAGCGCTACCTGCCTCTTCTGTTTGTGATTATAGTGGGGGTGTCTCACTTGCCACAGACAGGGCAGCTCCCTGTACTTGTCTATGAACAGGGGCAGGAAATTGTGGTCGTTGAACCCATTTTCTCTGTAAGACACAACACAAGACAAAGCCTAATGTCAGGCCAAACTCCCCTAATCTTGTTACAATATAGGCTTCCATTTCGAAGCAGTATAGGCCCAAGTTTAGATCCTACCTTCGTTAGCATGATCGGCGTCTCCGATGCTCCTTCCTCCGCTCACAGATCGTACGTAAGACGCGCGCGTTACGATTTATACACATTGCGCATGCGTATAACTCCGCCCGCCCCTGACGTTCTTTCTAGTCTATTCCCCGCCCCTTTTCATTCGGCGCAGTGGGGGAAGAGCACATGGCGGATAGACAGCAGGATCGTGCTAATTGTAGCAACGAGGAGGAGGAGGAGGAAAGGCTGGAGCCTGAAACGTCCCGATCCAGAAGGAGATTAAAGGACTCAAATATGTCCTTTGGGGAGATGTTGGAGATGGTGGACATCCTGAAGAAGGCCGACTATGATGGAAAGTATTAATTTAATTTAGAAAGATTTAATTCCCAGGCAACACTAATGTCCCCTCGTGTCTCCCTATCAGCCCTCTATGGCCATGCCAAATTGACCCCCTTGGATTCAATGTATCCGGGATCAAGTCAGGGGACCGGCCAGGCAGTTTAAAGGTGTAACTATTGCATGGGGTAAGTGTCTAATATCTATAGGCAACTGGGTTCATAACTAACATTTACACTCTGTATATGTAAATTTTAGAGTGATCTTTAATCTGTTATTATAACTTTGTTTTTCTTTGCTTATTCAGTGGTCCTAATTTAATAAATCTCTTGCACATCCCCTGATGAAGCTAAAATTGCGAAACATGTCGGGCTAATGTGCAATATCTTTTGCTGCGATTTATTATCCACCTGTATAAGACGATGACCACCAAGTGCTTATAATCTTTTATTGTTAATTCAAAAAGCTTGCATTTTCTGTTTTTTCTTTCTTTTAAATGAATTTATCAATAAAATTTATATTTTTTTACTTATAACAAGTCAAGTGTATAAATTTATACCAGACACCGCAAAAATCCCCCCATCCCCTATCTCCCTGTTTTTTTTTATCTAATTATAGAATATTAATTTCTAATATGAGTTTAACATTTTTATTAATAATATAGATATATTGTAACTGGTTTAGACAACCTTTGGTTGGAAATTAAATCCAGGTTGGGGGCAGGAGGCAGAGCCTAGCGGAGCAGACATGCATTGTTAGAGCTCCACACCGCTGAGGAGAGAAGAGAAGGACAAAGCGGAGCCTGCAGGCTCAAAAGGTATCCATTTGAACCTTTTTGCCCCAGGGAACAAACTGTGAAAGTTTGGGCAGGAAATATGGTACTGGGAGGAAACCGTGGCAGAAATAAAAATCACCTCACAAAGAGCTCACAGGCACTCACTGCAGCTGAAGCAGCTCCAGTCACCTCACAATATACAGCATCAGGGCGCTCTCACAGACAGAAAATGTCACAGCAAGACTCTCCATTTGAGTCAGATACAGAACAAATCCTCTCACAAACTTCTCCACAAGCCTCCTCAGTATCCCCAGTAATATTATTACAATTTGAAAAGATGCTTCATAAGGCTTTAAAACAAACCTCAGACCAAATAACAAAAAGCCTAACCAAAGAAATAAGAGAGCTGGGAAACCGCACCGCAGCCTTAGAAATAAAAATGGATGAAATTGAAATTACAACCCAAGAAAATATAACAGAATTGGAACAATTAAAAAAAGAGAATTTAATACTTCAAACTAAGCTCGAAGATTACGAAAATAGAGCCAGACGTTCAAACTTGCGCATAAGGGGAATACCTGAAACTGTGACAGACCTGCAATCTACTATTACTGCTCTATTACAAGAACTAAAGCCAGATATCCCTATTGAACGTTTAGAACTGGACAGAGTACACAGAGCCCTCACAGCCAAAAAGAAAGATGGACCCCCACGTGATATAATCACAAAATTTCATTATTACAGAACGAAAGAACAAATACTAATTGCTGCAAGAGAAAAAAAGGAACTTAATTTTCAAGGACACAATTATCAAATTTTTGCTGACCTATCCCAACTTACTATTACTAAAAGACGATCCATGAAACCCCAACTAATGGAACTGCAACGCCACAACATTATGTATCAATGGGGCTTCCCCTTTTCAGTCAGATTTAACCACCAAGGTACAATTTACAGAAGCAGATCAGCAGATGAACTACAACAAACCCTTTTAAAATTAAATCTGACAGAACCCACAAGCAGAAACTCTCCCACACGCAGAAGAATGGCATCATCTTCACCTTCAGGCAGCACCCAGAAAATTTCAGAACAAAATGGGAATCATCATTCTCACAAAAGAGGCCGTTATGCCACATCATCCATGGACCAAGAAGATTCAATGGACTGACATCCTAATTCCTGATATCTCTTCATTTACTATACTAAGAGATGGTTCTCTATAAAAAACCTATATTTATAACTGAATGTAACTGCATTCTGATAGTCACACACTGTGTGGGATCATGTTACATTCCAGTTATATTTCTTATTACTTCTGATTCATATAGCCTTAGAATATATAAGTGAAATAAGGAAATTCTTGTTCAGTTATATATTATCAGGTAATAACAATAGATTTATTACTTTTTAGGACAAATATGTTCAATAATCCAGAAGTAATGGAAGCTTTTTCTTTCTTTTCTTAAAACTAGTTCCTAGAATTATGTTTTTGTTTATTCTAATCTGAAGCAATACAACCTCAATTTTATGAGTTAACATATCTAAACAGTTACATATGAATAAAATATGTAATTGTTTACTCTAAAAGGGTTAAAATCCCAAAATAATTCAAACTATCTTCATCAATACCAAAGTTATTAACAGTACCTTTCTAACTGAATTATTTAGCCTAGGGCAAGCCTAACCATATACAACCACCCTGGAATAAATAATTTCAACAAAAACTATATTCTGCACTCCAATTAATGAAACATCATTTTGATGTCTTTTGACATAGCACTTCTCTCCTGTAATCGGAAGATCCGTGTACCCCCATTAGCCCTCCTCATTCTCCCAACCATATTATGTGGGAGTGTGACGAAGGCACTTATTCCCCTGAGAGAGATATTTATTCTCTTTCACGGGTAAATTGTGATTACTTGCAAAAAATAATTTATACAATGTATCATCTAATCTCATATGTTTTTTGTTTACTCTTTACTCCAGAATTCACTGGTTTCTTTTCTATCTATTCATCTCTTCAGTCCACACAGGTTGATCTGCGCAGTCAGCTCTGCATAACAAAAAGTAAGTCAAAACTATTTGATCTATTGCCATGGCACCACTGAATATACTTTCCCTGAATGTTCAGGGAATAAATGTCCCTCAAAAAAGGACCAAAGCCTTCCGTACTTTCCATAACAAGAAAGCTCACATAGTATGCCTCCAAGAAACACACTTCACCAAAGATTCTACTCCAAAATATATTTCTCCTTTTTATCAACAAATTTACACGGCTTCTGCCTGTACCAAGCAAAGGGGAACTCTAATTGCATTTCACCGATCCACACCATTCACCTTATCATCAGAAATTAAAGACCCAGAAGGTAGATACCTGATACTCATGGGTTATATAATGGATACAGCAATCACGGTGATTTCCTACTACGCTCCTAACAAACAACCTACACCATTCCTCTCACATATATTACAAGTGATTAATACACACAAAATAGGAACAGTGATAATGTGTGGGGATTCGAACCAGGTCCTCTTCCCATTTCTAGATAAATCACCTTTTACACCATCCAAAATAACCTCTAGATTACCTTTTTCTCAACTTCTTTCCAAATACAATCTGGTAGATTCATGGAGAGAAAGTAACCCAATGAAAAAGAAATTCACTTATTTCTCGCACCCTCATCAAACCTTCACCAGAATAGATCATATTTTTCTAACAATAGGAATGATACCAGAAATTATTGCATCAGATATAATTCCGATTCCGTGGTCTGACCATAATGCAGTATACACTACTATAGCCTCAGCCATACCAAAAGCGAATGACCCAACGTGGTACTTACCGGACATAATGCTCAAACACCCACTACAACAGATGGCCATTGAACAAGCTTTAAAGGAATACATATCAATTAATAATACAACAGACATCTCCCCAATAATACTGTGGGAAGCTCATAAGCCTGTCTTGCGTGGTACAATACAAAGACAAATGGCACTATTTAAACGGGAACGCAAAAATCTAGCAAAAAAACTAGAACTCAATTTTAATGCAGCCTACATATCATTTCAAGATAATCCATCTCAGAGTACAAAATCTCATCTGGAAAAATCTAGATTGGAATACGATCTATTTCTCACTGAGTCAGTTGATAAATCCCTCAAACGCTCCAAACACAATTTCTACATGAATACAAACAAACCAGGTACATATTTGGCTCAGGCATTAAATTCAACTAACAAATCTTTCAAACCAATACGTTTGAAATTATCAAAAAATGTTTACACTTGTAATCCAGTTAAAATAGTCCATAAATTTCACTCACATCTCGCAACTTTATACAAGACAAACAATGAATTTAATCCTACAGAGGCTGAATCCTTCTTCTCAAAAATAACCTTACCTGAGTTATCTCAGAATCAAAAAAGCAGTTTGGATGAGCCTATAACTATAGATGAAGTTGCTAACGCCATAAAAGACCTAAAACTTAACAAAAGACCAGGCCCAGACGGCTACTCGGCTTTATACTATAAAACATTCTCAGAAATACTCTCTCCCATTCTCACTGAAACTTTTAACAAACTTCTAGATGGACATTCTTTTCATCAAGAAACACTAATGGCAATTGTTTGTATGATCCCAAAACCCCTTTCTGATGATACTTCCTGTGTGAATTATCGGCCTATCTCTCTGTTAAACCTCGATATTAAATTATTAGCAAAAATAATAGCAAAACGCCTCAATAGCATTATAGGAAAATTAATACATAGAGATCAAGTAGGCTTCATGCCAAATAGACAGGCAGGTGATAATATACGCAGGGCAGTGTTATTGGCACATATTGCTAAAAAACGGAAAATCCCTTTATGTTTTCTATCTCTCAATATTAAGAGGGCATTTGACACAGTATCCTGGCAATATATGCAATATTCATTACAAAAATGGGGTTTTGGACCCCACTTTTTAACATGGATCAAAGCATTATATAATAAACCCAAAGCCTATATAAAATATGCTGGATACAAATCTGAAGCCTTTAATATCGAAAGAGGTACCCGACAGGGTTGCCCATTATCTCCCTTATTATTTGCCCTTATACTCGAACCCATGGCCCAATACATCAGAACAAACCAATCTATAACTGGCATTGAAGTAGGAGGTATTACACACAAATTATGTATATTTGCAGACGATATATTACTTTTTCTATCATCACCACAGGTCTCTGGTCCTAACTTAATACCAGCTCTTGATAGGTTTGCAGCCCTATCCGGCCTTATGATTAATCCTAAGAAATGCCTAGTGCTTAATATTTCACTCACAAACATGGAATTGATCCCGGCTAGGGCTGCACTCCCATTCACATGGGCAGAAAAATCAATCCCATATCTTGGAATTCATTTAACAGCATCTCATTCTGACTTATTCTCAACCAATTATCCTCCTGTATTAAGACAGATCACAAATCTAATAAAACAATGGTCGCAACTTCCTTTATCCTGGATAGGGAAGATTAATGCAATCAAAATGACTATTCTACCCAAATTGCTTTATCTATTCAGAGTCCTCCCTATTCCAATTCCTTCCTATTTTTTGAGAATAGTACAAAAAAGAGCAACTTCGTTTATATGGGGCTCTTCTAAACCACGTATACCTATACACACACTACATCTTCCCAAAAATAAAGGAGGCCTGGGATACCCTAATTTTACTAACTACTACAGAGCAGCACATTTGGCCAGTCTGTCCAAATACCATGCAAAACAGGAAATCCCATTATGGGTATTTATAGAGGCTTCAGAAAATGACCCTCTATTAATATCAAATTTACTATGGCTTGATCCTAAAGACCGCTTTAAAATTCATAATCCCATAACTAAACACTTCTTATCTCTCTGGGATAAACTAAAAACCAAATATCAGTTACAATCTCCACACAATCCTCTCCTTTCTTTTATCAGAAATCCGGCCTTTTATCCGGCATGGATCTACCCAAATTCTTTTAAAGCTTGGACAACATCAGGCATTCAGACACTAAATGACTTCATAGCATCTAAATCATTCCTTTCATTCCCATCGCTTAGAGAAAAATATGATCTACCAAACTCTGAGATATTTAGATATCTCCAAATCAAAAATTTCTATACACCATTCCTAAAGGGGGATACACCATTATCCCAATTATCCATTTTTGAAACAATCTGTACAAAAGATCCATTTGCTAAAGGTACAATTTCATCACTTTATAATCAATTATATGGAGTAGCAAATCTTAATAGACCCTCTTACGTTCAGAGGTGGGAGGAGGACCTGGGACGAACTTTAGAAGACACGGACTGGTCTAACATATGGCTCACATCTAAGTCATCTTCACCCAACATCTTAGCACTGGAGACAAATTATAAAGTCCTAACTCGCTGGTACCTTGTACCCGCTAGAGTGGCAAAATATTCACCTAATACCTCAGCTCTTTGTTTTCGAGGATGCCCAGAAATAGGCACATATTTACACATATGGTGGACGTGCCCAGTAATCCAAACCTTCTGGAAGGAAGTCTTCGTGATTGCATCTAAAATATTTAAAAAAATAATACAACCAGATCCATTTTTAACTTTACTTGATCTAAAACCGGAATGGTTAACACTCTCTCAATTCAAACTTATGATCCAACTAATAACGGCTGCAAAACAAACAGTGGCCAAGGCATGGAAATCTCCTACATTGGTACTAGCAGAAACAATTCACAGAATGAATAATACAATGTCCCATGCTAAGATGGTAGCCATCGATCAAAATCAAATTCCAAAATTTGAAAAACTTTGGCATCCTTGGATAAAACAACAGTTCCTGTCAAACTTTAATGACTCTGTCCTGTTGCCATGGTAACAGATTAAATGACTTACAGAGACACCCATTCTAAGGCTTCAAAGAGAACTAAAAAGAATAATAAACTGACGAGTGGGACAACCTTGTGGACCATACCTCTACCTTTCAACCCTTTTTCTTCTTTCTCTTTCCTTTTCTCCACCTTACGATTAAAGCTCATTATCAGAATTTATTTGACCTATATACACTCTACTTGTAAACAATATGTATAGTAGGTATAAATCATTTAAATACCTACAAAAGTAACTAAGGAAATGATATATATCTTTAATTTAGGTTTACGTGAACCCAATGTTTAATATTTGAAATTTCATGATATTTACCTATATAAACCCTACTGTAAAACAATGAGCTTACTTTATAGATCCTTGTAAACTTACTTTATGTATCTTTATAACATTGTATACTCAATAAACTTTTTTTTGACAAGGAAATTAAATCCAGGTTAATGGGGAAATTTGTAAAAATGGGATTAGTTTAGATTAAGATAACAATTTTGTAATTTTACATTTATTGAGTGAAAAAAAAAAGATTAATGCCCTGTGCACATGGTAGGATTTTCTGTGATGTGTGATTTCCAGAATGTGTGCTAGGACCCTGTTGTCGGAAATTCCGACTGTGTGGGCTCCATCACACATTTTCCATAGGAATTTCCGACACACAAAGTTTGAGAGCAGGCTATAAAATTTTCTGACAACAAAATCCGATCGGTTAAATTCGGATGCACAAAACCGACACACAAAGTGACACGCATGCTCAGAATAAATTAAGAGACGAAAGCTATTGGCTACTGCCTCGTTTATAGTCCTGATGTACGTGTTTTACGTCACCGCGTTCAGAACGATCGGATTTTCCGACAACTTTGTGTGCCCGTGTGTATGCAAGACAAGTTTGAGCCAACATCCGTCGGAAAAAATCCATGGATTTTGTTGTCGGAATGTCTGTCCAATACTGTGTACAGGGCATAAGATGAGGTTGTTAATTGGAATACAGATGCCATAATATTTAACAAAGCCAAGATGGATGGGCTACACAGGAAGTTTTTCTACAAAAATGAAATCTAAAGGGCTGATAATAACTTGATGTGCGGTCCATGATGTGAGAATACAGAGCCATTACACCCTGTTAGGATAGATGCCACCTGCAGCCAATTTTATAGTTTTTGATGTGGCTGAGAGCTTTCTGTTCAGTCATATACAGATTGCTGGTCCTTTTGTTTTTTATTTATTTTTATTTTTTAAATCCAAAGCAGAATGTGTGGATTGTGAAATGATGTGCCCCTTTTCCTTGTAAGTGTAGTGGTATAAGCAGAAGAATACTTTGGACTTATGGACATCTCTGCATGACCGCAGGGTATTATTATCAATTATTATGTTATGACATCAGGAAAATAATGTCAAATGTAAACTAAGGACGTGTGTTATCTAGCAAAAACTAACAACAGAGCAAGCAATGAGAAATTTATAATATTGCCACGAAAAAAGTTGTCTTTTTGAAACATGAAACTGGAGTTCTTACACAAACAGCATGATAGAAAACAAGCCATTGTAATATATTTATGCAAGCTGGACCCAGTAATGAAGGGTTCACCCGGAAAAATCAGAGCTGTAGCTTTATGCTAAGGTGCTATTAGACAAAGTTACAGACATTATTTTGGTCAAATATTTAATTTTTAATGGTCCCACATTCTGCACACCAAATATACAGCTAACTAAATGTTTGTCTAATGAAAGGTTCAATATATGAATTTGTTTTGTTTGTTTATGTACAAATCTAACAATGAAAAATGCATACATTTGAATCCAGCCACCTTATTGCCTCTATTGGAGGAGGCTGGGGATAAAGAAAAACCACATGTGTTAAATTGATGACGTAGGAATCAGCTGCTGTGAGCCCAGTGCAGGACACACTCCATGTAGACCCAGATATTACATTTTTTGTAGATTTGATCCCGGTTTTATACTGAGGATGGCAATACCCATACTGAGTATGCAGTTTATCACCCAGAAGGATACTCTGTATTCAGAGTCATTGGATCCTTTTCCCCCAGCTCAAGAAGCAGAACTCCATGTTTTAGCAAAGCCTGTGACCTTTAAAAGGGTGTATATATTCATATAGATAGTAGAGAATTAAAGATCTTTTGGTTCCATTTGAAGGGCTAGATGTTTGTTTTTACTTTGACAGGTAAACCAATAAATGCCAAATTAATTGATTGGCTGTTTTCAGCATTCCAGGTTCTTGCTGAGGTAGCCATATTAACTTTAAAACTCACACATGGAAGCATACCAGGCGACTCTAATGCTTCGTACACGCGATCGGATTTGCCGACAACAAAATCCATGTTTTTTTCCCGACGGATGTTGGCTCAAACTTGTCTTGCATACACACGGTCACACAAATCTTGTCAGAACTTCCGAACGTCAAGAACGTGGTGACATACAACACGTATGACGGCACTATAAAAGGGAAGTTCAATAGCCAGTGCACCACCCTTTGGGCTCCTTCTTCTAATCTCGTGCTTATCTCGTGTTAGTAGAAGTTTGGTGAGAGACGATTCGTGATTTTCAGCCTCGTGCTTTTCCGATCGTTACTGCTCTTCAGTTTGTGCTTGTGGGTTTGTATCTGGTTTTCAGTGCTTGCCCCCCCAAAGCGCACGCAAGGTCCGTATAAAATATATGGAGTACTTTGCAGGTAGGGGGGCCATTGATATGCCAGAAAATGTTTAATAAACATTTTAAAAATACATTTTTTTAGTTAAACTGAAATAATATTTCCTTTGATTTACTGTTTGTGTTTCTTTTAGCTGTCTCCTAGGTTCTCCAATGGGCTTTTTTATTGGTCATTTTCTTCAATAGTGCAAACATAATTTATTTGATACATGAGGTGACAATCTCTTCTTCAGCGAACTATTATTATGATGTGGGTCTGCTACACACACCTTGTTTCTGTTGTTAATGTATGTAATGCATTACTGTTAAAAATATACATCATTTTCAGCACCATGAATGAATTTTGGTGAGTCACGAAAATGGCATGATTGTGGCAAATTCTAAGGCACTGTGGAAGTTATTTACTAAAGGAAAATCCACTTTGCACTCCAAGTGCACTTGAAACTGCACTTGAAACTGCACTGAAAGTGCACTTGTAGTGCAAAGTTTATTTGCTTTTAGTAAATGACCCCTATTTCAGTGTAAACACCAACTTGTGTGTATGCTCCATCGGACTTTTGCTGGCGGAATTCCCGCCAGCAAAAGATTGAGAGCAGGTTCTCAATTTTTTGGTCGGAAAAAGCTCCTTTTCAAAAATGCGATCGTCTGTACAAATTCCAACACGCAAAATTCCTACGCATGCTCGGAAACAATACGATGCATGCTCAGAAGCATTGAACTTCATTTTCTCAGCACATCGTAGTGTTGTACGTCACTGTGTTCTTGACGGTCGAAAGTTCAGAGAACTTTTGTGTGACCATGTGTATGCAAGGCAAGCTTGAGCGTAATTCCGTTGGAAAAACCATCCAAGTTTTTTCCAATGGAAAATCCGCTCGTGTGTAACGCGGCATTAGTCCAAAAAATTATATTGAGCATTGAAAGAAGAAGTCACACATTGTTGAGTAGAAAACTTTTTACTAGTTTTACTAGTTAGAAAATGGTTTTTGAACAAACCAACCTATTTTAGTAATAACATTTTTGTTTTTGACAGTACAAAAATGTGTGTTTAAACAGGCATGTTTAAAACCATAAAACAATACACAACTCAGGAACTTACAAAGTTCAACTTCAACAAAGTGAAGGCAATATCAGACATTAGTATGTCCAAACTGTGTTGATATTGCCTTCATCAGATGGGGTGATGTCACCCCTGTGAAAGCCACATTTTGAAGATGCACATAAATTGAGTCAAAATGGGGATTTCCCTCCTGATCCCATGCCTAATGTCAACATGTGCTAGCTCCCATCATGGGAGAACAATGGACATGTTTCTGGGGTGCAACCCCTTCCTCTCCTCTTCTTTAGTTGCGAGGAAGGGGTTGCACCTCCAAAACGCGTACCTTGATATCCCGTGATATCAGATGTTGACACACTGTGTGCATCTTCAAAATTTAGCTTTCTAAAAAATATTTAAAATGTGTGAAAATAATAAAAATACAAACAAACTAGAAGAATTTTGGGGTGTTTTAGATTCTTCCTACAACATCAATGATGTTTTTGAGTCTTTGTTCCACATCATTGATGTCTTGATCTTCTGTAAATCACCATTGCACACCATGATCTCCCCAATGAAGACGTGTGCACTTGCACTTGTGAAATGAGATTCTTCTTCCACAACATCCACATCATCTAAAATAAAAAAACACACCATGTATTATAAATATGCAGGCATCCATCTATTACCTGAAGCTGTGGTCTCAGACACTCACCTGTTGCGTTCACTATTTCACCCACTTCATAAACCTCTCCTACCTCCACATCTTTTGGTTGTGGTGTGGGGATTTGCTTTACTTTAGGAGGTGGAGGGTCCCTGGTGTCCTCAGATGTCCCGAGTATTTTCCCCCCTATGTGAATAAAAAAAGGTATACTTAGCACACAGATATTTGAGGCCAGAAATAGTAATATGAAACATTGCTTGGAAGTGTCGTACAATTGTCTTTTTTGGCAGAGTTCCAAGCTGAAGACATTATTTTTTTCCCTTTATAAAGCTGGAATACTTACCTTTTTTGTACAATTTTCGCACATGGAGACACCCCCCTAGTATCCACTGGAGCACCTATGTGGGGCTCTCTAAAAAGTTTCTTCTGGTGTCCCACACTAGTGCTCCTGCGTCCACATGTGTAAACAGCTGCTGAGTGTCCTCCCCTTACACTGAATCAAGTTTGCATTTCATTCTAGTACAAACCCATCTAGACAACAATGTCAAGAACTTCTTTTAATACAAATAGGCCTGAACAAATGTAGTTAACCTGGATCTGCCATAAACATCGTATTAGTGGGCGAATGAACGATGTTTACTGCGAACGATTACTGTGCCCATGAACCTGAAACTTGCCATTTTAAACTGTACAACAGTAAAGAAAAGCACATGGAGGAGCATGCAAGTAATAATAATAGGAACACACGACAACTACTTACTTTTTTGAAGAACTCTCTTGATCTTTCTGTACTGATCCTGCTCCCTCAATTTCAGGTCTGACCAGCGTTTCCTCAATTGATCCTTGGATCGTCGTACCCCAAAATTCCTGTGCAGACTTCTCACAACTTTAGCCATGATCTTGGCCTTTCTGTCATTTGGGTTTGGTTAAGGTACATGCTTCCCATCATAGTTGGCCCTCTTTAAGATGTCCACCATCTCTATAAAGGACATATTTGAGGCCTTAAATCTCCTCCGGGATTGGAACGTTCATGGCTCCTGCCTTACGTCGTTGCTGCTGCTGCTGTCTGGATGCACTTGCTCTTTCTCCACGATGTGCTCTCCCACTGCGCTGAAAGACAAGGGGCGGGGAATAGACTAGAAAGAACATCAGGGGCAGGCGGAGTTTCACGCATGGACAGTGTATATAAAGTGTAACACGCGTGCGTCGTACGTATGATCTGTAAGTGGAGGAAGGAGTAGAGGAAGTGCCGATAGTTCTAACGAAGGTACAAGTTTAACTTGGTGCATCAGTGGCCTATACTTTCTCCAGATTGAGGCCTATATTGGGACAAGATTAGGAGAGTTTAGCCTGACATTAGGGTTTGTTTTGTGTTGTGTCTTGCAGAGAAAATGGATGGCTTCAATGATCACAACTTCCTCCCCTATTCATAGACAAGTACAGGGAGCTGCCCTGTCTGTGGCAGGTGAAACATCCACATTATAATCATAAACAAAAGAGGCAGGCAGCGCTGGAGAAACTGCTGGAGTTGGTGAAGCCACAGATCCCCACGGCAACCATCCCCTATTTGAAGGCAAAAATTGGTGGGCTGAGGAGCACTTATAATAGGGAGTGCAATAAGGTCCATTTACCTTTTTCTGTCACTTTTTAAATAGCTTTTTTTTTTTTTTTCTTCTTCTCTGGTTCCTTCAGGCTATCAATTAAGGGGGGTGGTTAATTGCTCACAGGTGCCTGTATAACTCTGTGTAGGACTCATTCTGAGCGTGCTCAGTCTGAGGCTGTGGAACTCTGTGTAAGTGGAACTGGTATAAGTGGTGAGTTAAAAAAAAGAGTTTAAAACAAGAGGTTATAACAGGGGTCATAGTACCTGTGTAGTGTGAGTAACTGAGTGTTTTCTGAGTAGTGTGTGTGGATCGTTAGTACTTGTGTATTGTGTACTGTATACTTGAGTATTGTGAGTGCACGTAGGTCTGCGACTGTTCTGCGATTGCACGTAGGTCTGTGAGTACCTGGGTATTGTCTTGTTGTGTATCGGTGTATTGTCTTGAGTATTAGTGCCAGGAAGCTAGCTGTTAGGTAATTTGGACAGGGTAAAATCCCCAAATCCTCACTAAATTTAATAGGTACGATGCCCGGCGGGTGTGGAGAGGCGACTCGGTGTACATCTTGCTGCATGTATGCGTTCCTTGATCATCTGATCGAGGGCGAATACTGCTGTGCAAAACGTAAGCACATTGTTTCCCTGGAAGCCCAGGTTCTGAATCTGGGGAAGCAACTTTCAGCACTGAGAAGTCCCTCCATACTAAAGGAGAGCCTGGGAACGTACACGGCAGGTGCCGGCAGGGGCCAGCACAGAGGCGGGTGGAGACAAAGAGGTGCAGGCACTAGCAAAGAGTAGATGGGTGACAGTCAGGAGGGGTAGAGGGGGAAGTGCCAGGGAGGCCGACCCAGGACTGGAGCATCCCAATAAGTACGCTCCATTGAGTGACATTGGTGAAACCAGTCAGGGACCAGCACTGCTGGAGCTGAGGGACTCTCCTAGCTGCCAGGGGAAGAACTCCTCCAGTGAGAGTGGGGGGGCAGCAAAGGGAAAGGAAAGACAGATTCTGGTGGAAGGGGACTCAATTCTTAGAAGGACAGAGAGGGCAATCTGTAACCAAGACCTGAAGCGCCGAACAGTATGTTGTCTACCAGGGGCTCGGGTTCGGCACATCATGGATCTTGTGGACAGATTACTGGGAGGGGCTGGGGAAGACCCAACTGTCATGGTGCACGTTGGCACCAATGACAAAGTCAGAGGCAGATGGAGTGTCCTAAAGAACGATTTTAGGGACTTAGGAGCTAAATTAAGGAAAAGGACCTCCAAGGTAGTATTCTCAGGAATACTACCGGTACATCGAGCCACACCAGAAAGGCAGAGGGAGATTAGGGAAGTAAACAAGTGGCTGAAGAGCCAGTAAGGAGGGGTTTGGGTTCCTGGAGGACTGGGCCGACTTCTCAGTCGGTAACCGGTACTATAGAAGGGACGGACTGCACCTAAATGAGGAGGGTGCAGATCTGCTGGGAATGAAGATGGCCAAAAAGTTAGAGGGGTTTTTAAACTAGGCGATGGGGGGGAGGGTCCAGAGACAGAGATAGCCAGCACGGAAGATATTCCAGTGGGTATTATTGGGGGCATTAGTGGTAGGTTAACCAAAGCACAAAAACACAAGGTGAGTATAGTAGCAAGTCCTAGTTGCAATCTCGAAACACCCAATACAAGGACAACATGCGACCGGTCTAAACTATGTGGCATGTTCACCAATGCCAGGAGCATGGCGGACAAGATGGGTGAACTAGAGATACTGTTGTACAAGGAGGATTTGGATTTTGTGGGAATTTCAGAGACCTGGTTCAACAGCTCTCATGATCGGCTGGCAAACATTCAAGGGTATACCCTATACCACAAGGATAGAGAGGGTAAAAGAGGGGGAGGGGTATGCCTATATATCAAGAATAATGTACAAGCGAATGTGAGAGATGACATCACTGAGGGAGCTAGAGAGGAGGTGGAATCCTTATGGGTAGAGCTCCAAAGGGATGAAGCTAAGGGGAAAATAATACTGGGAGTAGGCTATAGGCCCCCTAACCTGAGGGAGGAAGTGGAGACGGATCTCCTATCACAAATTGGATTAGCAGCAAGGATGGGAAGTGTTATCATAATGGGGGATTTTAATTATCCAGACATAGACTGGGCGGAGGGAACCACGCATTCATTTAAGGCTCGCCAGTTCCTTAATGTCTTGCAGGACAATTTTATGGGGCAGATGGTAGACGCACCAAATAGAAATAAAACATTACTGGATCTACTGATTACCAACAATACAGACCTGATCACCAATGTGGAAATACAGGGCAATTTAGGTAACAGCGATCACAGGTCAATTAGTTTCAGTATAAATCACACAAATAGGAAACATGAAGGGAACACAAAGACACTGAATTTCAAAAGAGCCAACTTCCCTAAACTACAAACTTTGCTAAAATGCATAAATTGGGATAAAATATTAGGAACAAAGAATACGTAGGAGAGATGGGTTTGCTTTAAGAGCATATTAAATAAGGGCATTAGCCAATGTATCCCATTGGGTAATAAATTTAAAAGAGCGAACACAAAATCCTGGATGGCATAACTCCAATGTAAAAATGCATATAAAAGCAAAGGAGAAGGCCTTCAAAATATACAAGATTGAGGGATCATCCTCAGCATTCAGACTTTATAAAGAATGCAACAAGAAATGTAAGGGTGCAATTAGGACGGCTAAGATAGAACATGAAAGACACATAGCGGAGGAGAGCAAAAAAAATCCCAAGAAATTCTTTAAGTATGTAAACAGTAAAAAAGGTAGGACAGACCATATTGGCCCCATAAAGAATGAGGAAGGACATCTGGTTACATAGGATGGGGAGATGGCGAAGGTATTGAATTTATTCTCAGTCTTCACGAGTGAATCGGGGGGCTTCAGTAACCAAAACTGCAGTGTTTATCCTCATGACACAACACAGGAAGCACCTCCATGATTAACAGAGGACAGAATTAAAATTAGACTTGAGAAACTTAACATTAATAAATCACCGGGACCAGATGGCTTGCATCCGAGGGTACTTAGGGAACTCAGTCAAGTGATTGCCAGACCGTTGTTCCTAATTTTTACAGACAGTCTATTGACTGGAATGGTACCAGCTGATTGGAGAAAAGCCAATGTAGCACCAATATTTAAAAAGGGCCCAAAATACATCCCTGGGAATTACAGACCAGTTAGCCTAACATCAATAGTATGTAAACTCTTGGAGGGGATGATAAGGGACTATATACAAGATTTTAGTAATAAGAACGATATCATTAGCAGTAATCAGCATGGATTCATGAAGAATCGTTCTTGCCAAACCAATCTATTAACCTTCTATGAGGAGGTGAGTTGCCATCTAGATAAAGGAAGGCCCGTAGACGTGGTGTATCTGGATTTTGCAAAAGCATTTGACACAGTTCCCCATAAACGTTTACTGTACAAAATAAGGTCCGTTGGCATGGACCATAGGGTGAGTACATGGATTGAAAACTGGCTACAAGGGCGAGTTCAGAGGGTGGTGATAAATGGGGAGTGCTTAGAATGGTCAGGGGTGGGGAGTGGGGTTCCCCAGGGTTCTGTGCTGGGACCAATCCTATTTAATTAGTTTATAAACGACCTGGAGGATGGGATAAACAGTTCAATCTCTGTATTTGCAGACGATACTAAGCTAAACAGGGCAATAACTTCTCCGCAGGATGTGGAAACCTTACAAAAAGACCTGAACAAATTAATGGGGTGGGCGACTACATGGCAAATGAGGTTCAATGTAGGAAAATGTAAAATAATGCATTTGGGTGGCAAAAATATGAATGCAATCTATACACTGGGGGGAGAACCTCTGGGGGAATCTAGGATGGAAAAGGACCTGGGGGTCCTAGTAGATGATAGGCTCAGCAATGGCATGCAATGCCAAGCTGCTGCTATTAAAGCAAACAGAATATTGGCATGCTTTAAAAGGGGGATCAACGCAAGAGATAAAACGATAATTCTCCCACTCTACAAGGCTCTGGTCTGGCTGCACCTGGAGTATGCTGTCCAGTTCTGGGCACCAGTCCTCAGGAAGGATGTACTGGAAATGGAGCGAGTACAAAGAAGGGCAACAAAGCTAATAAAGGGTCTGGAGGATCTTAGTTATGAGGAAAGGTTGCAAGCACTGAACTTATTCTCTCTGGAGAAGAGACGCTTGAGAGGGGATATGATTTCAATTTACAAATACTGTACTGGTGACCCCACAATAGGGATAAAACTTTTTTGCAGAAGAGAGTTTAATAAGACTCGTGGCCCCTCATTACAATTAGAAGAAAAGAGGTTTAACCTTAAACTACGTAGAAGGTTCTTTACTGTAAGAGCGCCAAGGATGTGGAATTCCCTTCCACAGGCAGTGGTCTCAGCGGGGAGCATTGAGAGCTTCAAGAAACTATTAGATAATCACCTGAATGACAGCAACATACAGGGATATACAATGTAATACTGACACATAATCACACACATAGGTTGGACTTGATGGACTTGTGTCTTTTTTCAACCTCACCTACTATGTAACTATGTAACTATATACCATGAGATCAGGAGCAGCAGCAGATGCCATTTATTTCCAAAGGCTGTGGTACTATGACAGACTGCATATTCTGTCAGACCAGACTGAAGTCAGGCAATCACTCTCAACCCTTCCTTCTACTCTTCCTTCCACGCTTCGTTCCACCCCAGCTGAGGCCTTCGACGTCCAACCTGGACCTTCCAGCCAGGAAGAAGTGGAGGAGCCCAGCTTGAGCCAGGTATAGCATTGTTCTACAGATTTCTTATCGTAAAATCAATGATGTTAACTAGATGTTATTATTGATCACTAATTGCTGATTTAATAAAGTGTTTTACATATCAATAGACAGTAGTGGCCAAAAATGTTTGGGACAGTCATGAGCTGAAAATTGTGTGTGATTGATGAATAAAAAAATAAAACTATGTCCCTTTTTCATACCCAGGAAAGCCCCAGCCAGGAAGAGAGTGTGGAATGTGGCAGCCAGGAGGAGGCTGTGGAATGTGGCAGCCAGGAGGTGGCAGGGGAAAGTGTCAGCCAGGAGGTGGCAGGGCAAGTGTCAGCCAGGAGGTGGTGGGGGTAAGTGGCAACTAGGAGGTGGCCCGGCCCAGTAGCCTGACCGAATCCCAGGTCCCTCACCTCCGCCTTCCAACCAAAAGGCCCAGGAAGGGGAGTAACGTGGAGGAGGCAGTGCTTGGGCTGATTCGGGAGGCTAATGCTGCCCTCAGAACCACCCCCACTCTTCAAGAGGGCCAACGCCTCATCTGTGAGGAAATTATGTATCTGTCCCTAAATAAGTGGTTGAGGGGCCAAGTCACATACAAAACACCTGTGTGAGTTCGACCATCCTCCTCCTCCTCCTCCACCTCCTGCCACAACTCCAAAACCACAGCCTGGAAGCAAGCCTGGAAGGAAGAGTGGAAGGAAGACAAGAGTGTGATGGCCTGGATTCAGTCTGGTCTGACAAAAGACACAGGCTGTTGTATGACCACATATATGTCAACTGCTGCTGTTCCTGATCTCTTGTAGTCCGCGACCGGATTGTGCTCACTATTATATGGACTCCTCATGCTACCAATTTTGCCTGTAAAATAGTTGATGTGTGCCCTGGGGTATAAAGGCTTCGCCAATTTCTCAATTTTCTCCAGCGGTGCCTTCCTCTTTATTTTTTTTATGACCCATAATAAATGGCTATTTTGAATTCACAAACACTTGCCTATGTGTTTTACTTAAAAAATGACAGTTTGTTTATGAGTAGGCAGGTACATTTCCTAAATACAATGTCTAATTAACAAGGTACACAAACACCAATCAACCTCCTTGAGGTTAAAAAAATACAAGATAATAATGGTGTTGTGGTAACTTGACACACAAAACTAAAAACAATATTATGGAAAGCACTAGGAAAAAAAAAACAAGGAGATCTTAATAAAAAAAAAGAAACACTATAAACAAAAATTAAATACATTATTATGGAGATCTGATGAAAACCAAAAAAATAAAATACTCAGGAGATCACGAGAAATAATAAAGAAATCATTTTTTCAGAACTCTGTGTGAATATCAGCAGCAAAACAACTTCATTATTCTAGCATTCTAAAGAAGAAGAGAATGCGCTGCTTTCAAAGATTTAAAAATTTGCAGCGTGACGAATGTGCTATCTCCATTACGAACGCTAGTTTTACCAGACCGAGTGCTTCTGTCTCGTAATTGATTCAGAGCATGCATGAAACTTGGTGCATCGGAATTGTGTACACATGATCGGAATTTACGAGAACGGATTTTGTTGTCGGAAAATTTGAGATCCATATCTCAAATTTTGTTTGTTGGAAATTCCAACGAAAAATGTCCGATGGAGCCTACACACGGTCGGAATTTCCGACAACAAGCTCCCATCGTTGTCGGAAAATCCAATCATGTGTACGCGTCATAAGGATGCTGCATTTACAGCCCTGGACACTTGCTGGGTCTATGCAATTCACAGATTCCACCCTAGTTCTGGCCCAGTATAGCTGGGATTAATAATTCAACTTTAAGGACCCCAGAACGAGAAGAACAAGTGGTCCACAGGGGGCAACTTCTTATGAAACTGGATTTTGGAAAAGGTGATCATTTATGTCTGCCAGACACTCTTTTCTCTCCAGCTTAACACATGGACTGTATCATCAGTCACAAGCAGTTATGGCTGCCTTAGTAACTGAGCATGGGATAGAGACAAAGTTCTCCACAGTTGTTTTTTTTATAACATACCACTTTTTGTTTTACATTTTACCAAAGGTGTTACCAAAAGCTGAACATCCCTTCCAGGGATTACAAAAAGATATATCCAGATGCCCAAGTCAGGATTTTACGAGTATGTATTTTGTCTGTATGGACATGTTTTCTGGATGTCCAGTGGCAAATGCTACTGCAAAGGCCACAGTAAAAAGTGTTATCAGAAGTAGTTTGTAAGTACAGAGTGCAGAATCTACAGAGAGTAACAGAGGAAATCATTTTTATAGGAGAGTCCTTACTAGAAGTTTTGAGGTTTTATTTTTACACCCCCTACTGTCTACAATGTAGCGGAATAATTAGAGTAAAAACTAGAAAACTTTTTCCTGAATGTTTTCTTATATTTTATCAAGCCCCTAAGGGGGTGTTGGACTCTCTCCCTATGGGATTTGGTTTGGGAGCGTGTTACTCCCTTGCTTATATTTTGTCACAGCAGCTGAAGTCCTCCATTTGGATCTCACAGAGAATGTTGCTGATCTTTTAAGGTTTTTGACAAACTCAACTCAAAATGTTGGTAGGATCTAAAACTAAAGCCAGGTGACTTGTGGATTGTTAAGAGACATTTAAATGTTTGGAGACTCAATGCAGCATATATTTCATGTACAAAACTTGAAGGAAAAGTCACCTGGATCCACACCAGACACTGCAAACATGACTAAATTAAAGAAATCTCTGTTTGATTTGTTTCCCTCTTGTGATCACAGTCTAGGGTACTTTTTTAATCAAATACTGTAATTGTAAGGGATATATATATATAACGTGATTTGAAAAGTAGTTTAGCCATGTTGAAGTCATGTTTGTCTTTTGTACGTCTTCCATTTTATGTAGAATTGTCTGTGTTTACATATGCTGATAAGTCAGCATGCCATCAATTAAGCTAGAAGGTCATTCTGGCCACAGGAATGTACTCTATAAGTACTCTGTAAATATGTCTTATCAATCATTTGTTTTTCACAATGAAAAGTCATTTTGTAATGAAAAAGCTATTCTCCACAATGGAGTTTTGCCTCTTTGGCCAGGACTACCTACACCTAAGCGTGTGGAGGTTCCAGGTTAAAGGCGATAGCAGGTAGAGTTAGTGATCAAAATATTGATCAAAAGGGAGGAGACTGTAAAGGAAATTTGTAAGTTCTGTATATAATTGTATTCTATTTTGTATGTATTGCACACTGCCCTCACTGTGCACACGCCACTAATAATTAAGTAACTAGTGGGTGAAGGGACAGGGGATTATAGCGGTGCTAAAGTACATAATGTGAAAAAGGAGAAAAAGATATAAAATTACAAAATTTTATTTAACACTATTAAATACATGAAAAAGAACAATAAAATGGTTAACAACCAGCAGACATATATATTGCGTGCGACCCAAATGAAATAGGGTGGGCCGGATGGAGACGGCCATCAAAGTAAAGGCTCGGTTTCCTACATGTTTCGCCAAGGCATTGGCTTCCTCAGGGAACAAGAGCTCTAATTCAATGTTAAAGAGATCTGTGCATAGGGATACAAAGAACATCATATGAACAAGCGAAAGTGTCAGACAATGAACTATTTTGCATCCATTCGAATCCATCTCCAGGCGCTTCTCCCCTCCACCAATCAACTTTCTTTTACCAAATTGTGTAAGTTCTATAGAGGCTTTCCTTACCCTATTTAATTGATGTATAATGCATCACCCCTCGTGTTCGTTTAACGTAATGTTTAATACATACCTAATATCCACCCATTTATTATTTTCAATATATTCCATTGCCAGGTCTACTGCGTGCCCCCTGCAAGCACAAATGCGGTGCAGCCTGCCCTTCCCCCTTGGGTGACATTTTTCGTGCCTCCCCTGGGTGTTGGTTTTTCAGGTATGTTTGTGATGCCGGGTTATTGGGGCCGCCTCTCTGTGGGACTGTCCAGCCACAATATTCCAATATTCAGTTATATGCAAAATAGTTCATTGTCTGGCACTTTCGCTTGTTCATATGATGTTCTTTGTATCCCTATGCACAGATCTCTTTAACATTGAATTAGAGCTCTTGTTCCCTGAGGAAGCCAATGCCTTGGCAAAACATGTAGGAAACCGAGCCTTTACTTTGATGGCCGTCTCCATCCGGCCCACCCTATTTCATTTGGGTCACACGCAATATATATGTCTGCTGGTTGTTAACAATTTTATTGTTCTTTTTCATGTATTTAAAAGTGTTAAATAAAATTTTGTAATTTTATATCTTTTTCTCCTTTTTCACATTATGTACTTTAGCACCGCTATAATCCCCTGTCCCTTCACCCACTAGTTACTTAATTATTTTGGGATGAGGTGCTGTATCCAATTGAACCACCTAGCCATAACCATATTACGCCACTAATAATGTTTTAAGTACATGTTTGCATTCTTTCGAGTCCTAATTAGAATCAGTCTGCCTATGTTACACCCCTTTTTACCATAAACGTATAATTGTTATATTGATGTGATTCCTACGTAATCATGTGTATAAAAACCTTCAATTGTGTCTTAATAAAGCAGAACAGTTACTGTATTTGGAAAGATTCGGAGTGTATCTTTTGTTTCCCTACTGCAGTAGTTAATAATTTGGAACCACTAATCAATATGAGGATAGGAGTTGGCTATCTATAAAATGGCCAGGTCACACCCGAAGACCACTTGTCGTCTAAAACTGCTAAACAAGTCCTGACTAAGCTGGATGGATGTCCTTTGGGGTTTTACCTGTCCACACACCCCACCCCTTCACTGGCCGTATTCCTGCTACACGACTTCAGGGCAGGATTCCACACCAGCCTCATCGCATTACTCCACTCACGAGTGCAAGAACCTGCAGTCAGCGGCTACTGATCCATGAGCCATAGACTTCCTGCTACAGACTGAACAAGATAAGGGGTTCATCATCAGCCCCTTCTCACAGTCGCCGTTTCAGATTTGGAGAGTCAGCCCTATTGGTCTTGGCGAGGGCAAGTTCTCCAATAAACTTTGCTTAGTGTGCGATTTATCTGCGCCTCATTTTTCACATATCCCAAGTCTAAATTCTCTGATTCCTTCCGAGGAACTTTCCCTCAAGTACGCATCGGTTGACCTGGCCATCCAGGCCATCATTAAGTTAGGTAGCGGCGCCTGGCTGTATAAAATGGATATCTCAGACGCGTTTAAACTCCTGCCTATTGAGCCATCCCTCTGGCGGTGGCACGGCATGAAGTGGAGGGATTCCTATTACTTTGCCACCAAGTGGCAAAAAGCAACCCATGACTGTTCGACATTTTCACCCAGTCCCTTACATGGATCCTGTCACACCAGGCCCAATGTCAGATGGTTATCCATTATCTCGATGATTTTTCTGCTCATCAAACTGCCGGACATACCCCCAGAAGACCTAGACAAGCAAAGAGTGGTGTTTAACAACCTCAACGTGCCCATAGCTGAACATAAAGTGGAAGGCCCGGCACATTCCATCACCTTCTTAGGCGTCATTCTGGATACGCATGCCATGCAGGCTAGTCTGCCTTCTGACAAGCTAGCCCGTATTGGGTCGGTCATTCATTAATTTACCCAAGCGCAAGGGTGTACTAAAAGACAGCTGCAGTCCTTGTTAGGGGTGCTCAATTTTGCCATGAGGATTATTCCTCAGGGTCGGTTGTTCATCTAATGGCTCTTGGTCTTTCTCGCTCAAGTACGGGACCCCGACCAAGTTCCCAGGTTAGACCCAGCAGCGATAGCAGACTTAGCAATGTGGAACAAGGGATGAGCCGAACACCCCCTGGTTCGGTTCGCAGCAGAACATGCCAACAGGCAAAAAATTTGTTCGTACACCGTTAAAGTCTATGGGACACAAACATGAATAATCCAAAGTGCTAATTTTAAAGGCTTATATCCAAGTTATTGTCATAAAAAGTGTTTGGGGACCTGGGTCCTGCCCCAGGGGACATGTATCAATGCAAAAAAAAGTTTTAAAAACGGCCGTTTTTTCGGGAGCAGTGATTTTAATAATGTTTAAAGTGAAACAATAAAAGTGAAATATTCCTTTAAATATTGTGCCTGGGGGGTCCCCTTAGTCTGCCTGTAAAGTAGCGCCTCTTTCCCATGTTTATAACAGCAAAATTACATTTCTAAAGGAAAAACTTTCATTTAAAATTGCTTACGGCTGTAATGTATTGTATTGTTTATACATAAAAAATCGGTAAAAAAATGGCGACAAGTCCTTTATTAAAAAATAAAAAAATAAAAATGTCCCACGAAGTCCATTCATCTTCTCTCGCTCCACCGGACCGAAAAAGAAAAAAACAAAAAACAAAGCTGTGACCATGGGAGGCACCCGCCGTATGATGCGTCTTCGCTTTGACAGTTCTTTCATAACTGAGGGCGGATCCACACGGTGGGAAGTCCCTGTGCGTCAGAGGGAGGCGGGGTCACCTGGGAACGTCACTGTGTGGCCCCACCCTCAGAACTGTGAAAGCGAAGACGCATCATGCGGCGGGTGCCTCCCATGGAGGTGGGTCGGTCGCAGCTTTGTTTTTTTTTTTTTCTTTTTTGGTCCGTCGGCAGAGCGAGAGAAGATGAATGGACTTCGTGGGACATTTTTAATTTTTTATTTTTTAATAAAGGACTTGTCCCAAGCTGTGTCTTGTCATTTGTCATTGTCAACATTTTGACACTTTTTTTGTGAAATGGTAGGGGTACATTTGTACCCCGGTACCATTTCACACAGGGGGGAGACCGGGATCTGGGGGTCCCCTTGTTAAAGGGGGCTTCTAGATTCCGATAAGCCCCCCACCCGCAGACCCCCATAACCACTGGGTAAGGGTTGTGGGGATGAGGCCCTTGTCCCCATCAACATGGGGATAAGGTGCTTTGGGGGGGCTACCCCAACGCACCCTCCCCATGTTGAGGGCATGTGGCTTGGTACGATTCAGGAGGGTATACAAAAGATACACTGCGCTAAGGTGCAAATATCAATCTGGAGATTATTAATGCATATGAGGTATACTGAAAATACTGCATAAGCGGCTTATCCAGCCACAGCAAGGCACAAAGGATATATATAAAAAACCAAGTGATTTAAAAGTGCAATGTGTAAATAATATACTAGATGTATACCATTTAGAATGAGAGTAGCGATTACTGAACTACTACCTGTATATATAATGGATGAAAAAAATCATTTATATAGTCTGAAATTTACCGTGTAAAAAAATAAATAAATATATCACAGTGATAAGTGCAAAACACAACAAAGTGCTAAGTGCCACACAATGAGTGTGAATATCAAATCCAAGATGTGGTACGTGATTATTAAAGTCCAATATATGAAAGAAATGCACATAAAGTCCATAAAAACAGTTCATAAAAAATCCAACGTGCGTGCATTAATCTTAGTGCTTTGTGCTCAGAATTCCATGCTCAAGTGCCATCCAGTGACCCCCCCGGGGACAGCTGCTCACCTCAGAGCGTGCGACTCAGCTGTGAGACTGCGTCTAAACACGCTTACGAGCCATCCCACGACTCAGTGATGGAATCTAGATACACAGTTTTCAGCAGCAACTCCACAGTTAGGAATAAAGGAAAAGAAAAACTGGATAGTGTGATATCGTTTATAAATATTTATTAGAATAAAAGCTCCCTACATTAGGGTACTCACATTTGCAAGGTGCGTGAGTGCACCAATCTGATAACAGTCTCCAAAGTTTGCCTCAAAGTTTGCCTGTCAGGAGGGATAAGCTGTGCATCGCATCTCAGTGGAGTGAAAGGCTCCGTGCTCCGTCCTGGCCCTTCCCCTACGTGTGTTTGACACAGGGTCACGTGTCTTCATCAGGGGGTTCATGGGGGGGCGCTCTTTCATCCCCCCCTCTTTTCCTGCGGCCTGCCAGGTTGCGTGCTCGCATAAGGGTCTGGTATGGATTTTTGGGGGGACCCCCACGCCATTTTTTTTTATTTTGGTGCGTGGTTCCCCTTAAAAGCCATACCAGACCTGAAGGGCCTGGTATGGAATTTGGGGGGACCCCCACGCATTTTTTTTTTAAATTTTGGTTCCGGGTTCCCTTAATATTCATACCAGACCCAAAGGGCCTGGTAATGGACTGGGGGGATCCCAATGAGTTATTTTATCTGTATTGCCGGGACCGACAATTCATTATAGCCGCAAGTACTTTTAAATGACTTTTTTTCCTTTAGAAATGTCATTTTGTGCAGGGACTATTCTAAACATGGGAAAAATGCGCCACTTTAAAGGCATACTATAGACACCCCCCAGGTACGAAATTTAAAGGAATATTTCACTTTTATTGTTTCACTTTAAGCATTATTAAAATCACTGCTCCCGAAAAAATGGCCGTTTTTAAAACTTTTTTTTGCATTGATACATGTCCCCCGGGGCAGGACCGAGGTCCCCAAACACTTTTTATGACAATATGCATATAAGCCTTTAAAATTAGCACTTTTGATTTCTTCCATAGACTTTTAAAGGGTGTTCCGCGGCTCAAGTTCATGGCGAACTGTCAGAGAGCGTACCTCGGCGGGCAGGGTGCTCGCAGCGGTGTGCATCGGGGCGCGTCGGCGAGCGCGTTCCTGTGGACTCCACTGTTCCTCGTGGTGCTGGCATGTGTGTCCGGGGTCGGCCTGATGTGCACGCCGGTGTGCGGGGGCGCGCGCGCGCGTTGGCGGGTGCGCGCACCTGTGTGTGCTGGTGCGCGCACGTGCACATCGTTTGGCGCCAAACGGCCCATTTAAGCCGGCGTCCCTCTGTGATCAGTGCTGCCTGAGCAACAGCTTGCCGTCCTAGTGCCTGACCCTTGTATTCCTGATTACCTGACGACCCGGCCTTGTCTAATGGACCTCCCCTTGAACTCTGCCTGTACCTGACCTCTGCCTGTTTGACCATCCGTTTGCCTGCTCCACTGTACCTCTGCTGCCTGTCTGTTACCGAACCCGGCCTGCCTCCTGACCATCCGTTTGCCTGCTCCACTGTACCTCTGCTGCCTGTCTGTTGCCGAACCCAGCCTGTCTCCTGACAATCCTGCTCAGTCTTGTTGCCTGTGTTCCAGCCAGTTCCAGCCATCTCACCTGTTCATCCTGCAGTATCTGGACTGTTGCATACAGGCTCTCATACCACTCCGTACTCCTGAGTAGGGATGAGCTGAACACCCCCCGGTTCGGTTCGCACCAGAACCTGTGAACGGACCGAAAGTTCGCACGAACGTTAGAACCCCATTGACGTCTATGGGACTCGAACGTTCAAAATCAAAAGTGCTCATTTTAAAGGCTAATTTGCATGGTATTGTCCTAAAAAGGGTTTGGGGACCCGGGTCCTACCCCAGGGGACATGTATCAATGCAAAAAAAACTTTTAAAAACGGCCGTTTTTTCGGGAGCAGTGATTTTAATGATGCTTAAAGTAAAAAAAAAAAAAGTGAAATATTCCTTTAAATATCGTACCTGAGGGGTGTCTATAGTATGCCTGTAAAGTGACGCGTGTTTCCCGTGTTTAGAACAGTCCCTGCACCAAATGTCATTTTTAAAGGAAAAAATCTCATTTAAAACTGCTTGCGGGTTTAATGTAATGTCGGGTCCTGGCAATATGGATGAAAATCAGTGAGACAAACGGCATGGGTACCCCCCAGTCCATTACCAGGCCCTTTGGGTCTTGTATGGATATTAAGGGGAACCCCGCACCCAAATTAAAATAAGGAAAGGTGTGGGGCCACCAGGCCCTATATACTCTGAACAGCAGTATACAGGCTGTAGGTTTGTTGTTAAGTAGAATCTCTTTGTAATTTTGAACGGGTACATTTTTAACGTGTTTAGCTCCAGCCAAAAAATCTTTTTTAAGCTTTTTGGAAAACATAGGGAAGGGTTATCACCCCTGTGACATTTGTTTTGCTGTCTTTCCTCCTCTTCAGAAGATTTCACCTCACTTTTTGTCCCAATGGATTGGAAAGCATCAGTGGAAAGGAGAAATGTTTTTCCCATATTAACTCTTACAGGAGAGAATTTCCCTTCCTAGGGGTAGATTTCACTTCCTGTTGTCTCCTTCCGTTTGCAAGTAGGAGTCGTTTGTAAGTTAGTTGTTTGAAAGTAGGGTCCTGCCCTATATACTCAGCAGAAATTTGGGCCTTAGGTGTTGCTGTGGCCACAACACTGTAAGCCCTCACAGGGCTCTGCTGTGAAATATTAGATCAAGAATTGTAATTACATGCCCCTGTTGAACAGGAGCTGAAAAATTAGGCCTTAGGCACTGGTGCTGGTGCCACAACACTGCAACCCCTCACAGACACTCTAGTTGGAATGCAGGAACGAGCCCTGCTGCAAAGTATTGCATCAAAAATTGTAATTACACGCCCCTGTTAAACAAGGGCTGAAAAATTGGGCCTTAGGCACTGGTGCTGGTGCCACAACACTGCAACCCCTCACAGACACTCTAGTTGGAATGCAGGAACGAGCCCTGCTGCAAAGTATTACATCAAAAATCGTAATTACACGCCCCTGTTAAACAGGGGCTGAAAAATTGTGCCTTAGGCACTGGTGGTGGCACCCAGAACCAAAAATGTTCTTACAAGCTATCAGCGTGATGATTGAGGAGGAAGAGGATAATTACTCAGGGATAGTCACTCAGCATCAGCATAGGCAGTCTTTGAAGGGATCTGAGATTTCAAAAAAAATTATTCGGTTACATCAGCATCAGGTGCTTGGTAACTGGTGGTGATCCAAGACTCATTCATTTTTATGAAGGTCAGTCGATCGACCGAGTCAGTGGACAGACGCACCCTGTGATCGGTTACCACGCCTCCAGCAGCACTGAATGTGCGTTCCGAAAGAACGCTGGATGCAGGACAGGCCAGTAGCTCAATTGCATACTGTGCAAGCTCTGGCCAGTGATCCATCCTCAAGACCCAGTAACCCAGAGGATTTTCGGTGGGAAAGGTGTCCAAGTCTGATCTTGCCCCTAGGTATTCCTGCACCATGTAAAACAGACGCTGGCGATGGTTGCTGGAACCGATCATACCTTGGGGCTGCGGACCAAAAAATTGTCTGAACGCATCGGTCAGACGGCCACCTTCTCCACCGCTCCTTCTTTGACTGACCGAAGCCTCAGCAACACGTTGTCCAGAAACAGGAGTTTGTAACCTCCCAGTCTCTGGGAACGCGTTGCACAGACCTTTCTGCAAGGCCTCCCGAAGATGTTTCATCCTCTGCTCCCTCTGCGATGGCAAGATAAGGTCCGCAACCTTACCCTTGTAACGTGGATCAAGGAGGGTTGCCAGCCAGTATTGGTCCTTCTCCTTGATACCACGAATACGAGGATCCTTACGCAGGCTTTGCAGGATCAGGGAGGCCATGCAGCGTAGGTTTGCTGAGGCATTCGGTCCGGAGTCCTCTGGGTCACTAAGGACGACATGGTCCGCAGCCACCTCCTCCCAGCCACGTACAAGCCCATGTGTTTCTTGGGACTGATCCCTTAAAGACTGCTGCTGATGCTGAGTGCCAGGCTCCACCTCCATACTGACACAATCTTCCTCCTCCTCCTCTTCCTCCTCGTCCTCTTCCTGTGTGATCGGCGGGCACGCAGGAACACTGTCTGGATAAAGGGGGCCTTGAGAGCTAAGGAAGTCCTCCTCTTCCTGCCTCTGTTCTGCCTCAAGTGCCCTGTCCATTATTCCACGCAGCGTGTGCTCCAACAGGTGGACAAGGGGGACAGTGTCACTGATGCATGCACTGTCACTGCTCACCATCCTCGTGGCCTCCTCAAATGGTGACAGGACAGTGCATGCATCCCTGATCATCGCCCACTGGCGTGGGGAAAAAAAAACAAGCTCCCCTGACCCTGTCCTGGTGCCATAGTCGCACAGGTACTCATTGATGGCCCTCTGCTGCGTGTGCAGCCGCTGCAGCATGGCCAGCGTTGAGTTCCACCTGGTGGGCATGTCACAGATTAGGCGGTTCTTGGGCAGGTTAAACTCCTTTTGGAGGTCCGTCAGCCGAGCACTAGCATTATATGACCGGCGGAAATGCACACAGACTTTCCTGGCCTGCCTCAGGACATCCTGTAAGCCCGGGTACCTGCCCAAGAACCGCTGCACCACCAAGTTAAGGACGTGAGCCAAACAGGGCACATGGGTCATTTGTCCCTGTCGGAGGGCAGAGAGGAGGGTGGTGCCATTGTCGCAAACCACCATTCCTGCCTTAAGTTGGCGTGGCATCAACCACCTCTGAACCTGCCCCTGCAGAGCTGACAGAACCTCTGCCCCAGTGTGGCTCCTGTCCCCCAAGCACACCAGCTCAAGCACCGCATGGCATCCTTTGGCCTGCGTACTTGCGTAGCCCCTTGAACGACTACGGAGCACCGCTGGTTCCGAGGAAGAGGCCATGGAGGAAGAAGAAGAGGAGGGGGTGGAGGAGAGAGGTGTGTCACAATCATTAGCATTTTGGAGGCGTGGTGGCGGAACAACCTCCAACACTACTGCACCTTGTCCTGCATCCTTCCCAGCTGCCAGCAGAGTCACCCAATGCGCCGTGAAACTTAGGTAACGTCCCTGTCCATGCCTGCTGGACCACGAGTCAGCGGTAATATGCACCTTACCGCTGACCGCCCTGTCCAGCGAGGCATGGACATTGCCTTCCACATGCTGGTAGAGAGCCGGAATTGCCTTCCGTGAGAAAAAGTGGCGTTTGGGTACCTGCCACTGAGGAACCGCACATTCCACAAACTCACGGAAGGGGGCAGAGTCTACCAACTGAAAAGGCAGCAGTTGAAGTGCTAGCAATTTTGCCAAGCTAGCATTCAACCGTTGGGCATGTGGATGGCTGGGAGCAAACTTCTTTCGGCGGTGCAGCAGCTGGGGCAGGGAAATTTGCCTGGTACAAGCTGACGTCGGTGTACCAAAATCAGATTGCCCACAAGTACGTGGCTGTGACACACCTAATTCTACACCTTCATTCCTCTCAGTGCAGGTCTCAGAGAGGACTGAAGGTCTAGTGGGGTTGGAAATCTCAGCTGATGAGGAGCAAGCAGAGGTCCTCTTTGTTCTTTGGTGTGGGTCTTTTAGATACGCTTGCCAACGAACTGCATGGCAGGTCAACATATGTCTGGTCAAGCATGTGGTACCCAAGCGGGAGATGTTTTGGCCACCCGAGATACGCTTGAGACATATGTTGCAAATAGCAGCGGTGCGATCTGATGCACTCGTCTCAAAAAAGGCCCACACCAAAGAACTTTTTGAATAACGCGCAGAGACTGCAGCACCCTGCACATGTGGAGCTTTGGGGTGTGATGCAGTCAATGTGCTGCCCTTAGGCTGGCCCCTGGAGGGCATCCTGCCTCGTTGGTGATGTGCCGCCTCCTCCTCCTCCTCCTCCTCCTCCTCTCTCCTATCAGGCACCCACGTTGAGTCAGTGACCTCATCATCCCCTCCCTCCTCATCACTGGAGCAAACCTGGCAGTATGCTGCAGCAGGGGGAGCATGACTGCCAGATTGCTGTCCTTCTTGGGCACCCCCTCTGTCCGTGCTCGTGTTACTGCCTTCATCGAGCTCAGTATCATCATCAGAGCCTTCCAAACGCTGGGCATCCTCCTGGAGCATGTACCCAACACTGTGGTCAAACAGTTCGAGGGACTCCTCAGGAGGACATGGTGGGGCTAGGGAAGGAGTCACTGATGACATTGAGCCAAGGGAAGAGGCCGCTGCTTTGCCAGACAAAGTACCCTGGGCATGGGTGAGAGAGGATGAGGAGGATGAGGACGGCTTGGTCATCCACTCGACCAAGTCTTCTGCATGTTGCGGCTCAACATGGCCAGCTGCCGAAAAAAAGGCCAAGCGTGTCCCATGGCCACGTGCTGATGAGGATGCACCGTCTCCACGACCAGCACTAGACACAGAGCCTGCTTGCCCTCTCTTATTGGCTTGTGACTGTCTGCCTCTCCTTCTTGGCCTTCCAGACATACTAATGGCCTGTAGCTGCACTAAGCTGGGATATATATATATATATATATATATATATATGTACTGATACTGCAGCTAGCAAAATCAACTGCCTGCCTGTAGTATGAGAACACCACCAACCTTCTACAGGTAGCTTTAGCTGAACACTGTGAGGTGGACGCACCCCACTAACTTGTAGGTTTAGCTGAACACTGTGAGCAGGGCGCACCCCACTAACTTGTAGGTTTAGCAGAACACTGTGAGCAGGACGCACTGCACTAACTGTAAATAGTCTAGCTGCCTGACTGTGGTACTAATAGGATCAAAAGAACACCAGCAATTTTCTTTAAAATACTGTAACAAGACAAGCCTGCCTGTCAGTAAGAAGATAACAGGAACGGATCTAGCTGAACACTGTGAGCAGGACGCACCCCACTAGCTTGTAGGTTTAGCTGAACACTGTGAGGTGGACGCACCCCACTAACTTGTAGGTTTAGCTGAACACTGTGAGCAGGACGCACCCCATTAACTTGTACGTTTAGCAGAACACTGTGAGCAGGACGCACTGCACTAACTGTAAATAGTCTAGCTGCCTGACTGTGGTACTAATAGGATCAAAAGAACACCAGCAATTTTCTTCAGGTAGCTGTATTTACTGTAACAAGACAAGCCTGCCTGTCAGTAAGAAGATAACAGGAACGGATCTAGCTGAACACTGTGAGCAGGACGCACCCCACTAGCTTGTAGGTTTAGCTGAACACTGTGAGGTGGACGCACCCCACTAACTTGTAGGTTTAGCTGAACACTGTGAGCAGGACGCACCCCACTAACTTGTAGGTTTAGCAGAACACTGTGAGCAGGACGCACTGCACTAACTGTAAATAGTCTAGCTGCCTGACTGTGGTACTAATAGGATCAAAAGAACACCAGCAATTTTCTTCAGGTAGCTGTATTTACTGTAACAAGACAAGCCTGCCTGTCAGTAAGAAGATAACAGGAACGGATCTAGATGAACACTGTGAGCAGGACGCACCCCACTAGCTTGTAGGTTTAGCTGAACACTGTGAGCAGGACGCACCCCACTAACTTGTAGGTTTAGCAGAACACTGTGAGCAGGACGCACTGCACTAACTGTAAATAGTCTAGCTGCCTGACTGTGGTACTAATAGGATCAAAAGAACACCAGCAATTTTCTTCAGGTAGCTGTATTTACTGTAACAAGACAAGCCTGCCTGTCAGTAAGAAGATAACAGGAACGGATCTAGATGAACACTGTGAGCAGGACGCACCCCACTAGCTTGTAGGTTTAGCTGAACACTGTGAGGTGGACGCACCCCACTAACTTGTAGGTTTAGCTGAACACTGTGAGCAGGACGCACCCCACTAACTTGTAGGTTTAGCAGAACACTGTGAGCAGGACGCACTGCACTAACTGTAAATAGTCTAGCTGCCTGACTGTGGTACTAATAGGATCAAAAGAACACCAGCAATTTTCTTCAGGTAGCTGTATTTACTGTAACAAGACAAGCCTGCCTGTCAGTAAGAAGATAACAGAAACGGATCTAGCTGAACACTGTGAGCAGGACTTACCCCACTAGCTTGTAGGTTTAGCTGAACACTGTGAGGTGGACGCACCCCACTAACTTGTAGGTTTAGCTGAACACTGTGAGCAGGACGAACCCCACTAACTTGTAGGTTTAGCAGAACACTGTGAGCAGGACGCACTGCACTAACTGTAAATAGTCTAGCTGCCTGACTGTGGTACTAATAGGATCAAAAGAACACCAGCAATTTTCTTCAGGTAGCTGTATTTACTGTAACAAGACAAGCCTGCCTGTCAGTAAGAAGATAACAGAAACGGATCTAGCTGAACACTGTGAGCAGGACGCACCCCACTAGCTTGTAGGTTTAGCTGAACACTGTGAGGTGGACGCACCCCACTAACTTGTAGGTTTAGCTGAACACTGTGAGCAGGACGCACCCCACTAACTTGTAGGTTTAGCAGAACACTGTGAGCAGGACGCACTGCACTAACTGTAAATAGTCTAGCTGCCTGACTGTGGTACTAATAGGATCAAAAGAACACCAGCAATTTTCTTCAGGTAGCTGTATTTACTGTAACAAGACAAGCCTGCCTGTTAGTAAGAAGATAACAGAAACGGATCTAGCTGAACACTGTGAGCAGGACGCACCCCACTAGCTTGTAGGTTTAGCTGAACACTGTGAGGTGGACGCACCCCACTAACTTGTAGGTTTAGCTGAACACTGTGAGCAGGACGCACCCCACTTACTTGTAGGTTTAGCAGAACACTGTGGGCAGGACGCACTGCACTAACTGTAAATAGTCTAGCTGCCTGACTGTGGTACTAATAGGATCAAAAGAACACCAGTAATTTTCTTTAAAATACTGTAACAAGACAAGCCTGCCTGTCAGTAAGAAGATAACAGGAACGGATCTAGCTGAACACTGTGAGCAGGACGCACTGCACTAAATGTAAATAGTCTAGCTGCCTGACTGTGGTACTAATAGGATCAAAAGAACACCAGTAATTTTCTTCAAAATACTGTAACAAGACAAGCCTGCCTGTCAGTAGGAATATAACAGGAACGGATCTAGCTGAACACTGTGAGCAGGACGCACTGCACTAAATGTAAATAGTCTAGAAGATAACAGGAACGGATCTAGCTAAACTGAATACAGTGTATATATATATATATATATGCAACACCTGGGATGCATATATATACACAATACACTTTAAGTGCAGCTAACTGACTGACTGTCCTGCCTAATCTAGCTAACTCAAATGAAATGACACTGTCTCTCTCTCTCTCTAAGCACACCGGAACACACTGCACAGGGCCGCCGTGCAGGCGGCCTTATATAGTGTGGGGCGTGTACTAAATCCCCTGAGCCATAATTGGCCAAAGCCTCCTTGGCTTTGGCCAATTATGGCTCTCTGTTAAGGCGGCGCTGTGATTGGCCAAGCATGCGGGTCATAGTGCATGCTTGGCCAATCATCAGCAAGCAATGCACTGCAATGCCGCAGTGAATTATGGGCCGTGACGCGCCACACGAATTTGGCGCGAACGGCCCATATCGTTCGCAATTCGGCGAACGATCGAACAGCCGATGTTCGAGTCGAACATGGGTTCGACTCGAACACGAAGCTCATCCCTACTCCTGAGCCTCCTGTTTGCTTTACCAGGGGCCGCGAGTTGGACGCGTAAGGGAGTCTACCTTCTGCCCAAGCGGACTCACTGGTCTGGTAAGTAGGAGCTTGACAGTATCAGGCAGCCATGACCGAGTCCGGGCAGGGGGCTTCCCCTATGGATGAGCTCTGCAGACATCTGGCGGGATTGACCCAAGCGGTGAAAAGCTTACAAGAGGGATATTCAAGTCTGGAAGAGCGTGTACAGGCCCTATCTGTACCCTCCGGTCCACAAGGGACTGCAGCCGCAACCTCAGCACCCTCCGTAGTCATGCTACCTCCAGAGCCCAAAGTACCAGTACCAGAAAGATTTTTTGGAGACCGAAGTAGGTATCGTGCTTTCCGGAATGCATGTAATCTCTATTTCGCCCTTCAGCCACGCACCTTCTCTCTAGAGGTTACTAAGGTGGGCTTCGTTATCTCCTTGTTATCTGGTGAACCTCAAACTTGGGCCCACCGACTTTTGGAGCAGAAATCTGACGTCTTGGAAAGTCTGGATGCCTTCTTTGGGGCAATGTCTCAACTTTACGAAGACCCCCAGCTAACTGCCACTGTAGAAGCCACCCTACACTCCCTCCGTCAAGGCCGTCAAGCTGCAGAGGATTACGCTGTCGAATTCAGGCGCTGGAGCTCAGATACGGCGTGGAACGACGCAGCCCTGCGCCATCAGTTTAGGATGGGCTTGTCAGATCCTCTCAAGGATGAGCTAGCACGGGTTGGGGTGCCTCAGACTCTGGAAGAATTAATCAACCTGTCCATTCAAATTGATCGTAGGTTGAGAGAACGACGCACCGAAAGATCCACCAGTACCTATCGTCCCACCTGGATGCTCCCACAAGTTCCCAAACCTCCCAGTAGGCCTCCCACTCCACCACCAGTTCCGGCTAGTGATGCACCAGAACCCATGCAGCTAGGTCTGCTTCGTCCCTCTTTGACTCCTGAAGAGAAGTTACGCAGACGGGCTCATAACCTTTGTCTCTACTGTGGAGAACCTGGGCACTATGCCAGCCTTTGCCCTAACAAAACGCGTAAGTGTCGTTCCGCTGTTCGTACCTGTGCCACTATTTTGCCAACACCTGGTACACATCTAACTATCTCTGTCACTTTACAGCTTCCCGGAAAGGCTATCCAAGTTCCAGTCATCATTGACTCCGGAGCCTGCAGTTGTTTTATCGACCTGACCTTTGCTACTCAACATGACATACCTCTCCAACCCAAGACTCAAAGCCTGGCTGTTCATCTTGCAGACGGTTCTGCCCTCCGTTCCGGCCCGGTCACTCAGGAAACCGTCCCCTTAGAAGCTATTATGGGCCCTCAGCACCGGGAATATCTCTATTTGGATGCTATCTCCTCACCTCTCTTCCCAGTCATTCTTGGAATGCCATGGCTGCAGGTTCACAACCCCCAAATCAACTGGGCTGCTGGAAGTATTGAGTTTCTCTCAGAGTACTGTCAACAACATTGTCTGCAAAGAGCCGACCTTGAGGTTTCCCAACTTCTCTGTTTACATCCTGATGCAAACCTGCTCCAAGCTATTCCAGAGCCCTACCGAGATTTCTCGGATGTATTCAGCAAGAAAGGTGCAGAGATACTACCTCCACACAGGCCCTACGACTGTCCTATAGAGTTGCTACCTGGAACCGAGGTACCCTTCGGCCGGATCTTTCCGTTGACTGAGCAGGAGCTGGGCACCCTGAAGCAGTACTTAGATGAAAATTTGAAGAAGAAGTTTATCCGCCCGTCCACTTCCCCGGCCGGTGCTGGCTTATTCTTTGTAGAGAAGAAGGATCATTCTCTTCGACCATGCATCGATTATCGAGAATTAAACAAGATAACGATTAAAAATCGCTACCCGCTACCCCTGGTGCCTGAGTTATTCCAAAGGTTGGGAACTGCCAGAATTTTCATGAAATTGGATCTTCGCGGAGCCTATAACCTAATCCGCATCCGAGAGGGAGACGAGTGGAAGACCGCTTTTCGCACTCGTTTTGGGCATTTCGAGTATCTCGTTATGCCCTTCGGTCTTTGTAATGCCCCAGCCACTTTCCAACACTTTGTGAACGACATTTTTAGGGAATTTTTGGACCTCTACGTCATTGTTTACCTGGATGACATTCTTATCTTTTCCTCTTCCTTGGCTGATCATCGCAGGCACGTCCAGAATGTCCTTGCTTGGCTCAGGCAACACGGTTTATACGCTAAACTTGACAAATGTGAGTTCGAACTCCAATGTATCCAATTTCTGGGACTCATTATTTCTGTTGAAGGTATTAAGATGGACCCACAGAAGGTGTCCGCCATCCTGGATTGGCCTGCACCTACAGACAGGAAAGGGGTCCAACGCTTTGTAGGATTTTCCAATTTTTATAGGAAATTCATTAAAGACTTTTCTAAAATCATTGCCCCATTACGGAACTTACAAAACAGGGAACCCGATTCTGTTGGACGTCCAGGGCACAATCGGCCTTCGAAAAATTAAAGGGTCTGTTCACACCTGCCTCTATCCTCAAGCACCCTAACCCTGCCCTACCGTTTGTGCTGGAGGTTTATGCTTCGGAGATCGCAGTAGGGGCAGTACTCTCTCAGCGCCAGGGTCCCAAGGCTCTTCTGTTCCCAATAGCGTTCTTTTCTCGCAAACTCTCTATGTCTGAAAGGAATTATGATGTGGGAGATCGGGAGCTCTTGGCCATCAAGACGGCTCTGGAGGAGTGGCGCTATCTTCTGGAGGGTGCTGTACATCCTATTCTCATCTATACTGATCACAAAAACTTGGAATACTTAAGATCTGCCAAGAGACTTAAACCACGACAGGCTAGATGGACGCTCTTCTTCTCCCGCTTCTTATTTCACATCACTTACAGACCTGGCTCTAAAAATGTGAAACCAGATGCATTGTCACGAATGTTTCATGATTCCAAAGAAACCGCTCCTCCAGACACTATCCTGCCGGTGGGAAATTTTTTACTTCTTCAGGGAGATTTAATTTCCAGAATTAGGCAAGCCTCCTCAGAAATTCCCCAACCCACTGGGACCAGCTTAAGCGACGGGTTGCTTTGGCACGAAGGCAAGATCATGGTTCCTGTCACGGAACGTCCCACACTCCGCTTGAGTGCTTCCGTCATATACCACTTCCTCCCAGTCTGTATACAGATATCAGATATTCCAACCTCTCTGAGCAGAAAACAAGGCGACACTTGCTTCACTGCTAACATGGACTGTTTATTATGAATCAGTTACAAGACTTTATATGCTGTTGGAACCTCCTCTAACAATACAACTGTAACTTAATTAACATGAGCTAATTATCTAATCCTTTATACAGCCTAGGTGACTGAGACATGACCTTTCGCCCAGACTTGTGGTCACCGAGCTTCACACAGTTAATTAACACAAATAACAATGGGTGAAAAGACTCTTAGAGCCACACTAGACTTATTTACAATAAACACATTATAGCAGAATTGATGACATTAAACAGTACGAGTCCCAATGGTATAAATCAGTCACCATTCTAATATGGCATATAAAGGGTTCCCAGAGTCTGTGTGTTTTTGGGGGGACATGGAGCTGAATCCAAAGTAACACCATCCCCAGGGTCCCCAGGCATACAGCTCACAGAGAGCACCATTCCCCCAAATGCTAGGGCCCATAATCAAAAGGCAACAGGCCCGCACCCAGTCCTCTCCAACAGCCTCTGTCCCGGCCAGGTCCATCACATTTCTCCCCTTTCGGCAGGAGACTAACACAGGAGGGGACCCCAGACGGGTTGACTCCGAAGTTAGTCAGTAGTTCCAGTCCTCTAATGCCTGTACCCACACAGTACCCCAAATAAATTATTCCAAACAGAGTATTACTCACCCAGCCAACCTCTGCCTCTCTCAGAGAACATATCTGCCGCTGGGGAGAGGCCCGGACTGGCCCTTCTCCCTGGAATCCTTTCTGCCGCTGGAGAGAAGACAGGGTGTCTGGGCTCACTCTGTCATGCTGTTGGGGATCGGGGCCCACTGCCCAGCATCCCTGGGGTATACAGGTGGAGACTGAAGTCCCATCCACCTTCACAGGAAATCCATCCTCTGTTAGTTGAGGGCAGAGTCCAGCAGTCCTTGGCCCTGTTGCCAGCCCTTCTGCTGGAAACCCCACACCATCTGTTCCGGCTAACTGTTGGAGAGGGAGGCCGACTGCCCCGCCTCCCTGGAACTCTGTAGTTGTTGCCGGTGCTGGGCAGAGGTTGGTAGCACTCTGCCCTGTTGCCAGCACTTCTGCTGGGGACTCCGCATCCTCCGCTCCGGCTAACCGTTGGGGCAGGAGGCTGGCTTCCTCCACTCCCAAACTGTGTAGCTGCCATTGGGGAGGTGAGCCGGCTGCTTCCTTTTCCATTCCCTCATCTGGCTGCTGGGACGACATGTCGATGGTACTGTCTCCCAGGTACACGGATCTTTGCTGGGGAGGAAAGCCCACTTCCTCCACCCTGGCCAACTGTTGGGGAGGGACAACACACACCTCCTCTCCCTTCTCCACCTGTATCTGCTGCTGGGAAGTGATTGCCATCTTCTCAGCCTGAGTCTCCACAATTGCTGCAGGTGTGGGGCAGAGGTCTTGGACCCTCTGTCCGGTTGCCAGCACTTCTGCTGGGGGTTTGCCAGGTGGTTCCTCCTCTACAGAAACGTCTATTAAATCCCCAGTCTCTGGAATTGGTAAAAGTGTGGGACAGAGGTCTTGGACCCTCTGTTCAGTTACCAGATCTTCAGCTGGAGAAGTTTGTTTTAACTCCATAGATGCTGCTGGCAGAAAATCACATGTCCCTGTCAGTGTTGTGGGAGAAAGGCCGACTACCCCTTCTCTCAGGAAGGCTGAAGCCACTGTTGGTGCTGGGCAGAACACAGTGAACTTTGGCCCTGATAGCAGCTCTTCTGCTGGAGGCTCATCAGGTTGTTTTTCCTCAGCAGAAAAGTCTATCAAATCCCATGTCTCTGCAACTGATGTCTGGGGATAGAGGTTCACCATCTCCTGTCCATGGAACCCAGAAGATGCTATCATTTCTGGGCAGAGGTAAGCAGAGCTCTGCCCTGTTGTCAGCACTTCAGGTTTGGGGACGGCAATCTCCGGATTTTCCACTGCCGATTCTCTGGCATGCTGCTGAACTTGTTCTAGCAGTTTCCTGTATGCCCTTTCCAGATGCTGTTCCTTCCTTAGCAAATGGTCCAGATCAGGTTTGAGGTCTGAGACCCCTGCAAGACCGAGCATAGACTCTCTATAGTCTCTCAGGTCCTCAAGGTCAGGTTCCCCTTCATCGCCAAACATAAAAAGATCTGTAAGGCTCTCCCACAGCAATCCAGGGCCGCCAAAGTCATATCCCTCCGGAGAGCATTCTGTTGTCTCCCCTAAATATCCCTCCTCTGCGTGCCATTGCAGAGCCCGATAACGATTGTCCAGCTCTATCTCCTGCTGGACCAACCTGTCCAACTCAGTCACCCATTGCTCCTGGGGCTGCTCTCCCAGGAATGCCATCCGCAATGCCCGTTGGTCACTGGCCCGTTGCTCTTGGGTTGGAAAGCACTTGCCCTGTTTTATACCAGCGAGACAGAGGGCTGCAATCCAGAGCTCCACCCGAATTTGCTGCCTAAGCTCCAGGTATTCATCCTCAGACACAGTCCTGGTGTATGTTGAAAGGATGATCCGCAGCAGCCCCGGGAACTCTGATGCCAGGTCCATATCTCCGCTGGGGTGACTGACGTCTGCTATGCTGATCTTGGATCCAGTTGGAGGTTTGGATGTCCCAGACTTCAGGAAGCTTTCCCGCTGCTTGCCACCAATGTCACGGAACGTCCCACACTCCGCTTGAGTGCTTCCGTCATATACCACTTCCTCCCAGTCTGTATACAGATATCAGATATTCCAACCTCTCTGAGCAGAAAACAAGGCGACACTTGCTTCACTGCTAACATGGACTGTTTATTATGAATCAGTTACAAGACTTTATATGCTGTTGGAACCTCCTCTAACAATACAACTGTAACTTAATTAACATGAGCTAATTATCTAATCCTTTATACAGCCTAGGTGACTGAGACAGCCTAGGTGACCTTTCGCCCAGACTTGTGGTCACCGAGCTTCACACAGTTAATTAACACAAATAACAATGGGTGAAAAGACTCTTAGAGCCACACTAGACTTATTTACAATAAACACATTATAGCAGAATTGATGACATTAGCATTTAACAGTACGAGTCCCAACGGTATAAATCAGTCACCATTCTAATATGGTATATAAAGGGTTCCCAGAGTCTGTGTGTTTTTGGGGGGACATGGAGCTGAATCCAAAGTAACACCAACCCCAGGGTCCCCAGGCATACAGCTCACAGAGAGCACCATTCCCCCAAATGCTAGGGCCCATAATCAAAAGGCAACAGGCCCGCACCCAGTCCTCTCCAACAGCCTCTGTCCCGGCCAGGTCCATCACAGTTCCTGAGAAACTTAGAGTGCCGGTACTGGAATTGTGCCACGACCACAAGCTGGCAGGTCATTTCGGGGCCCGGAAGACAACTGAACTGGTGCAACGCACCTTTTGGTGGCCACAATTGATTGAGGATTGTAGGAATTATGTCAGTTCTTGCCACACTTGTGCCCGGAGCAAGAGTAATCGCACAAGGGCCTGGGGTTTGTTGAAACCCTTACCAATTCCTGACAGGCCCTGGAGAATGATTTTGATGGATTTCATCGTAGAACTACCCCCATCTGAAGGTTTCTCGACTATCTTTGTTGTGATTGATAGACTGTCCAAAATGGCACACTTTCTCCCCATGAAGGGTACACCCACGGCCGTAGAAACGGCGAAGATCTTTGTCAAAGAAATAGTGAGACTACATGGGGTACCCGCTAATATTGTATCAGATCGTGGTGTCCAGTTCACCTCCCGGTTCTGGAAGGCACTGTGTGGTGCTCTTGAAATTGAGCTGGCATTCTCTTCGGCCTATCACCCCCAGACAAACGGCCAGACGGAGAGAACTAACCAGACGCTGGAGCAATACCTCCGTTGCTTTTCTGCATTTTCGCAAGATGACTGGGTGTCCCTGTTACCAGTCGCTGAATTTTCATACAATAACTCTCTGCATTCAGCCATCAACCAAACGCCATTCTTTGCCAATTATGGATTTAATCCTTCCTTCCTTCCCAGCTCTATCCCGGAATGTGCCCTTCCAGCAGTGACTGAAACAATGGAGTTCTTCTCTACTAATTGTAAGATTCTGCAGGAGACCATGGCCCAGTCCCAGGCATCTTTTAAGACCCAGCTCTAAATTACTTGTGGATAGCCACACTTGGTTACCAGGCTCTAGGATAAGTATCCTAGAGCCTGGTAACCAAGTGTGGCTATCCACAAGTAATTTAAAGATGGCTTGTCCTTCCAGAAAATTGGGACCTAAGTTTATGGGTCCCTTCCAGGTAAAAAGAAGAGTAAATGATGTTGCGTATGAACTCAACCTGCCGGATTCTTTTAGAATACACCCGGTTTTTCATGTATCACTTCTGAAACCAGTTGTTCCTGACTCCTTCTCTGACCGTAATGCCAAGCCACCTGAGCCTATTTTGATCAATAATGAGGAGGAATTTGAAATCGAGGCAATCCTGGATTGTAGAAAAAGACAGAATCAGATCCAGTATCTCATTAAGTGGAGGGGGTATGGACCCGAGGACAACTCTTGGGAGCCTGAAAGTAATCTCCAAGCTGAGGAATTGCTACAAGCCTTCAAAGACTCTCACGCAACCAGGTTGGCCCAGCTGGGCATCCGGAGGCTGCCCTTGAGAGGGGGGCACTGTCAGAGAGCATACCTCGGCGGGCAGGGTGCTCGCGGCGGTGTGCGTCGGGGCGCGTCGGCGCGCGTTGGCACGCGCGTTCCTGTGGACTCCGCTGTGCGCGTTCCTCGTGGTGCTGGCATGTGTGTCCGGGGTCGGCCTGTTGTGCACGCCGGTGTGCGGGGGCGCGTGCGCGGGTGTTGGCGGGTGCGCGCGCCTGTGTGTGCTGGTGCGTGCGTGTGCACGTCGTTTGGCGACAAACGGCCCATTTAAGCCGGCGTCCCTCTGTGATCAGTGCTGCCTGAGCAACAGCTTGCCGTCCTAGTGCCTGACCCTTGTATTCCTGATTACCTGACGACCCGGCCTTGTCTCCTGGACCTCCCCTTGAACTCTGCCTGTACCTGACCTCTGCCTGTTTGACCATCCGTTTGCCTGCTCCACTGTACCTCTGCTGCCTGTCTGTTACCGAACCCGGCCTGCCTCCTGACCATCCGTTTGCCTGCTCCACTGTACCTCTGCTGCCTGTCTGTTGCCGAACCCAGCCTGTCTCCTGACAATCCTGCTCAGTCTTGTTGCCTGTGTTCCAGCCAGTTCCAGCCATCTCACCTGTTCATCCTGCAGTATCTGGACTGTTGCATACAGGCTCTCATACCACTCCGTACTCCTGAGCCTCCTGTTTGCTTTACCAAGGGCCGCGAGTCGGACGCGTAAGGGAGTCTACCTTCTGCCCAAGCGGACTCACCGGTCTGGTAAGTAGGAGCCTGACACGAACACCCCAAATTGTTCGCTATTCGGCAAACAGGCGAACACCCGATGTTTGAGTCGAACTTACATTTGACTCGAACATCGGGCTCATCCCTATTCCTCACCAACTGGAACGGCATATTGATGTTTATTCCGTCAGTGTCAGCCCAGTCACCACAGGTAGTCACAGATGCTGCAGCCTCCACAGGCTTTGCTGCAATTTTTGGCCATCACTGGTTAGCTGGACCCTGGCCTCCAGAAATCGGCCTGATTCCTGGTTTCACTCAATCTTCATCATTGTTCAAACTATATCCCATCATGGCAGCTGCCCAAGCCTGGGGCCACACATGGACAGGTCAAACAGTGCTCTTCACCACAGGCTTGTCTAACCAGGCTACGGCAGACATCATCAATAAAGGTAGGTCCAAGTCACTCCAAATCATGTCCTTCCTGTGCAGGGTGGTGCAATTATCGCTGCGTCACCAATTTAACATTTTCTGTGAGCATATTTCTGGCAAATGTAGAAGATGCCCTATCTCGCTTCAAATTTTATCTCATTCTTCCAGTGGGAAACTGGAGCTGACCCAATGACTACTCCTATCCCACCTTGGTCACAAATAACAATGGATTGAAGCCACACTTTGCCAAAGCTACCCAGCTCATCAACCACTCGTCCCGCAACACACTAAAGGCTTATCGCATGGCCTGGAACACCTACTGCAGGTTCCTAGCCACTTGTCCCGGAACCATGGCAGATGACATTAGACACGTCCTAGCCTTTATATCGTATTGCCACACGCAGCTGGCTCTTGCTCATAACACCATCAGGCTATACCTAACCAGCATTCAGCATTTCCTGTCTTTACGGGATACCGCTGTCATAATCACTTAAGTGCTCCTGCTCCCTATTCCAGCGTTGACTGTTGCATCCTCCCTGTCTTTGTTCACCTGTTGGTGATAGATCTGCTCAGTCACCTGATATAAGCAAACCGAACACTCTATCCCTTGCTTGTGATAGAGACAGACTTACCTGCATTGTTCTAGATCAAGCCTCCCATTAGTCTGCCTTGCTTTCTGTTGGATCCCCTGTATATGATCCGGATTGGATACTGGACTATCCCCTGAACTCAGCCTGCCTTTTACCTGGAACGGATACTGGATTATCCCCTGAACTCAGGCAGCCTTTACCTGAACTTTATTTAAACCACGCTATCACTCTGTTAGACTGCAAGTACCTGTTTGCTCTGCTCAGTTCACATCTGCCTTGGCGTGGTAGCCAGACACTATAGCATTGTGTAGAAGTTCTGGAGGCAACCAAGTACCGGTAGGCCTGCTTGACTTAGGGGAAAAGGGGCTGTTATAGGTAAAGCACACAGTAGCCAGCTATAGTGCCTGACCACCTGCATTTAGGTAGAAGTGACATTTGTGACATTATCACAAGCCAATAATAAAATTTTCTGTCAAGATGGACTCTGCACAGGCTCTCTTATTTGCTGAGGAACTTTGCAAACTGACACGTCAAGTCCAGGAACTGTCTGTGCGTGTAAACACACCTCCAGCAGTAACACAGGAGCCACAGCCCAAAGTTAACCTGCCTGACTGTTTTTCTGGTGACCCCCATGTGTTTTATAACTTTAAAAACAGTTGTATGCTATACTTTAAGCTTGAGCCACACTCCACTGGTTCTACAGCACAGCGGGTCAGCATGATTATTACATGGTTGCTGGTGAATAACCAGTCTTGGGCATTTAGTCTCCTCACAGATGACCCAGTCAGAGGGTCAGTTGAAGCCTTTTTCAAAGCCTTAGGTTTACTGTATGACTATCCTGACCTGCCCATTCAGCTGAAGTCAACCTTGGGTCACTATGTCAGGATAAATGCACCGCTGAACAATACTGTTCTGATTTCCGCCGCTGGGCACCTGACTCAGGGTGGAATGACCCAGCTCTAAGAAGCCAGTTCAGGTTAGGCTTATCAGACTCCATCAAAGACTCCTCAGTACACTACCCTGAACCAAAGTCATTGAACGAAGCCATGCAAGTAGCCATCCGCATAGACAGGCGCTTACGGGAAAGGCGTACTGAGAGGTTTGTTTCTTTGCCCCCCAGTACGCTGCCCACCTCTTCTTCTTTTCCTGAGCCCTCTCAGCCTCTCCAGGAGGATGAGTCCATGCAAATTGGCGCTACCCATTTATCCTCTGAGGAAAAGGCTAGAAGGAAATCTCAGGGTCTCTGCTTATATTGTGGCAACCACGGCCACTTTGTCGCTAGCTGTCCTAATATACAGAGAAATGTCAACTCAGCCTGCCTTTTACCTGGAACAAGTACTGGATTATCCCCTGAACTCAGCCAGCCTTTACCTGAACTGTCCTTGAACCACGCTATCTCTCTGCTAAAGTGCAAGTACATGTTTGCTTTGCTCAGTTCGCATCTGCCTTGGCGTGGTAGCCAGACACTATAGCATTGTGTAGAAGTCCTGGGGGCAACCAAGTACCGGTAGGCCTGCTTGTCTTAGGGGAAAGGGGGCTGCTATAGGTGAAGCACACAGTAGCCAGCTATAGTGTCTGACCACCTGCATTTAGGTAGATGTGAAATTTGTGACACCCGCAAAGCCATTTGTGTTCAGATGTGTTCAGATACCACCTACGTGGTATCCAGAAGCAGCAGCCCGCAACCAACGGCAGACACTTGCCCATCACAAGTGCTATGTTTAGAGGCATATCTGAAATCCCAGCCTAGTCATTCAGGCAGCTATATACCTGGCCTTCTACAGGACATACACCCCCTGACCACTGCTGTAAATGATCTCTCTGGGTGTATGTCCTCCTTAGTTCCGGATTGCCTGTAGCCCAGTGGTGGTGGCAGCTGGAGACAGGTATATACCTATGAGGCTCCTTTTTTTCTACACTATATGGATGTCTATCGCTGGGGATTATTAAGAGGATTTCTGTGGTACATAAGAAAAGGGGGAAGATAACGGCACCCGTGTGAAGGACTATCCACTACCAAGAAACATCACTGCTGGATCCGTAGCTTACACGCCTACTACCCCTGCAGGGGTTAGGCGCTCTGGTGAGTGCGGGCACGAGTGGGGTTGCAGTTGAAGGTGGGGAGCACTTGATGAACCACCACATTAAGAACATTTTTGGATTTTTATTTTTGAATTGATGTACAATAGATTTTCACAGACTGTATTCATTTTTTCCAGGACACAGAGATTTTTTATCATCATATTTACACACAGTATTTTTCATATCACATTTTATAATTTTTTTGCCATTTTTTCACTGTGGTTTGCTGCGGATTCACTTGAAAAACTTTGTTTTATTTTTCAGCTTTTTTATAGGACGTAACTTGGTGTTACTAATATCACCGTTATTTATTTATTTATTTTTCATGAATTGTATTTATTTTATATACATTTCAGATCACATATTTTCCAGCACTTTGCACTTTATAGCACATCAGTGTGTTTGGGTTCATATTACCTGGAGTATTTATTTTTATTGATTTGTATTTACCTTTATTTATTTATTTTTTATTGATTTGCATTATTCTTTTTATTTTAATATATGTTGAACACTTTTGAACAGCGCCAATTCCCCCATAATAGGATCTCTTTTGTCTGAACTTCACTGAGGTGATATTCTTTGCTGGGGGGGCTGCAGTTCCTTTTTTCCTAAGCGCGGAATAATTGGCCTTTAAACAAAAGTGAGTACACCCCTAAGTGAAAATGTTCAAATTGGGCGGTGTCATGTGACTTGTTAGTGTTACAAGGTCTCAGGTGTGAATGGGGAACAGGTGTGTTAAATTTGGTGTTATCGTTCTCACTCTCTCATACTGGTCACTGGAAGTTCAACATGGCACCTCATGGCAAAGAACTCTCTGAGGATCTGAAAAAAAGAATTGTTGTGCTAAATAAAGATGGCCTAGGCTATAAGAAGATTGCCAAGACCCTGAAATTGCGCTGCAGCACGGTGGCCAACAGAACAGTTTAACAGGACAGGTTCCACTCAGAACAGGCCTTGCCATGGTCGACCAAAGAAGTTGAGTGCACGTGCTCAGTGTCATATCCAAAGGTTGTCTTTGGGAAATAAACGTATGCGTGCTGCCAGCATTGCTGCAGAGGTTGAAGGGGTGGAGCGGTCAGCCTGTCAGTGCTCAGACCATACGCCGCACCCTGCATCAAATTGGTCTGCATGGCTGTTGTCCCAGAAGGAAGACTCTTCTAAAGATGATGCACAAGAAAGCCTGCAAACAGTTTGCTGAAGACAAGCAGACTAAGGACATGGATTACTGGAACCATGTCCCGTGGTCTAATGAGACCATGATAAGCTTATTTGGTTCAGATGGTGTCTAGCGTGTGTGGCGGCAACCAGGTGAGGAGTATAAAAACAAGTGTGCCTTGCCTACAGTCAAGCATGGTAGTGGGAGTGTCATGGTCTGGGGCTGCATGAGTGCTGCTGGCACTGGGGAGCTACAGTTCATTGAGGGAACCATGAATGCCAGCATGTACTGTGACATACTGAAGCAGAGCATGATCCCCTCCCTCCAGAGACTGGGCCACAGGGCAGTATTCCAACATAACGACCCCAAACATACCTCCAAGACGACCACTGCCTTTCTAAAGAAGCTGAGGGTAAAGGTGATGGGCTGGCCAAGCATTTCTCCAGACCTAAATGCTATTGAGCATCTGTGGGGCATCCCACAGATTTAGGTGGAGGAGCGGAAGGTCTCTAGCATCCACCAGCTCTGTGATGTCATCATGGAGGAGTGGAAGAGGACTCCAGTGGCAACCTGTGAAGCTTTGGTGAACTCCATGCCCAAGAGGGTTATGGCAGTGCTGGAAAACAATGGTGGCCACACAAAATATTGACACTTTGGGCCCAATTTGCACATTTTCACTTAGGGGTGTACTCACTTTTGTTGCCAGCGGTTTAGACATTAATGGCTGTGTGTTGAGTTATTTTGAGGGGACAGCAAATGTACACCATTATACAAGCTGTACACTCACTACTTTACATTGTAGCAAAGTGTCATTTCTTCAGTGTTGTTACATGAAAAGATATAATAAAATATTTACAAAAATGTGAGGGGTGTACTCACTTTTGTGAGATACTGTATTTTTCCAAATACCACAGGCAGTACTCACCCAAATGATGTCAGGCTAGTCAGGCTAGCTTGTATATAAAAAAACAGAGTCCAATCTGCAGCCCTTTATCATTTATTTTCAATCTTCATAAGACCCTACAAAGATCCTACAAGAAAATACATTTGCATCTCATCTACAGTATAACCCAGAACTTGCATTAATATTATCTTATGAGATGATGATGAGATTTTCACTCCCAACTTTAGATATCACCTATCTGGACATGTACCTTAAACAGGCTTTGAATATCTCTGTTAATTTGGCAAGGCAATAGTGATTTTATACTTTAAATCAGTGGTCATCAACCCTGTCCTCAGGACCCACTAACAGGCCAGGTTTGCAAGATAACTAAAATACATCAGAGGTGATATCATTTGCTGCTCAGTGATTGCAGTATTCTAGTCTGCATCTCCCCAAGGTAATACATAAAACCTGACCTGTTAGTGGGCCCTGAGGACAGGGTTGATAACCACTGCTTTAAATCATTATCTGATTAAATCAATAAATGATACATTTAGCATTAACAGAAACACTATATAATGTGATTGTAATACATCTCTTACCTAATTCCACATCCCGGATTCCCATGTAACTTTCCAGCAAATCATCTACTTTACGTGAAGCTTCTTCTTCCCTTTCACTTGGCTGTAGAAGGGAAAAAAAAAAAGAATTGATGAATTGTTTGTAGAGTGACATAAAACCTGTTGTAAATAACTAATGACTATTATCAGCATTTTCTTTTAACTTTGACTTTTTACTATTTGGTAAATGAATGGTATGAATGAACTTCTGAAAATTCGGGGCACATAAATATAATAGTGACTATGTAGTATAAAATTACATTATATAATCATCAATAAAGTAATCTGTGACTTTGGACTTGCAAAACCCAAGTTATTTAACTATAATATGAGGATGACCACAATCTGGTGTATGGTGGGGGGGCAGTGCAAAATATGGACAATTTTGCATCCTTCATCTGTTACGTTCAGGTGTTAACCAACCAGCCGCCTACTTGTATCACTTACAACCCAGTGTTACATAGTTACATAGTAACATAAATATAATAGTGACTATGTAGTATACAAAAACATTATATAATCATCAATAAAGTAATCTGTAACTTTGGACTTGTAAAACCCAAGTTTTTTAACTATAATATGAGGATGACCACAATCTGGTGTATGGTGGGGGGGGGGGGACAGTGCAAAATATGGACAATTTTGCATCCTTCATCTGTTACGTTCAGGTGTTAACTGTGACGAACCCCTGTCCTCAAACAGGTCTCTGTCCGCCGTAAATGCTTCCTCTGTCCAGAACCAGCACTATCCAAGACCCTTTAGCCCACTCAGCCACCAGACAACACCAGTCTTGAAGTGGCAAACAACAAACTCATTTATTATCACATGGACACAACAGATAAAATAACTCAGAGACTCTTTCCCCCTACCCTTGGAAAACAGGACAGGTTAGACTGTCCAATGACAATAGACACACAGGTCAGGTGTGTTCAAACTTCTCCTCAGTCAACAGTCTTAGCAGGGGGCTGCTGGAGGAATCCCCCCTCCCTCCATAGAGAGAAACACCCCATAATATCCAGAGCAGACAGACACAATAGAACATTGGAATACAGCCACACCCTAACTGATCACAGCAAAAAGTCCACAACAAAATGAGACAATATACAATATAGACATGTATACAAGATTGAGTCCAATTAGTACAAATCTGACTGGATTTCTCATTCACCTCGCAAAGAGTATTGTTCCCTTAAAATCCAGGGCCCATAATCGGTCGGCAAGAGGCTTGCATTCAGTCCTCTCCAAAAGCCCCTGTCCTGGCTAGGTCTGTCACACATCTCCCCTTTCGGCAGGAGACTAACACAGGAGGAGACCCCAGACGGGTTGACTCCGAAGTTAGTCCATAGTTCCAGTGCTCTAATGCCGGTATCCACACAGTACCCCAAACAAATTGTCCCAAACATAGCATTACTCACCCAGCCAACCTCTGCCTCTCTCAGAGAACATGCCCGCCGCTGGGGAAAGGCCTGGACTGGCCCTTCTCCCTGAAGTCCTTTCAGCCGCTGGAGAAAAGACAGGGTGACTGAGCTTACTCCATCATGCTGTTGGGGATCTGGGCCGACTGCCCAGCATCCCTGGGGTATACAAGTGGAGACCAAAGTCCCATCCACTTTTGGTAGGTGAAAATCCCCCAGTGCTTGCAAAGCAAGGCTGACAGCCTCCTGTCTCAGTGCCGCACCATTTTCTGGTGTTGTGTCAGTGGAGACTGAAGTCCCATCCACTACAACAGGAACTCCCTCTTCTGTTAGTTGAGGGCAGAGGCCAGCAGCACTCGGCCCAGTTGCCAGCCCTTCTGCTGAGTTGCTGTGAGTGTAGACCGCAGTCCCATCCACCGATATCAGCTCAAGCTGCAGTTGTGTGTAGGGGCCAGTAGCATTCTGCCCTGTTAGCACTTCAGCTGAGGACCCCACATCATCCACTCCGGCTAACTGTTGGGGAGTGACCGTCACCTTCTCACCTTGGGCCTCCGGAACTGCCGCAAGTGTAGGGCAGAGGTCTTGGACCCTCTGCCCAGTTGTCAGCACTTCAGCTGCAGAAGTTTCTGGTGACGTCACAGATGTTGCTGGCAGAAAATCCCATGTCTCTGTCAGTATTGTGGGAGAAAGGCCAACTGCCTCTTCTCTCCGGGAGGCTGAAGCTGCTGTTGGTGTTGGGCAGAGGTTAGCAGAGCTCTGCCCTGCTGTCAGCACTTCAGCTTTGGAGACGGCAATCTCAGGAGTTTCCACTGCCGATTCTCTAGCATGCTGCTGAATGTATTCTAGCAGTTTCCTGTATGCCCTTTCCAGATGCTGTTCCTTCCTTAGCAAATAGTCTAGGTCAGGTTTAAGCCTGAGACCCCTGCAAGACTGAGCATAGCCTCTCGGTATTCTCGCAGGTCTTCAAGGGTAGGTTCCCCTTCATCGCCATACACGAAACAATCTGAAAGGCTCTCCCACAGCAATCCAGGGCCACCAAAGTCTAATCCCTCTGGAGAGCATTCTGTTCTCTCACCTAAATATCCCTGCTCTGCATGCCATTGCAGAGCCTGATACCGATTGTCCAGCTGTATTTCCTGCTGGACCAGCCTGTCTAACTCAGTCACCCATTGCTCCTGGGGCAGCTCTCCCAGGAATTGCATCGGTAACTCCCGTTGTTCACTGGCCTGCTGCTCTGGGGTTGGAAAGCACTTGCCCTGTTGCATTCCAGCAACCTGGAGGGCTCTAATCCAGTGTCTTACCCAAATCTTCTGCCTGAGCTCCAGGTATTCATCCACAGACACAGTCCTGGGAATTGCTGAAAGGACAATCAGCAGCAGCCCCGGGAACCCTGATGCCAGATCCATATCTCCGCTGGGGTGACCGAAGTCTGCTCTTCCGATCTTGGATCCAGGTGGAGGTTTGGACGTCTTCACAGCCAGGATGCACAATCCCGCTGCTGCCAACCAGTTGTGACGAACCCCTGTCCTCAAACAGATCTCTGTCCACCGTAAATGCTTCCTTTGTCCAGAACCAGCACTATCCAAGACCCTTTAGCCCACCCAGTCACCAGACAACTCCAGTCTTGGAGTGGCAAACAACAAACTAATGTATTATCACACATGGACACAACAGATAAAATAACTCAGAGACTCTTTCCCCCCACCCTTGGAAAACAGGGCAGGTTAGACTGTCCAATGGCAATAGACACACAGGTCAGGTGTGTTCAAACTTCTCCTCAGTAAACAGTCTTAGCAGGGGCTGCTGGAGGTATCTCCCCTCCCTCCATAGAGAGAAACATCCCATAATATCCAGAGCAGACAGACACAATAGAACATTGGAATACAGCCACACCCTAATTGATCACAGCAAAGAGTTCACAACAAATACAATATATACATATATACAAGTTTGAGTCCGATTAGTACAGATCAGACTGGATTTCTCATTCACCTGGAAAAGAGTATTGTTCCCTTAAAATCCAGGGCCCATAATCGGTCAGCAAGAGGCTACAACTCAGTGTATAGCTCTCACCTTGATTTTTTTTCATCCATCAACTCATTTTTTTATTCCACCCCCTCACCTAGTTCACTCATCATCCAAACACATTTTGCCTGTTAGCCCTAGCTACCTGAGCAGTGTAAATGCATAACTACCAACCACCCTGGATCCTGCAGGGCAATCCTGAAAACCGAAGGTAATCCCATGGTCCGCAAATGCAGGCAGAGTCATGAAGCCTGGCATTCTCTGCTATGTGTGAAATCCTTTGCTGATTGGACCTGCCTGCTTTGCTTCATGACTATTGGCAAAAGCTCAAAGCTATCATCCTGTAACTGGTCATACTGTGTGCTGCAGGGGGCGGGCAACTAGGGGCTGTAGTGGGATCCCGTTCTATGCTGAAGCCCAGGAAGCTCTTTGGAAGTTCTTTACTCCCCTGCAATGTTCTGGCAGATGGTAGAGCATTTGATGGTGAAGACTAAGCCTGTGCGCAGATTCTGATTGATCATTCATTGTCATTCAGAAGCTGGGCTCCAACTGCAGTCACAATGCACCACTTGTTTTGCTGTCTACTTCATCTACTCTGAGGACACAGTGAATGTGTGAAGAATGGGGGCTGAATGGTCTGTGTTGATTGAATCTGTACCCATCAGACCTAAGGTTTTTGTCACCCTCCCCGGTCCTGTGGTCTCTGTGCCCCTCAGTCATGTGGTCTCTGTGTCCTCTCTGCTCAGTCCTGTGGTCTTTGTCTTCTCCCAAGTCCTTCGGTCTCTGTGCCAATTGTCCCAAATTCCACAGGGCAGTCCTGAGATTTCTATGAAATACCAACGTGTAGTGAATCCACTCCAGCAATCCTTTTTTTCTCTCTGATCACCACCTTATTAGTTTTACTCACTCCCTCCAGCCACCCAACAATTACCTGTATAAACCTTCACCACTTTAACTCTTCTTTCTCCATTCTGCTACTAACCACCTCTTTGACAAAATCTCACCCTTGTCCTGCCCCAATCTAGACATTTCTGTCTACAATAGATCCCTGTCCTCCACCTCTCACCACACACAGAATCAGGCCCTGACACCTACAGCCCTGGCAAACCAGAAGTCTCAAAAAACCTGGCTGCGTTCTTATTGGATTGGTAATCCTGCCTTCCAAAAATACAATTCCTGCCTCCACACTGCCAAGCAGACCTACTTTATCACTCTCGTTGACAACTTCTCATTCAGTCCCCATAAACTCTCCTCTACCTCTCCTCTACCTTTAACTCTCTACTTCATCCTCCCCTGCCTCCACCCACTAACTCACTCACTGCCCAGGAGATCACCAATAACTTCACATTATGATTGTTACAATTCAAGATGAGATCTCCACGGTACAGATATCTTACCCACTTAACACCCCATGTCCACGGTGTAACATTTGACAAAATTGATATAAATGCAGGTTGGCTATGAACTGAACCGTGTCTTTTCTGGAAGCAAATTTCAATGGGCTATGTAGTAGGGAAGATTGCACAAGTCCGCTGAAATAAAAAAAGACTGAAATAATGCATTAGTGTATTAGCACTTTGAATAGCATGATCTCTTGGGGTGTTTCCTGCCCAACCCTGGCCAGAATGACAGCATGCCTCCTGGAGTGGAAGAGAGCACATGGACATCTTGGATGATAATCCTGCTCAAAAGAAGCTCCACTCTGAGCCTGTGACCTTTTGGCTCCAGATATCATGACACAGAGAATCAAAGACTTAATTGGCTGAGACACATCAGAGGGCTTGTCTCAATGCTGGCCAAGAGGCCTTGGTGTGTGTGAAAGATTCAGTGAGGATGTGTGTGCGATAGCAGAGAGACCCCACTTCTTTTCCTTTGTCCATCTCCCTCCACATTGTTTTACGCTATTTGCTTATCAATAACTTTGATGTATTTATATCCCTATTGTAAATAAATCTAGCCCTTATTTTAAGAGATAGTCGTCCTTCCAGACACCGGTCGTGTGTAGGCAAGTCCGTCCATTCAGAAAGTCCGGCGGTAGTCCGCCGGACAGTCCGGCGGGAAGAACGTCGGACCAAGTATGCCGCAAAGTCCGCTCGTGTGTACGCGGCATTAGCTTGTGTGAATTCACACTTTATATTTAGCTGCATGTGTCGAAGAAGTGGGCATATCAAAAAACCCAATGGACATCTCCGGCTGGAGCTATCCTCATAACTCATCTTCACAACTACCCCAAAGGGTGGGGAAAAAAAAAAAAGAAAAAACAGTTTGCACAATGACTATGTTTATGTATATTACCCACTTCTTTACATGTTCTAAGCAGCTTCTTATCTCAAGCAAAAAAATGTCAGTCAAGATACCACTGTTTCAGCATCTTCTTCAGTTTCGATATTCTTCAGTATGAAAGACGCATTCAAGGTACCCTGTTGGTAAATATCCTGAGTTTTGACAAGATATGGTCAATTTTTTGAGTCTACGGACTTTTCTTAGGTTAATTTACTGAATGAACCAAAACAAGACGATTATCTAAATGTCTTTCAACAGATTATTTCTTGTAAGATATGAACATTGTCACACTGAATTTACACCTTTTTTTTTTCTTTTCGAGGAAGAGGACATTCCAAAACACCACCATTGATGTCTCCGGCTGGAGATTTCTTCATAGTGTCTTTACAACTGCCCCTAAATAATATGGTTTGCCACACGAACCCGGTTACCATGGAGAACATTAAGCATATACCACTATAAAATACCTTTTGGTCAGCACAAACTGGCTCTATATACAAAACAGTATACACCCCACACACATCTTCCACTCACCCCCCAATAGAACCAAAATGTGACAGACCTAGCCGGGACAGATGCTTTTGGAGGGGACTGAATGCCAGCCTCTTGCCTTGTGATTATGGGCCCTGGATTTTAAGGGAACAATACTCTTTGTGAGGTGAATGAGAAATCCAGTCTGATCTGTACTAATCGCACTCAATGCTGTATATATCTGTATATAATGTGTGCTGTCCCATTGTGTTTTGTACTATTTGCTGTGCTAGTTTGGGGTGGGGCTGTATTCCAATGTTCTATTGTGTCTGTCTGCCTTGGATCACAGGATGTGTATCTCTATAGAGGGAGGGGGGATTCCTCCAGCAGCTCTCCCTGCTGATAAGACTGTGTACTGATGAGACGTTACACACATTTGACCTGTGTGTCCATTGTCATTGGACAGTTTAACCCGCCCTGTTTTCCAAGGGTGGGGGGGGGGTGTTTTGAAGTTGGATCTGTATAACATGTTTTTGAATAAAGATTCATTCCTGCTTCAACCTCAAGACAGAGCCTTGTCTCATATTTGGGGGAGAATTATTTGTATGGGTTCCTTATTCGGCTGATTGGAGTGTTCGGTAGCTGCCTTTGTGTTTGAGTATGGAATGTCCTAAGCAACTTTAATCCCTTTCATACTTGGGGTGTCGTTACACAAAAGCTTATCATTTAAGACACATTTAAATCATTTCTAACGTACTATACTTCACTGTAGGTCCCTGAGGAACATCAAGTGAAGTGAATAAAACTAAAATTCTCCTCGCCTCTCTTTTATACTATTCCCACTTTACCTCTCTCTGCTTAATTTTACCCTCTCTATTCCCCACCCTATCCCTCCCCCACTATCTCTCTTCCCTCCCCCTATATTCTTCTGACTAATCTACTTCATACAACAAATACTGGCATACTCAGGGCTGGGAAAATCCCCCAACATTATCTCTCATAATAGTGAAATACACCCGAAAAGAGAAGTAAGATTCTATACGAACTAAAGAAATGCAAACCCCAGATAGCCTTTCTACAAGAGACACACTTTAAAACCACTTCCCGCCTGCAGTACGTCATATGACATCCTTGACTTTCGATGGGGAGGTATGAATGATACCTTCAGATATCATTCTTTTCTGCCGGCAATTCTGTGCACTGTAATGCCCCGTACACACGGTCGGATTTTCCGATGGAAAATGTCCGATCGAAGCGTGTTGTCGGAAATTCCGACCGTGTGTGGGCTCCATCGGACATTTTCCATCGGATTTTCCAACACACAAAGTTGGAGAGCAGGAGATAAAATTTTCCGACAACAAAATCCGATCACGTCAATTCAGACCGTGTGTGGCCTGTTCCGACGCACAAAGTGCCACGCATGCTCAGAAGAAATTCCGACACGGAACAGCTCGTTCTGGTAAACTTAGCATTCGCAATGGATACAGCACTTTCGTCACGCTGCAATGTAAAAAATGGTTTAATACAACGCACTCTCTTCTTCTTTATAATGTGAGAAGAATTAAGTAGTTTTGCTGCTCGTATTCACACACACTTCTCTTTTTTGGATTTTAAGCCATTTTTGTTTTAGATTTTATGTTTGTATTTTTTCCAAGGCTGATCTTTGTTTAATGTTGTTTTTAGTTTACTCCAGACTATTTTTGTGTGTGTTTTGTGTGTCAAGTTACCACAACACCATTGATATCTTTTATTATTTAATCTCAAGGAGATTGTTTGTTGTTGGTGTCCCTTGTTATTTTCACATTGTATTTTTGAAATGTAGGTGAATCCTCACAAACAAACTGTCCTTTTTGAAGTTAAACACACATAGGCAAGTATAATTTAAACCAAAATTCCTTTATTAGGGCTCAGAACCAAACAAAGAGGGAGGCAACACTGGAGAAACAGCTGAAATTAGCGAAGCCTTGGACCCCCACGGCAGACATCAATTCTTGAACATCAAAATTGGTGGCCTGAGGAGTCCATATGTAAAGGAGGGCAGTCTGGTCCAGAAGTTGCAGAGATCCGGAAAGCAGCAGATGACATCTGTGTCCCCAGGCTGTGGTACCACAAGAGGCTGCATCTTTTGGCCGACCAGACTGGATCCAGGGTCCCCACTTTCTGGTCTTCCTTCCATGTTCCTTCCGGGCTGTGGCTGTGCTGTTGGAGATGTGGCAGGAGGAGGAGTAGGACCTGGAGGAGGAGGAGGACTGGGAGGACCTGGAGGAGAAGGAGGAGGAGGACCTGCAGGAGGAGGAGGAGGACCATCTGTGAGTTCGCAAAGGTGTGTCTGAGATGTAATTTGGCCCCTCATACCTTTATTAAGAGCCTCCAATATGAGCGACTCACACATGAGTTGTTGTCCCTCCTCCATCCTCTGCATTTTAGAGGCAATGATGGCAGCAATGTCCTCCTCCATGGTGTGTGGTGCTCCCAGGACCTCTGTAGCCTTCCAAAAGAGACCTATGGCAGCCTCCTCTAGGGCACTCCTCCTCCTGCCACTTTCTCTTTCCAGGTGTTGGGGAGGGACCGGCATATCAGGCAGGCGGCTTGGCCCAGCCACCTCCTGGCTGAGACTTCCCTGTCTATGAAAAAGGGACATGGTTTTAGTTTTTGATTCATCAATCACAATCCTAAATTAGTACTCCAAACTAACATCTAGTTAACATCATTGATTGGACAAGCAGAAATATTTAGAGTAATGCTATACCTGGCTCAAGCTGGGCTCCTCCACATGTTGTTGCCTGGAAGGCCCAGGTTGGGCGTCAGAAGCCTCAGCTGGAGGGGAAGGAAGCGTGGAAGGAAAACTGGAGAAGGATGACCTGGGTTCAGTCTGGCCTGCCAGAAAATGCAGCCTGTCATAGTATCACATCCTGGGGACATAGATGTCATCTGCTGCTCCGGATCTCTGCGAATCCTGGACTTTCTGGCGCTCCCTTACATATGTGCTCCTCAGGCCACCAATTAAGATCTTCAAAAATGTGATGTCTGCCGTGGGGATCACCTGCTTCACAATTTCACACAATTTATCCAGTGCTGCCTTCCTCTTTGTTTGGTTCTTGTAATGTGGGTTGTTGATCTCCCACAGACATGGCAGCTCCCTTAACATATTAATGAATAGTGACATGAAGTCATTATCTTTTAATAAGATATCCATGTTCACTGCAAGACACAACACAAGACAAAGCCTAATGTCAGACCAAACTCTCCTAATCTTGTTACAATATAGGTCTCAATCTAGAAGCAGTATAGGCACAAGTTTGTCTTTTACCTTCGTTCTTATGATCGGCGCGTCCAATGCTCCTTCGTCCGCTCACAGATCGTACGTACTATGCACGCGTGTTACGCTTTATACACACTGCGCATGCGTGTAACTCCGCCAGCCCCTGATGTTCTTTCTAGTCTATTCCCCGCCCCTTTTCGTTCGGCGCAGTGGGTGAAGAGCACATGGCGGAGTCAGAGCAGGTGCGTGCTAATTATAGCAATGAGGAGGAGGAGGAAAGCCCGGATCCAGACACGTCCCGATCCAGAAGGAGAAGATTTAAGGCCACAAATATGTCCTTTGGGGAGATGTTGGAGATGGTGGACATCCTAAAGAGGGCCGACTATGACGGGAAGTATGGGCCTTACCCCAACCCCAATGTCAGAAAGGCCAAGATCATGGCGAAAGTGGTCAAAAGTCTGCACAGGAATTTCGGGGTACGACGGTCGAAAGATCAGCTCAGGAAGCGGTGGTCGGACCTAAAATTAAGAGAGCCCGAGCAGTACTGAAAGATCCGGAGAGTGCTGCAAAAAAGTAAGTAGTTGTGCTGTGTTCCTATTCTTTTTGTCTTTATTACGTTCGTGCTGTTCCATATGCTTTTCTTAATTGTACAGTTTAAAATGTCAATTTTAATGTTCATGGGCCCATTATTCGTTCGTATCAAACATTTTTTTTTTGCCCTCTAAAACACCATTGTTTAGGCCATATGCATTTTCCTAGATTTTTTAGGGCCTACTTGGATGCAAAATATTTGCTTGTGTAGATGGGTTTGTTACTAGAATGAAATGCAAACTAGATTCTGTGTAAGGAGAGGACACTGAGCAGCTGTTTTCACATCTGGACGCTGGAGCACTAGTGTGGGACACAACACCATTTTTATTAGGGGGGGCACACAGGTGCTCCAGTGTATACTATAGGGGGGTCTCCATCTGTGAAGCTTGTACTAAACAGGTAAAGTATTGCAGGTTGACAAAGGACAATAAAAAAGCGACATCTTGGAACTCTTCTAAAATTGACAATTGTACCCCACTTCCAAGCAATGTTTCCTATTTATAGTTCTGCCATAAAATCACTGTGTGCTAATTATACCATTTTTGTTTTACCTAGGGGAGAAAAGACTCGGAGGACACCCCTCATCCGAGGAGACCAGAGACCCCCCACCTGTGGAAGAAGGTGAAATACCCCCAACCCAAGTGGAGCAGGAGGAGGAAGAAGATGTGGTTGAAATTGGCACCACAACAGGTGAGTGTCTGCGACCACAGGCTCAGGTAAGAGATGGATGCTGGCAGATTTTTGATACCTGTTTTTCTCTCTTTTTAGGTGATCGTGTTGTTAGGGATCGAGATCCTTTCACATCAGAAAGTGCCCAGATCCTGATCGGGGAGATCATGGGGTGTAATTTAGAATTGGAGAACATCAAGACAAAAATCAATGATGTGATTCAAAAAAATAATAACATCATTGATGTTTTGGGGCAAATTTAAGACCCCACAAAATCACTTTTGTTTTTGTGTGGTACAATGTTTAAAATATTTTTGCAATGTTTAGAAAAGCCAAATTTGGAGGATGCACACAGTGTGCCAACATGTGCTATCTGCCATCACGGGAGATCAATAGACGCGTTTTGGGGGTGCAACCCCTTCCTCAATATTAAAGTAGCGGTGAGGAAGGGCTTGCTCCCCCAAAACATGTCCCTTGATCCCCCGTGGCAGCTAGCACATGTTGACATTTGTAAATTGGTGTGCATCTTCCAAATTTGGCTTTTCAAGGGGTGATTTGACCCCATCTGAACGCAATATCAAACACAGTTCCTAAATACTCATGTCTGATATTGCCTTCAGGTTTTACCATATGTGAACTTTGTAAGTTCAAGTTTTTTGTCTTTCTTGTTGGTTTTACACAGGCCTGTTTTATCGTAAATGGACATTTCTATTTTTGATAATGCCACCCCAAAAATTGTTATACAACAAACATGTTGGTTTGTTCTAAAAACCGTTTCTAAATCACATGTGATTGTGCAGGTATTAAAAAGTTTGTTAATCAAGAATGTGTGGATTATTGTCTCAACGCTACAACAATTTTGTGGTGATGTAATTGCTGTTTTCGTAAAAAATGGTGGTTATTTCCTAAGGGCAAATCCTCTTTGCACTACAAGAGCATTTTCATTGCAGTTTCAAGAGCACTTGTAGTATAAAAAGTGTATACGCCTTTAGTAAATAACAGCCAACAGTGCTTTGTATAAGGTTACACAATCACGCCATTTTCAGGACTCCACACATTGCTGTCAGGGTCAGCTAAAACAAACACAAGCAGTAAATGTCCACAAAGAAATTCTTTTTTTTTTTTTTATTGGAAAAAGGCTTCACAAATTTGAAGGCATATTGATGGCCCCCCTACCCGCAAAGAACTCCAGGTATCGTAACCGGACATCACGGGCACTCAGGGAGGGCAAGCCAGGACGGCCGCTTTCAAGCGCCGTCAGTGTTTCAGGTATCACTCCGGCCTCAGGCCCAACTGAGCCAGCATAGTTGGCCGAATGTTTCCTTAAAAAGTTATGGAGAATACAGCACGCCAGTATAATATGATTCAGTTTATACTCCGCCATATGGATAGGTGTCAGAAATAGGCGGAACCGGCTGGCCAGGATGCCAAATGTGTTCTCCACCACTCTTCGGGCTCTGGCCAGCCGGTAATTTATTTTCAAAATATTTTATTGAGTTTTCAAGAAAAAAAAACATACAAAGCATTAGCTTTAAATGAGGGAGTGCAAAGCAGAGAAATTCGAACCCCTTAGGGGTTACAAGTCAATCTAACGACAGAAGATACTAATAATAATAACGGTCTGTGACCTTGCATTTATACCTTTATGGGTCAAAATTCGTTCACTTAAATCAACAAACCCATAGACAAGGAATGGTTGGGAGAGGGGGAAGGAGGAGAGACCGTCTGCACCCCTGCTGGGAACACACTGTGCCTGAGCGGAACTCTCCAACTTGCCCCTAGCACCCCCTTAGTTAATGCTAAAGGTCTCTTGTTAACGAACCAGGAAATAAGGACCTACTTCGTATGCTTCCCTTGGGAGCGAGGCTCCCAGGGGTCCCTGTAATGGTTTAAATTAAAACAGGTAAAACATCGTCTTAATAAATCAACCTGCTAAAAAACAAAATAGAGGAAAGGAAAAAAGGAGGAGAAGTGAGAATGGGGGGGGAGAGAGAGAGAAGAAAGTAATCAAAAGCCAATCCACGGGAGGAGTCCCACCAGACCCCGAGACAGCCTGATGCTTCAAGGTTGAACCCCTGGGATCAAGGAAATGCCCATGAAACTAGCCCATGGTTCCCAAATAGCTTCAAATTTCTCTTTGGTTTTGTTCAGGGTACTAGCAAGCTTCTCTTGGGCCATGATCCAGGAAATTTTGCGGATAGCCGCTTTGAAGGACACCTTGGGTTGTTTCCATGCCTTGGATATAGTTAGCTTAGCTCCCAGCAAAATGAAGTGTATCAATTTACGGGCCAGTTTGGGAGTCTTAGGTAAGTGATCGTTTAAAAGCGCTAAGGCGGGGGTTCTCGGGATCTGAACTCCAGTGACTTTCTTAATCGTGTGAAAAATCCTACTCCAAAAAGGCCTCAGACGTGGACATTCCCAAAAGATTTGGGCCAAAGAGCCCCTAAGTAGACAACCCCTAAAGCACCTGGGGTCCGAGGAGGGGAACATTTTAGCTAGTCTCTCCGGTGGAAGGTACCATCTTGTGATGACCTTTACGCTGGACTCCACCAGTGAAATATTCAGAATGCTCTTGTATGCCCTATTAAAAGTGACCCTCCACTTCTCTAGGTCCCACTCCAAGGATAAGTCTGACTCCCAAGCTAACATGTATGGAGTCTTGGCGGTTTGATTAGAGAGTGACTGGTAGATGATGGAGATTCCACCCCTCTGCTCTGTAGACTGACCGCACCATAATTCGTAAGGGGTGAATGAGTGGTTTGAAGATTTGTCTTTTCCCAAATGAGTGAGGAAGTTTCTGATCTGCTGGAACCGAAAGTTCTCAGAGCTAGGCATCTCCAGCTGACTCACACAGAAGGCCCTGGTTATAGGCCCCATTGATGTGAAGTAGTGTCCAATCCGGTACATCCCCTTGTTCAACCACCATCGGAATGCTTTAATGTCAGTTCCCGGGGGAAAGTCGGGGTTATTGAAGATATGAGCCAGTGGGTGTTTGAAGGAAGTTATGGTTTGAAGGTTTCTTAGAGAGTCCCATAATTGAAAGGATTGCGAGAGGATAGGGGATAAAATGGGGGGCCGTTTTTTGGGGGGGACCCACATAAGAAAATCGATAGTGAAAGCAGGAACTGCCTGTCTCTCAATCTGTATCCAATCCGGTCTCTCCGCCTTCGCGTATACCGTCGAAATCTGGGCTAGCCTGGCTGATTGGTAGTACCAAAGTAGCTTCGGAAGGCCCAATCCCCCTTGTGGTCTATTTAAGTATAATGTGCTCTGTTGAAGTCTGTACCCCTTCCCTCCCCAAATGAATTTTACTATTTTCCTTTGGAACGATTTCAAGTGCTCTTTATTGATGTTGATTGGAATGGCTCTAAAGAGGTAGAGGATTCTGGGGAGCAAATTCATCTTGACTGCATGAATCCTCCCCAACCAGGATAAACCCCCCTTAGCCCATTTGGATAAGTCTGCCTCTAGTTTGCGGTATGTGTGAGGGAAGTTGGTTGCATAAAGGAATTCTGTTTTAGCTGTGAGCCTTATCCCCAAATAATCAATGTATGAGTCACTCCATTTGAATTCAAAGGTACTCTGCAGGGATGCCAGTAAAGATGGGTTAAGGGAGATGTTCATGGCTGAAGATTTGGCATAATTGACCTTCAGTCCAGAAACCTTCGAGAACTCTTTCAGGAGCTTGCAAAGGTTTGGAAGGGAGGTGGTTGGGGATGTGATAAAGAGGAGCATATCGTCCGCAAACAACCCACATTTGTGGACCTGGTCACCACAGGCAACCCCTTGGATGTTGGGATCTGCTCTTATTGCTATTGCTAACGTTTCGATCGCAATAGCAAAAATTAGGGGGGAGAGTGGGCATCCCTGCCTAGTGCCTCTTGCAATGGTTAGGGGTTTAGGGTATTGACCCTGTAAGCGAATCACCGCTTGAGGGGAGGAGTATAGTGATTTTAGGGTCCCTAAAAAGTTGGGTCCAAAACCCCACTTCTCCAGTATGGAGAAGAGATAGGGCCATTCGATCGAGTCGAAAGCTTTGTGGAGATCCAGCGAGAGGATCATGCCTTCTTGTTTCGGCCCCCCTTCCCAGTTAGATTGTAGTATGGATACAATATCTATTGCTCTCCTAATTTGGTCGGGTCCTTGCCTACCGGGTATAAAACCAACCTGATCCTTGTGTACATAGAGATTGATGAATGAGGACAGGCGATTGGCTAGAATTTTGGTGAGTATTTTGAGGTCATTGTTAATTAAAGAAATGGACCTGTAGTTCTCAACTTCCTCATGGTTTTTGTTGGGTTTGGGGATCACTGAGATGAATGCTGTGTTTAGTTGGGTTTCCAGGGGGGTTCCTGTCTTTTTGGAATTGAAGAACTTCGCCAGATACGGGGCTAGGATGGCGCTATATTCCTTATAGTAGGGGACTGAGAGGCCATCTGGCCCTGGGGCAGAGCCGGGTTTAAGACCTTTAATTACCTCCCTAATTTCAGCCTCCGTGATGGGAGCTTCCATTAAGTCTCTACATTCTCTGGAGAGTGAGGGAAGTTGTAAATTCGATAGGAATTCTTTAACTAAGGGGCCTTTCTCTGGTTGGGGTGGGTTGTAGAGAGAAGCATAAAAATCGTGGAAAGCAGACATAATACTGATCGGATTTGCTGTTGGAGGTTTACCTGCTATCCTCAATTTGGGGAAGGAGAGAGAACGAAATTTAGGTGAGAGTTTAGATGCCAACATTGAGCCGAATCTATCCTTGTGGCAGTAAAATTTGGCTCCACACCATCTAAGATTTTTCTCTGCCTTAGCCGTTAAAGCGAGATTCAGCTCAAGTCTGGTGGCGTCAAGTTTACTTAAAAGGGTCCTGGACGGGTGTTTTTTATGTTCCGCTTTTAGTTGGAGGAAGGATTTTTCGAGTCTTTGAATGTCGATCAATCGCTCCTTCTTAAATTTGGACGCTAATCTAATTATAACTCCTCGGATAGTTGCCTTGTGGGCTGCCCACAGGGTTTCGGGAGAGATGTTCTCCACATCATTTAAAATGAAATATTCTTTGATAGATTTAGCTATTTCCTGAACGAGGCTAGGGTCAGCTAATAGGGATTCGTTTAGTCGCCAAAAGAAACCTCCTCGCCCAGACAGAACATTTCTCAGGGTAAGGATAACCAATGAATGATCAGACCATGCTGTATCTAGTATTGCTGCCTTAGTTGACAAGGGAATGAGGGCTGTCTGGGTGAGGATGTGATCAATTCTAGCATATGACTGGTGGGGAGCGGAAAAGTGCGTGTAGTCCCTTTTGTTGGGGTTCATTTCCCTCCATGCATCTACCAGGCCCTGTGAGTGGACCATTTTGGCGATCCTCGTGCTAAGTTTTGTGGGGCGTGTGAGTTGGTCTTTAGGGGGCTTGGTTTTGTCTAGACCCTGATCAAATGCGACATTTGAGTCCCCTCCCATGATAACTTTGCCTTCCAGGAGCGGATTCAAGGTTGAGAACAGGTCCTGGAAGAACGACGCTTGGCCCTTGTTAGGGGCGTAGTATGAGACGAAAGAATATAAAACGCCTTCCAGGGTACCTTTCACCAAGATGAATCTGCCCTCTGGATCCCTGAAGTCAGAGAGGTGTGAAAATTTGCAATTTTTAGAGAAGAGAATAGCCACCCCTTTCGTCTTATTAGGGGCATTCGCTAAATAAAATATTGGAAAGTGTGCATGTAGCATCACATCAATTCTCAGTGATTTATAATGATCCATAGCTAGTCTCCTTTTCCTAGGAGAGTTTAGGCCCTGGACATTATGGGAACCTATCTTGAGGTCAATACCCTTCACGTTCAGGTCAGCCATAGGAGCAGAGGGGATAGAAGCTAGTAATCACGCAGTCACTTACCCTTGGGAGTCTTCTGATATTGAATTTAGGCCAGGTTGTGCGGAGTAGTCCCAGGATCGATTCTGGGGCATGGAGGGAACCCCCCCCGGGATGGCTAGAAGAAAGAAAAGGGATGAGATGGGGAAGAAGAAGATAAGAGACATACTGAACATTAAAGACAAAAACAAAGACATGGGTACCATGAAGATACCCTTGGGGTTATGCGAATCAGAATCCGCTATAGCCCCAGTAAACTACTTCCGACCGCCCAATGGGGCGTCTGAAGTTCCGACACCAAAGGACACCAACGGTTCTTTGGAATCGAGTGGAGGCACAAGGGGTCCACCCCGGACCCTTGGTATGTCAAATTTGAACCATAAAATAAACACATAGTAATAGTAAACCGAATAACTGTAGTGACAGCCCAACTTACGGGCTCTCAACGCCTGAAACAATATTCAACCCAGGTAGGAACCTATACTTAAGAACCTGAGAATCCCGCCCCCTTCTCATCCTCAGAAGTCCCCCCGCCCCCTAACTGACTGTGTGGGGGAGAATTCCTGGGGGTCCCCTGGAAATGAGGGAGGCCTTAATGGCCTAGGGAACTTGACCTCCTTCTGAAAGTGGGGAAGATATATGAGTATTACAGACAAACCGAGGTTACTAACTGAATTAAGGAATGGCCTAGCATAATTAACCCTGGAATTCTAGTCCTATAATCTGATCTTTATGTTAGAGGAACCGTGGTCTTCATATAGGAGTATATTCTCTGTAGATGTCTTCTTCCTCTGGGATGGTTGCCAGCTAATTTAGCTGGTTCTTGCAGGAGGTAGGTTGAAGAAAAGAGAGGTAAGTGAATGTTTCAGTTCTTCTTCATCGAGATAATTTGCAGGTATAGAAAATGGGGTAGAAAACAGCGAGACTCGATGGGAATTTAGATGTGGGGTTTACCCTGTTCATAGGACGTGAGAAGGTATTGGAGCACCTGCTCCATCAACTTGGGGGTAGAACTGGCCCAAAAATGTCTCTAAAGAGACTGGAGGAAAGAGATGAGTCAGGCCATCCTTAGGGTGGTTTCCCATCCTTGCTCTTCTTGGAAGGGCCCTTCATCCAGAGTGGGGATACCGGGCTGCCTGGAGGAGGACGTTTAGTGGAGCCCGAGGAAGCAGACGAAAAGTCCATTGGAGCCTCATGGGAAATCAGCCTGAGGCTGAGTAACAGCCTTTCCCCTTCCTGGAGGCTAGCGAATGAGTGGGTCTTGCCCTGGATGGTGAATTTGACAGCGAAAGGGAAGGTCCAGCGGTATTTGATGTCCTGTTGAGAGAGGACCGTGAGAAGAGGTTTTAGTGTCCTGCGTCTTTGAATAGTTGTAGGGGCGAGGTCAGCAAAAATCTGGATCTGGTGACCCTGGTGCTGCAGCATGGGCTTTTGACGAGATTGACGCATGACCTCTTCCTTTACCGTATAAAAGTGCGGCTTGACGATTATGACCCTTGGGGAACCATCTTGTCTGGGGGGGCCAAGAGACCTATGTGCTCTGTCAAGTTCAAGACGTTCGGGGGGTATGTTAGGAACAAGGGCTGCAATAATGTCCTGAACCGTGGAGGGTATGTCCGAAAAAGTTTCCGGGAGGCCTCTAATCCGAAAGTTGTACCTCCTAGACCGGTTTTCGAGTTCGTCGATCCTGGAGAGGGCGACATCTAATTGCTCTTGAATGGTCATGAGGTGTGCTGCGTTTTGGTTGGTTCTAGCGGTAGTACATTCGACTTTATCCTCAATGGCTTCAATTCTAGCGCCTAAATTGGACAGGTCCGCTTTAATAGTGTTGGTGATCTGTTTTGCTGTATTAGCCAGTCCTTTCTCTAAAAGGGAAGAGAACTTAGCAAACATGTCTTCCTGCATTGCTGTGAGGTCAGTTACTGAGAAGCCAGATTGCTGTAAAGCTGGAGGTGGTAGTTGGGCCTGTGCAGGGAGGGCCTGTGAGTACATCTCCTGTTGTGAGAGAGTCAGCGTCTCAGTGGGGGCCTTTGCTGTGGCCTGGGGCTTCGTGTGGCCTTGCGGGGGTAATTGGGGTGTTTGGGAGGGTCCCTGTGCTGCCTGTGTGTAGGTCAGGGTCGGAGGAGAGAGTACTGGCCTGTTCTCCTGAATCCTGGAGTGGATGCCTGCCTGTTGCAGCGGCCCGTCCGTGCTGGCGGCCATCTTGGGACTCCCGTTCGCGCCTGCCGAGGCAAATTGGGGGCCGAGATCGCGTCTCGCAGGGGGCCCCGACATCTCCTTCGGGTCCCCGGCTGTTCCCCTACTTGGGTGGGGTGCTGTGTCGCCCGTTAGTGGGCTGAGGCGGCTGATGTGCGGTTCGTTGGTCCGGGGTGGTGCGGAGCTCGTGGCTCAAGCAGCCATGTTGGAGCTCTCGCGCATGCGCCCTCCGCCAGCCGGTAATTTAAAACCCTCTGTTCCGGGGTGGGGGTCCTCATCGGGAATGGCCGCATCAGGTGGTCCCCCAGCGCAAACGCTTCATCAGCAACGAACACGAATGGGAGTCCTTCCACATTGTCCTCTGGAGCTGGCAAGTCCAAGCTGCCATTCTGGAGACGCCTGGGCGATGACTCCACCATCGGACATCCGGCCATTCTTCCCCACGTCCACATACAAGAAGTCGTATTTAGCCGACACCACCGCCAACATCACAATACTATTGAACCCCTTATAGTTGAAATAGTACGACCCCGAGTTGGGTGGTGGGATGATGTGGACATGTTTCCCATCAATTGCCCCTCCACAGTTAGGAAAGTCCCACCGCTGGGCAAAGTGGGAGGCCACAGTCTGCCATTCCTGTGGCGTGGAAGGAAACTGTTGAGGAAAACAAAAATAAATTCATATTTTTGCACAGAAACATGGCAAGCAGATTAGGCACAAACATTCTGATTAGCATTTATTAAGGGGAATTTAACAACACCAAAGTATAAGGTACAACTATCATATTCCCCCTCCCCCCCATCTCATGGGCCATTTCGAACATTATGGGGGCTGTGGAAATCTTGGACAGGTAACCCTCTTCACTTCATTGAGAGATGAATGCCTAAATACAGGGTATTGCTTGGAACAGCCCCTCGGTTACACTATTGGCAGCCCACTGGACAGGTAAGAAGTGTCATAATACAAAGATATAAATACACATTGTACACATTTGAGGACATTTGAACATTCTGCTATTACCTGACTCAAGATAATAATAGTATCTTAAAAATTCAAACAGTACCATTTGGAACAGCCCCTCGGTTACACTATTGGCAGCCCACTGGACAGGTAAGAAGTGTCATAATACAAAGATATAAATACACATTGTACACATTTGAGGACATTTGAACATTCTGCTATTACCTGACTCAAGATAATAATAGTATCTTAAAAATTCAAACAGTACCATTTGGAAGTATACAGGCAGGCCCTTGCACTACATGCTTTGGGGAATTCATCCATAAATCAGAGCACAAAAGAGATGGGTATAGTGTGTATGGGTTTGGCAAAGTCAGCAGATAGATGATTGAGGATAGATAGAGAATTGGGATCAGCTGACTTAGCAGTTGGGGGAGGGAGGGTTACTAAAAATGATTTGGGGACACCACAAAAAATAAGCCTCTGCCACTCTGCCAGAATTTAAAGCTAAAATAACATTTCTAAACATTTTAGGGGGTGTTTGGGGTAAAGCACTACTATGGAGCTGATAAAATACATTGTTAAGTGACTACATGCGGTGAATATAGGGCCCGTAGAGCATGCTGGGGAGGTTAGTGAAGGACAATCTGTATGAAGGACCTAAAAAACTAATTACATAAAAATCCAGCATGTATGAGGACAAAGGGGACATTCACAGCATATTCCAATCATGGTAATTAGGGAACGAGGAAAGAAATACAATATATTAGCAAACATTAAATACAATAAAATGTGATATTAAAGGATAAAAATCTTACCTTCATATACTCCTTCTGCAGGACCTGTATGATGGCAGAACAGGTCTCTGGAATGATGATACCCAGAGCCTGGGGGGAGATGCCTGTCAAGAACTTTAAGTCCTGCAGACTTCTCCCTGTCGCCAAATACCGCAGGGTAGCCACCAACCTCTGCTCCGGAGTGATGGCTTGCCTCATGCAGGTATCTTGCCTGCTAATATAAGGGGTCAGCGAAGCCAACAGATGGTGAAACACAGGGTCCGTCATCCTGAGAAAGTTCCTGAAATCATCAAGATTATTCTCACGGATCTCACGGAGCAAAGGCATATGAGAGAACTGGTCACGCTGAAGCAACCAATTCTTGGTCCATGAACTCCTCCCCACCCTGTTCATGGACTGGACTTGTGTCAAGGTCAGGACCCCAACACCAAGCCCCCGCACAGCACGAACTCTACGAGGAGTACGCATACGCAACATGGCTAGAAAACGGTCGGCTGCTCAGAACGAAGTAACAGAACGCACTGAAGAACAGCAAGGCCTGTGAAGAGCGACCTGAAAAACTGTAACGAACGAACAAGAATACAATGACTAAGTCACGCGGAACATGCTTGCACGCACTGAAGAGCAGATACAAACCCACAAGCACAAACTGAATGGCAGAAAACGATCTGAAAACCACGAGTCTGAAAAAGCGCGAATCGTCTCTCACCAAACTTTTACTAACACGAGATTAGCAAAAGGAGCCCAAAGGGTGCCGCGCTTGGTTCTGAACTGGCCTTTTCTAGTCTCGTCGTACGTGCTTGATGTCACCGCGTTCTTGGCGATCGGAAATTCCGACAACTTTGTGCGACCGTGTGTACGCAAAACAAGTTTGAGCCAACATGCGTCGGAAAAAACCTAGGATTTTGTTGTCGGAATGTCCGAACAAAGTCCGACCGTGTGTACGGGGCATAAGAATGATCATAGCGGCAGTTCCGCCGCTTGATCATTCTTACAGGCGATGGGAGGGGACACCCCCCTCCTGCCGCCCTCCTGTGCCATCGGGGACCTGGAGAAAAAATCCGCCGCCGAATGAAGGGCATAGAGATTTCATCTCTATGACCGTCGGAGGCCCCGGGTGCAACGTTATGATGTCCGGGCTGCGGATGTCAACAAAGCGGCAATCTCGACTAGAAAGCATCAGATCTGTCTTTTTTTTTTCGGTCTGATGCTTTTCAGCCTGGAGGAGAGATGTGGGGTCTTATAGACCCCATATGTCTCAATAAAAAGGACCTGTCACACACCATTCCTATTACAAGGGATGTTTACATTCCTTGTAATAGGAATAAAAGTGATCAAATTTTTTTTTTCTAAAAGAAAGTGTAAAAACAAAACAATTACAATAAAATAAACAATAATAATAAAAAAAAAAATTAAAGTGCCCTCGTCCCTGTGTGCTCGCGCACAGAAGCGAACGCAAACGTAAATCCCGCCCTCATATGTAAATGCCGTTCAAACCACACATGTGAGGTATCGCCACGTGCATTAGAGCAAGAGCAACAATTCTAGCACTAGACCTCTGTAACTCGAATGCCCCGTACACACAGTCGGACTTTGTTCGGACATTCCGACAACAAAATCCTAGGATTTTTTCCGACGGATGTTGGCTCAAACTTGTCTTGCATACAGACGGTCACACAAAGTTGTTGGAAAATCCGATCGTTCTAAACGCAGTGACGTAAAACACATACATCGGGACTATAAACGGGGCAGTGGCCAATAGCTTTCATCTCTTTATTTATTCTGAGCATGCGTGTCCCTTTGTCCGTCGGATTTGTGTACACACGATCGGAATTTCTGACAACGGATTTTGTTGTCGGAAAATTTTATATCCTGCTCTCAAACTTTGTGTGTCGGAAAATCCAATGGAAAATGTGTGATGGAGCCTTCACACGGTCGGAATTTCCGACAACAAGGTCCTATCACACATTTTCCTTCGGAAAATCCGACCGTGTGTACGGGGCATAAAAATGTAGCCTGTTAAAAAATTTAAAGTGTTGCCTATAGAGATTTTTAAGTACCGATTCTACGAGTGTGCACAATTTTAAAGAGTGACATGTTGGGTATCCATATACTCGGCATAACATCATCTTTCACATTATACAAAAAAACTAACTTTACTGTTTTGTTATGTTTTAATTCATGAAACAGTTTTTTTTCCCCAAAAAAAGCATTTAAAAAATTGTTACGCAAATACCGTGTGACATAAAAAGGTGCAACAACTGCCATTTTATTCCCTAGGGTATCTGCTAAAAAAACATATATAATGTTTGGGGGTTCTGAGTAATTTTCTAGCAAAAATATGATGATTTTTACATGTAGGAGAGGAGTGCCAGAATAGGCTCGGTATGGAAGTGGTTAAAGGCACACAGATAACAAAACTGACAAACAATTACTTTACCAAAGCATTCCATGCCACCAACCCACAAGACCAAAGGAGTGACTATACTACAAAAAAATACAACTTTCTCTATTGAGGAATAACATATTGATATAGACGGCAGATACATTTTTCTAAAGGGCTTAATGAATGGCAAACTTACTACACTTGCTGACGTTTATTTCCCAAACAAAGCGCACATTACCTTTTGTAAACATATAATTGAGGAGCTTAAAGGATTTGCCAACGGATGTGTCATCCTGGGAGGCGATTTTAACATCCCTCTGAATCCATCCCAGGATACCTTATCTGGGAAGTCAAGTATAGCTTTTAAAATCCTCAAAAGAGTAAAACTTTTACTTAGATCCTTAACACTAAACACCTAACACATGGACACTACATCCCACAGAAAAAGACTTCACAGTCTAATCGGCCTCACATAACCGATACACGAGAATAGCCCTTTTTCTTTATTACCCAGAGAGATCTTCCTGATCTGGAGAGAGCCGAAATAGGAGCAATCTTACTTTCAGATCATGCTCCTATTTCTGTCTCATTCAACACAACCAAACCTAACACAAAAAAAAAATTTAACTGGAGATTAAATGCTTCCTTACTAGTGGACCCCGAGATCCAAATACAAACAGCACTCAAGAACTACTTTTTCTTAAACAACACACCAGATGTTTCACCAATGATTACATGAGAAGCACACAAGAGTGTGATCAGAGGAGAACTAATGAATTGGGGGGGGCAAGGAAGGAAAAAAGAAAGAGAAAGAAACATTGAAAACTTATTGACCAAAATATCAAAACTTGAAACTCTGCATAAACAATCACTAACAAAGGAAACAGAACAAAAATGAATTATCAATAGGAAAGAATGACCAAACCTACTAGACGCCACAATGAAAACGTCCTTGTTCCTTAAAAAATCTATATACTATGAATTTGGAGATAAGGGAGGCAAATACTTAGCCAAAGCCTTTAAAAGAGACAAAAATAGCAGGAAACAGTCACTGTATACATGACAAAGAAGGAAAAGCTTCTTACGATGCAAACAAAATTGCAGAACTGTTTCACCAGTACTACACTAAACTATATAATATACCCCCTCAAACTAAACCAACCAATCTCACGGGTAACAGGGAACAGATAATTAAGAACTACTTGACTGAAAGTAAAATACCATCCTTGTGCCAGACAGAAACAGACCAACTAGCAAAGCCAATTTCTACATCCCTGTGTATATTAAAAGCGTTTATGACAGGGAGGGGTCTGAGATATGTTACTCGCCTGACATTCTAAGAATCTTTGCTCAATTCTATAAGCAACTTTATGTGTCATGTGCTGCTGCCGGCGAGAGGCATTGGAGACCTACCTAGCTGATATTGACCTGCCTATGTTGACAAATGAAGACAGTGCTGCTTTAGAAGCAGATGTCACTGTAGAGGAAGTGGAGGAGGAGATTTCTTCCTTTGCTCCTCAGAAATCACCAGGGCTTGATGGTCTCTCCTTGGAGTGGTACCTCACTTTTAGGTGTAGCGCTACCCCCGGAGGAGCTGCTTAATGTATGTTTGATTCTGTACTCTGCCTCTCAACCCCAAGAACGGGCCCAACCCCTCTGGCACACCTACTTGATAATATTAGAGCGGAATAGAGAGGAAACACAGTAATGATAAACCATGAAGTATATTTACCGAGGCCCAGGGTTCCGTCATGTCACCATCTGTGGTAGTAAATAGAGACTCACACAATATCAATGAACCACTCAGAAATGTTTACTTGAGATAAAGAATAGACATAATAAAATGGCATGAACACACAAGTTATAACTGACAGGAAAATATTACTTAATTTCCAGTATACAGAATGTGTACCTTCGTTACCTATAAAGGTATATGTGAACAGGTACACAGGGAGGTGAATATCCAACACCCTCAACGCATGTATTGGATATCTGTCCCCTGATGCCTCAGCACACAGACCAGCATAAACGAAAACAATGTATGCACACAGTAACACAGTGCTACGTTTTTAGAATTTTTTGGGCCCCAATAAAATGGCTCCCCCTAGGTTGTAGTACCGTAATCAACCCTGCATATAGAGCAGCAGAGCTTGGCAGAAAAGGGAGATGGTAAAAGCTCTTTGACTCCAAATATCTTCACCTAGCCTGTAGTTTAAACTGCAGTATTTGTAATCCACAAGGCAAAGGAGAAGAAATAACTGTAGAACAGAAGATATGCTGATGACGGCTTAACTGAAAAAATATCACCACTTGTAGAGTACTCCTTCAATGTGAGTGCAATACAGTACTGATCTTACAGCGCAGGGGAGAAAGACAAGGCCCCAATGCCCAGCTGTATGATACCTGTGAAGAAGTAGATTCACATCCGTGGAACTACAAGTCTCACCGGCAGTCGGTAGGAAAGAACTCACTCAGCCATACTGTAATCTCTATCTCAATGGGCAGGTGCCCTCACCACAATAGACTCCAATAGCTGTGAGGCTCCGTCTAGTGAAAATGACGCCGCCATGCCGTGCTGCCACTGATCGACTGAAGTGCAGGTGGCTTCCAGTTGTTCTGAAGCACAGGCCAGTCCACTTGCTAGAGTAACAGGGCTGTCTTCCATAGATCCCTCAGAGGCATGCGATCCGGCTCTCTGCTAAGTAGGCCGCAGTTTCTCATTCCTGGTCATACACAGACCTCCTCCTGACAGGATTTTAATGGCATCCAGAGAGACTGAAAACAGGCCGCGCCTGTCCTTTTATCACTCCTCCCAGCAGGCAGTTCTACACGCTTTGCATTGTCTGTCCTGTAGTTCAGGGCTGATCCAGCTAACAGAGTCACTTCCTCCTCCAGACTACATCGCCCACAATGCTTTGCTGCATTTTCCTTTGCTGCATTTTCCTTGTGATTGTCTGTAAGTCTCTTCCAATTGGGAGGCTACAGAGCAAGCAGTTCTGTGTGTCTCTGTGTACGTGAGAGAAAAAGAAGAAGGGTGGAAAAAAAGCCCACGCAGCTGCTAGCAGGCAGCTCCCCCCTCATGGATTCAATCAGCCTGGAGAGGTACCTGCTACATAGGCATAATCTAGCACCTCGCCTGCTGCGAGTGTTCATTACGGCTAGGTCGGATGGTAGATTGCCACCCTCTATGAGGGAAGCGTTGGTCGTCGTGATCTCTAAAGGGGGAAAGGATCCTCAGAGATAGGATCCGCGAGATCGGACTCCTATTGTCCGATCTCGCTAATGAATGTTGATGCTAAAATTATTGCAGGGAGACTACAAAGAGTTATCCTAAAATTGGTGGATGTGGATCAGATGGGATTTATCCAGGGGAGATGTGCACAGATGAACATTAGGAGACTCTTTGTGAACCCCCAAACTGTACATGACAACTCTGGGGCAACTCCGTGACAAGAGTAGTAGCCTATTTAGATACTAAAAAGGCTTTTGACTCAGTAGAGTGGGCATACTTGTTTTGCCTTTTGGAATCCTTTGACTTTGGACCTGTCTTTATATCCTGGGTGCGGCTGCTGTACACAGATGCCCTGGTCAGATTACGGGTCAATGTTATTATATCAGACCCTTTTCCTATAACCAGGGGAACTAGGCAGGGATGCCCGCTGTCACCCCTCCTGTTTGCCCTGGCAAGCGGAGATCTACTACTAATATGTCTGGTTGGGGAATTGGGGAGTTTGAAGAACTGGTGTCTCTATATGCAGATGACATGCTTTTGTATCTGCAGGACCCGGGACCCTCACTTTCGGGGGCCTTCAGGCTGATTCAGGAATTTGGAGATTACTCTGGATTTAGAATTAATTGGACAAAATCGTCCCTTTTTCCCATAGATGATGCAGTAGTACTTCTATCTGAGTGTCCCATTCCCTTGTCTACTTCTTTCAAATATTTAGAGGTTGTGGTGAAGCTCCCTATTTCCCGGTTTCTGGATACTAATCTGTCACCGATTATCGGGGCCTTTAGAGAGAAGGTACAGAAATGGCAGAATTTGCCAATCACATTGATGGGATGAATACATTTGTTTAAGATTTTTTTCCCTAAATTTCTCTAAATCCTCTCGAACTCTCCGGTCTTTGTGACACTGCAGATTTTCAGAACCATTGACTCCATTATAGTAGGATTTCTGTGGGAATCACGAGCCCCCAGAGTCTCTCTAGCTGTTCTAAAATTACCAGTTACAATGGGGGGTTAGCCCTTCCGGACTTGCGCTCCTATTTTTTTGCATCACAATTGTCCTTTTTTTACACTGGCGACTCTTTCCCCAGACACCCAATGCCACTACTTTACTGGAAGCGGCAGTTGCCACCTCGCGAGAAACCCTTTTAAACATGCTCTACATTTAAGGGGAACCCGGGGAGGAAGGTGGGGTTGGCGCTTTGTGGTAAAATATTCCATCTCTGTTCCCAACTAATGAATGATGGGCTCTTACGGCTATCCCCAAATAGCCCTTTGTGGTGTAATAAATCCTTTGGAGGAGTTTTTTTAATTGACAGACAGACAGGTATGGGCAAAGTATGGTATAAAGTATGTACATCATATATGCCCGGACAACGGATTGTCTGCTTTTACACAATTGCGGGAACAATTTGGAATACGCAGAACGTGGCATTTCTGCAATGCTCAGCTGAGTCAGTCAGCTGTGCCTCAGTTTGGGAGCAAGGAGCTTCAGGTACAGAATACGGCCCTGGAGAAGGTTCTAATTGATTCGGATCCAACCAAACAAATCTCCAGATATTATAGGGAGGTGGGTCCCGGGAACACGGGGTTACTAACCAAGGCCAGGGCTCGATGGGTGGCTATTGTACTGGAGTTGTCTGAGGAATTATGGCAGGAAGCTCTGGATACTTATTTTTTCTCTGTCATCTCTTCCATGGATAAGATGATTCAACTTCGATGCAGTGTATCATAAATGTATGGGGAAGAACATTTCATCCATATGGGAATGTCCTAGAATAAGACCTTTATGGTCTCAAGTGACTGAATTTATTTCTGATAACTTTGACCTACCTAATATATGCTCTCCTCTACGCTGCCTCATGGTGGTCTTTGACCAGGAGGAGATAAATGTATACACTAAACTGTTCCTTTAGGATTTTATACTTTGGAGTAAAAAAACTTATAGCCCGTCGCTGGATCTATGGAGAACAGCTGATAGTAAGGATGTGGATAAAAGTAGTAAATGCGGATGTACTTTTATATAGGATGACGTATGAGGCGAGGGGTGCCCCCAAGAAATTCAGAAAGGTATGATTTAGATGGGTGAACTTCAAGAACACACTGGAGGAAGAAGGGGCCTAGAGTTGCGGCTTTACCTAGGAGCGTAATCCCAATGGCAGAGTTCCACCATGTGCTCATACTCCGGGTGGGAGTATAAGCACAATGCACTGACAATGAATATTGTAGTTAGAAGGATGTAGGGTATGTAAAGTTCTATCCCATTGCCCATGGTTTCTAAAATAAACGTTAAAACCCCTGGGGTGGGAGTGGGGTTCTGCCCTTAACGGAATAGAGGGGATCGGTTACCTCCTTCTCCTAAAGGGCATGTTGGATTTTTTTTCATTTATAACTGTTTGTTTTCTACTGTTAAAACATAAAAACAAAACAAAGGAATAAAAAAATTAAAAAAAGAGCGACTTTACTGAGTAACAGGTTAGGGTTGGGGATTCAGAACATTGTGGTCATAGACTGCTGATGGTTACACTATTATCTGGATCATTGTGGAATTCATTGATACCTATACATGATGTAATACCTACCCGATGTCTTGTATATATAATTTTAGATATTCTAAATTAAAAAAAAAAAAAAAAGGGAAAAGCCAATTTCTACAGAAGAAGTCTCGGCCACTACCAAAGACTTGAAATCGGGTGAAAGGCCCAGACGGATTCACTTCACAATACTATAAAATGTTTGAATCTCTATTAAACAAACCACTAACTTCTGCTCTCAGTCACATTATTAAAGGTCCTAACCCTTCAAACAAACTTTTATTGGCATACATTACCGTGATACCAAAAACAGATAAAGATCCGACCGACTGTGCAAACTACAGACCCATATTCCTACTTAATTTAGATTTAAATCTACTTGCCAAGATCCTAGCCAAAAAGCCCTTTGACATGGTTGCTTGGGACTATATGTTAACTACTTGCAAACACATTGGCTTTGGTAATAAGTTGTTGAAGTGGATATCCTTGCTTTATTATAATCCTTGCGCGAAAATCTAAATTAACAACACCTACTCTGAACCGATAAAAATATGAAACGGAAACAGACAGGGCTGCCCACTCTCCCTTTTGTTATTTATCTTGACACTAGAACCATTAATTAGGACCATAAACCTTCAGACAGCGATACACAGACTTGCCATCAATGACAGAGAATACAAAACGGCAGCATATGCCGACGATTTGCTTTTCTATGTGACACAAACCCATATCTTCATACCCAACCTTAACAAATGTTTCCAGCATTTTAAATTCATCTAAAATTTTAAAATCAACCAGAAATATTTTTATTCAGAACAACAAACATAAAAACTCACTGTGAAGAGGTAACACAATTCGAAAAACTATGTTATGAACAAAAGCCTATACAAAAGGTAACTTCACAGTCTTATAATTGAATCTCTCAGCCAACCTCTGACTCGCCAGACAAATTTTAAAAAATTTGGGAAGATGAGATTCAAATCTCAGATGAACAATGGGAAAAAGCTGCGGTGTTCACGCATAAATGTTCTCTGAGTACTAGAATCCAAGAAGTCTCATATAAAATACATACTCATTGGTCTCCCCAAGAGTCGGATGTTTGCTGGAGATGTAATAAAAGTAAAGAAACCTTTCTTCACATCTGGTGTACCTGTGAAAAGATTCATACATTTTGGAATCAGATTAAGTCATGAACCACACACATTACTAATATACAACTCAAAATGGACTCAGCTTGCTGTCTACTTCAGGTGAACGATTTCTCCTACAGGAAATACAAAAAACCCTTGTCACGTCACCTTCTAAACGTGGCTAAAGCGCTAATACCACCGCTATGGAAAACTAGAAACACACCATCGATAAAGTATTGGCTTTTAAAAGTCAATTCCATGTACCAGATGGAAGAAGCAATCGCTATTAAAAGAGAAATCACAACGCAATTCAACAGAACTTGGAGGCTCTGGAACTTATTTACCTTCTGAGACTCTTTCAAAAATTTGATGGAGGCTTAGCAATATGTTCCAGATCATCAAACAACAGACTAAACACAATATAATAACTATAGTCACACATAATCTCACCAGAAGTTATCATACATGTCTTCTCGATATGCCATCATTACCACTACCAAATTTACTATATCCATTATTTTTTAAATTACCATAAACATTACCCAACCCACATTTCACAATGATATTACCATTCGAAAACTGCAAATGATTTATTTCTTTGTTAACCATAATTCTATTTTTTGTTTTCTTTCTTCTGTAATCCTTTCTGAATGTCCAATAGAAATGTATAACGTTATATACCACTACAACTGGTATTTTTTATACCATTGTTTATAAACACTTTATATAGATTTTATATCTGTTATGAATGTAGAATGTCTACTTTACTGTATCTTTACATTAACAAAATAAACCTTTATTGAGAAAAAAAACAAAAAACATTCTAAGGGCTCATGCACACACATGTTTTTACAGCTGCTGTTAGGGACATTTCACGTTTTTTTAAACTGCCTCTAAAAGCCCCTCCATGTTAGCCTATGTGTCCATGCACACATAAACTGTCAGAGGCATTTGGAGGCATAAGTGTTTAGGGCCAGTAGAAAAAAACAACAGCCTGTGCTTCCAGGAGCAGTAAAAACGAGCTTTAAAAATGAAAAATGCAGCTAAACATGGCTAAACACGTCAAGCCGCGTTTAACCTACGCTTGATGATTTTAGGCGTTTTTACATTACAAAGAGTGTTTTTAATGAAAAAACGCCCAAAAACGCTAAGGCCAGAAAATGCACAAAAGCGCAGGAAAATGCGCAATAGCGTTAATGTAAAAACGCATCTAAACACTGTAGTGCTGGCTTTTTAAAACGTCCTGTTTGCATGAGCCCTAAAGGTTACAACAGCTTCCAGTATTGAAATGAATGAATTGCTAGCTACAGCAAGCAATTTTTCAGGAAGAAACTGTGAGCTACAAGAACAACTTCAGAGGTATAGTGCAGACTGTGATATGAAGTGCAAGCTTGTGGAGTCATTGCATATAAAGTTATCTCGGATGAAAGAGATGGTTGTGTCTTTATTTTTTTTATTTTTTGCGCTATAAACAAAAAAGAGCGACAATTTTGAAAAAAAAAAAACATAATTTTTTTACTTTTTGCTATAATAAAATATCCCCAAAAATGTTTTTAAAAAACTTCATCAGTTCAGTATATTTACATATATTTGGAAAAAAATTTCAATAAGGGTATATTGATTAGTTTGCATAAAAGTTATATCGTCTACAAACTATGGGAAAGGTTAATGTCATTTTTACAGCTTTATTGTTATTATTTTTTTTTACTAGTAATGGCGGTGATCTGCAATTTTTAGCGGTACTGCGACATTGCGATGGACAGATTGGACACTTTTGACACATTTTTGGGACCATTGACACTTATGCAGCGATCAGTGCTATAAAAATGCACTGATTACTGTGTAAATGTCACTGGTAGGGAAGCGGTTAACACTAGGGGGTGATCAAAGGGTTAAATGTGTGTTCCCTTATGTGTTCTAACTGTATAGGACTGACTGGAGGCAACATATTGTTGTTCTTACTTAGCAGGAACAAACTATATGTCTCCTCTCCCCTGACAGAACAGGGATTTGTGTGTTTACACACACAAATCCCCATGCTGGCTCTTGTGTACGTGATCGCATGTGGCCAGCGGTGGCTCTTAAAGGGGACCCCGTACCTGTACGGGGTTTTGCGCAGCGGTGCCATTGTGCCGCAGTAAATATGCGTGAGCCAGTCGGGAACCGATTAAAGAGCAATGTACAGTATATCATTGCTCAATGAGCACATAAGAACATGTCAAATGCCTAATATTTGCCCAGTCAATGAGGGGAGTGCCCATGATGAAGTAGAGCAGTGATGGCAAACCTTGGCACCCCAGATGTTTTGGAACTACATTTCCCATGATGCTCTGGCACTCTGCAGTGTAGTGGAGCATCATGGGAAACGTAGTTCCAAAACATCTGGGGTGCCAAGGTTCGTTATCACTGGCCTAGAGCTTCGAATTAGGCTAACCGTTTGATTACAATCCTAGACAGACTTACTTAGTGGAACATTCCAATCAGCATTTTTACTTATTAATTGGGCACAAATTGCATTGCCATGTTTCCTAAGTAATATGGCAAGACTTACAAATTCTGCTTACCTAGTAGAGGAAAATTCGGCATTTCTTCCCTAGTAGTGTTAATAATTGGAAAAGGCTTGGGGGATTACAAAGTCAATTGTTGTGATAATTGTGTGCAATAACTGTGTTTGTGTTTTTTTTCCCAGGGAACATGGACAAAGCTAAACTAGTTTGGATACTAATGTTTGTGTTTTGTTTGCAGGTCTTTTTGAAGTGAGAATGATAGGGGCCAAATCTAGTTGAGCAGGGATTAGGCTAATGTATAATCAATTATCACATGGTACAGAGAGGTTAGCCTAGTTAAACTGAGACGTTTCCAAGTTGTAAAAGCGTCTGGGTCTATGCGAGCCTGGAAGAACAGCGGGTGGCCTAGGAAGGATAATAAAGGGCAGTGTCTGAAGTGTAGTTCAAAAGGACCTTTGAGCCATAGCTGCAAGGAATGTGCTGTTACTGGATTATGTAAGGATTTACGTTCTGAGGGTTGTAACCAAATCAGATTACTCACAAAAAGAGGGTCGAGGTCTATAGCTTTCAAGGCTCACCCACAGCAGGACCACCACGGTGGCTTGATATAGGGCAATCTGGGCTAGTTGAGCCACCTGGTAGTATTTGGAAAAACAAGGGACTCCCAGTCCACCATGTAATCTGTGGTGCATTAGTATGGAGGAAGATAATCTGGGTTTAATGGATCCCCATATGTATTTATGTATTCAGCTTTGAATTAGGCTGAGACAGCATGGGGAGATAATTAGCTCAGTACAAAAGGGCTTGGTCACCAGTGAGTTTGACACCAAGGTAAGGGAGAAACAATGTCATCCATTGAAAGGAAAGGGTTTCCCGTAGATGGGAGACTTCAGTCGGCGGTAGGGAAACATTAAGCACCATTAACTTCGATTGGTTGACTTCAAGACCTGATATAGCTGCAAAGCTGTTAAAAGTCAAAAATAGCTGTGAAAAGACTTTTCTTCCTTTTCCAGATGATTGTGAGACAAATTTCTTATTTTGTATGTCTGAGTCAGCTTGTATCAAACCATGTGAATTATTTCCACACAAGCTACAAAAATACTTACAAAAGTTGTACGTTCAAATACAAAATAAAGGTAGCTTCAAATAAGATCAAAGATGTGAGATAAATAAGTTCAAGATATTACATAGTTACATAGTAGGTGAGGTCGAAAAAAGACACAAGTCCATCAAGTCCAACCTATGTGTGTGATTATATGTCAGTATTACATTGTATATCCCTGTATGTTGCGGTCGTTCGGTGGCTTATCTAATAGTTTCTTGAAACTATTGATGCCCCCCCCGCTGAGACCACCGCCTGTTGAAGGGAATTCCACATCCTTGCCGCTCTTACAGTAAAGAACCCTCTACTTAGTTTAAGGTTAAACCTCTTTTCTTCTAATTTTAATGAATGGCCACGAGTCTTGTTAAACTCCCTTCCGTGAAAAAGTTTTATCCCTATTATGGGGTCACCAGTATGGTATTTGTATATTGAAATCATATATGCCTATCTGGCCCCCACTTAACAACTCTACATTTATCTTCTCAATCAGCACATCACCCATAGTTATTACCTCTTGTATCTCTTGACCTTCCCTCTTAGATTGTAAGCTCTAAGGAGCAGGGCCCTCTGATTCCTACTGTATCAAATTGTATTGTATTTGTACTGTCTACCCTCAAGTTGTAAAGCGCTATGTAAACTGTTGGCGCTATATAAATACTGTATAATAATATCCCCTCTCAAGAGTTTCTTCTCCAGACAGCATAAGTTCAGTGCTCGCAACCTTTCTTCATAACTAATATCCTCCAGACCCTTTATTAGCTTTGTTGCCCTTCTTTGTACTCGCTCCATTTCCAGTACATCCTTCCTGAGGACTGGTGTCCAGAACTGGATAGCATACTCTAGGTGCGGCCGGACCAGAGTCTTTTAGAGCGGGATTATCGTTCTATCTCTGGAATTAATCCCCTTTATAATGCATGCCAATATTCTGTTTGCTTTGTGAGCAGCAGCTTGGCATTGCATGCCATTGCTGAGTCTATCATCTACTGGGACCCCCAGGTCCTTTTCCATCCTAGAATCCCCCAGAAGTTCTCCCCCCAGTGTATAGATTGCATTCATATTTTTGCCACCCAAATGCATTATTTTACATTTTTCTACATTGAACCTCATTTGCCAAGTGTTTGCCCACCCCATTAATTTGTTCAGATCTTTTTGCAAGATTTCCACATCCTGCAGAGAAGTTATTGCCCTGCTTAGCTTAGTATCGTCTGCAAATACAGAGATTGAATTGTTTATCCCATCCTACAGGTCATTTATGAGCAAATTAAATAGGATTGGTCCCAGCACAGAACCCTGGGGGACCCCACTACCCACCCCTGACCATCCTGAGTCCTCTCCATTTATCACCACCCTCTGAAGTCGCCTTGTAGCCAGTTTTCAACCCTATGGTCCATGCCAATGGACCTTATTTTGTACAGTAAACGTTTATGGGGAACTGTGTCAAATGCTTTTGCAAAATCCAGATACACCACGTCTACGGGCCTTCCTTTATCTAGATGGCAACTCACCTCCTCATAGAAGGATAATAGATTGGTTTGGCAAGAATGATTCTTCATGAATCCATGCTGATTAATGCTAATGATACTGTTCTCATTACTAAAATCTTGTATATAGTCCCTTATCATCCCCTCCAAGAGTTTACATACTATTGATGTTAGGCTAACTTGTCTGTAATTCCCAGGGATGTATTTCGGGCCCTTAGGTTTTATTGGTATATGGGTTCAGAATTAGCAGGAGCTGACATGTGCAGTAATACGGTGAAGACAGGAGTGAGGGTGATATATATATAAGCTGTGGGGTGGAGAAGATGGGTGAAGGAGAGAGAATTTAAGGAGAGAAGATGCAACTGTGAGAAGGAAAATTAGGGTGTGCATTATACAGATGCAGAGTGGTGAGATTGAGAGGAAGCTTGAATGAGAGATGAAAAAGTTTGATGAAGAATCAAGTCACCTGTAGTTTGTTTAGTGTTTTGCAGAAGTCTGTTGTGGATTTTCGCTTTGTGCATTTGCTGTAGTGCTGAGCCGAAGTGTAATACTTAATCCAATATGAATACTTTATCCAAGATGATAGTTGCCAATGCAATCCCTGCCTGTGCATCCCCTAGAGGAGGCCTAAATTTATACTGAGTTTGGGTGGGGGTATTGCCAATTAATTAGTCAGGATTGCATAGGAGGAACACATGGCTAACAGAATGAACTTCTCACACCAGAGGCTGACTACAAGACACAGCAAGAGAGCAGAAGGGTCATAGTCATAAAGATAACAGCTCATAAAAATTAGTTAATAGGTATAGACAATAAGAAAGCAAAATAAACATCACATTGATATGGACAGAGGTAAAGAATTTGAAGGCAGCATAGATCACCAAAAGCACATACACAGAATTAGCAAGCAGATCCCAGTTTCAATGAAAGGTGGAAGATGTGGTTGAGCTGACACATACACAGAATTAGCAAGCAGATCCCAGACTTATAACAAATAGTATGGATATTAACACTTTAAAGTCTGATCTTGAAACAGCTGGTTTAGTGGGAAGTAAAGGTATTAAGGTACAAAGAAATTTAAATCAGATTTTAGAAGATATGGTTATTAAAACAGCTAATGTAATATGTTCATCTAGATTACATCTTCAAAATATTACTCTTAATTTAATGACAAGTGACATTCTCATATAGCCAGAGCATGCTTAGAGATCCAGACTGAATATTCTACTAATTTTAAAATAATTGCGCAAGCATTTCAGAGTGGAATAACTCCTCTTGGCATTTTACAGAATTTACCCAGAGAATATGTATATTCAATAAATAATACAGATTCTATGATTCCAACAGCAGGGAAAAAAAAAATAATGGTTCCAATTACTGTCTTGGGATTACCGGTCAGTAATACACAATTATTATATTATAAATTACAGTATACAGATTTTGAACAATTAGATCTGTCATCATGTTTACAATTCCAGTCTAAAGTTATTTGTTTACCTAATCAAGACAAAAGTATATTTCATTCTTGTTATCAAATCATACATTATGTTCAGTGAGAGTAGAAAAAGTTGAAACTACTTCTGAATCAAATACTCTTGTAGATAAAAAGAAGGTTTGTTTCCAAAACATGACAGACACAGAAAGGGTTAACTTCATTCTCCTTTTTTACAAATACAGAAAATCTAAATCAAGGCTTGTATTGTATAGAAGGAGACATTATAGCAATAAGTGTTAATGGGTTGAGAACAAATTTAACAGAGGGTCAGGAGGCGGAGCCTAGTGGAGCAGACATGCATTGTTAGAGCTCCACACCGCTGAGGAGAGAAGAGAAGGACAAAGCGGAGCCTGCAGGCTCAAAAGGTATCCATTTGAAACTTTTTGCCCCAGGGAACAAACTGTGAAAGTTTGGGCAGGAAATATGGTACTGGGAGGAAACCGTGGCAGAAATAAAAATCACCTCACAAAGAGCTCACAGGCACTCACTGCAGCTGAAGCAGCTCCAGTCACCTCACAAGATACAGCATCAGGGCGCTCTCACAGACAGAAAATGTCACAGCAAGACTCTCCATTTGAGTCAGATACAGAACAAATCCTCTCACAAACTTCTCCACAAGCCTCCTCAGTAATATTATTACAATTTGAAAAGATGCTTCATAAGGCTTTAAAACAAACCTCAGACCAAATAACAAAAAGCCTAACCAAAGAAATAAGAGAGCTGGGAAACCGCACCGCAGCCTTAGAAATAAAAATGGATGAAATTGAAATTACAACCCAAGAAAATATAACAGAATTGGAACAATTAAAAAAAGAGAATTTAATACTTCAAACTAAGCTCGAAGATTACGAAAATAGAGCCAGACGTTCAAACTTGCACATAAGGGGAATACCTGAATCTGTGACAGACCTGCAATCTACTATTACTGCTCTATTACAATAACTAAAGCCAGATATCCCTATTGAACGTTTAGAACTGGACAGAGTACACAGAGCCCTCACAGCCAAAAAGAAAGATGGACCCCCACGTGATAAAATCACAAAATTTCATTATTGCAGAACGAAAGAACAAATACTAATTGCTGCAAGAGAAAAAAAGGAACTTAATTTTCAAGAACACAATTATCAAATTTTTGCTGACCTATCCCAACTTACTATTACTAAAAGACGATCCATGAAACCCCAACTAATGGAACTGCAACGCCACAACATTATGCATCAATGGGGCTTCCCCTTTTCAGTCAGATTTAACTACCAAGGTACAATTTACAGAAGCAGATCAGCAGATGAACTACAACAAACCCTTTTAAAATTAAATCTGACAGAACCCACAAGCAGCAACTCTCCCACACGCAGAAGAATGGCATCATCTTCACCTTCAGGCAGCACCCAGAAAATTTCAGAACAAAATGGGAATCATCATTCTCACAAAAGAGGCCGTTATGCCACATCATCCATGGACCAAGAAGATTCAATGGACTGACATCCTAATTCCTGATATCTCTTCATTTATTATACTAAGAGATGGTTCTCTATAAAAAACCTATATTTATAACTGAATGGAACTGCATTCTGATAGTCACACACTGTGTGGGATCATGTTACATTCCAGTTATATTTCTTATTACTTCTGATTCATATAGCCTTAGAATATATAAGTGAAATAAGGAAATTCTTGTTCAGTTATATATTATCAGGTAATAACAATAGATTTATTACTTTTTAGGACAAATATGTTCAATAATCCAGAAGTAATGGAAGCTTTTTCTTTCTTTTCTTAAAACAAATATATTATTACCTAACTAGTTCCTAGAATTATGTTTTTGTTTATTCTAATCTGAAGCAATACAACCTCAATTTTATGAGTTAACATATCTAAACAGTTACATATGAATAAAATATGTAATTGTTTACTCTAAAAGAGTTAAAATCCCAAAATAATTCAAACTATCTTCATCAATACCAAAGTTATTAACAGTACCTTTCTAACTGAATTATTTAGCCTAGGGCAAAACTAACCATATACAACCACCCTAGAATAAATAATTTCAACAAAAACTATATTCTGCACTCCATTTAATGAAACATCATTTTGATGTCTTTTGACATAGCACTTCTCTCCTGTAAGCGGAAGATCTGTGTACCCCCATTAGCCCTCCTCATTCTCCCAACCATATTATGTGGGAGTGTGACGAAGGCACTTATTCCCCTGAGAGAGATATTTATTCTCTTTCACGGGTAAATTGTGATTACTTGCAAAAAATAATTTATACAATGTATCATCTAATCTCATATGTTTTTTGTTTACTCTTTACTCCAGAATTCACTGGTTTCTTTTCTATCTATTCATCTCTTCAGTCCACACAGGTTGATCTGCGCAGTCAGCTCTGCATAACAAAAAGTAAGTCAAAACTATTTGATCTATTGCCATGGCACCACTGAATATACTTTCCCTGAATGTTCAGGGAATAAATGTCCCTCAAAAAAGGACCAAAGCCTTCCGTACTTTCCATAACAAGAAGGCTCACATAGTATGCCTCCAAGAAACACACTTCACCAAAGATTCTACTCCAAAATATATTTCTCCTTTTTATCAACAAATTTACACGGCTTCTGCCTGTACCAAGCAAAGGGGAACTCTAATTGCATTTCACCGATCCACACCATTCACCTTATCATCAGAAATTAAAGACCCAGAAGGTAGATACCTGATACTCATGGGTTATATAATGGATACAGCAATCACGGTGATTTCCTACTACGCTCCTAACAAACAACCTACACCATTCCTCTCACATATATTACAAGTGATTAATACACACAAAATAGGAACAGTGATAATGTGTGGGGATTCGAACCAGGTCCTCCTCCCATTTCTAGATAAATCACCTTTTACACCATCCAAAATAACCTCTAGATTACCTTTTTCTCAACTTCTTTCCAAATACAATCTGGTAGATTCATGGAGAGAAAGTAACCCAATGAAAAAGAAATTCACTTATTTCTCGCACCCTCATCAAACCTTCACCAGAATAGATCATATTTTTCTAACAATAGGAATGATACCAGAAATTATTGCATCAGATATAATTCCGATTCCGTGGTCTGACCATAATGCAGTATACACTACTATAGCCTCAGCCATACCAAAAGCGCATGACCCAATGTGGTACTTACCGGACATAATGCTCAAACACCCACTACATCAGATGGCCATTGAACAAGCTTTAACCACTTCAGCCCCGGAAGGATTTACCCCCTTCCTGACCAGAGCACTTTTTACAATTCGGCACTGCGTCGCTTTAACTGCTAATTGCGCGGTCGTGCAATACTCTACCCAAACGAAATTTGCGTCCTTTTCTTCCCACAAATAGAGCTTTCTTTTGATGGTATTTGATCACCTCTGCCGTTTTTATTTTTTGCGCTATAAACGGAAAAAGACTGAACATTTTGAAAAAAAATGATATTTTCTACTTTTTGTTATAAAAAAAATCCAATAAACTAAATTTTAGTCATACATTTAGGCCAAAATGTATTCGGCCACATGTCTTTGGTAAAAAAAATGTCAATAAGCGTATATTTATTGGTTTGCGCAAAAGTTATAGCGTCTACAAACTAGGGTACATTTTCTGGAATTTACACAGCTTTTAGTTTATGACTGCCTATGTCATTTCTTGAGGTGCTAAAATGGCAGTGCAGTACAAACCCCCCCCCCCAAATGACCCCATTTTGGAAAGTAGACACCCCAAGGAAATTGCTGAGAGGCATGTTGAGCCCATTGAATATTTATTTTTTTTGTCCCAAGTGATTGAATAATGACAAAAAAAAAAAAAAATTTACAAAAAGTTGTCACTAAATGATATATTTCTCACATAGGCCATGGGCATATGTGGAATTGCACCCCAAAATACATTCAGCTGCTGCTCCTGAGTACGGGGATACTACATGTGTGGCACTTTTTGGGAGCCTAGCCGCGTACGGGGCCCCGAAAACCCAGCACCACCTTCAGGATTTCTAAGGGCATACATTTTTGATTTCACTCCTCACTACCTATCACAGTTTTGAAGGCCATAAAATGCCAAGATGGCACAACCCCCCCCAAATGACCCCATTTTGGAAAGTAGACACCCCAAGCTATTTGCTGAGAGGCATGGTGAGTATTTTGCAGCTCTCATTTGTTTTTGAAAATGAAGAAAGACCAGAAAAAAAATTTTTTTTTTTCTTTTTTCAATTTTCAAAACCTTGTGACAAAAAGTGAGGTCTGCAAAATACTCACTATACCTCTCAGCAAATAGCTTGGGGTGTCTACTTTCCAAAATTGGGTCATTTGGGGGGGTTTTGTGCCACCTGGGCTTTCCATGGCCTCCGAAACTGTGATAGGCAGTGAAGAGTGAAATCAAAAATTTACGACCTTAGAAAGCCTGAAGGCGGTTCTTGGTTTTCGGGGTCCCGTACGCGGCTAGGCTCCCAAAAAGTCCCACACATGTGGTATCCCCGTACTCAGGAGAAGCAACAGAATTTATTTTGGGGTGTAATTTCACAAATACCCATGGCATGTTTGAGCAATATAACATTTAGTGACAACTTTGTGCAAAAAAAAAAAAAAAAATTTGTCTCTTTCCCGCAACTTGTGTCACAATATAAAATATTCCATGGACTCGACATGCCTCTCAGCAAATAGCTTGGGGTGTCTACTTTCCAAAATGGGGTCATTTGGGGGGGTTTGAACTGTCCTGGCATTTTATGCACAACATTTAGAAGCTTACGTCACACATCACCCACTCTTCTAACCACTTGAAGACAAAGCCCTTTCTGACACTTTTTGATTACATGAAAAAATTATTTTTTTTTGCAAGAAAATTACTTTGAACCCCCAAACATTATATATTATTTTAAAGCAAATGCCCTACAGATTAAAATGGTGGGTGTTTCATTTTTTTTTTTCACACAGTAATTGCGCAGCGATTTTTCAAACGCATTTTTTGTGGAAAAAACACACTTTTTTAAATTTTAATGCACTAAAACACACTATATTGCCCAAATGTTTGATGAAATAAAAAAGATGATCTTAGGCCGAGTACATGGATACCAAACATGACATGCTTTACAATTGCGCACAAACGTGCAGTGGCAACAAAATTAATACATTTTTAAAAGCCTTTAAAAGCCTTTACAGGTTACCACTTTAGATTTACAGAGGAGGTCTACTGCTAAAATTACTGCCCTCGATCTGACCTTCGCGGTGATACCTCACATGCATGGTGCAATTGCTGTTTACATTTGACGCCAGACCGACACTTGCGTTCGCCTTAGCGCGAGAGCAGGGGGGACAGGGGTGCTTTTTTTTTTTTTTTTTTTTTTTCTTTATTATTTTTTTGCTTTTTTATCTTATTTTTAAACTGTTCCTTTCATATTTTTTTTTAAATCATTTTTATTGTTATCTCAGGGAATGTAAATATCCCCTATGATAGCAATAGGTAGTGACAGGTACTCTTTTTTGAAAAAATTGGGGTCTATTAGACCCTAGATTTCTCCTCTGCCCTCAAAGCATCTGACCACACCAAGATCGGTGTGATAAAATGCTTTCCCAATTTCCCAATGGCGCTGTTTACATCCGGCGAAATCTAAGTCCTAAAATGCTCATAGCTTCCGGTTTCTTAGGCCATAGAGATGTTTGGAGCCACTCTGGTCTCTGATCAGCTCTATGGTCAGCTGGCTGAATCACCGGCTGCATTCTCAGGTTCCCTGTTGAGACAGGAGAGCCAGAGAAAAACACGGAAGACGGTGGGGGGCATTCCCTCCCACTGCTTGTAAAAGCAGTCTAGAGGCTAATTAGCCACTAGGATTGCTTTTACATGAAAGCCGACCGCTGGCTTAAAAGAATGATACCAAGATGATACCTAAACCTGCAGGCATCATTCTGGTATAACCACTCAAAGTCGTGAATGGCGTACCTGAAGACAAAAAAATGGTTAACAATAAAGCACAGTAAACGGTAAAGTATAAAAAATTGCATACCTGAAAAGCAAACATGATAAAACATAATAACAATAAAACATTGCAGAATAGAATACAGTAAAAAAGAGCAGAACACCAGAGAGAGAATAGAGAGAGAGAGAACAATAAAACGACAACTATTTTTTTTTATTTTTGTTTGTGTTTTTTTTTTTTTTTTACACTTTTTTTTTGTAACTGTAACTTTTATAACTGTAACCGGTTCCAGGTTCGGGTCTCTCAAAATGCGATGGCATCTTGGGAGACCCTGTGAAAGTGTGCCTAGTCTGTGCAATGCTGTACCCTACGCTAATACTCAACTAGTGAATGGTAGCGTTCAAAACATTCACCAATGCAAAGACCAGGATTATCAGGACAGGAGGGACAATAATAGCGGGTGTCACGTCTATATACGCGCTTGCTGCAGACACATCTTTTTTGGGGGGGTTCGTTGGGTAGGGGTACTCGGGAGGACATATAAATGCCTCTCATGCAGCCGACTGCATTTGGTTGGGGATGTGAATGGGGGAAATACGGGCGCTGCAGAAGTGGTGGGTTCCCAATTAGGATTGGCGAATGCAGCAGGAAGGGCATTATGGGCACGACGGGCCTGTGTTTGTCTTTTTGGTGGCAGCGGGACACTACTTGTGATTGCCACCTCACCAGCTTGAACTGCACTTATGGGACTCGCCACGTCACCAAGTGTTACTGCAGTGCTGGTATGACTACGACCGGGGTGTACTAGGCCGCTGGCGCTTGCCAGTTCACCAAAACGCTACAAAAAAAAGTGACAGTGATCGATCGATACTGCACTTGGGTGGGCTGGGCTGGGCCGGGCGGAGGGGCAAAACGCAGGTGCTAGCAGGTATCTGGGCTGATCCCACTAACACTGCGTTTTTGGGAACCCTAAACTGCTGGGGACGCTAGTATAGATCTGATCGGATCAGATATTGATCCGATCAGATACTATACCACTAAGGGAGGTGTACGGTGCGTGCGTGGGTGTTAGTGGTACTGGCGCTAATCTGACGCTGCTTGGGGCTGGTGCTTGCCAGTTCACCAAAATGCTACCAAAAAAACTGTTAGCGATCGCAGGGATCAGGCCTGACTCTGCAAACGCTGCAGTTATGCGTTTAGTGTTTTGTAAGTGACAGTGATCGATCGATACTGCACTTGGGTGGGCTGGGCGGAGGGGCAAAACGCAGGTGCTAGCAGGTATCTGGGCTGATCCCGCTAACACTGCGTTTTTGGGAACCCTAAACTGCTGGGGACGCTAGTATAGATCTGATCGGATCAGATATTGATGCGTTCAGATACTATACCACTAAGGGAGGTGTACGGTGCGTGCGTGGGTGTTCGCGGTACTGGCGCTAATCTGACGCTGCCTGGGGCGACGCATATCACCGCCGGGCGATCAGGGGGCTAAACCTTTATTCGGTAATAAACGGCGGGTGCCCTGACACTAAAAAAAATAAACGAACTAACCAGCGTCACCCGTAACAGTTATACGGTGATCAGTGGTGAAAGGGTTAACTAGGGGGCAATCAAGGGGTTAAAACATTTATTAGGTAGTATATGGGGGTCCCTGTCGCTATAAAACGCTGACAGCGAACCTAAATATTTACGTTCCTAACTAGCGTCACCAGCGACACTAATACAGCGATCAGAAAAATGATCGCTTAGCGACACTGGTGACAGGGGGTGATCAAGGGGTTAAAACTTTATTAGGGGGGGTTAGGGGGGTACCCTAGACCTACAGGGGGCTAATACTAACTGTCCTACCACTGCTAACTGTCACAAACTGACACTATGCAGTAATCAGGAAAAAAACAAAACAAAACAAAAAAACCTGCTTGGTGTCAGTTTGTGACGGGGGGGGTGATTGGGGGGGGATCGGGGGGCGATCGGGGGGGGATCGGGGGTGTTTAGTGTGCCTGGCATGTTCTACTGTGTTGTGTGTGTGTGTTGGTGCACTTACATGTCTTCTCTCCTCGGTGCTGGAACGGAAACTGGCCAGCCGAGGAGAGATGACATCACATCCTCTGCCTCTGTGTACTATACAGAGGCAGGGGATGTTTCTCATTGGCTGGGAGCGATCGCGAGGGGGGGGCCACGATCGGATGGCCTCCCCCTCGTCTCTCAACTCTCCCAGCCAAACGCCGACCGCCGATGGCACCGGGGGGGGTCCGATTGGACCCCCCGCCCGCGGGAAGGCAATCACGTACCAGGTACGTGATTTTGCCTGCCCGTGCCGCTCTGCTCACGTATATATGCGTGAGGCGGTCGGCAAGTGGTTAAAGGAATACATATCAATTAATAATACAACAGACATCTCCCCAATAACACTGTGGGAAGCTCATAAGCCTGTCTTGCGTGGTACAATACAAAGACAAATGGCACTATTTAAACGGGAACGCAAAAATCTAGCAAAAAAACTAGAACTCAATTTTAATGCAGCCTACATATCATTTCAAGATAATCCATCTCAGAGTACAAAATCTCATCTGGAAAAATCTAGATTGGAATACGATCTATTTCTCACTGAGTCAGTTGATAAATCCCTCAAACGCTCCAAACACAATTTCTACATGAATACAAACAAACCAGGTACATATTTGGCTCGGGCATTAAATTCAACTAACAAATCTTTCAAACCAATACGTTTGAAATTATCAAAAAATGTTTACACTTGTAATCCAGTTAAAATAGTCCATAAATTTCACTCACATCTCGCAAATTTATACAAGACAAACAATGAATTTAATCCTACAGAGGCTGAATCCTTCTTTTCAAAAATAACCTTACCTGAGTTATCTCAGAATCAAAAAAGCAGTTTGGATGAGCCTATAACTATAGATGAAGTTGCTAACGCCATAAAAGACCTAAAACTTAACAAAAGACCAGGCCCAGATGGCTAACTCGGCTTTATACTATAAAACATTCTCAGAAATACTCTCTCCCATTCTCACTGAAACTTTTAACAAACTTCTAGATGGACATTCTTTTCGGCAAGAAACACTAATGGCAATTGTTTGTATGATCCCAAAACCCCTTTCTGATGATACTTCCTGTGTGAATTATCGGCCTATCTCTCTGTTAAACCTCGATATTAAATTATTAGCAAAAATAATAGCAAACTGTAAAAATAGGATTTCGCGCAAACACATGTATCAAATAAAACGTGCCACACCAAAAAAATCAAAAGGAGTGTCCAATAATGATAACAAAATGTGTAAACTTCTATCTTCCTGTTGGATACTATAATGGAAAATTGGCTGGGTGATGTATTTCCACATATAATCAATGATAGGATGATGTCCTTCCCTTAAAAAAGTCTCCCATTGCCCTTACCTTAAAGGGCTTAAAATAAAGCCTTGATGTGGATACAGGTGATGGTCCGGGAGTAACTGGAGTCTGTCCTCTGGTGGTGGTTCCTGGTGTGTTGAAACTTGGGGTACTTCTAGTCAGGAACGATTCCGGGTCCTGGGCTCCAGCCCAGTCAGGTGGGTGAAAAAAGAGAAGGGACAAAAAGGCTTCCAATGGTGTAGTAAGGTTAAAAAATGAAATTTATTTTAACAAAAAAAAAAAAAACAAAAAAAAAAAAACTTTCCAAACATGGGGTAAAAAGCCATACACACTGTGGATACAGTGTGCAGCGGTGACAGGTAAAGATGGCGGCGAGATGCCGTCACCTAATGCAAAGCTTCCAGTTCACACTGTGTGTCCACAGTGTGTAGGGCTTTTTACCCCATGTTTGGAAAGTTTTTTTTTTGTTAAAATAAATTTCATTTCATTTCATTTCATTTCATTAACCTTACTACACCATTGGAAGCCTTTTTGTCCCTTCTCTTTTTTCACCCACCTGACTGGGCTGGAGCCCAGGACCCGGAATCGTTCCTGACTAGAAGTACCCCAAGTTTCAACACACCAGGAACCACCACCAGAGGACAGACTCCAGTTACTCCCGGACCATCACCTGTATCCACATCAAGGCTTTATTTTAAGCCCTTTAAGGTAAGGGCAATGGGAGACTTTTTTAAGGGAAGGACATCATCCTATCATTGATTATATGTGGAAATACATCACCCAGCCAATTTTCCATTATAGTATCCAACAGGAAGATAGAAGTTTACACATTTTGTTATCATTATTGGACACTCCTTTTGATTTTTTTGGTGTGGCACGTTTTATTTGATACATGTGTTTGCGCGAAATCCTATTTTTACAGTTTACTTTAATGGTGATCCAGTGAGCACTATCTGATTTTGCAGCATCACCCTAATGTTTTTTACACACACCCTGTCTAATTCACACATTTAGTAGTGCAGAGGTTCCATTATTTATATTTTCTGTTCAAAAATAATAGCAAAACGCCTCAATAGCATTATAGGAAAATTAATACATAGAGATCAAGTAGGCTTCATGCCAAATAGACAGGCAGGCGATAATATACGCAGGGCAGTGTTATTGGCACATATTGCTAAAAAACGGAAAATCCCTTTATGTTTTCTATCTCTCGATATTAAGAGGGCATTTGATACAGTATCCTGGCAATATATGCAATATTCATTACAAAAATGGGGTTTTGGACCCCACTTTTTAACATGGATCAAAGCATTATATAATAAACTCAAAGCCTATATAAAATATGCTGGATACAAATCTGAAGCCTTTAATATCGAAAGAGGTACCCGACAGGGTTGCCCATTATCTCCCTTATTATTTGCCCTTATACTCGAACCCATGGCCCAATACATCAGAACAAACCAAACTATAACTGGCATTGAAGTAGGAGGTATTACACACAAATTATGTATATTTGCAGACGATATATTACTTTTTCTATCATCACCACAGGTCTCTGGTCCTAACTTAATACCAGCTCTTGATGAATTTGCAGCCCTATCCGGCCTTATGATTAATCCTAAGAAATGCCTAGTGCTTAATATTTCACTCACAAACATGGAATTGATCCCGGCTAGGGCTGCACTCCCATTCACATGGGCAGAAAAATCAATCCCATATCTTGGAATTCATTTAACAGCATCTCATTCTGACTTATTCTCAACCAATTATCCTCCTGTATTAAGACAGATCACAAATCTAATAAAACAATGGTCGCAACTTCCTTTATCCTGGATAGGGAAGATTAATGCAATCAAAATGACTATTCTACCCAAATTGCTTTATCTATTCAGAGTCCTCCCTATTCCAATTCCTTCCTATTTTTTGAGAATAGTACAAAAAAGAGCAACTTCGTTTATATGGGGCTCTTCTAAACCACGTATACCTATACACACACTACATCTTCCCAAAAATAAAGGAGGCCTGGGATACCCTAATTTTACTAACTACTGATAAGGTCAGGGATTTAATTTAGAGTTCTCACTTAATATAATGCCTACGTGTAAATCTGTTATGAATGTAACTTTTTGGCTGTTGAACTCAATTGAAGCTGCTTTTGTTTTCTTGTAACTGTATTGCCATGGTGTTGAAGCTTGTGTTCGTAGCCCAGGTGACTCTTGTTGTTGTTTACCCTTGCTCTTTGTGGGGGGTTGTGCTAATGCTATTGTTTGTATAATTGCCTATAAAAGCCTTTGAAAGAGTAAAGGCAGGAGCCCATTATGCTCAGAACTTTGATACAGACATACCTGACTCTGTGTCTTAATTCCTATATGAAGCAATAATTAGACAAAGCAATATAAACTTAAAGCAACTTATTTAAAAGTTGAACCTAACATTTTGGCGCCCGAAAAGGGACCCACCAAGTTGCTACAAGAGGTGGCTGAGCTACGCTGACGGAACGAAAGGACAGGCATTCCGGGAACCACAGATCAAAAAAAAACCTGCGCAGGTAACAAAAAGCTTTATTTTTCTTATATTCTGTGCTCCCCTGATTTGTGCCTATCCGTTCTGTCAGTTACGGTTCTCCTGGTTTTAAAACACCAGCCTCTGTAGTGGTGAGTCTAGAATTACTGCATATTTTAGTTTATATTGCTGGAATTATTTGTTTGTTTGTTATCTGTGTTTGTCTTGTCTGTCTTGTTGAGAAAGTGAATGAGCCTTGTCAAGGATGGTATGAGTTAGAAGGGGATTGCCGAACTAAGCAACGGAATGCGCCTTACCTCACATGATTGGGAACCTGAGGGCTTGTGAGCTTGGGGGTCTGACGCTTATGCTTAACCTCACATCTAACTCATAAACCATAGACGGGTTGAGAGTATAAGCCCTGTCTGCTCCATAAAGCAGGGATAAGAGTGTATGAGAGGGATTCCCAGATACGGGGAGGGAATAAGATCTCCAAAAGTCCGGAGATCTAGTCGGATACCTGGCCACTTAAAGGAATGCTTGTATATGTTGTAGCCGCATTTTTGTATATGTTGTAGCCGCATTCTGGTTTGTTATTGGGCTAGCATATAAAGTAATTTTTTGTTATTGGGCTAGCATATAAAGTAATTCGATTTCAGAAATCTCATTCCGGAAGAGGTTTCTAGTATTCTAGCACCCTAGGAGGAAGGCAACGAGGAACTAGTGTAACTTAGCTGGTTTGTTATTGGGCTAGCATATAAAGTAATTATTCATTCTTGTATATGTTGTAGCCGCATTATATTGTACACTAAGTGTCCCACACGCTACCTAGGCAGGACTGTTAGAATGGGCCAGAGGAACACAAAACCCCGTCAGGGAATTGTAGCACATTACACAGTGCCACAGATAATTAAAAACATCTGTGGAGAAGATGAAGCACGGGACTTAAAGGATGTCCTTCGTAAATTTAAGGTGAAAGGAGCAGCGGGTTTAGACCCGGATGTATGGAGTGAAATAAAAAGGGACAGACAAGGAGAGGTGTTAGAGAAGCAATGGATGCGTCAGGTTCAATGCTTAATTAAGGTTTCAAATAGAGCAAAAGAAGAGGGGTGGAAGTATAATCCAGACTGTGATGGTTGGGATATGAAAGACAGAAGAACAAAAAATGTTGAAATTTTAAATAATCTTAGTTCAACCATCCCACCCCCATATACTGACATAGAACGTAAACCACACAAGATATATCCTGTACTTAAGGGTAGAGAATGGTTTTTTTCAGGTTTGTGGAGTATAAGAATTTCATTCAGAAACTGTAGCTCCCGTACGCACTGATACATGCATTATAGTAAAGCCAGCTGTTTTCTGTAGATTTGTGACACAGTTAATGAATACACATGAAGCAACCTGGCAGGATGGGGAGGATTTATGCAGACATAAAATGACTCTGACCCTGTTTAACCAGTTTTTGACTGACCTGCAGACCGAGCTGAGGGGGATGGCAATACTGGAGACAGGACATGTCAGACATATAGACTCAAGGGCTCCTTTTATTGCTAGATTAGAAGCTTTCTGTCAGGCAAAACAACAAGAGGGGGGGTCAATATCACCCATGAAACAAATGCCAGGACAGACTGTATCAGAATTTTACTTATCTATAGAAAGTATGATGGCAGATGAGGGAATGGATTTAGAGCTGCCAGTCACGATCCGAGCCTTCAATAGACAGTTTATGGAAGGATTAATTCCACAGATAAGTGAAAGACTGAAAGCTTGCACACCACCCTTAATTTGTTGCGATTTTTGGCAGAAAAAGGTTGCAAGGTTAATAAGAAAAAGTTACAAGTGTGTCAGGAAAAAGTTATCTTTTCGGGACATTGTATATCACAGGGTACGAGACATCTCACTGAGGAGAGGGTTTAAGTGATAAAGGGAATGTTACCCCCACGGAATTTCAAACAATTGCGTATGTTTTTAGGTATTGTGTCATATTGTAGACAATGGATACCACACGCTAGCGCTTTGATGCAGCCATTATACGATTGTTTGAAAATTGTACCGTATATGCTTACAGAAGTAGCTTATGAGTCGTTTATCATTTTAGATTATACTAAGATATTTAATCTGTACATTGCTGAGATCACTGGACACGCCACAGGTGTTCTGACACAGGCACATGTGAAACAAAGACCAATCGCTTACTTTTCAGCAGCATTAGATCCAGTATCTAGAGGTTCACCGTCCTGTGTACGGGCGGTAGCTGCAGTGTCAATTATCATAGATAAGTCATCAGAGATTGTTCTAGACTGCCTGCCTCTGGCTTTATTCTCTATAAGGTACAGTTGTAGTGCATACCACACATGACATACATGCAATCTTGTCTCAGGTACAGCCCAAACACATTTCAATGGCTAGGCAATTAAGATTACAGTGTACTTTACTCTTACCTCCAAATGTTACTTTTCAGCGCTGTACAACTTTAAATTTGGCTACCTTTTTGCCTCTTCAGTCACCAGATTTGGCAAGGGGGAATGATAGTGCTAATAGTACTAGTGAGAAAGGAAATGAGGAAACTGACACTCTCTTGTTTAAGGAAGTAAATGAGCACGATTGTTTTCAGCTCATGGAACAGGAGACAATGGGATTCCCACATGTTACAGATACACCGATTTTAAATGCTGAGCACACTTTGTACATAGATGGCAGTAGGTTTGCTGATGACAAGGGTAAATATCACACAGGGTATGCCGTAGTGACTGATACACAGGTGATTTAAGCATAGCCCTTACCAGCCCACATGTCAGCACAAGAAGCAGAATTAAAAGCTTTAGAACAAGCCCTAGAATACTTAAAAGGACGAGAAGGGAATATTTACACTGACTCCGCTTACGCTTATGGCGTAGCGCATGATTATGGCCATATATGGAAGGCTAGAGGTTATCTGACAGCAGCAGGTACACCTGTAAAACATGGAGAAGGGATTAAGAGAGTCCTGAACAATCTTCAAAAGGTTAAACGAGTGGCCATCATGAAGATAGCGGCACACACGAGCGCAAAAACAATTGAGGCAAAAGGAAATGCATTTGCAGATTTGACTGCAAAACAGGCAGCTCTAGGGGAAGGAAGCCCTGAGACCTTAGCAGCGGTAGAGGTGAGTATCCCAGAACCAACATGGCAGCAGCTGAGTAAATTACAGGAGCAAGCAGGGGAGAGCGAGAAAGATAAGTGGGTCAGAATGGGAGCAGCACCAGACCTTGACAATGTATGGAGGGAAGGGGGCAAAATATGCCTACCTGCCTCTCTGTACCCAGCAATGGCAGCGGCAGTTCACCTACCCACACATGTCAGTTCCAATTCCATGTATAGGATTGTGAACCAAGGATGGCTCGCCCCCGGATTCAGTAGCACTGCAAGAAACTACTGTGCAGCCTGCCAAATCTGTCTCCTGAATAACCCAGGACAGAGAGTAAAAACCCCACGAAAACACCAGGTCCGGGCCCAATACCCCTTCCAGAGACTGCAAATTGATTACATACAAATGCCTAAGAGCGGCCCCTTTGAATTTGTCCTCGTGTGTATCGATTTATTCTCAGGTTGGCCCGAAAGTTATCCAGTAAAATCAGCTACAGCTAAAGCCACAGCTAAGAAACTGATCACTGAGTTAATACCTAGGTTTGGTCTTCCTGAAACCATAGAATCAGATAGGGGGACACACTTTACAGGAGAAATCATGCAGAATGTGATGACCATGTTAGGGGTTCAACAAAGTTTTCACACCCCTTACCACCCACAGAGTTCAGGATCAGTGGAGAGAGTAAATGGGACAATAAAGCTAAAAATACAAAAAGCCATGCAAGAGTTAAACAAGCCTTGGCCAGAATGCCTGCCTCTGGCTTTATTCTCTATAAGGTACACTCCAACAGGGAAAACAGGATTATCCCCATACGAAATACTTTTTGGGAATGCACCTAGATTAGGTCTATACTTTCCACAGAGTATGCAATTGCAATGTGATAGTTTGACTGCATATGTGATACAATTACAACAACGTCTAACTAAGATCCACAAAAGTGTGTATTCTTCTCTTCCAGACCCTAATTCAATAACAGATACACATACGCTGCTACCAGGGGATTATGTATATGTAAAGAAACACAAAAAAAAAAAACTAAATGTGAAAATATATCAGCGCACGTATGACAAAAAAACTAGAAGCAGCTGAACACCAGGGTCAAACGATCAAATCCCTCTAAACAAATAAATAAAATAGGTGCAGCGCTAAAAACAAAAAAACCAAAGAGTGTATAGAGTACAATATTCCAGGGATAGGGGAATAACAATATGGTAATCCTAAAAGTAATGAAGAGCACAAAAAATGTCCAGATATAAAAAATGTCCAGATAAGAAGACATCCACCAGGCAAACGTGATGATCACAGCAAAAGTGTGTAGCTGATAGGAGAACCCTTCACCATGAACCAAATGGCCTCTCACCTGGTCACAAGGACCCTTCTCAGAAGGGTCAAACAAGCATTCCCATAGGGATCAGCAGATGAAAAGGTCCAAAGGCAAGGGACTCCTCCAGATAACCAAGTAGCAGGTGGATAACGTATTTCATGAAAACAGAAAGGGGACAGACATAGTGCTCTCCGTATAATGTACTTTAATAGAGGAATTTAAAAAATCACTTACATAACAGGCACTTCACAAGTGCCAGGACGCTGACATAGAACACACAGCAGAGTGAGTACGAGCGGTGGAGCATGCGCAGTAGCCGCGGATGACGTCACGACGTCACGTTCTGGACGCGTTGCGTCCCAGTGGGCGGGGACTTCCTCAGCAGATGTCGTGACTACGTGGGCACCCGCGCTATAAAGAGGTAAGTTGTTATGGCAACACCAAACAACAACGAATGACGTATATCAGATGGGGACCAGCTCCGGAAGTGTCTCCATACACATCATTCGGAGCGAGTGGAACCCAATCTGATAATAAAGGCTCATATCTGCACATACTCAAGGATTAGAAATATATATGATATGGTGTTAAAGCACTAAGACACACATATTAAAGTGTAATCTTAACAGAACAATAACAAACACCTTGGTCATAAAAAAGATAAATATTAAAAAGTGTTTTCAAATTAAAATAGTGAATATAACTATCCGTCATCCGCGACCACCGACTGCTCACCAACAAAATCAGATAAAATTGTGATCATAAAAAATATGTCTAAAATTCCTATCGATCAGATATAAAACAATTAGAACCTCAAGACCCTTACATGTTAGACTGGCCGAACATGTCCACAATATTAAGAAAGGCCTTAAGACCCACAATGTGTCCAGACATTGGGATTACCATATTGTTATTCCCCTATCCCTGGAATATTGTACTCTATACACTCTTTGGTTTTTTTGTTTTTAGCGCTGCACCTATTTTATTTATATGTAAAGAAACACACCAGAAAGACATTGGAACCCAGGTTTGAAGGTCCTTACCAAGTACTCTTGACCACAGCCACCTCAGTAAAGCTGGAAGGAAAACCTACCTGGATACACGCATCACATTGCAAGAAACAACCCGAGAAAACAACATGATGAAATATCTACTTACATATTTTTTGTTGAAGATTGTTGTTTTACAAATATATGCATGGACTCCTGGTATTAATGTACTTGAAGTAGAGGAAACAATGACTTTCGAATGGAGCATAGATGACCCTAAAGTGGCAAATGTATCAGGATATGAGATAAATAAGAATTACACTGTGGTTAATTATACTGTTGAAGGACATAGACGACCGTTTCATGTAGATGTAGGTATAGCATGGATACAGGCAGACCCCCTCTCAGAAGTAACTTTCCAGTGGAACGATAATATGGGTTTCCCCTTTAACAATAGTAAGAACCATAGGTGTCATAAAATATCCCTTTCACAGACATGGAAACAAGCCCGGGAACGGGTAGTGGGACAAATGTACCAAATATTAACAGTCATGGCAGAAGGAGGGAATATAACCGAAGGGATGTTCAATCTGACAGATATTACCGTTAATCAATCCAGTACTTTCCTCTGTGCATCTTGGTGGAGGGAAGAGAGAAATGATGGGTGGTATTGGAATGCAGAGGCCTATGGATTTCACATACAAATGGAGGAAGAAGTAACGCCAATAATTGAATCTTCCATATTAACACCCGTACCAAACACTTGCATAAATGTATCGACATCACAACAGAAAACAAAAATAAAATTCAATATCACCTTTCCCCCAATACCAGAGTGTAGGTATAAGCGGGAATGGTATGATACTCTATTGGGATTAACAGGTACAGGAATGGGAGTTTTAAACTCGGTCGAAATAGAAGAAATGAACAACAGATGGAAGCATGCAGGGGGATACATAGCTGACAGTTTGACTATTACAAGCAAATGGTTACCCAACGCTTTTGAAACCCAATTGCAAGAAATACCCCTATTACAATTTTTGGGAGGGTTAATAAATCACACGATAGGAGCAGAGCTCCAGCTGTGGAATCAAAATCAACAGTTTGTAAATTTCACACAGTGCTCTTTTAACCTCTTATCCTATCATATACAAATAAATAGGGCCAGGACTGAACTACAGTTGGGAAATTATCATACCTGGATGAAATATTTTAAGGGTTTAACTGACGATGGTGTATGGTTCCAAGTAAAAGGGGATACAATGGGGTAACGACACCTATCTTTTTGAACCAGACGCCGATAAGGTATTCTCTTCAGTTTATGAGGTACATAATCTCACTGACACTACACCCTTTATAATTTCTTTAGACCCACTAAAACAGGTTTTGGAACAATCAGAGTTGTTAAGACAACACATAGAAACACTAGAACATACCCTACAGAATAACCTTGTATCCGCAATTATTGACAAAGGTAGACTAGTGCATCTTTCCTCACAGATACAACAGGATACTGCACCACATTGGTGGGATATATTTAGTGGAATGTCTTCTACAGCAACCAATACCTTTCACTGGTTGTTAAGTCCAATGGTAATTATTATTCTAATATTAATATCACTTACAATCACAAATATATGTGTATACAGGAAAATAAATAGGAAAATTAGGAGAATAGACAGGGCATACCGATAAATGTGTATTGACATCACCCTACTCCTACAAAACTCCTCTTCTTGAATTTTAAGATGTTGGTAATACCTAGGGGGATGGGTTTTACCCCTCTGACAACTCGCGGTCAGGGAAAGGACTCTGGGGAAAAACTGACTAGAACTTATTCATGAGGACCCAGGGGGAAGGAGAGGATGATGTCAAAGGGGGAAATTGATAAGGTCAGGGATTTAATTTAGAGTTCTCACTTAATATAATGCCTACGTGTAAATCTGTTATGAATTTAACTTTTTGGCTGTTGAACTCAATTGAAGCTGCTTTTGTTTTCTTGTAACTGTATTGCCATGGTGTTGAAGCTTGTGTTCGTAGCCCAGGTGACTCTTGTTGTTGTTTACCCTTGCTCTTTGTGGGGGGTTGTGCTAATGCTATTGTTTGTATAATTGCCTATAAAAGGCCTTTGAAAGAGTAAAGGCAGGAGCCCATTATGCTCAGAACTTTGATACAGACATACCTGACTCTGTGTCTTAATTCCTATATGAAGCAATAATTAGACAAAGCAATATAAACTTAAAGCAACGTATTTAAAAGTTGAACCTAACACTACTACAGAGCAGCACATTTGGGCAGTCTGTCCAAATACCATGCAAAACAGGAAATCCCATTATGGGTATTTATAGAGGCTTCAGAAAATGACCCTCTATTAATATCAAATTTATTATGGCTTGATCCTAAAGACCGCTTTAAAATTCATAATCCCATAACCAAACACTTCTTATCTCTCTGGGATAAACTAAAAACCAAATATCAGTTACAATCTCCACACAATCCTCTCCTTTCTTTTATCAGAAATCCGGCCTTTTATCCGGCATGGATCTACCCAAATTCTTTTAAAGCTTGGACAACATCAGGCATTCAGACACTAAATGACTTCATAGCATCTAAATCATTCCTTTCATTCCCATCGCTTAGAGAAAAATATGATCTACCAAACTCTGAGATATTTAGATATCTTCAAATCAAAAATTTCTATACACCATTCCTAAAGGGGGATACACCATTATCCCAATTATCCATTTTTGAATCAATCTGTACAAAAGATCCATTTGCTAAAGGTACAATTTCATCACTTTATAATCAATTATATGGAGTAGCAAATCTTAATAGACCCTCTTACGTTCAGAGGTGGGAGGAGGACCTGGGACGAACTTTAGAAGACACGGACTGGTCTAACATATGGCTCACATCTAAGTCATCTTCACCCAACATCTTAGCACTGGAGACAAATTATAAAGTCCTAACTCGCTGGTACCTTGTACCCGCTAGAGTGGCAAAATATTCACCTAATACCTCAGCTCTTTGTTTTCGAGGATGCCCAGAAATAGGCACATATTTACACATATGGTGGACGTGCCCAGTAATCCAAACCTTCTGGAAGGAAGTCTTCGTGATTGCATCTAAAATATTTAAAAAAATAATACAACCAGATCCATATTTAACTTTACTTAATCTAAAACCGGAATGGTTAACACTCTCTCAATTCAAACTTATGATCCAACTAATAACGGCTGCAAAACAAACAGTGGCCAAGGCATGGAAATCTCCTACATTGGTACTAGCAGAAACAATTCACAGAATGAATAATACAATGTCCCATGCTAAGATGGTAGCCATCGATCAAAATCAAATTCCAAAATTTGAAAAACTTTGGCATCCTTGGATAAAACAACAGTTCCTGTCAAACTTCAATGACTCTGTCCTGTTGCCATGGTAACAGATTAAATGACTTACAGAGACACCCATTCTAAGGCTTCAAAGAGAACTAAAAAGAATAATAAACTGACGAGCGGGACAACCTTGTGGACCATACCTCTACCTTTCAACCCTTTTTCTTCTTTCTCTTTCCTTTTCTCCACCTTACGATTAAAGCTCATTATCAGAATTTATTTGACCTATATACACTCTACTTGTAAACAATATGTATAGTAGGTATAAATCATTTAAATACCTACAAAAGTAACTAAGGAAATGATATATATCTTTAATTTAGGTTTACGTGAACCCAATGTTTAATATTTGAAATTTCATGATATTTACCTATATAAACCCTACTGTAAAACAATGAGCTTACTTTATAGATCCTTGTAAACTTACTTTATGTATCTTTATAACATTGTATACTCAATAAACTTCTTTTGACAAGGAGAACAAATTTAACAAATATGCTTATGAAAAATATAAGTGCTCTTCCCTCACAATACAATATATCTCAGATAGATGAAATTCCTTGGGAAGAATGGGCAAATGTAATTTAAAAGGATAAAGGTTTATTAATAGCTTTAACTAAGGAAGTTCAGAATGCAGAAATATTGTTTAAACATGAACAAGGAAATTTGCAAGAAATAGCTCATCAATGGTCAGAGTTCTCAGGTAGTAATTGGTGGAAAAAAAATCAGTAATAGTATATCTGTTTTGGGGAAAACTTCAAATACTTCAGCAGCAGGAAATATTTTAGCGCATCCTATAGTTATTATTTTTACTATTATTATGTTATTCATTGATTAGTGTGTGGAAAGCAAGAGTAGATATGGCGCTGCCCTTATGGAGTGAAACATTTTTTTTTACGTGGTGGACAATTACTCTGTTTGGTGCTTGATGTGATTAATTTATTTCTATGAATCTTAAATGATGTATATACATAATAAACGTTGACGGAAAGTATAAATAAAAAGTAAATAAATTAAAAATCCTGTGTGTGCCGGAAATAAATAAATAAGGTTTCTTTAACTACGTAAATGATTTAGGTCAAAATCTGTGATTAATACAAAGTTGTTGGTTCTTATTTCTACCTCATTGTAATATGGGTGAAATTTCAAAATAAAGTGCCATAGTCTTATATTTCATTGTCTATATGAAAAATAACAACGTGCAAATACTGCATGAAAAGTGCTGGTATTACAACAAAGTGACATGTGCTAGGTTATGCAAAAAAGTGACTTGTGTGCTTAAAACCAGTGTTTTTGGATAAGAAAAGTTCCATTGATTGCAAAAAAGTCTTTGGAGTGGTTCTGAGGGAAACCCCTCTCTAGGAAACAAATTGGTATGGGAAACTTTTTGTCCAGGTGCTGGCTGGATAATAGTGCCTCAATAGCCTGCTCTTATTCTGCTTGCACTCACCGGATTCACTTCCCCCTGCAGGGGTGCAGGCAGTCACAGTATTTGCCACTGTGTAGCACTCCTGGATGTCCCCGGTCTTTGCTTTTAAATGTTGTTTTACCGTTTTACATATAAAAGAAAGGAGGGATGCCCATAGTGTGAAACCGTATTAGGAAACTTTATTATAGCTGATAAGATAATATACTCACATTTACAAGGCAAAAAACGAGAATAAAAGAAAGTGTCATGAACAGCTTGTGTTCGTTTGGCTGGAGGTGCTGCAAGATGTCCGTGAGTCCCGCCCTACGCGCGCTATGTCATCAGACTTCTACTGGGGTGTCCATCTTGCTGCACCTCTTCTGTTTAAATAGTGTGCCGTGTGCTTAGTTCGGTTGCACACTGGTGTATTGGCAGCCATTTTTGTAGGGATATTGGAGACCGTAGCCTAAGCCGCGCGGTTGTGCATTGGTGTATTGGCGGCCATTTTTGTAGTAATATTCGAGACCGGAGCCTGAGCCGATTGCAAGAAAACATTAACCACTTAACAACCGGCCCATAGCCAAATGACGGCTACAGGGCGGTTGTTTAACTCTGGGAGGACGTCCAGGGACGTCCTCCCAGAATTCTGCTCTCGCGCGCCCCCTAGGGCGCGCACTCGAGAGCATCCGCTGATCGCGGCCATTTACCATGTGATCGCTCCATCACGGAGCGATCACATGTAAACAAACCGGCGTCATCTGATGACGCCGGTTCCTCTCCTCTGTGTACCGATCGGTACACTGTGAGCGGAGAGGGGATGGATGGATGGATGGCTGCAGCGTTGTGGGCTGCATGTGTAGTGCCCACAACGCTGCACAGAGACATCCATCCATCCATGCTCAGCCATCCCCACTACTCTGCATGCCCTGCAATGCCCTCTGCAATGCCCCACAGTACTCTGGTATGCCCCACAATACCCCTGCAATACTCTGCCATACCCTGCAATACCCCTGCAATACCCCTGCAATACTCTGCCATACCCTGCAATACCCCTGCAATACTCTGCCATACCCTGCAATACCCCGCAATACTCTGCCATACCCTGCAATACCCCGCCATACTCCGCAATACCCCGCCATACTCCGCAATACTCTGCCATACCCTGGAATACCCCGCAATACTCTGCCATACCCTGGAATACCCCGCAATACTCTGCCATACCCTGGAATACCCCACAATACTCTGCCATACCCTGGAATACCCCGCAATACTCTGCCATACCCCGCAATACCCCGCAATACTCTGCCATACCCTGCAATACCCTGAAATACCCCGCAATACTCTGCCATACCCTGCAATACCCCGCAATATCCCGCAATACTCTGCCATACCCCGCAATACCCAGCCATACTCAGTGATACCCAGCCATACTCTGCGATACTCAGTGATACCCAGCCATACTCTGCAATACTCAGTGATACCCAGCCATACTCTGCGATACTCAGTGATACCCAGCCATACTCTGCAATACTCAGTGATACCCAGCCATACTCTGCAATACTCAGTGATACAGAGCCATACTCTGCAATACTCAGTGATACCCAGCCATACACTGCAATACTCAGTGATACCCAGCCATACTCTGCAATACTCAGTGATACCCAGCCATACTCTGCCATACTCTGCAATACCCCGCAAAAATCTGCAATACTCTGCCATAACCCGCAATACTCTGCAATACCCTGCAATACCCAGCCATACTCTGCAATACTGGGTGATACCCAGTCATACTCTGCCATACCCAGTCATACTCTGCGATACCCAGTCATACTCGGAGATACTCTGCAATACCCAGCCATGCTCAGCCATACTCGGCCATGCTCAGCCATACCCAGCCTCTGTATGTGGCCAGGCTGTGGAAGTCTCACACATGTGGTATCGCCGTACTCAGAAGGAGTAGGAGAATCTATTTTGGGGTGTCATTTTTGGTATGTACATGCTATGTGTTAGAAATATTGTATAAATGGACAACTTTGTGTTAAAAAAAAAAAGCGTTTTAACCACTTCCGGCCTTCCATCATACGACGTCCTTGACTTTGTGCGGGGATATCTGAACGATGGGTGCAGCTACAGGCATCATTCAGATATCATCTTTTTCAGCCGGCGATTCCCTACACCATTAAAACAGAAAGTGCAGCGCTGATAGAACATACAAGATAGGGAATAAAAGTGCGAGCTAAAAAAGACAGGATAAAGCACAATATGATCCACCACAGTGTATAAACAATCAGTCCATGATTCCAGTCCACATATATCTTCAAAGTGTAGGAGACTGCATGCTGACACAAACGGTGATTCCAGGTGCCCACCACCACGGTAACAAATGGCCTCTCACCTGATGTAGTGGACCCTTTGGTTATAGAGGGTCACAAAACGCCTTTACCATAAATCAATAGGTATGTAGCATGTCAATCAAGGACCGGATGCAGGACACTCCAAAACGGCCATATAAAATAAAAAGTGGCAAGAGGATAGTGCTCTCCGTATAATAAACTCTTTATTCAATAATAAAAAGGTATCACTCACAAAGATAGTACTTGGTAAAAGCAAACAAACGTTCTTTAAGATCCTCCGATCTTCCGGACAGTGTAGCAGATGCGCAGTGGCCGCGGGTGACGTCACGACGTTCCTCGTTCTGGATGCGTTGCGTCCCAGTGGGCGGGGACTTCATCAGCAGATGAGGGACGTCGCGGGCACCCGCGCTATATGCCAGGTAAGTAACCATGGCAACAATACACTAAGCGTAATCAACCTCAGACACATCCGGAAGTCAATCCGGATGTGACCCCTTGTATAAAGAAATAACTAAACGGAAGTTACAATCGTAAACAGCAGTAAAAAATGCATCCATCCTAAAAAAGGATAAGTGCACAATTCCCATATAGGGAATAAAAACGAACATAAAAAATGTGGTATTAATAAAAAAGACATTAAATATAAAAGCACATTCTAAGTAAAGTATATAATTTCTCAATACTAAAATATATAAAAAGTATATAAAAAGTAAGTCATCCACGGCCACTGTCATCTAATAACATACATAATCTAATAAGAAGGATTAACGGTCAGATATAAAACAATTTGTGTCAAAGTCCACGTTTAACCCCTCAGGGCTGAGAACCTTGGTTTCAAAGATCCAATACGATTCTCTTTTACTCAGTTGCCTTATGAAATTCCCCCCCCTCCAGTGTCTCGTAACCCTCTCTATACCCCAAAATTTTAAACTTTTAGGATTCTGGTGGTGATGGAGTTTGAAGTGTCTAGAGACATTGTGGGTTTTCAGGCCTTTCTTAATATTGTTAACATGCTCAGCGAGCCTCACGTGTAGGGGTCTCGATGTTCTCCCAATATACTGGAGCCCGCAACCGCACTCCAGCATATACACGACCCCTACCGTGTCGCAGGTAATCAGTTGTTTGATTTCATATTCCTTACCAGTAGCAGAGGCTAGAAATGTTTTCCTTTTCTTTATGTTCCCCTTAGCATGTCTACAGGGAATGCATTTACCGCATGCATAAAAACCACCCAGAAAAGAAAAAAGCCTGTCAGAGGCAGGAACAGGGGGGTTCAAAACACTAGGGGCCAATCGGTCCCTTAAAGATGGAGCCTTCTTGTAAATAAACTGAGGACGGTCAGGGAGCACAGGGCCTAGGACTTTGTCCTGTTTCAAGATGGGCCAATTTTTTAATACTATTTTTTCAAAAGTGCGATACACTTTGAAGATATATGTGGACTGGAACCATGGACTGATTGTTTATACACTGTGGTGGATCATATTGTGCTTTATCCTGTCTTTTTTAGCTCACACTTTTATTCCCTATCTTGTATGTTCTATCAGCGCTGCACTTTCTGTTTTAATGTGTACTGAGGGATTTGAACTTTGACCCTGGTGTTCAGCTGCTGTTCTTGTTGGTTTTTACATTTCATTTTTTATCTAGATTCCCTACACCATAAGAATGATCATAGCGGCTGTTAAACTGCTTGATCGTTCTTATGGGAGGCGAGAGGGGACGTCCCCCCCCTCCCGCCGCCCTCCAGTGCTTCTACCGACTCACCGCTACGATCGAAGCCAGGATCTTTTTTTTTTTTTTTTTTTTTTTTTTTTATTTCAGGCACAGCCTAGAGGTGAGATTTGGGGTCTTATTGACCCCATATCTCACTGTAAAGAGGACCTGTCATGCCATATTCCTATTACAAGGGATGTTTACATTCCTTGTAATAGGAATAAATGTGATCAAAAATTTTTTTTTTTGGAAAAAAGTGTCAAACTAAAATAAAGTAAAATGAACAATAAAAAAAAATAATTTTTTTTTTAAAGCGCCCCTGTCCGTGTGCTCGCATGCAGAAGCGAACGCATACGTAAGTCCCGCCCACATATGAAAACGGTATTCAAACCACACATGTGAGGTATCGCTGCGATCGGTAGAGTGAGAGCAATAATTTTGGCCCTAGACCTCCTCTGTAACTAAAAATTTGTAACCAGTAAAAAATTTTAAAGCATCGCCTATGGGGATTTTTAAGTGGCGAAGTTTGGCGCCATTCCACAAGCGTGTGCAATTTTGAAAGGTGACATGTTAGGTATCTATTTACTCGGCGTAACTTCATCTTTCATATTATGCAAAAACATTGGGCTAACCTTACTGTTTTGTTTTTTTTTTAAAAGCAAAAAACATTTTTTTTCCAAAAAAAACGCGTTCGAAAAATTGCTGCGCAAATATCGTGCGAGATAAAAAGTTGCAATGACCGCTATTGTATTCTCTAGGGTCTTTGCTAAAAAAACATATATAATGTTTTGGGGTTCTATGTAATTTTCTAGCAAATAAATGATGATTTTTACATGTAGGAGAGAAATGTCAGAATTGGCATGGGTGCTCCAGAATGCCTGAAGGTGCTCCCCTGCATGTTGGGCCTCTGTATGTGGCCACGCTGTGTAAAAGTCTCACACATGTGGTATCGCCATACTCAGGAGTAATATCAGAATGTGTTTTGGGGTGTAATTTGTGGTATGCATATGCTGTGTGTGAGAAATAACCTGCTAATATGACAATTTTGTGAAAAAAAAAAAAAGAAAAAAAAAAACTTGATTTTGCAAAGAATTGTGGGAAAAAATTACAACTTCAAAAAACTCACCATGCATCTTTCTAAATACATTGGAATGTCTTCTTTCCAAAAAGGGGTCATTTGGGGGGTATTTGTACTTTTCTGGCATGTTAGGGTCTCAAGAAATGAGATAGGCCGTCAGTACTTCAGGTGTGATCAATTTTCAGATATTGGCACCATAGCTTTTGGACTCTATAACTTTCACAAAGACCAAATAATATACACTAATTTGGGTTATTTTTACCAAAGATATGTAGCGGTATACATTTTGGCCAAAATATATGAAGAAAAATTACTAATTTTCAAAATTTTATAACAGAAACGAAGAAAAATTAATTTTTTTACAGATTTTTCGGTCTTTTTTCTTTTATAGCGCAAAAAATAAAGAACCCAGCGGTGATTAAATACCACCAAAAGAAAGCTCTATTTGTGTGAAAAAAAAGGACAAAGAATTCATATAGCTACAGTGTTGCATGACTGAGTAATTGTCATTCAAAATGTGAGAGCACCAAAAGCTGAAAATTGGTCTGGTTATTAAGGGGGTTTAAGTGCCCAGTGGTCAAGTGGTTAATTAGCGGTACTCGGCCGTGTTTATTCATCCTTTACTACCTGCCGCAGTTTAGACTAACATCGGTGACACAGCCAGGAGCCATGCCCATAGTGTCTGGGGAGTTTTTAAATGTCTATGTACGCACTGGGCACACTATTCAACAGTGCAGATAACAATTTGTTACATAAATTACATGATATTTGAGAATAAGAGTATTAAAATTAAAATAAAGATAAAAATAAGAAAAATAAAATAAAATAAATAAAAATAAAAAATAAAAATAAGAAATATTAAATATTAAAATTGGTAAGGAAACCCAGGTACTCATAAAATGTGATAATAAAATGAAATTTAGTGGGAATAAGGAGCTTTATATACCTCAAACCCATTGAAAGTTCTTTGCTATTGTTATGAATTCTGTTGGGTGATATTTATAAGTGGTACTATGGGAGTAGCATAAAAGTAAAATTAAAAATAAAAATGTTGGGTTGGGTGGTGCAAATTAAATATGGTTAATTTATTGTTAAAATTATTATGGATATTCCAGGTTTTTTGAGGGAAAAAAGGGAACCTGTTGGTATGTATCTTGGGGGATATTCATAGGTTTATTTATCTGGATCCCTAATATGAATACGGTGATAGGGACAGTATGAAGGATCGACACCTGAACCTATTTGATGTGTGAGTATTGAATCTTGGTATGTGATCTTGGATAATCCTTATATTATGTTGTATTAAAATTAAAATTAAAATTACAATTAATATACTTTGGAGCATTCGTTGAAGGTCTAGGGGGCATTTTTTTCATGTGTTCCAGCGATGGGTAATAATATTATACTGTAATTTTAGTGTTATTGTTGGTTCGAGTCATGGAAGTTATCTTTTTACTTATTAGATGGCATTTCATATGTGTTTAAAGTTAGTGTCGTTATACTTCTGTTTACTAGTGGATCTAGAAATTAGTAAGAAAGCAATTCAAATCGACATCAATGTTCATTCCTGTCGGTTGGAGGGTGTCTAGCAAAAAAATCAATTTTGTCTCATTTTGTGAGATTTTAATTTTCTTGTTGTCCCCCCTCCAATGTCCTTTTATTTTATCAATTACATAGAAGACCATACAGGTTGGATCTTTATTATGATGGTTTTTGAAGTGTCTTGAGATGCTGTGTTTGTGGAATCCATTCTTTATGTTGGTAATATGTTCCCTGATTCTTATATGCAGCTGTCTGGTCGTTCTGCCCACATATTGTATGTGGCACAGACATTCCAAAACCTAGGTCACGTGGGTACTATTGCAGGTTATGACTTCTTTGATGTTGTATTCCTTTCCATTCTTTGCTGATCTAAATTTTGTTATTTTCCTGTTTGTTTTTTTTGCTGATTTTACACGGTAGGCACTTCCCACACTTGAAAAATCCTTTTAGGTTTTCTATTATTTTTATCTGCTTCGGTGGGTGCACTAATTTGTTTCTGAGGGGTGGGGCTTTCCTATAGATGAAGCTGGGTTTTCTTGGCAGTATGGAGTTCAGGGTTTTGTCTGATTGCAAAATGGGCCAATGTTTCTTTATTATGGACGCCATGGTTTTATATTGCCTATTATAACCTGTTAAGAAGGCCATATCCATATTTTTATTCTTTTTCTTATTATTGTGAGTTGATTTACCTTCTATTAGCATATTTCTGTCAATTTTTTTCACTTTGTCTTTTAAGTTCACTAGCTCTTTTTTGTTGTATCCTTTTTCAACAAATCTATTAATTATAATGCTTGCTTGTTCTTCATAGTCATTTAAGTTGCTGCAGTTTCTGTATATTTGCATTAATTGTCCCTTTGGAATGTTTCCAATCCATTGTGGGTGGTGGCAGCTACTGGTTGGAATATACCCATTCCTGTCAGTGCTCTTAAAAAATGTCCTGGTGTTTAAATGCCCATTATTTTTGTATATCTGTAGATCTAAGTAGTTTATGCTTTGTTTATTCCAACTGCCAGAGAAGGTAATTCCATATATATTACAATTTATTTAATCAAAGAAGGATTGTAGTTCTTCCTCCGTACCTCTCCATACAATAACTATATTGCCAATATAACTTTAGATTTCTTCTGTGTGCTGAAAATTTGTTCCTCCTCCCACCTGTTGAGAAACAGATTCGCTACACTGGGGGCATATTTAGCCCCCATGGCCACTCCCTTTATTTGGGTGTAGTAATCCCCTTTATGCCAGAAGTAGTTATGGCTCATGGCCATTTGTAGGCCATCCATAATATATTTAATTTGTTCTCCTTTTAGATCAGTTTGCTTGTGTAACGCCCATTCAACGCTGCTCAAACCATCCTCCTGTCTGATGTTGGTATACAGGGAATTAACGTCTATAGTTACTAAGATGTCGTCTTCTTGGATCTTGAAGTTTTTCAATTCCTTAATTAATTGTCTGCTGTCTTTCAAGTATGATTTTCCTTCAGGTACGAGTTGTTGTAAGAATCTGTCTAGATACGCTCCCAGTCTGGAAAACAGTGACTCTATGCCGCTGATTATTGGTCTTCCTGGAGGATTAGATTGATTTTTGTGAATTTTGGGCACATAGTAAATCATTGGGGTTTTTGCTGTTTCTGGGGTTAGATATCTAGCTTCTTTTTTTGTCAGTATTCCTCTTTTTTCCCCCCCTTTGGATGTAGGCCTTCAATCTTTTCTCCTATTCTCCCTTTGAATTCCCTTTTAATTTCTTGTATTCTGTTTCATAGTCTTTTTTGTTTAGTATAACTAGGCCTTCACCCTTATCGGCCGGTCGTATTGCTATATCCTTCTTTTTCTCAATTTCTTTGATGGTATTCCAAATTTTGGTGTTCCTTGTTCTGTGTGGGTTAATTTTCCTTAGATCTTTTTCCACCATCTTTTTGAAGACTACTAGACTTTCATTTTGTTGTGTTTTAGGGTTAAAAGTAGAGTTGTTCTTCAAATTTGAATGTTTATAATAGGGAGTCTGTTGATTTGTTTGGTCCTTCTCCTTTTTCAATAATCAGCGGCATAGACACACTGTTTTCCAGACTGGGAGCATATCTAGACGGATTCTTACAACCACTCGTACCTGAAGGAAAATCATACTTGTAAGACAGCAGACAATTAATTAAGAAATTGAAAAACTTAAAGATCCAAGAAGACGACATCTTAGTAACTATAGACGTTAATTCCCTGTATACCAACATCAGACAGGAGGACGGTTTGAGCAGCGTTGAATGGACATTACACAAACAAACTGATCTAAAAGGAGAACAAATTAAATATATTATGGATGGCCTACAAATGGCCATGAGCCATAACTACTTCTGGCATAAAGGGGATTACTACACCCAAATAAAGGGAGTGGCCATGGGGGCTAAATATGCCCCCAGTGTAGCGAATCTGTTTCTCAACAGGTGGGAGGAGGAACAAATTTTCAGCACACAGAAGAAATCTGAAGTTATATCGGCGATATATAGACGATATAGTTATTGTATGGAGAGGTACGGAGGAAGAACTACAATCCTTCTTTGATTAAATAAATTGTAATATATATGGAATTACCTTCTCTGGCAGTTGGAATAAACAAAGCATAAACTACTTAGATCTACAGGTATACAAAAATAATTGGCATCTAAACACCAGGACATTTTTTAAGAGCACTGACAGGAACGGGTATATTCCAACCAGTAGCTGCCACCACCCACAATGGATTGGAAACATTCCAAAGGGACAATTAATGTGAATATACAGAAACTGCAGCAACTTAAATGACTATGAAGAACAAGCAAGCATTATAATTAATAGATTTGTTGAAAAAGGATACAACATGTCTGACCCAGGATACAGTTTGAAAATAGTCGTGGTTAGCATCCTTTTCCGCTATATGGTTACAAATACCTGTAAAAGTCATATCAACATGCCACTGTCCTCTCTGGTACATCACCGTGATCTCAGACAGTTTCTCTATTCTACCCGTCGGAGAATCGAACATCCGTATCTCCATCACTGCCCCCATTGAAATACCAATGGGAGATTATGGCACTACTCTCAACTGAATACAGTCCCACAACGACAAGGATAATAATCTTTCCTCTTTTCCCAAGGTACTCTCCCAGCTTCTTTTCTTCTAAGAAATATCTAAATGACCCATCCACTTGCCTGTGCTCTCAAACACTTGTCTTTCACCCTATCAACCTCATGCTTGTTAAATGGAGGCACTTCTATTAAGTTTATTTATTATGCCATATATCTCAATCCCCTTCCGATTTTTTCTTTTAATAATGCTATAATTTTAACCATAGGAAATATGGAATGCTTTGGACTGTCTGGAAGCCGATAGGGGCGGGCTCAGGTAAGCGAACGACATCAAATCATTATATTTGTTCACACACATACTACCCAAAGGACCAATTTGACCCTCCCATTCAGAACTCAATGCACATTTAACACCTCACTCCACGGGGGACAAATCACAGGGTAAACACCCCCAGATCACCACTGAGCGCGTCCCCCTCGGCACCAGAGAGAGATTGTAGAGGACACACCTTTTCTTTCACAGGTACGAATATAAATGTTAACTTGTTGATAAGTTTAGCTTGTTCAGACTGAAGTTGAATATGTTAGCTCAATGCAATATATGTTTCTTGGTTAACCTGGGTTAGGAAATTTGTACACCCACGAATTACATTCCACGCTTTTGTATTCATCCAAGCGTACATTATAGAAGTTATTTTGACACCCGTTAGTTACACACCATTTTAAATAGGAAGCAGGCTGATATTGATACCATTCCACAGATATATAGTACCTATATAAGGCACAGACAACTTCCTAAAAACACCATCTACACCAGCACAACACAACACCCTTCACAACACATAGACCTTCTACATCATGGTTACAAAATAATTCTATAACACCATAGTCAGAAAACATATTAGTTTCTAACTGGGCTCATAGATAGGTTCATATAGCATACATAGCAGAGCCCTGATCCACTAATCAAGCAATTACATAAATAGCTTTTTATGACCTCTATGGGACACAGGACTTCCACCTTCTGTTGAACGTTGCCTTCCACTCCCGCAACCAGCGGAATCAAGTGGTTTCCGCTGACCCATATCGGTACCCCACAAAGTTGATAAGTGGGTTTGCAGGTCATCCCACACAACCAGTTTTCTCCTTGTATTTTCCCTAACATAACCCTTTCACACACCCCTTCTCTTCCCTACACCATTCCCCACCTCCACTTCCCAAGCATCACCCCCCTCCTCCTCTGATCAATCTCAACCCTCAACCCCATAACAACTACAACCAGTCTCTGACTCCCCTTAGACAAAGCCACAAACTTTGGTAAGCAAGCCTTGATAAGATGACAATGGCTCTTCGCCATGCACCATCCGTTACTCGTTCGTTGAAAGTTATCTCTCTCAACGCAAAAGGTTTAAACATCCCTGAAAAGCGATCGCAGCTACTTGCTCAGATGCGGAGTGCAAAGGCGGATGTGATATACATACAGGAGACTCACTTTTGCAGCACAAATACCCCTAAACTGACGAACCATTTCTTCCCCCATTGCTATCATGCCACTTCACCAACTTCAAAGACGAAAGGGGTTTCTATACTCCTTTCCAAAAATGTACCTCTGCAAATAATGGACACATTGATAGATGAACAGGGTAGATTCATCTTCCTTAAAGGCACATTCAAAAACAGGCCAATTACCCTAGCAAACATCTACAGCCCTAACACTTCCCAAGTACCCTTCTTCCACACAATAACAAGGGAGCTGACAACCTTTCAGGAAGGCCTTTTGATCTTAGGGTGGGATTTTAATGTTCCCCTAGACCCAATAGTAGACTCCTCCACAGGAAAATCCCACCTACCTTACATAGCCCTAAAACAGATCAAAAATTGGCTACAAGAACTATCTTTGCATGACTCGTGGCGTACCCTTCACCCAAAAGACAAAGACTACACCTTCTTCTCTGCCCCCCACAATAAATACTCCCGCATTAACTACTTGTTTCTCTCACAACATGACCTACCGACCCTCTCAACAGCGACCATAGATCCCATGACATTTTCAGACCACCACCCCATTTCCATATCGCTCATTCTCTCAGACACCCCCCACAGACCTTACATTTGGAAACTAGATCATACACTCCTAACGGACGAACTTCAGGTAGAAGAAATCCGATCCTGTTTGAAAGACTACTTCACAGAAAATAACACCCCAGATACGTCCCCCCTGACGCAATGGGAGGCGCACAAATGTGTCATAAGAGGGAAATTGATATCCCTCACAGCTTCCATTAAAAAAGCCAAGAAAGCTACTCTATCCAACCTATTCACGAAACTGAAGAAACTCAAAGCTTCCCATAAACAAACTTTAGCGCAACAAACTCATTCAGAACTCAGAATTCAGAGATCCGCACACTTATCAAAGAAGAAATACACCTCAATCTTAAGAAAAAATTCATTCTCTCTCACAAGCTATTCTACGAGTTTGGTAACAAGAGTGCCCGACTGCTTGCAAGGGCCTTATGCAAACAAAAAGCTAATAATACAATATACAAATTACAATCCACGTCCGGAATGGCCCTTACACACAATGAAGACATAGCACAGGAATTCGCAAAATATTATTCCTCCCTCTACGATTTACGCACATCTACTCCAGCTTCATTGAGAGCCCAAAACATTAAATCATTCTTAGATCAATATGCCCCCGGGAAAGTAACTTCGGAGATAGCAACATCTCTTGAAAGCACCAATTTCTTCCACGGAATGGTCTCAAGCACTCAGTCAACTCAAGCCTGGAAAAAGCCCAGGCCCAGATGGCCTCCCGGCGGTGTATTACAAAACATTTACTGACACCCTTCAAACTCCATTCCTTAGGACCTTTAACTCTCTCTCCCCCACAAATCCCCGAACAGGTGGAATGTTAGAAGCCCATATAGTAGTCATCCCCAAAGAAGGTAAGGACCCATCCCACCTGAGTAATTATAGACCGATCTCTTTGTTAAATGTAGACAAAAATTTTTTCAAAAATATTAGCCAACAGATTACTAACCCTTCTGCCCACCATCATATCCCATGGTCACGAAGCCAGGGATAACACGAGCAAAGCAATTAACCTACACCACCTGATCACCCATACTAAGCAAAAAGGTTCCTTCCTGTCATTGGATGCGGAGAAGGCGATCGACAGAGTATCTTGGCATACAGTATGTCGGCAGTCTTACAAGCCATAGGACTTGGTCCTCAAATGATTGGACTAATTCTGTCACTATACAGCAGTCCCTCCGCGAAAGTGAGGGTCAATGGTACTCTGTCGAACGCCTTCCCGATCCGTAATGGAACGAGACAGGGGTGCCCTCTGTCACCCCTCCTATTCGTATTAACCCTCGAACCCTTTCTACGAAAACTTAAACTTAACCCAGACATAAAGGGAATTCAATCACCTGAGAAGGAATACAAGTATGCGGCTTATGCGGACGATATACTATTGTTAGAATAGGTGGTCTGGGAGAAAAGTGGCGCTGCCCTATTATACAATAAGATATTAAATGGTGGATAAATTGCAACCTATATACATTAAAATAGGTGCTTACAGGGGCTACCCCCTTTATGTGCCTAAAAATGGTCAAATCTCGACCAATGACCGTGTATATGTAAAACCAAAAAGCAAGTGAAAACTAAGGGTTAACCCTTAGTTTCTTAGATATAACTACATACTTTAACAATTTTATGATCCATGTTTACTGTTGAATGTAACACAATTGCTGTAAAGACTTTATAATCTTAAATAAAATATTTGAAACAAAAAAAAAAAAAGAAAAAGGATACAACAAAAAAGAGCTAGTGAACTTGAAAGACAAAGTGAAAAAATTGACAGAAATATGCTAATAGAAGGTAAATCAACTCACAACAATAATAAAAAGAATAAAAATATGGACATAGCCTTCTTAACAGGTTATAATAGGCAATATAAAACCATGGAGTCCATAATAAAGAAACATTGGCCCATTTTGCAATCAGACAAAACCCTGAACTCCATACTGCCAAGAAAACCCAGTTTCATCTATAGGAAAGCCCCACCCCTCAGAAACAAATTAGTGCACAATGCTCTTGACCCACCGAAGCAGATAAAAATAATAGAAAACCTAAAAGGATTTTTCAAGTGTGGGAGGTGCCTACCGTGTAAAATCAGCAAAAAAAAAACAAACAGGAAAATAACAAAATTTAGATCAGCAACCAAAGGAATACAACATCAAAGAACTCATAACCTGCAATAGTACCCACGTGACCTAGGTTTTGGAATGTCCATGCCACATACAATATGTGGGCAGAACGACCAGACAGCTGCATGTAAGAATCAGGGAACATATTACCAACATAAAGAATGGATTCCACAAACACAGCGTCTCAAGACACTTCAAAAACCATCTTAATAAAGATCCAACCTGTATGGTCTTCTACGGGATTGATAAAATAAAAGGACATTGGAGGGGGGACAACAAGAAAATTAAAATCTCACAAAATGAGACAAAATGGATTTTTTTGCTAGACACCCTCCAACCGGCAGGAATGAACATTGATGTCGATTTGAATTGCTTTCTTACTAATTTCTAGATCCACTAGTAAACAGAAGTATAATGACACTAACTTTAAAAACATATGAAATGCCATCTAATAAGTAAAAAGATAACTTCCATGACTCGAACCAACAATAACAAAATTACAGTATAATATTATTACCCATCACTGGAACACATGAAAAAAATGCCCCCTAGACCTTCAACGAATGCTCCCAAGTATATTAAGTCTAATTTTAATTTTAATTTTAATACAACATAATATAAGGATTATCCAAGATCACATACCAAGATTCAATACTCACACATCAAATAGGTTCAGGTGTCGATCCTTCATACTGTACCTATTACCGTATTCATTTTAGGGATCCAGATAAATAAACCTATGAATATCCCCCAAGATACATACCAACAGGTTCCATTTTTCCCTCAAAAAACCTGGAATATCTATAATAATTTTAACAATAAATTAACCATATTTAATTTGCACCACCCAACCCAACATTTTTATTTTTAATTTTACTTTTATGCTACTCCCATAGTACCACTTATAAATATCACCCAACAGAATTCGTAACACTAGCAAAGAACTTTCAATGGGTTTGAGGTATATAAAGCTCCTTATTCCCACTAAATTTCATTTTATTATCACATTTTATGAGTACCTGGGTTTCCTTACCAATTTTAATATTTAATATTTCTTATTTTTATTTATTTTATTTTATTTTTCTTATTTTTATCTTTATTTTAATTTTAATATTCTTATTCTCAAATATCATGTAATTTATGTAACAAATTGTTATCTGCACTGTTAAATAGTGTGCCCAGTGTGTACATAGACATTTAAAAACTCCCCAGACACTATGGGCATGGCTCCTGGCTGTGTCACCGATCCGGATGTTAGTCTAAACTGCGACAGGTAGTAAAGGATGAATAAACACAGCCGAGTACCGCTAATTAATGTTTTCTTGCAATCGGCTCAGGCTCTGGTCTCGAATATCATTACAAAAATGGCCGCCAATACAACAATGCGCAACCGCGCGGCTTAGGCTACGGTCTCCAATATCCCTACAAAAATGGCCGCCAATACACCAGTGCGCAACCGCACTAAGCACATGGCACACTATTTAAACAGAAGAGGTGCAGCAAGATGGACGCCCCAGTAGAAGTCTGATGACGAAACGCGCGTAGGGCGGGACTCACGGACGTCTTGCAACACCTCCAGCCAAACGAACACAAGCTGTTCATGACGCTTTCTTTTATGCTCGTTTTTTGCCTTGTAAATGTGAGTATATTATCTTATCAGCTATAATAAAGTTTCCTAATACGGTTTCACACTATGGGCATCCCTCCTTTCTTTTATATGTAAAACGATAAAACAACATTTAAAAGCAAAGACCGGGGACATCCAGGAGTGCTACACAGTGGCAAATACTGTGACTGCCTGCACCCCTGCAGGGGGAAGTGAATCCGGTGAGTGCAAGCAGAATAAGAGCAGGCTATTGAGGCACTATTATCCAGCCAGCACCTGGACAAGAAGTTTCCCATACCAATTTTTTTCCTAGAGAGGGGTTTCCCTCAGAACCACTCCAAAGACTTTTTTGCAATCAATGGAACTTTTCTTATCCAAAAACACTGGTTTTAAGCACACATGTCACTTTTTTGCATAACCTAGTGCATGTCACTTTGTTGTAATACCAGCACTTTTCATGCACTATTTGCACGTTGTTATTTTTCATATAGACAATGAAATATAAGACTATGGCACTTTATTTTGAAATTTCATCCATATTACAATGAGGTAGAAATAAGAACCAACAACTTTGTATTAATCACAGATTTTGACCTAAATCATTTATGTATTTAAAGAAACCTTATTTATTTATTTCCGGCACACACAGGAATTTCAATTTATTTACTTTTTATTTATACTTTCCGTCAACGTTTATTATTTATATACATCATTTAAGATTCATAGAAATAAATTAATCACATCAAGCACCAAACAGAGTAATTGTTCACCACGTAAAAAAAAATTTTTCACTCCATAAGGGCAGCGCCATATCTACTCTTGCTTTCCACACACTTTCTAATACATTCCACCTAGGTGGAATTGTATTCGTAGAGGCAGCAGCTCCATATTCCAGGAACATTTTAACCACTGCGCGGATTTACCTCACACATTCTTTTCAATGTTTAATGTTTAGAATGAAAAAATGATATTATCGATTTAGAAATTAAATCAGGAGAGGTGATGATTTGTTGCAAAATATGCTTAAAAGAAGAATGGGTTCTGGAGTTGCAAACTCAGTTACAAATGCCCTTGCGGGCTGCAATACGTGTGACACGCTAAAAGAAATCTATGTACCCGTATCAATGAACATTTAAACAACATAAAAAATGGGTTCTTAAAACACAGACTTTCCAACCACTTTAGGATATATCACAATAAGAATCCTAGTATAGCTAAATTATTTGGGATTGATAAAATAGATGCAGATTGGAGGGGAGGAAATATGATCCAGAGAATATCTCAAAACGAAACTGAATGGATTTATAAATAAATACACACACGCCTGCGGGTATTTATGTTATATAGCCCTGAAATGCTATTTGTCCAACTATTAGGAATATATGTTTACATTGTAAAAGGCTAATCCATTCTATTTAAATCCTATCTCTGTTTTTGCCACAAGATGGCTCTAGAATTCCTTTCCTCTTTTTGTTACTCTAATTTGGATTTTTGACCACAAGATGGCATTATCCATAGTCATTTCCACTATATTTCAATTATAATTTTTAAACACTTCTAAATAATTCAAATTCAATTAATATAAGAGAATTAAAATAGTATATGATGTATTTTATATTTTTAGCATGTCAAAAGAGTTTTTTTTATTGTATATTGTGTGGGGATTGAAGCAGATTGTATATCCTTAATTGGCGGACCTGCATATATTTGGAAGTGACATATCCGATCACATGACCCCTGATGATGTCAGAGCGTGCTGACAAAACATGTAGGTAGCTTGAACGTGGTACGTCACTTCCACCGTTTGAAACGTAGCTGGAACGCCAACAGCATCTCCAACACATGGTTGTGTTAAACTGTTTAAATGGTAAGAATAAACCCGCGCTGTGGAGTAAGTATTAATAAGTGAAAAATTACAAATAAAAAATATATATAAAAATGAAAAATCAAACAAAATGTAAATTGAAAAAATGAAAATTCTATTTTTTTTCCCCAGTGAATCCAAAATGTATGTGTGTGTATATGTTTGCACACACACACATACACACATATATATACAATGTATATATACAATGAGGCTGCAGCTATAGTGTGAGGTAAGTACCCCAAAAAAACTGACCAAAAGAAATTAATACTCAGCACTGCCTCTCTAAAACATAAATTACATCTACCTACATCAAAGTGCTATAGTGCCAAATAAATTCATACAATGTAATTCAAAGTAAGGTGCAATCAATAAAGTTCATCTATTGTGAAGTACGGGATTGGTGACACATTGGTGCAATCTTGGTGACTTTCTGTGTTCCCTCCTGGGTCCCCACTCACCAAATAGAGATGAAAAATATGCCTGTGTGTATAAAGATGGTGTCTTCTGTCCAGCGGATATATAAGTTGGTTGTACCTCAGAGAATGGAATCTTCTCCCCTACACCTCTTGTTATGGGTCCAGCATGCTTTACTCAGTCATAGATGATTGAAGAGGTAAAGTTCGGACAAGTGAAGAAAGAGAGGATAAAGTGTAATACTGCAAGGTTTATTTAAAAGGTTTAAAATCATTACACTTACATCAAAATCTTTAACATGTGCAAAAATTGCCACCTTGGCATCCAAACAGCCTTCACAGATAATCCTTAGCTTGACATGTTTCGCCCCTCCCACTGGGCGTCATCCTGTTTAGCTGCTATGAAGGTTTTACTTGTTTTTATTCAGATTTTTGATTACATTTTTTCCATACTTCACTATCAGAGCCCTTTTCTTCTTTTAATCCTTGGCACCGACTTGGATCAATGCTATGATATGATCATTTCCACATCGAGTTTCTCCACAAAACATCCACAAGTACCTAAATAGGTCCACTGAAATCCTGACTACATAACGTTTGGATTGAAGCCATGGTCTGAGATTCTTCACTGGCATCTTCTGAAAGCGCTTATGACTACCTGTAATGGGTGTCATCGGATTCTGGTGAGTAGTATGTGTGGCTGGTGATGGTGGTGGAAGATCTGCTCCTTTGCTGTTTGCCAAGTATTGGAAGATTTACAAGCACAAAATTGTTCATTTGGACACTTTTTATGCACAATAATGTGTTTTTTGGATTTTTTGAATATTTGATACAGTTTTTTGGACACTTTAATTAGATACATCTGTGGATGACACATACATATTTTTTTTCATAGTTTGTTGTGTTTGCTGTTATTGGTCTATGCTTTTTTTAGCACTTGCATTTTTGCTGCACTTGCACCCTTATTCATTTTACAGAGAGTGCGGTTCCAATTAATTACATAGTTACATAGTTACATAGTTAGTAAGGTTGAATAAAGACACCAGTCCATCCTGAGTGAGTGTGGGTATGTGTCTACAATTGTCCCTATCCCTGTACATTGTGTCTCATTAAGATACTCCTCTATTATATATTATTTATTTAAGGTACCCATATAGTGCCGTCAATTTACGCAGCGCTCCACACATACATCGCACACTCACATTGGTCCCTGCCCCCAAGGTCCCCAACTCATATTCATATACTAGGGCCAATTTTGGACAGAAGCCAATTAACCTACCAGCATGTCTTTGGAGTGTGGGAGGAAACTGGAGTACTCGGAGGAAACCCATGCAGGCACAGGGAGAACATGCAAACTCCAGGCAGGTAGTGTCGTGGTTGGGATTCAAACCATCGACCCTTTTTACTGCTAGGTGAGAGTGCTACCCATTACACCACTGTGCCGCCCCAATTCTTAATTCATACTTGGTTTGTTATACACGATTTCAGTATCTTACACAAGCGGGCAATCTATAGTAAAACTTATAGTAAAACTTTTAAGGAGATATAGATTGAAGCGGGTGGAACAAAAAATAAAAGAACGATTGACCAATAAAAAAAGGAAAAAAAGGAAGCCATTAGTCAAAAAAGAAGTCTAAAGTGTTCACAGCAAAACGGCAATCTGCCAGGAAAAAATGTCGGAGATGAGACAAAGAAGTCTAGATGCTTTCTTCAGCCAGGGGAGACGGCGATGTCATCTGAGGCCCACGGGCGGGATGATCTTGTGTGGGTCCCTTTGCAGATTGAAGCAGGCGGATTAGGTGCACGGGTCGGCGTTGGATGATAGGGATGTAGTGTTGATCTTGATCTTGCTGGCGTATGGGGAAGTGCTGTCTCCAACACGGGATCAGGCTGAACCAGTTGTTGATCTTCCAATGCTCGTTGGAAATTCTCTGGTGTGGTATAGGTGTACTGCTTTCCTTGAAAAGTAAATTGCAAAGCAAAGGGGAATTTCCAGGTATATTTAATGTGATCCTGTAGTAGGACTTGTAATTGGGGTTTCATAGCCCTTCTCTTGGCAACCATTAATAGGGGCCAAATCTGAGAAAACCTGGTGTGTGTGAAAGATTCAATGAAGATGTGTGTGTGTGATGGCAGACAGACCCCCCACCCTTCATTTACCCCTCCCTCCCCATTGTTTTACCCCATTTCCTAATTTGTAACTTTAATGTATTTATATCCCTTTTGTAAATAAATCCAAGAGTTGGTCGTCCTTCATGGGAATCCAGACACCCCAAACAGATCACATTCTACACATGGGTACACTCAACACTTGCTAAATATTTTTCTTTATCGCCCACCTAATCCCCCCTGACCCTGTTTCATCTCAAATACTGTGGTCACTGTTTTGCTCTATTATACACTCTCTAACTCACATCTTCAATCTCTCCCTCTCTTCTGGCATCTTTCCCAACTCTCTAAAACATGCACTAGTCACCTCCATACTTAAAAAGCCTTCCTTGTTAACAGCCTACACCGCACCTCCTTGCTCCCCTTTTCCTCCAAACTCCTTGAACGCCTTGTCTACAACCGTCTAAGTGGCCACCTCATTAAGAATAACCTTCTTAATCCCATTCAGTCTGAATTTTTGCCCTCAACACTGCACATAAATTGCTCTCCTAAAATTCACAAACGATTTACTAACAGCTAAAACCAATGGACTCTATTCTGTACTCCTACTTCTGAATCTTTTGGCTGCCTTTGATAGGGTTGACCACCCTCTCTTCCTCAAAAAACTTTACTCCTTTGGTCTCTATGTCTGTACTCTTCATTGGTTCTCATCCTACCTATGCAAGAACATCTTCAATGTCACTTCTAATTGTACTTCTTCCTCTCCTCTTCCCTTCTCCGTCGGGGTCCCCCAAGGTTCGGTTTTTGGACCTCTCCTATTCTTGATCTACACCTCCTCCCTGGGTCAGCTGACCTTGATCCCCATATCTTGAAGTTTCTGGATGATGGTATAATTTTCTACATACCCTCTACCACTATTATCGTCATAGAAGCTATCTCTATTTTTCATTTCTACGTTGACGACAGCCAAATCTATCTCACTACCCCTCAACTCCCTCCATCAGTCTCCTCATGCATCATTAATTTACTGACCGATGTATAATTCTGGATGTCACGCGGCTTCCTTAAACTAAATCTATCCAAAACTGAGTTCATAATATTTCCTCTCTCACTTGTCCCTTCCTCTGACTTCTGCAATCAATGGCACAACCATAACCAGCAGGACTGACGAACAGGATATCATCATCAGGTGAGTCACTGTGGAAAATATTGGAGCTGGCAGTTAACTGACAGCTGAGTGGCCTGCTCTGAGAAGGAAGAGCTGAGCCCAGCCCTGACAGAAATGCTCAGAATCCAGAGGAACCAAGGGAGTCTCCGGGTGACCCTCAGAAAGGAACAATAAAAAGGTTAAGACAGGAGCAAATAAGAAAAGAAAGAAAAATAAGATGCTATTCGGGCCAGGAAACCCCCAGCTTTGATTAATTAATGTAGCACACAAACGTGGGAAATAACAAACATGGAATAACGAACAGTGCGGAGGAGTCATAACCAAGGCCAGGCAATGGAAAGAGTCCTTAGAATAGGGAGACTGCATAGACTCCTCTCGGCATTGAAATCACACATAGAAAATTAAAGGCCCAATAGCACCGCCAACAACATAAAAATTAGAACAACATAGTTACATAACCAATAACTGTCTAAAATGTCCAACCCAGCTATAAAGTGTGGTAACAAAAAAGGTTGGAACTGCTGTGTATAAAGCACGTGTTGCATAGCTACATAACAAAATATGTGCAATGGCTAATGTCCTATATGAAATTCTTAACCATTTAATTTCCCTGCCTTGGACAATATTACCTTATTTCTTGTGAACTTTTAACTCAGTGCTATCGCATGCTTTTGCACTTTGCCCATGCCATAAAGTATGGGCAAAGTACACTTCCACTTCCACTTGCACTTTGCACTTCCTATCTGCCAGATTATTGTGCTCTGGAGAGCCAATATCTTGCTCCTTTGCGTACCTGCAGCTGTCCTTCTGTTCACCACCATACAGTACATTATTGACATTCGTCTTGTTTCTCAACTACGTTTTCACTTCATCTCAACCTGCAATCACTTGTTACTGACTTTTGGCTTGTATAAACACCAGAGCTCAAAATAATACAAAATATAGTGTAGCGCTATGTGCACATGTAAACAAACAAAAAAATGTTGTAACACTAGGTGATACAAGTTGGCGTAAAAAGTGACTACAGTGAATAAATAACGTGAGTCAAAAATATGAAATTAGACAATGAGTCTAAAAAACATACATGTGTGGCAAATCATATAATATAGTCCATAAAAAATTGACAATTATATTGATGATAAATAGTGGAATAGAAAACCACCACCAAAAAGTCCTTAAGTATTAAAAATTGTCTAAAAAGTAGAAGAACTCCTGGGGTTTCCACGTAAACGGAATTGTTCACTTCTGGCAGATGAATAAGAAGGAAATCACAGATGGGTGGAAGATCAAAATAAGTGACAGGACCATCACCGGAGCATCAAAAGAGGCTTACCAGAATCAGGTGACTTGAGAAGACATACGTCTTTCAAGTCTCAGAAAGCTTAATGACCACCAGGTCTGGCGAGATGAATCGTCAAATTATCCTCAGCTTCCAAAGGGGGGGGGAGGGGTCTCACCACAGCTTTAATCGTCCCCAAGACAGTCCAACAGGCCCAGTGGATGTTTCAAAAATCATGCGAGAAGAAAAGCTCACATGGCATGATAACGTTTAAAAGCAACAATTTATTAAAATGGTAAAAATAGAACACTCACATGGTAGGAGATCAAAAACAGCTCATATAGAATCAATCGCGGTAATCGTGAGGGGTCCAACCGACATGTTTCGGCGTACAAAGCCTTCATCTGGGGTGTGGAGCCCCCCCACCTCACCGCTATTTAAACCAGAAATGACCCCCGCTGGGGGTGTCACGATACCGGAAGTGATGCAATTGATACCACTTCCTGGTAATTCAGGACAGTAATATTTAGCTATCTGTATATGCAGAGTGAAAGGAGCAATAAGCGGTATTAAACTGCTATCATTAACAGATAGAAATTCAAATTATATAATAAGAGTTTAGGCTGGACGCTGGGTCTTCAGGTTCAGAAATGAACCGAGTGCGTGCCAAGCCTCTATTTCGATACGGCCGGATCTCATTGGCCGAAGTGCCGTCCCGCGCCAACCAATAGATCCGGCGTATGCGCGATGACGTCATCCGCTGTGTTACTGCGGCGCCAGTATGCTCCACTCTTAGGACCAGGCCTCTCTCTCATATCAGCAATCACAACACTTCCTGGAATAGAAAACAGGGCGCTGATAGGCTAGAGAGAGCCGGAAAGAGGTCATAATGATCTGAGACCACAATACAAGTGTCAGCAAAGGTGAAATTAAATAAAATGATGTTTAAATGATGTTATAACATCGTGAAATAAATGATATGACTAATTAAAGTGATAAAAGGGACAGTGAGCATGGCCAAATAGTAATTGGAGATATTAAATAGGAATTGAAATTTAGGAGTGACACCGCCAGTGAGGGGCACCACGTGCATAATGGACCATAAACCTGTCAAGATCTCAACAAGAAGAGACATCTTTCCTATAGTAATGACTATAAAAATCAAAGAAATATAACTCATAATATCAGATAGATTAACATTAATATACAAAGTATTGATCCAAATATATATCTATAGGTGAATCCAGATCTAATATTGACACCAATAATGGTGATTAAGTATGTAAAATTATTTATAAAAAATGAACTAAAAATTAGAAAAAAAGGGAGAAAGAGAGACTGAGAACTAGATAACTACGCTTGATTGATAAAAGAATTAATGTCCCACTCCACGTTAATACCTTGCGGAAAGTGGGCCCCCAATTCGTAAATCCAATACATCTCCAGGCGGGAGACACCCCTAAGGGTCGAACCACCCCGCCAGGGGGCAACATATTTATCAATGATGAGAAACTGCGTACCCTCAGGATTTCTGTCATGGAATTCCCTCTTCTACTGTGACTGGCCGTTCCTACTAGATCAAGCGATTTTGTACTTGCGCTACCACGGGGGTTGTTTATCTCTTGACTTGCCCATGTGGTAATCAGTACGTGGGACGAACTATTAGATCTTTCACCACACGAGTATCTGAACATATTAACCTTATTAAAGCAGGTAGCACCAAACACACCGTGCCTCGACACTATAGGGAATTCCATGACAGAAATCCTGAGGGTACGCAGTTTCTCATCATTGATAAATATGTTGCCCCCTGGCGGGGTGGTTCGACCCTTAGGGGTGTCTCCCGCCTGGAGACTTATTGGATTTACGAATTGGGGTCCCACTTTCCGCAAGGTATTAACGTGGAGTGGGACATTAATTCTTTTATCAATCAAGCGTAGTTATCTAGTTCTCAGTCTCTCTTTCTCCCTTTTTTTCTAATTTTTAGTTAATTTTTTATAAAAAAATTTACATACTTAATCACCATTATTGGTACCAATATTAGATCTCGATTCACCTATAGATATATATTTGGATCAATACTTTGTATATTAATGTTAATCCATCTGATATTATGAGTTATATTTCTTTGATTTTTATAGTCATTATTATAGGAAAGATGTCTCTTCTTGTTGAGATCTTGTCAGGTTTATGGTCCATTATGCACGCGGTGCCCCTCACTGGCGGTGTCACTCCTAAATTTCAATTCCTATTTAATATCTCCAATTACTATTTGGTCATGCTCGCTGTCCCTTTTATCACTTTAATTAGTCATGTCATTTATTTCACGATGTTATAACATCATTTAAACATCATTTTATTTAATTTGCTGACACTTGTATTGTGGTCTCAGATCATTATCACCTCTTTCCGGCTCTCTCTAGCTTATCAGCGCCCTGTTTTCTATTCCAGGAAGTGTTGTGATTGCTGATATGAGAGAGAGGCCTGGTCCTAAGAGTGGAGCGTACTGGCGCCGCAGTAACACAGCGGATGACGTCATCGCGCATACGCCGGATCTATTGGTCGGCGCGGGACGGCGCTTCGGCCAATGAGATCCGGCCGTATCGAAATAGAGGCTTGGCACGCACTCGGTTCGTTTCTGAACCTGAAGACCCAGCGTCCAGCCTAAACTCTTATTATATCATTTGAATTTCTATCTGTTAATGATAGCGGTTTAATACCGCTTATTGCTCCTCTCACTCTGCATATACAGATAGCTAAATATTACTGTCCTGAATTACCAGGAAGTGGTATCAATTGCATCACTTCCGGTATCGTGACACCCCCAGCGGGGGTCATTTCTGGTTTAAATAGCGGTGAGGTGGGGGGGCTCCACACCCCAGATGAAGGCTTTGTACGCCGAAACATGTCGGGTGGACCTCTCACGATTACCGAGATTGATTCTATATGAGCTGTTTTTGATCTCCTACCATGTGAGTGTTCTATTTTTACCATTTTAATAAATTGTTGCTTTTAAACGCCAGACCTGGTGGTCATTAAGCTTTCTGAGACTTGTAAAACGTATGTCTTCTCAAGTCATTTGATTCTGGTAAGCCTCTTTTGATGCTCCGGTGATGGTCCTGTCACTTATTTTGATCTTCCACCCATCTGTGATTTCCTTCTTATTCATCTGCCAGAAGTGAACAATTCCGTTTACATGGATACCCCGGGAGTTCTTCTACTTTTTAGCACTTTAATACTTATGGACTTTTTGGTGGTGGTTTTCTATTCCACTATTTATCATCAATATAATTGTCAATTTTTTATGGACTATATTATTTGATTTGCCACACATGTATATTTTTTAGACTCATTGTCTAATTTCATATTTTTGACTCACGTTATTTATTCACTGTAGTCACTTTTTACGCCAACTTGTATCACCTAGTGTTACAACATTTTTTTGTTTGTTAAGGTAAAACTGATACACTGTTTACATGTGCACATAGCGCTACACTATATTTTGTATTATTTTTTGCCTTTGCCTGTGTCTAGAGGTGTGTTAGCTGCTTATTGTACACTATATTTTTTTCTCTCTTTTTTAATATTGTTTGGTGCAGCGCTGTACTTATTTCCATATCATAAACACCAGAGCTCACATCGCTTCTGCTTGATCCCTACCTACTATATCTGCTACTGGATCCCAGCTTGCTCACTATCTGGTGGGTCAATCCTGAGGACCGCCACCTGGTACTAACACTCAGCAATACCCTTCTCCACCATCAAGAACTGATAAATACCGGCTAGTGCTTAGACCCTGCACTTTGGAAGATCCCACGTCATCCACCAGGATGACCTGCTTGAGTATTTATATTGCTGGTCAGTAGGAGCCTCTCTCTACAGTACCATTCCCTGTCATGGCAGGTTGAGGGGCTCCAAGATGCTTCCTCCGTGTTCGGTAAGATCCGGTTTGGGACCTGGAGCCTGGAGATTTTGTAGTGATCCGGGTGGGATGAAATCTCCAGTCCTGTGACCTCGTTTTGGGAATAGCCGAGAGACTGATTGTGCTTGTGTGTCTTCTTGTCATGACCAGGATTCTGGGCTCCACCCTCCCGAGGAGTCTGAGGGAGCAGCCACAAGTGTGCATGTCTGCACTTTGCAGTCTGTGATAGAGCTGACCGAGGTCCCAAGCCTGCGGGCTGGAGAAGAAGGGAAGCTGCGAAAGAAAGTGCTAACAGGGATACAGTGGTTGTACATGATTCCAGGGACACTGTTAGGCTTCATGTACACATGCAAAATGTGGCAAAATAGTGGTTTGCACTTTCCAGTGGCCGGCGGTTAAAACTAGGGATGAGCTTGATGTTCGAATCTAACGTATGTTTGTCTCAAACATGGGGTGTTCGCCCATTTGCTGAACAACAAATATTTCACAGGAAATTTGAGCGCTGTGGAATGCCCCTTAATGCACTGCTATATGGTGATTGGCCAAAGCATGCACCTGAACTGCATGCTTTGGCCAATCACAGCACGCTCTTGTTAAAGGGGGCTTCCAGATTCCAATAAGATCCCGCCCGCAGACCCCCACAACCACCAGGGCAAGGGCTGTGGAGATGAGGCCCTTGTCCCCATTACCATGGGGACAAAGTGCTTTGGGGGGACCCCAAAGCACCCTCCCAATGTTGAGGGCATGTGCCCTGGTACAGTTCAGGAGGGGGGAGTGCTTTCTGATCCCCCCTTTTCCTGCAGCCTGCCAGGTTGCATGCTCAGATAAGGGTCTGGTATGGATTTTGGGGGGGACCCCCACACCATTTTTAAAAAAAATTTGGTGTGGAGTTCCCCTTAATATCCATACCAGACCTGAAGGGCCTGGTATGGATTTTGGGGGGACCCCCACACTATTTTATTTTTAACATTTTGGCCATTTTTTTCAATGATTTTTTTATGTATATTGCCGAGATCTGACAATACATAGTTACATAGTTAGTCAGGTTGAAAAAAGACACAATCCATCCAGTTCAACCATAAAAAAAAAAAAAAATATTGTACAATCCAATATACCCAATACTATACCCACAGTTGATCCAGAGGAAGGCAAAAAACCCCAGCAGAGCATGCTCCAATTTGCTACAGCAGGGGAAAAAATTCCTTCCTGATCCCCCAAGAGGCAATCGGATTTTCCCTGGATCAACTTTACCTATAAATGTCAGTACCCAGGTATATTATGTACATTTAGGAAAGTATCCAGGCCTTTCTTAAAACAATCTACTGAGCTGGCCAGAACCACCTCTGGAGGGAGTCTATTCCACATTTTCACAGCTCTTACTGTGAAGAAACCTTTCCGTATTTGGAGACGAAATCTCTTTTCCTCCAGTCGTAAAGAGTGCCCCCTTGTCCTCTGTGTTGACCGTAAAGTGAATAACTCAACACCAAGTTCACTATATTGACCCCTTGTATATTTGAACATGTTGATCATATCCCCCCTTATTCTTCTCTTCTCAAGAGTGAACAAATTCAGTTCCTCTAATCTTTCTGAGCTCCCCCATGCCTCTTATCAGTTTGGTTGCCCTTCTCTGCACTTTCTCCAGTTCCCCGATATCCTTTTTGAGAACTGGTGCCCAAAACTGTAACTACATTACAGCCACAAGCAATTTTGGATTAAATTTTTTCCTTTAGACATGTCATTTTGCTGCGGTACTGTTATAAATATGGGCAAAATGCTGCACTGTGGGGGTGCCGATGTTCGTGGCTGACAGTCGCGATGACCACCGGCCACGAGCGATCACGGCACGAGAGGCAGAACAGGGACATGTGTGTGTAAACACACAAATCCCTGTTCTGTTCTGTTCTGCGAGGAGAGACAGATCGTGAGTTCCTAATAGTAGGGATGGGCTGTCTGTTACTCGAACATCGACCGTTCGATTGTTTGCCGAATTTCGACCATTATGGGCCGTTCGTGCCAAATTCGAGTGGCGCGTCACGGCCCATAATGCACTGCGTCATCGCAGTGCATTGCTGGTTGATGATTGGCTAAGCATGCACTATGACCCGCATGCTTTGGCCAATCACAGCACCGTCAGCGTAGAGAGCCATAATTGGCCACAGGCAGGGTGCCTGTGGCCAATTATGGCTCAGGGGGTTAAGTATATGCCCCACACTATATAAGGCCGCCCGCGCGTTGGCCTAGTGTAGTGTGTTGGTGGCGTTTGTTCTGAGAGAGACAGAGAGAGTGTCATTTCATTTAGTTTGAGAAGGCAGGCAATTCCTGGTGTTCTGTTGCTAATATACTTCAGGCAGGCAGGCGAGACAGTTAGATGCAGTGTATTTAGTATATATACATCCCGGCTTTGTATATATATATATATATTTATATATATATATACACACTGTATACAGTTTAGCTTAATCTCACTGCAGACCGTTCCTGGTGTACTGTTGCTAATATACTTCAGGCAGGCGTATATATATACACACATCCCAGATTTGTATATATATATATATATATATACACACACTATATATATATATATATATAAAGGCTTGTATATATATATATATATATATATATATATATATATATATATATATATATATATATAGTCTAGCCAAGCCTATACCTGACTAGGCCATTGCCTGAGTGTGTGTTCAAAGACACTTTCAGCCATGCAGGTGACTCACTGAGCTGCAGTTCATTTAATATATATATATATATATAAAGGCTTGTAATATGTATAGTCTAGCCAAGCCTATACCTGACTGTAGTCCATTCCTTGAGTGCGTGTTCAAAGACACTTTCAGCCAGGCAGGTGACTCACTGAGCTGCAGTTCATTTAATAAATATATATACAGGCTTGTACATATATATATATATATATATATATATATATATATATATATATATAGTCTAGCCAAACCTATACCTGACTAGGCCATTTCCTGAGTGCATGTATATACAGGCTTGTATATATATATATAGTCTAGCCAAGCCTATACCTGACAAGGCCATTGCCTGAGTGTGTGTTCAAAGACACTTTCAGCCAGGCAGGTGACTCACTGAGCTGCAGTTCAAAAAATAAATATCCACCTCATTGTAGTCCAGCCAAGCCTACACCTGACTGAAGGCCATTCCTTGAGTGCGTGTTCAAAGACCCTTTCAGCCAGGCAGATGACTCACTGAGCTGCAGTTCATTTAATAAATATATATACAGGCTTGTATATATATATAGTCAAGCCAAGCCTATACCTGACTGTAGGCCATTGCCTGAGTGCGTGTTCAAAGATGCTTTCAGCCAGACATGTGACTCACTGAGCTGCAGTTCATAAAATATATATCCACTGCATTGTAGTCCAGCCAAGCCTATACCTTACTGTAGGCCATTCCTGGTGTCCTGTTTTTAGAAAACTTCAGGGGTTGTTTTGCTAATCTAATTGTACAGTATGTCTGGAAGGCCACCAAGGAGAGGAAGACGCTCACAGGCCACTAAAAGAGGGCAAGCAGGCTCTGTGTCCACGGTGCATCCTCAGCACGTGGCCATGGGGCACGCTTGTCCTTTTTTTCGGCAGCTGGCCGTGTTGAGCCACAACATGCAGAAGAGTTGGTTGAGTGGATGACCAAGCCGTCCTCATCCTCTGTCACCCAGGCTCAGGGTACTTTGTACTTTGTCTTTGTCTGCCAATGCAGCTGCCAAAGCGGCCTCTTCCATCGCCTCAATGTCATCAGTCACTCCTTCCCTAGCCCCAGAGGGGAGAGAAGAGGGGGTGCCCAAGAAGGACAAGAAACTGGCAATCATGTTCCCCCAGCTGCAGCATACTGCCAGGTTTGCTCCAGTGGCAAGGAGGGAGGGGGTGATGAGGTCACTACGTGGGTGCCTGATAGAAGAGAGGAGGAGGAGGAGGCACATCTCCAACGAGGCAGGATGCCCTCCAGGGGCCAGCTTAAGGACAGCCAACTGACTGCATCACACCGCAGAGCTCCGCATGTGCAGGTCGCTGCTGACTCTGCACGTTTTTCCAAAAGTTCTTTGGTGTGGGCCTTTTTTGAGACGTGTGCAGCAGATTGCACTGTTTCTGTTTGCAACATATGTCTGAACCATATCAAGCGTGGCCAAAACAGCAGCTGCTTGGGCACCACATGCTTGACCAGACATATGTTGAGCTCCCATGCAGTCCGTTGGCAACAGTACTTAAAAGACCCACACCAAAGAACAAGGTGGACCTCTCCTTGCTCCTCATCAGCTGGGATCTCCAACCCCACTATACCTTCAGTCCTCTCAGAAATCAGCACTGACAGGAATGAAGGTGTAGACTTAGGTGTGCCAAGTACTTGCGGACAATCTGCTATCGCTACACCAACGTCCGATTGTAGCAGACAAATTTCCTTACCCCAGTTGCTAAACCGGCAAAAGAAATTCTGTCCCAGATATCCACATGCTCAGCGGCTGAATGCTAGTTTGGCTAAATTGCTAGCACTCTAACTGCTGCCTTTTCAGCTGGTAGACTCTGCCCCCTTTTGAGAATTTGTGGAATGTGTGGTACCTCAGTGACAGGTTCCCAAATGCCAATTTTTTCTCGTATGGCAATTCCCGCTCTCTACCGACATGTGGAAGGCAATGTCTTGGCTTCGATGGACAGGGCGGTCAGTGGTAAGGAGCATATCACCGCTGACTCATGGTCCAGCAGTCATGGACAGGGACGTTACCTTTCTTTCACGGTGCACTTGGTAACCTTGCTGGCAGCTAGGAAGGATGCAGGACAGGGTGCAGTATTATTGGAGCTTGTTCCGCCACCATGCCTTCAAAATGCTGGTAGTGGTGATTCTGCCACACCTCTCTCAAACCCCCTCCTCTTCTTCTTCCTCTATGGCCTCTTCCTGTGCAGATTTGTCCTCAAAACCAGCGGTGCTCCGTAGGCATTCTAGAGGCTACGCAAGCACTCAGGAAAAAAGATGCCATGGGGTGCTTGAGTTGGTCTGCTCAGGGGACAGGAGCCATACTGGGGCAGAGATTCTGTCAGCTCTGCAGAGGCAGGCTCAGAGATGGTTTACGCCATGGCAGCTTCAGCCAGGGATGGTTTTTTGCGACAATGACACCAACCTCCTCTCCGCCCCCCGACAGGGACACTTCACCCATGTGCCCTGTTTGGCTCCTGTCCTTAATTTGGTAGTGCAGCAGTTCTTGTGCAGGTACCCGGGCTTACAGGATATCCTGAGGCAGGCCAGGAAAGTCTGTGGGCATTTCCGCCGGTCATATAATGCCAGTGCTCGGCTGGCTGACCTTCAAAATGAATGTAACCTGCCCAAGAACCGCCTCATCTGTGACATGCCCACCAGGTGGAACTCAACGTTGGCAATGCTGCAGCAGCTTCACACGCAGCAGAGGGCCATCAACGAGTACCTGTGCGAGTATGGCACCAGGACAGGGTCAGGGGAGCTTGGCTTTTTTTTCGCCGCACCAGTGGCTCATGATCAAGGATGCATGCACTGTCCTGTCACCATTTGAGAAGACCACGAGGATGGTGAGCAGTGACAGTGCATGCATCAGTGATACTGTCCCTCTTGTCTACCTGTTGGAGCACACACTGCGTGGAATAATGGACAGGGCACTTGAGGCAGAACAGAGGGAGGAAGAGGAGGACTTCCTTACCTCTCAAGGCCCCCTTTATACAGACAGTATTCCTGTGGGCCCGCCAATCTAACAGGAAGAGGAGGAGGAGGAGGATGAGGTCTTAGTGACCCAGAGGACTCCAAATCGAATGCCTCAGCAAACCTGCGTTGCATGGCCTCCCTGATCCTGCAAAGCCTGCGAAAGGACACTCGGATTTGTGTGATCAAGGAGAGGGATCACTACTGGCTGGCAACCCTTCTTGATCCAGGTTACAAGGGTAAGGTTGCGGAACTTATCCAGCCATCGCAGAGGGAGCAGAGGATGAAACATCTTCAGGAGGCCTTGCAGAAAGGTTTGTGCAACACGTTTCCAGAGCCCGGGAGGGTAAAAATTCCTGGTCTTGAACAACGTGTTGCTGAAGCTTCAGTCAGTCACAGAAGGAGCGTTGGAGAAGGTGGCCATCTGACCGATGCGTTCAGACAATTTTTTAGTCCGCAGCCCCAAGGTATGATCGGTTCCAACAACCATCGCCAGCCTCTGTTGTACTTGATGCAGGAATACCTAGGGGCAAGATCAGACTTGGAGACCTTTCCAACCGAAAATCCACTGGGTTACTGGGTCTTGAGAATGGATCACTGGCCAGAGCTTGCACAGTTTGCAATTGAGCTACTGGCCTGTCCTGCATCCAGCGTTCTTTCTGAACGCACTTTCAGTGCCGCTGGAGGCTTTGTAACCAATCACAGAGTGTGCTTGTCCACCGACTTGGTTGATCGGCTCACCTTCATAAATATGAATCAGTCTTGGATCACCAGCCAACAAGCACCTGATGTTGATGTAACCGAATAATTTTTTTATGAATGTGATATCCCTTGAAGACTGCCTATGCTGATGCTGACTGACTATCCTGTTATGCCGAGTGACTATACTATTCCTCCTTAATGTTCATGTTGATAGCTTCTAAGAACATTTTTGGTTCTAGGCACCAGCACCAGTGCCTAAAGCCCAATTTTTCTGCCCCTGTTTAACAGGGGCGCGTAATTAAAATTTTTGCTGTAATATTTTGCAGCAGGGCTCGTTCCTGCACTCAACTAGAGTATCTGTGAGGGGTTGCAGTGTTGTGGCATCAGCACCAGTGCCTAAAGCCCAATTTTTCTGACCCTGTTTAACAGGGGAGCATAATTACAATTTTTAAATCTAATATTTCACAGCAGGGCTCGTTCTTGCACTCAACAACATAATCTGTGAGGGGTTACAGTGTTGTGGCACCAACACCAGTGCCTAAAGCCCAATTTTTCTGCTCCTGTTTAACAGGGGCGTGTAATTACAATTTTTGCTGTAATATTGTGCAGCAGGGCTCGTTCCTGCACTCAACTAGAGTATCTGTGAGGGGTTGCAGTGTTGTGGCACCAGCACCAGTGCCTAAAGCCCATTTTTTCTGCTCCTGTTTAACAGGGGCGTGTAATTACACTTTTTGCTGTAATATTTTGCAGCAGGGCTTGTTCCTGCACTCAACTAGAGTATCTGTGAGGGGTTGCAGTATTGTGGCACCAGCACCAGTGCCTAAAGCCCAATTTTTCTGACCCTGTTCAACAGGGGCATGTAATTACAATTCTTGATATAATATTTCACAGCAGGGCTCGTTCCAGCACCCACCAAGAGTAACTGTGAGGGTTACAGTGTTGTGGCAACACCACCACACCACCACCAAAGGCCCAATTTTTCTGACCCTGTTCAACAGGGGCATGTAATTACAATTCTTGATATAATATTTCACAGCAGGGCCTGTTCCAGCGCCCACCAAGAGTAACTGTGAGGGCTTACATTGTTGTGGCAACACCACCACACCACCACCAACGGCCCAATTTTTCTGACCCTGTTCAACAGAGGCATGTAATTACAATTCTTGATATAATATTTCACAGCAGGGCCCGTTCCAGCTCCCAGCAAGAGTAACTGTGAGGGCTTACAGTGTTCTGGTACCACCAACACCTAAGGCCCAATTTTCTGCAGAGAATATAGGGCAGGCCCCTACTTTCAAACATCCGACTTACAAACAACTCCTACTTACAAACGACTCCTACTTACAAATGGAGGGAGACAACAGGAAGTGAGAGGAAATCTACCCCTAAGAAGGGAAATTCTCTCCTGTAAGAGTTAATATGGGAAAAAGGTGTCTCCTCCACTGATTTATCACCAATCCTTGTTTCCCTTAAAAAAAACAAATTTTCAAAATCCAGTTGTCATTGGGACAGAATTGAGGTGAAATCTTCTGAACAGGGGCACAGACAGCAAAACAAATGTTACAGGGGTGATGATAACCCTTCCCTATGTTTTCCAAAAAGCTTTAAAATAGATTTTTTGGCTGGAGCTACACTTACAAAATGTACCTGTTCCAAATTACAAACAGATTCTACATAAGAACAAACCTACAGTCCCTGTCTTGCTTGCACTGCCTGTATACTGCTGTTCAGAGTATATAGGGCCTGGGGGCCCAACGCCTTTTCTTTTTTTAATTTGGGTGCGGGGTTCCCCTTAATATCCATACAAGACCCAAAGGGCCTGGTAATGGACTGGGGGGGGTACCCATGCCATTTGTCTAACTGATTTTCATCCATATTGCCGGGTCCCGACATTACATTAAAGCCGCAAGTAGTTTTAAATGACTTTTATTCCTTTATAAATGTCATTTTGTGCAGGGACTGTTCTAAGCACGGGAAGCACGCTCCACTTTACAGGCATACTATAGACACCCCCCAGGTACGATATTTAAAGAATTATTTCACTTTTATTTTTTCACTTTAAGCATCATTAAAATCACTGCTCCTGGAAAAAGGTCCATTTTTAAAACTTTCTTTTGCATTGATATATGTCCCCTGGGGCAGGACCCGGGTCCCCAAACCCTTTTTAGGACAATACCTTACATATTAGCCTTTAAAATTGCACTTTTGATTTCTCACGTTCGAGTCCCATAGACTTTAACGGTGTTCGAATGTTCGCGCAAACTTTCGGTCTGTTCGTATGTTCTGGATGCGAACCGAACCGGGGGGTGTTCGGCCCATCCCTACCTAATAGCTAGGAACCATGATCTGTCATTTCTTCTAGGTCAGTCCCCTCCCCCTACAGTTAGAAACTCACAGGGAACACAGTTAACCCCTTGATCGCCCCCTAGTGTTAACCCCTTTCCTGTCAGTGACATTTTTACAGTAATCAGTGCATTTTTATAACACAGATCGCTGTATAAATGCCAATGGTCCCAAAAATGTCAAAAGTGTCCAGATGTGTCCACCAAAATGTCGCAGTTCCGATAAAAATCGCAGATCGACGCCATTACTAATAAAAAAAAAAATTAATAAAAATGCTATAAATCTATCCCCTATTTTGTAGACGCTATAACTTTTGCGCAAACCAATCAATATACGTTTATTGCGATTTTTTTTTACCAAAAATATGTAGAAGAATATATATTGGCACTAAAATGAGAAAAAATTTGCTTTTTATAAAAAAAAAAAAAATGTGGATATTTATTATAGCAAAAAGCACAAACTATTGTGTTTTTTTCAAAATTGTCGCTCTTTTTTGTTTATAGCGCAAAAAATAAAAACCACAGAGATGATCAAATACCACCAAAAGAAAGCTCTATTTGTGGGAAAAAAGCATGTCAATTTTGTTTGGGTGTAGTGTCGCACGACCGCGCAATTGTCAGTTAAAGTGACGCAGTGCTGAATCGCAAAAAATGGCCCGGTCATTCAGCAGCCAAATCTTCTGGGGCTAAAGCGGTTAAGTATTCTTAAAATCACTGCTCCTGAAAAAAGTGCAGTTTTAAAAACTTTTTTTTTGCATTGATACATGTCCCCTGGGGCAGGACCCGTGTCCCCAAACACTTTTTATGGCAATAAATTGCATATAAGCCTTTAAAATTAATACTTTTGATTTTTCACGTACGTGTCCCATAGACTTTAACGGTTTTTGCATGTTTGGCCAAATTTTTTGTCTGGGTACACGGGTACAGGCTACACTGACGCGTTTCAGCTAAGAAGCCTTCATCAAAGCAAAGCTCCAGTCTTAGATGCATCAACCTCAAGGATGAAAGGCATCGTAGGATCAGGATGTACCAACACAGGAGCAGAAGCCAAGGCAGCCTTGAGACTCTCAAAGGCATTAATTGACTCTGGAGACAAATTCTGTGGTTTACCGTCCTTTCTGGTCATGTCAGTCAGGGGTTTGATCATTGACGAGAAGTTACAAATTAACTTCAGATAATAATTGGCAAGTCCAAGAAAACGCTGCAATGGTCATAAACCCACGGGTCGGGGCCACTGTAGTACTGACAAAAGTTTCTCTTGGTCCATCAAAAAACCAGCAGTGGAAATGACATAACCCAGGAATTTAACCTGTTCTCAATGAAGCTCGCACTTCTCCAATTTGCAATACAGGTTATTATCTCTCAACCTCTGCAGCACACAGCAGACATCTGTGTGATGGTTCTCTAGGGACTTGGAAAATATGAGGATATCGTCAAGATAAACCACCACACATAGTTACAACAAATCTTTGAGGACATCATTGATAAATTCCTGGAAAACTGCCTGAGCATTGCAAAGACCAAACGGCATAACTAGGTATTCACAATGGCCAGTTCTGGTATTAAACGTAGTTTTCCATTCATCGCCTCCTTGATTCTCACAAGATTGCTTGCACTGCCCCTCGCAAATCAAGCTTCATGAAAACCGTTGCTCCCTTGAGGCAAATAACTCCATAAATAAAGGAATCGGACATGCGTTCTTAATCGCGAACGATTGAGACCCCTATAATTAATGCAAGGTCTCAATTTACCACTCTTCTTTTTCACAAAGAAGAAACCAGCATCAGCAGGAGATGAGGATCTACGAATGAACCCTCGAGAAAATGCGTCGGCCACATACTCCTCCATGGCTTTGTTTTCCGAGATAGACAAAGAGTAGACCTGACTACGAGGGGGTATGGCACTTGGTTGAAGGTCAATTGTGCAATCATATGACTGGTGCGGAGGCAAACTACCGGCTTGACCTTTGTCAAAGACATCACAAAATTTGCGGTACTCCTCCGGCAGGGCGGAGAGAGAAGGGGTGCAAAAGCCCCTAGCCACTTTCAGAAAACATGTCTCTCTGCATTGTGGCGACCAGGAAAGAACCTCAGCATGAAGCCAATCAAAAGAGGGGTTGTGCCTCTGTAACCAAGGATAACCAATAAGCACCAGAAAATAAGGGGAAGAAATGACTTGGCACTGGATTATCTCATGGTGAAGAGCCCCCACGACCATGGTCAATGGAGCAGTCTCATGACTCACCTGGGCAGGCTGTAGAGGTCTCACATCAATAGCCTCAGTGGCAAGTGGAGTGGCACACAGCTGCAGCGGAATTGAGTGCTTGGACACAAAGGCACCATCTATGAACAGGGTCGAGCCCCAGAGTCCTTTAGAGCCAGTATCTCGATGGACGACTTGGACCAAGAAAGGGTAACCGGTACCAGGTTCTTATCCTTCTGGATAACTGGGGACGTAACAATGCCACCTGCCAGGTCTGTCCCCTACAGGACCTCAGGTGCAAGTGTTTTCTGGACGGGTAGGACAAGACTTCAAAAAGTGACCTGCCTGGCCACAATAAAGGCACAATCTCTCCCTCCTCATAAAGGCCTTCTCATCTGCAGAGAGACGTGTGAAGCCCAACTGCATGGGTTCTACCTCACTGGCAGACTCGTTACCAGGAGGTATGGGAGGTAATGGAGGCAAGGGTGGGACTGCAAAGCTTGGAGCCAAGCATACAGGAGGCTTCTGCAAGCGCTCCTTAAAGGAGGGTCTCTCTCAGGGTCTGGAGTCAATGAGGATGGCAAACGTGATCAACTTCTCCAGCTCTGTGGGTATGTCTCGGGCTGCTATCTCATCTGTGATGTGATCCGAGAGACCATGAGAAAAAGCAGCCACAAGGGCCTCATTATTCTAAGTAACCTCTGCTGCCAGAGTACGGGACTCAATGGTGTATTCGGCAATAGTTCTCGTACACTGTTTGACGGACATCGGGCAGCAGACGTGGAGCATGTGGGAACACCAAATATCCCCCTAAAGGAAGCCGCAAACTCTGGGTAACTCTGGACAATGGTTTTTTGCATCTCCCATAGAGGGTTTGCCCAGGCCAAGGCTCTCTCAGAAAGCAAAGATATCATGAATCCTACTTTGCTTCTATCCGTGGGAAACGCCTGGGGTGGCATCTCAAAGTAAATCTCAACCTGGTGGAGAAACCCTCTGCATTATACTGGATCACCCCAAAATCGCTGGGGAAGCAGAGCCGAACCAGACATACCTCTTATAGAGGTAATATTCGAGGCAGGTGCCAGCAGCAGGGACAGCCTGCAACACAGGTTGAACCGGAGCAGCCACAGAGGGAGGTTCCAGGTGAGCAATGCGATTCAGGAGCCCCTGTAATGCTATAGCAAACGGATCCATGCAGTGATCTTGTTCATCCAGTACTGTCAGGAACCATGAATCAGACTGAGACAGAAGTGCAGTAAAAATCACACTTTTTAATAAAATGGTATAAACAGACCAGAAGGGAAGTCAGCCAAGCAAAAGTCTTTCACAGGAAAACACAGCAGAGAGCGTCAGGATATGTTGACCAAGGCAAAGGCATTGAAGATCTGATCCGAGGAGTCTATATAACCAGCAGCTCTAGCTGACAAACAGGAAATGAAGACCAGGTGAGTCACTGTGGAAGGAAGAGACTTTGGCCATTAACTGACAGCTGAACACAGAGCTCTGAGAAGGAAGGGCTGAGCCCAGCCCTGACAAAGTGTCACCAAAAATCCATAACATTTTTGGATGTTCTATTTTTGTTAATAAAGGACCATAGTTTGGGTTCCACTCTGTTCAGGAAACCATCTTCTGGAAACACCATATTACATGCGGCCAGCTCGCATCCCACTCCATTGATAAATAGCATTCCCTATAGCCAGTACTTGGGTATTAGAAGAAACTGCACAAAACAGGAGGATTTTGAGAGGGAAGAAAAGGCCCTCAAGTACCACTTTTTAGATGTGGCTATAGCAGATCCTGCCTGAAAAAGGTGTATAGCCCTGTTAAAATTCAGGACAGGGATAGGCTTATTCATAAAAACAAAAAGCATCAATCTACCACATCAACTACTGGGTTAATCACTAGGTAATCAGGACAAGATGAAAAAATCAGACAGATAATGGAGAGGTATTGGCCATGTCTCCTTCATTTCCAAAAAGAAAATGGAAACTCCATATAGCAGGTACTGTATATAGGATTGTACCATGGGCTCAACTTGTCCAATGTCCACTTTTTTTCACTGGATCATGTTCTTCCCCATGAAAGGGGAGGGGATGTGGATTAAAAAACTCCTACAGAGCAAGGCTAGGTGGATTTACAAACTATCAGCCGCCAAATACCCTGGCCTGATTGAAGCTATGAGCTTCAAGCCTTATTTAAAGAATATTGATTTCTCTTTATACATCCTTCCCCTTGGGATTTTCTCTTTGCTAAGCCATTACTATTGAAATGTATTTAATCTCTTATGCATGTAATTTTTCTTTCAATGATTGTCTGATCGCTTACTCAAGGGGTAATCACCCAAGAAATGAAATATTTTTGATATTTGGATTGATGTGGGTAGGATCCCCCCTTTTTCTGTTTGACAATTTGGTTATCTCTCACCATAGGACCTGCCATTTGGGCATTTTTTGGGCATTTTTATTTTCATTTGTATATTTAATTTTATTTTTGCCATTTGTTTTTTGGAGCTACCGGTTTCTAGGGGATTGGTGACCGTACAGGCACGAGGGGTGTTTCCCCTCATGGGTTGGATATGGCACCTTTGTGGTGCGCGCCTGTCCTTGTTAGAGTTGGGCACATCGTGCCTGTGCTGCAAGTCCCTCCAGGGTGCTGGTGGTAGTCTGGGGGGATTTGTTTTGGGTCTGGACTGAGTTCCCACCCCTTTCCCTTTGTGCCTATCTTGGGAAGTACTGGCATTCCCCATTTGAGAGACATCCTTCTTGATGGATTGACTTTCAAAGATGGCAGAAATGGGTCCATTGTGCATTCATGTGATGTCATCGGTGGGTGACGCTCACACATGCGTGGAGGCTACAGCATGTCCGCGATCCACCAGTAACGTCAGATGCCGGCTGATCGGGGGAGCATATAACGCAGGACTGTGGGCCATTGCCACAGTGCCTGCACCGAGCCAGGGATGCCTGTGAGCATTCATTGGCATCCTATTGGTGAACAATTTAGGGAATTGAATACCTTCCTGGGGAAACCTCTATATAGTATGTGGGAATATTTTCTAATCCCATTTCTTTTAATGTTTGCTTGCTACCAGATGGGACACTGTGGCCATTGTGACGGGAAGGACCTCAGTGATGTACACATTTTTGCTAACTGTATATATGATGACAACATAGCTCATCCATTCTGGGGGGACATCCCTGGATTGTGTTACCTTTTCTTATCTGTCTTTTTGGATAGGTCTAGAGATACTGGACAGCAATCTAAGGTACTTGAGATTTTATGGGGGTATCTTGTGTTCATTGGTATTATTATCTTTTTTGAGGTCTGGGGCCTTATTCCAGATGTATTCAGGCTCATTCTTCATTATTTCACAGACATACTGGTTCCAATGTGTTCTCCCTATGGTCTATTACCGCCCTTTATATCAACTAGATTGATCTAACATCAACACTCATGGTGGGTGAGTGGTGAGTGTTCCTTGGCCTTGTGTCTTTCTGCAGTATGGTGAAGCTCTCATTGAGACTAATTTAGTTCATTAATTGTTGTTGCTTTTTGTGTATAAATTAAATTTATATCATATACAATTTCTACGTAGATATATTTGCATATATGAATATTGCCAAACTGACAACCACATAGATGTGGTTGTCAGTTTGGCAATATTCATATATGCAAATATATCTACGTAGAAATTGTTTGTTTTGATAATGGTGTTGATTGTATTTATTGTTTTTATAGTTACACATGCTTTACAGCCCCTGAAGAAGCAGAAAAGCAAAACATGTCGAGCAACAAGCATTGTGAACAACATAATATCTGTATATGTATGTTGTATATGTAAAAATCCTTTTAAGAAATGTTCTATTTGGGAATAACTGCATGCCCCAATTTTTAATAATTTTGAATTAAATAAAGAATATTCTTATATAATTTGTGTAATGGCACCACAAAAATCCCTTCTCTTCGTGATCCCTTAAAATAAAACTTTTCTGGGATGAAGGCGCCCTTGATCTGTAGGTGGCATATTCAAAAGTACAGGTTTGAACCATGTCTAAAGCAGCAGTTATAGTATAGTTATGTATCTTTATTTGATATCTAAGGCCCATTCCTTGTCTACAGGACAAGTAGCCTCAAGTGGAAGTTTCTAGAGCCTAGGGAGGGAAAATTCAAATAACCAGCCTGAATATTTAGCAAAACCTGGCCCATACCTATGGAGGTGTGCCCAGCTGGTGGTTGGGGATGCTGTTAAATAGTCTGCAGCCCAGATGAAATGTCCTCCCCACTGTCTAATTTTCAGCGGCCCTTTGATCACCACTTGGTGGGAATCTTTGTACATGTTGACTTCCAACCAATAGGGAATGTCAACAGTTGTGCTCGGTAGTTGCACCTGCAGGACCTATTAAGAATTGAGGGAGAACCCCTGCACTTTTTTTTCTTTTTAAACACTTTGTTTACATTCACCGCCCTGGCTGACAGCTGAATGAGCAGGGCAGGGAGGAGTCACTAATTGTAAGTACTTACCAGCTCCCTGACAACCAGCTTCTCTGAGCTGGAATTGTCAGATTTAGCAGTGGTTGTAATACTGCTGCAAAATGTTTCAACACTTAAATTCGGTAAATATTGAGTGGCTAGACCACAAGATAATCTGAGGTGGAGGGGAAGCTACAAAAGAATTTAATGTAAACACCAGAATTTTGTGAACTCCTGAGCTGCCAAAAAATGCAACCTGGAAGAGAGAGAGAGAGCGAAAGCAAAAGGTAATGTGGATACTAGGAAAAGATGTGTGTGACATGCAAGAGTGTGAATCAAAGAACATTGTGGTAACTGAACAATGTGAAAGAGGGTTGTGCCTATTAGGAATGGGGGCATTCCTGTGTAAACTGATTTCAGAAGTGGCACATAGAGTTTCCTGATACATTAACTTCTGATGGTGAAATCATTTAGCATTTAAATTAGATATTATAATATCTACAGTATATAATATATAACGTATATAGTAGAACACAGAAGTGTCAGGGTTAAAACATACATATGCTGCAGCCCATGAGACCTGAGTTCTGTTTTATATACTGAGCACTTATAGGAAAAAGGATGTACCCTAATAGGCTTGCATAATCCTCCACAATTCTACCAATTATAATAGGTTTTAATTCAAATATATTTTAATCTACATACTAACTGTAGCGGCCCCATTGGCTTTGAGTAAATAACGAGAGGAGAGCTTCTGATGGGTGCAGTGCTTTTATTCTTTTGTCTCAAAGGTGTGCATTAAGGTTGAACACCACAGAGGTTAATCTTTTGACTCCTTAAAGGGGTTGTAAAGGTAAACATTTTTTCACCTTAATGCATTCTATGCATTAAGGTGAAAAAACTTTTGACAGTACCGCCGCCCCAGCCCCCCCCGTTTTACTTACCTGACGCCTCGAATCTTCGCTCCTCGTCCTCGTCAGCTTCATTGCAGCTCAGCCTGGTCGCTGATTGGCTGCAGTGGATGGATTGAAAGCAGCGCAGCCATTGGCTCGCGCTGCTGTCAATCACATCCGATGACGCGGCGCGCCGGGGGGCGGGGCCGAGTGATACAGCGAGCGGCTATAGCCGCCGGCTGTATCACGGGAGCGCGCCCGCAAGCACTCACCACCGTGCGAGGGAGCTCGCATGAAGGTGGTAAATGCTTGCGGGGAGGAGCTGAAACAGCCGCCGAGGGACCCCAGAAGACCAGGTTCGGGGCCACTCTGTGCAGAACGAGCTGCACAGTGAAGGTAAGTATAACATGTTTGTTATTTAAAAAAAAAAAAAAAAACATCTTTACAACCCCTTTAAACACTTTAAATTCACGACCGGCCACCGTATATATACGTCATTTTTTTAAAGATGGATATCTCGGTAACGGCAGCAGCTGCTGCCAGAACCGAGGTATCCATCTTTAGGGCCGGCGTTTCTGTACACGATAATGGTGGTCTCTGTGGCCGCGAGATCACCGTTATCGGCAGTGGGAGAGGTGCCACCCCCCCTCCCGCCGCTCTCCCGCGCCCTCCGCCGCTTACCGGAGCCGTCGGTAGCGGCAGAGGAGATCGGGACCTGTCACCGCTGAGGTACTGAGACGAGTGAGGCCAAGATGGCCCCCACCCGTCTCTATACCATGTGACGGCCGGAGCGACGTCATTACGTCGGCTCCGCCTACTTCTCTTAAAGGCACAATTTTTTTTGTGTCATTTTTTTAAACGACTTTTTTTTTTTTTTTTTTTTTTTTTGCATTTTAGTCTAAATATGAGATCTGAGGACTTTTTGACCCCAGATCTCATATTTAAGAGGACCTGTCATGCTTTTTTCTATTACAAGGGATGTTTACATTCCTTGTAATAGGAATAAAAGTGATCCAAATTTTTATTTTTTTTAAAACAGTGAAAAAATAAATAAAATAAAGTAAAATAAATAATAAAAAAAAAATTTTTAAAGCGCCCTGTCCCGACGAGCTCGCGCGCAGAAGCGAACGCATACGTGAGTAGCGCCCGCATATGAAAACGGTGGTCAAACCACACATGTGAGGTATCGCCACGACCGGTAGAGCGAGAGCAATAATTCTAGCCCTAGACCTCCTCTGTAACACAAAACATGCAACCTGTAGAATTTTTTTAAACTTCGCCTATGGAGATTTTTAAGGGTAAAAGTTTGACGCTATTCCACGAGCGGGCGCAATTTTGAAGCATGACATGTTGGGTATCAATTTACTTGGTGTAACATTATCTTTCATAATATAAAAAAAAATTGGGCTAACTTTACTGTTGTCTTATTTTTTTTATTCAAAAAAGTGAATTTTTTCCAAAAAAAGTGCGCTTATAAGACCGCTGCGCAAATACGGTGCAAAAAAAAGTATTGCAATGACCGCCATTTTATTCTCTAGGGTGTTAGAAAAAAAACAATATATAATGTTTGGGGGTTCTAAGTAATTTTCTAGCAAAAAAACCTGTTTTAAACATGTAAACACCTAAAATCCAAAACGAGGCTGGTCTTTAAGTGGTTAAGCACCATAAGCATCATTTGCACCATAAGCAGCATTTGCACCGTGAAAACTTGCTCTGCTTGCCAAGGGGTGCAAACTTTAAACTTTAGAAAACTTCCATAAACTGTCGCCTTCCCACAAAGTACTGCTGGCTTGCCTGTGAATGCTGAATTAAATGAAAGCCCCTTTCTCCAAAACTAGAGGAAGCAGGAAGTGTCTGGTGATTAAAACATTCCCCAGAGAAACAAGAGGAAGGCAATAAAGGTTCCACCTGTCATTCAGTGCTGAACAAAGATTTAAAGTGACATACGGACAGTTACACTCCCACTAAATTATGTTATGACGAATAAGACTAATGCCCTGTACACGCAATCGGACATTGATCGGACATTCCATGGATCCATGGATTTTTTCCGACGGATGTTGGCTCAAACTTGTCTTGCATACACACGGTCGCACAAAGTTGTCGGAAAATCTGATCGTTCTGAACACGGTGACGTAAAACACGTACGTCGGGACTATAAACGGGGCAGTAGCCAATAGCTTTCGTCTCTTAATTTATTCTGAGCATGCGTGGCACTTTGTGCGTCGGATTTGTGTACACACGATCGGAATTTAACCGATCGGATTTTGTTGTCGGAAAATTTTATAGCCTGTTCTCAAAATTTGTGTCTCAGAAATTCCGACGGAAAAAGTCCAATGGAGCCCACACACGATCGAATTTCTGACAACACAATCTGATCGCACTTTTTCCGTCGGAGAATCCGACCGTGTGTACAGGGCATTAGAGTCATACATTATTTACAGAACATAACCATGGCCACTATAAAAAACAGTCTTATACAACGTAGCTTGTAGGTACTTCTGTGACTGGCTACTGTATTGTGTGGTGGTCAGGGCCGTCTTTAGCGCAGGGCAAACGGGGCAGCTGCCCAGGGCCCTGTCATTGCTTAGGGCCCAAAGCAGAGCTGCCCGTTACCTCTGCGCGCTGCCCGCAAATCGGCGCTGAATTATGTGTTGACAGCCGCGGCGGCACGCACGGCGCCCAGACTGCCAGTGCCTTTTTTTTTTTCATTTGAGGAGCGGGCCGTGGGTGGGGCCTTGAGCTCCACTGACGCTCTGGCCCCGCCCCTTGCTATGAGTGCAGACAGTGCTGTGTTAGCACTGACTCGGAGAAGCGGAAGAGGAGTGAGACAGGGCCCTGGGCAGCGCGGAGTGGAGAGTGCCTGGTGAAGTGAAAAAACTAAGGAGCAGTGTGGAGAATTTAGCTTTCCACGACCAGGTAAGGTCTATTCTCCTCCCCTGGCTCATGCTCCCCCTATCCCCATGCCATGTCTTGTGTAATAAAAGAAAGTTAAAAAAAACTTAGCCATTCTGTAGTCCACTGTCCAGGCTGAGTGAGGCCTCAGAGGAGAGCACACAGCATGATTTACAGGAATATGGCATACTGTATTTAGGTTGCTTTCACACTGAAAGCACCCGGGCATTGGTGGTAAAACGCCACTGTTTTTAGTGGCGCTTTACCGTCGTTTTTGCTGCGCTTTTCGGCCTCTAGCGGGGCACTTTAAACCCCTGCTAGCAGCCGAAAAAGGGTTAAAAGCGCCTGCAAAGCACCGCTACGGCGGTGCTTTGCCGGCGGTTCAGCGGCACTGTCCATTGATTTCAATGGGCAGGGGCGCTTTAGGAGCGGTGAGTTCGCCGCTCCTAATGCGCTCCAAAGAAGCTGCTGGCAGGACTTTTTCTGACGCCCTGCCAGCGCACCGCTCCAGTGTGAAAGCCCTTGGGGCTTTCACACTGGAGTGAATGGAGCCGCTGTTTCAGGGCACTTTGCAGGCACTATTTTTAGCGCTATAGCGCCTGCAAAGCGCCTCAGTGTGAACTGCTTGATGGGCTTATTTTGGGCCTAGCTGGTTCACATGTATGTGTTTTGGTGGCCCACATTTGTGCAGGCACAGTGCCCAATCATTTGAATGGACTGCCATGTCTGCGTTTCCTGCAAAAAAAAAAGGTGCATGCAGCATTTAATAGGGCTGCACACACCTATGCCCATCAAGCAATGAAATACAGCACTGTCTGTTCATTATACTTTTGCTCCATGTGACTTACCTGCAGTTCCTGCTCTGGCAAACTTGCTGCATTTTTAGATGTTTAGGCCACGCTTTTAAAGACACAGTACGTTTGTGTGCGCAGGAACTGCAGGTAAGTCGCATGGTGCAAAAGCCGAATGAATTTCAAGGCCACTGCATTTTTAAAATGCTGCATGCAACTTTTTTTTCTGCAGGAAACGCAGGCATGGCAACCCATTCAAATGAATGGGCTGCTGTGCCTGCGCAAATGCGGGCCGCCAAAACACATACATGTGAATGTGTGATGTGACAATGGCTGCAATGTAATTGGGGTGCTGTGATGTGTAAAGGGGCACTATGACATGAACAGGCATGTACTGGCCATCGGGACTACCGGGAGTTTCCCGGTGGGCCGATGGCTCAGTGGGCCGGTTCCAGCGGCCGCCTAATTTGCCTTTTGCATCGTTTCCCAGTTGTTCTGCGGTGAGGTCCGCCGCGATGTACCCCAATGTACCCTGATGTGCCCCATGTGCTTTGATGTGCCCCAATGTACCCTGATGTGCCCCATGCCCTTATGTGCTTTGTGCCCCGTGCCCTGATGTGCTGTGCCCCAATGTCGTGTGCCCTGATGTACTGTGACCTGTGCCCTGATGTGCTGTGTCCTGATGTGCCCTGATGTGCTGTGTCCTGATGTGCTGTGTCCTGATGTGCTGTGCCCTGATGTGCCCTGATGTGCTGTGCCCTGATGTGCTGTGTCCTGATGTGCTATACCCTGTGCCCTGATGTGCTGTGTCCTGATGTGCTATACCCTGTACCCTAATGTGCTGTGCCCTGATGTGCTATACCCTGTACCCTGATGTGCTGTGTCCTGATGTGCTATACACTGTACCCTGATGTGCTGTATCCTGATGTGCTATACCCTGTACCCTGATGTGCTGGGCTCTGTACCCTGATGTGCTGTACCCTGTGCCCTGATGTGCTGTGCCCTGATGTGCTGGGCTCTGTACCCTGATGTGCTGTGTCCTGATGTGCTGTACCCTGTACCCTGATGTGCTGTGTCCTGATGTGCTATACCCTGTACCCTGATGTGCTGTGTCCTGATGTGCGGTGTCCTGATGTGCTATACCCTCTACCCTGATGTGCTGTGCCCTGATGTGCTGTGCCCTGATGTGCTGTGTCCTGATGTGCTGTGTCATGATGTGCCCTGATGTGCTGTGCCCTGATGTGCTATACCCTGTACCCTGATGTGCTGTGTCCTGATGTGCTATACCCTGTACCCTGATGTGCGGTGTCCTGATGTGCTATACCCTCTACCCTGATGTGCTGGGCTCTGTACCCTGATGTGCTGTACCCTGATGTGCCCTGATGTGCTGTGTCCTGATGTGCCCTGATGTGCTGTACCCTGATGGGCTATACCCTGTACCCTGATGTGCTGTACCCTGATGGGCTATACCCTGTACCCTGATGTGCTGGGCTCTGTACCCTGATGTGCTGTGTCCTGATGTGCTATACCTTGTACCCTGATGTGCTGGGCTCTGTACCCTGATGTGCTGTGACCTGATGTGCTATACCCTGTACCCTGATGTGCTGTGTCCTGATGTGCTATACCCTCTACCCTGATGTGCTGGGCTCTGTACCCTGATGTGCTGTACCCTGTGCCCTGATGTGCTGTGCCCTGATGTGCTGTGTCATGATGTTCTGTGTCCTGTCCCCTGATGTGTTATGCCCTGGGTCGGTCTGGATGAAGTCCAGGGCCACATTTTTGTCCCAGTCCAGCCCTGGACATGAAGGGGACTCTAATGTAACGGGGGCGCTGTGATGTGTAAAGGGGCACTATAATGTGGAAAGGTCTGCAATGCAATGGGGGCTGTGATATGACGAGGCTGTAATGTTTTTTAAAGATAAATCTATGTTTGTGTCTGTTTTTTGAGATGTTGGGGTGAAAAGCAAAATTGAATTGGGGGGGGGCCCAAAAAAAATGTTTGCCCGGGGTCCAAACCATATTAAAGACGGCCCTGGTGGTGGTATGCTAGTGTATCACTAAACTGGTAACTCATTTACTTTCTATGAGAACTACTAGCTTTGAATAGCATGCTCAATAATTGAGGGATTTGATACATAGTCCTTCTTATCTTGCAATCTTCTGTCACCCACTAACACCTTGACTCGACAAACTAGACCGTCTTTTTCCATTGTAGTTTCAATCACACGTCCCAGTTGCCACTGGCATCTGAAAAGTGGTATAGTTCCACCTTCACTATTTTACCGAAGTCAGGATGGTAGCATCTGGGTATCTTTATTTTCCTTAAAGCTTGCAGACTGCTCTTCCAGGCCTCCCACCATGGGCTTAAGCTCTCAGGAAATGCTTCATCCCAACTGATGCCCCTGTGACAAAGCTCCTGGAGAATGCACTTGCCACTCAGTATGAAGGGAGCCATGAAGCCTAGAGGATCATAAAGAGAGACTACGACTGACAGGATACCACGACGAGTTGAGGGTCGAACCTTTATATCAATGCTAAAACTGAATGTGTCGTTTTCAATTGACCACTGAATGCTAAGTACTTGTCCTTCTGATGTTGAGTGTGGGTTAAGTTTGAGAGGTTCACTAGAGGTTCACTAGTTGTTGCTCTTTCTGATGGAGCTACACAAGACAGGACGTCCCTTTTATTAGAGCTGAACTTATGCAGTCTTAAGCCAGCATTTTTACATAATCCTTGCTCTTCAAGAATTAGATTTGTAGCTTCACTTATTGTTGAAACACTGGTTAGGTCGTCGTCGACATAAAAGTTATTCTCAATGAAGGCTGATGCTGAAGGATACTCTGCCTTGTGTTGTTGTGCAAGATACTTGAGGCCAAAGTTGGCACATCCTGGAGATGAACTGGCATGGAACAGGTGAACTGCCATTCTGTATTCTTTTCTTTCTGTTTCTAACTGGCCATTCTCCCACCAAAGAAACTTTAAGTAATTGCGCATTTCTAGGGGGATGTAGAACTGGTGGAACATCCTTTCAATGTCGCATATCACAGCAACTGCTTCCTTCCTGAAGCGACAGAGGACTCCCACTAGAGAATTTATCAGGTCGGGACCTGTCATTAATGTGTCATTTAGGGAGATGCCTTGAAACTTTGCTGAACAATCAAAGACGACTCTTAACTTGTCTGGCTTTTTGGGGTGATAAACCCCATGATGTACCACACTGTTTCTTCCTCTGATAATGAAAGGGCTGGTTCTGAATCACCTTTTCTGATCGTTTCTTCCATGAGTGCAGTGTAGTGTTCGTAGTACTGTTTATTTGCCTTTAGCCTTTTCTTTAGATGTTGAAGTCGAATAATGGTCAGACTCTTATTGTTTGGTAGTGTTGGTTGACTGTTGTCTTTGAAGGGTAACGGCATCTCATAGTGTCCATCTTTCCTTTTCATTATGGTTTTAGAGAGAAGCTGCACAAAACGAACGTCATCTTGAGACATGTACTTATCTTCATAATTTCTTTCAGAGAAGTCCATTTCTAGAGCCTTTAATACATCAGTGACCGGGGGCATTGGTATTTCTTTTACTGCGACTCTGTGTACGAAGCTCTGGCTACCCTGTCTATCAAGATGTGGATTTGCTGATCATATGATGCTCCAGCCAAGCATAGTTTTTTGAGCAAAGGTTTCATCTTCAGAGCCTGTAATGACCTCCAAGGGAGCCAGTGCTGATGGGCAATCGTAACCAATCAGCAGTCCAACTTCACAGTCTTGAAGTGGCTGTAACTTGTTTGCCAACTGCTGGAGGTGTGGCCACTGAAGTGCAATCTCCTTGGTATTGATGTGAGACTTATCTACTGGAATGAAGTCTCTCGTATAGGCTTGACGGAGTTGGACTATAGCTTTAGAGTTGAAACCATGCACTTTGCAGACCGTGAGCAATTTGGCTTGATATAACTGTATCAATGGCTGTCATGGTGCTGAGCTTTAGCTGTAACGGCTTGGTGCTCACACTTTGCTTAGATACCAGGTCTGTCAAAATAAAGGTTGAATCACTCTGCGTGTCAAGTAAGACATAAGTGAGGATTTCTCTCTGAGGCTCCGCTGCAGCTGACAACAGAACTAGAACAATGCAGGAGTTGGCAAGAGTATGCCTTGTCAATGTATGAGACATAACTTTGGGAACATTGTTGTTTACCTTATCTCCCGTAGCTACTGAATCATTGTTTGGTGTTTTGACAGGCTCAGTGTTTCTCTGTATGTGCAAACAGGTTGGATGACAACAACTACATATGCTACATGTGTGTCTTCCTTTGCAGTGTTTTGAAGTATGCCCCTGCTTTAAGCAACCAAAGCAGAGGTGGTTTTCATAAATGAAGGCCTTCCTTTCATCGATGGTCCTTGCTGCAAAAGTCAGACATTTAGCGACACTGTGCATTTTGTCTTTGCAGACTAGGCAGGGTGGTTTTGGTCTTGAAGCTGAGATCTCTGAAAGACTGGAGGTAGAGGGCTTCATTTGAAGTGCTTGTGTTGAGCGCCTTGGCTCTTTTGGGAATTCTCTCATCTGTGGTCTTGGTACTGAGGAGAAAGGGGGAGGCAATGGGGTTGCATGCTATCTTGGTTTCCTTCTGCAGGAACTCTGTGGAACAAGCAAAGGTTGGGTATTCTTGAGACTTGTCTAATTCGTCCACAGCGATGCAACTCCATCTATGCACAACCCATTCAGGCAGTTTCTTGAGAAGCTTGTGGTTTTCTTCGCAATCATTTAGGATAGCTAGATTTCACTGATTTCATTTTCTGCTTGTAGCTGTTGCAGTCTTGTCTTTTCCTCTTCTAACCTAAGTTTAATTTCTGCTTCCATTTTGCTCAGCTTAGCTTGTTCTATCTTGGATGCAAGGTCGCCTTCTGCGCATTTGCCAGAAGATCTGGAAGTGGCTCTCAAGCTTGAGCTAGAGTCTGGTAATGACTCTGAGAGGAGTTTCTGTTTCTGTGTTTCCAAAGACTGACTCGTGCTCTTCTTTATTACGTACCATCCTCACCTTTTCCTTCTCAAGTTGTTAATTAAAGGTTTCCTCCACACTCTCTAGCCGTTTGTTGGTAAGGTTGCAGATTTCAGCTGTTAACGTGGTGCATGCATCCATTCTTTTAACAATGTATGGGGTAGTGGAATGATTACGGCAAATGGATTCCTCTAGGGGGACCCTGAGGCATTGGGAACTTGCGCTGTTTACCTATTCCACCTTTCTCGCCTTCCTCTATATATATGTTTTTCTTGTGGTGACCGGGTAACTACAATAACTGCAAGGAGACTGGTCAATACTAGGTATCCATATTCCACGCACAAGCGATGACCTTTATTAATATTTACATACTTTTTGACATATATCTTAATATTTTTACATATATACACAGGCACCATATGTGCTGCTTGAGTGGCCTCCCCAGTCACCGGGTTGTACCGTTGGCACCCGTGAGACCACTTTCCTTTATGGGGCTATTTTCCGTGGATGATTACAAAGGGTTGAAATTCTATCCTCTATTTTATCAATGTATATCTTGTTTTGATTTTTGTTTATAATGTATATGTACTTATTGTTACACTTTTTTATATTTATTCAGCAGAATTACCTCTCGCTCCTGAAGAATCGTTTCTCAACGCGCAACATGTCGAGCATATAGAGAGCATTTAAAGTGGGTCACTGTACCTGCAATTCAACCCAACTTCGTCCCCACATTCATTATTGTAACCTACCGGGGAAGTTTTCTTTCCTTCTTCTAATTGAATGTTGGATCTTATGTATTGCTAGCAGGGTTTTAGATAATATATGCAGGGGAGGATCCACTTGATATAGGCAATACGGATGTTATATGTATATTGCATTGTTTTTAAACAACCATTTCTACTTTTGTAATTTCAAGCTAATAAAATTAAAAAATTATTTTTACTTTTTCATAGTTTCATTACCCGTGTGCCCCCAAAGTCCTACTCCATTAGTTTCCACTTTCTGGTGTCACAATGACAATAGCAGCAGTCCAAGGTGAAAATTAATTAAAAAGTTTTAATAGATCCAGAATATAAAAAAATTAGTGAATAGTAAGACAATTGTCAAAATTAATACCATGATAACAAAGCATTGTACACTTGAATGAGAAATGTAAAAATATAAAACAGACAGAAAAGTCCAATCAGTAGCAGATAGCCTAAACCGGAGATCCATCCAACTGATCTAACCCCAGGCTGTGAGTGAAGGGGATGAAGGGGAGGAAAAAGCCCAAAGCTTGCAGCCTCTGGAGACTCACATACTCCCCACTGGCTGTGGGATACAGAGGAGATGGCTCACCAGTTCCTGACGGCGGCTTCATGCATGTAACCTGAGAACAGGCAGTGATTCCACAGTGCGGAGGGACTATGTCAGGACTATGAAAAAGTGCTTATGCGCGAAACGCGTCGTCAAGGCAACCTTATGACAGAGATCCCATTCAGAATCATGCCACAATGAACATCCATCCATCCATTTATGGGAGTTTTAATTTGCCCACAGTAAGACTTCCCATTCACACGGCTGACTCTATCCTTCCCCTCCTGGCTGGCTATTAATGCCCTTACTATCAGATTCCCTGAGTGTCATCACTTTTTATTGAGGCTTTTCCAGAGAAGGCACAGACATGTGAGGTTTCAGCTTATTGTCATCAGCTGACTCTATGGCAGTCTTCTATACATCATTCCACTTTTGGCTGATTTTATCCATGTTAATACTGGCTTCCCCGAGTGACACCATCTCCCACTGAGTCTGTTTTCACCCAGTGGGGACACAGACTGGTGAGTCAGCAGCCCAGTACCATCAGCTGTCTCTCCGGCGACTCCCTCGTGTGCAGCCACGCCCTCCCCCTCCAGCTGGGCTGACGTCATCAGGCTTTTTCCTCCCCTTCATCCCCTTCACTCACAGCCTGGGGTTAGATCAGTTGGATGGATCTCCGGATCAGGCTATCTGCTACTGATTGGACTTTTCTGTCTGTTTTATATTTTTACATTTCTCATTCAAGTGTACAATGCTTTGTTATCATGGTATTAATTTTGACAATTGTCTTACTATTCACAATTTTTTTATATTCTGGATCTATTAAAACGTTTTAACTAATTTTCACCTTGGACTGCTGCTATTGTCATTGTGACACGCAGAGCGCTGGACAATTTTTGTTTGTTTTTTGCTACTAATTTGTATCCACCAGTTACGATTAGTCTAGCTGCACTGGTTCCCTTCCTGCTCTCCCCCCTCTCCTGAGTTCAAGTGATGTAATGTGATTTTACATAATACATGTTGTGTACCACAGAGCATGCTGATCATATTATATGTTATTTTTGATATGCCCCAAGTGATGCCCCCCCCCCCCCCCCCCGGGTGCACACTCATTGGCGCTGGGTTAAAAATCATTGCTGTATTCCCATAGACACACTCCTAAACCTTGTGGACAAGAAGAGTCCACAGAGAATCTTTATATATAACAGCTGTGGAGAATTACAGGTAATAAATTCAGCTGGTGGATAGGCAGTGTTTTATGTGTCAGCTTTAGTTCACATTGGTGCGATTTAACATGTCAAAGTGGTGACAATTGCACTGTTTTAATTGATGCGACTTTGGGGTGCAATTTGTATTGATATCAGTGCAGAAACCTGCACAGATGTCTCTGAAATTCCCCCTGCAGTCGGGACTGACATGCAGGAATGAAAGTGTGTGATTTCAGCTGAACGATTTCCTCCCTCTGTCAGTGTGAACCAGGGCTCAAACTGGGCCTTTTGTTTTTGTCATTCACCTGCTGCTAACTCAGGGACACCATTTCTTATCGAACGCCTTTAAATATCATAAGTAGAAATACAAATTTGCATATCTGCAAATAAGCAAAAATAATAAAATTCTAATAGTGGCTGCGATACTTATCAAAAATATTGGACTATGCACATTTATTGTTTTATTCCACTAAGGTTATTCACATAAGTTAGGAGTGCATTGCATTGCACAACAAAAGTCATTTGGGAGCATAAAGTGAACTGAGACATCTGTGGGGTATTTGCAGAACTATTTGCAATTTTAATAGTGGTTTCAGAGTTAAAGAGTTACCAATTCTTCAACAGTGGCCATGCCCCTATTTCGCAGGCGTAGAGTCTCTCTCCCACTGGACACCTTTCCTTCAGTGGGACATTTGCTTGGTCTAACTCTCTGTCCAATCATATCTGAGAAAAAACAAAAATATCAGGCTTTTTAGATATTCTTCAAGCTTATTTTGAAAATATAATAGTATAAACGTATATTTAGTCGCTCATTATAAGACAATTTTGTACAAAGCCACTTTGGCAGAAAAAAGGGTTAGGACCCTTGTGGTACACAGCATAAAGGCACATTTACATACCTCCCAACCATCCCGGATTCCGTGGGATCGTCCTGCGATTTGAAGTATGTCCCGGGGTCTGGGCTGGAGTCCCCGAGCCCAGGGCTCCACTCAGTATTGGTATCCTCAATGGATGCAATGGGTGCTCTCACAGACAGCACCAAGTGAGGATTCCTGATTCCAAGTGAGGATTCTTGTGATCTGGCCTGCAATCTCTGCTCCCCCCTCCTCAATGCAGTGACTGTTTGTTAGGAACGCAGGCGTCCTAGCAAACAATTACATTATTTGCAGGCCACCTCTCAGCTCTGCCCCCGCCTTCGGCTCTCAATCCTGCTTCTCAGCGGCTTGTGATCCTGCCTCTCAGAAGCTCATGATCCTGCCTTTCGCAGCTTGCGATTGTTAAGAGGAACTCCTTGTCACAGAGAAGCCCTCCACCTGCTTCTGTGTGTTTGCGCCAGGCACTCAGGGGGGACATGGCCCACATTTGCTGGTGGGTGTCCTGGGTCCCGGTGCCACAACCGGCCACATTATAGTTTACTGGAGGTGTCTTCTTTCCCAGCCTGTCAGGACTGTAGCGTGGAGCCGAGTGAAGTGCTGTGGAAACTCCTCCTCGGCTCCATGCTACAGTTCTGGCACTTAGAGCTGTCAGCAGCATTGTGCTTAAAGAAAAGCACAGGAATACATACCATTCTGCATTTGTGAGAGAGCTGGGGGGCACTAGTAAGAGAGGAGGGGGGAATTGGTAAAAGAGGAGGGGGAAATGGTGAGAGAGTTGGGGGGCATTAGTAAGAGAGGAATTGGTGAGAGAGCTGGGGGGGCATTAGTAAGAGAGGAGGGGGGAATTGGTGAGAGAGCTGGGGGTACATTAATAGGAGAGGATGGGGGGATTAGTGAGGGAGCTGGGGGAGCATTAGTAAGAGAGGAGGGGGGAATTGGTGAGAGAGCTGGGGGGGGCATAGTAAGAGAGGAGAGGGAAATTGATGAGAGAGCTGGGGGGCATTAGTAAGAGAGGAAGGGGGGCATTGGTGAGAGAGCTGGGGGGGCATTGGTGTGCAAGCTGTGGGGGCATTAGAGAGGTGGGGGGAGCATTGGTGAGAAAAGTGGGGGAAGCATGGTGAGAGAGCTGGGGGGCATTGGTGAGAGAGCTGGGGTGGCATTGGTGAGAGAGCTGGGGTGGCATTAGTGAGAGAGCTGGGTTTTGTTTAAAAACACCCCTCAACATTTTAAAGTGGTTGTAAACCCTTACAGACCACTTTTTACTACAGGTAAGCCTATAATAAGGCTAACCTGTAGCTACCCTGGATATCTCCTAAACCTGCACGATTTAGGAGATATCCCTTGTATCAGCATGTGCCGACATCATCGGCACATGCGCACTGAAGAAACGGCATGTTGCAATGACACGTTGGTCCCTGCACTTCCCAGACTTGGCCAGAATACACCCTCACACTTGTGGGGGTGATTTTGACCAACAAATTCTGTAAACATAATCCAGGTGGATAAATAGGCTACGGGCCACTGTTCCCTCTGGCTTGAATGATACTTTGAGTTTTGTACCTTTCCTGACAGAGACATGATGACGTTCACATTTTTATATTTATGCAGTGTAAGGTGATATCTTTAAATAGGGGTTACACCAATACATCACCAATATTCTCAGCACTAAGATATGTCGTTAAGACCCTTTGAGAATGTAAGCCCCTTCCCTTTCCCCTTGCAGCGCCATCTTGTGATCACGTAGGTATGCTGCATGGGGTGTGGTGGTGGTGTGATATCACATCCGGGGTGGCGGCCATCTTTTGAAGAGGAGGACATTTGTTTGTTTGGGTTCTGCTGGTATTCCGAGTCAAGCTGTCTCTTTGTCCGATGCAGAGGGACAATTTGCTGCATTTGTAGTGAATGCCTGCTTCTTTAGGGTTTGGTTGGTGGGTCCTTGGGAGGCCCAGAGATTATTTAAGGGTGGGGGTTGTGATTAGTCTGTCTCTTCATGTTTGGCATAATATTTGAAAATGGCGAGGTAAGCAGTTTGCAATATATTTACAGCTTTTTACAGTTTATACATGTATACATACAGCCCTCAAACTTTCCACTTGCATTTTGGAAAATTAGGTCTGACGAGGAGCTGGGCTGCCTGGGAGTGGGGGGGGCGGAGAAAAAGAGTGTGGAGGAACAGAGAGGGCGGCCGGATCATTATAGCATGGAGGAAGAGGAGATCCGGCTTTATAACAAAGCGGGGTTTGCACGCTGTGTCAGCTTACATTACAATTGCAGTCCGCGCGCCGTTGCACACAGCCCCGCCTTCCTGACCCAGCACCTGTGACAGACAGAACGCACCCTGGCATTAAACCGGCATTCTGTCTGTCACAGGCGTGGGGTCAGGAGGGCGGGGCTGTGTGTGACGGCGCACAGACTGCAATTGTAATGTAAGCTGATACAACGTGCAAACCCCGCTCTGTGATAAAGCTGGATCTCCTCTACCTCCACGCTATGATGATCCGGCCACCCTCTCTGCACGGGTGAAGCTGCACTGGTGAGGCTGCAATGATGGACACAGGTTAAGGCTGAATGGGGGAGGCTGCAATGATGGACACAGGTGAGGCTGCGCGGGTGAGGCTGCAATGATGGACACAGGTAAGGCTGCACAGGTGAGGCTGCACGGGTGAGACTGCAATGATGGACACAGGTGAGGCTGCACTGGTGAGGCTGCATGATGGACACAGGGGAGGCTGCACTGGTGAGGCTGCATGATGGACACAGTTGAGGTTGCACTGGTGAGCCTGCATGATGGACATGGGTGAGGCTGCACTGGTGAGGCTGCATGATGGACACGGGTGAGGCTGCACTGGTGAGGCTACAATGATGGACACAGGTGAGGCTGCACAGGTGAGGCTGCAATGATGGACACAGGTGAGACTGCACTGGTCAGGTTGCAATGATGGACACAGGTGAGGCTGCATGATGGACACAGGTGAGGCTGCACTGGTGAGGCTGCATGATGGACACAGGTGAGGCTGCACTGGTGAGGCTGCATGATGGACACAGGTGCGGCTGAAATGATGGACACAGGTGAGGCTGCACGGGTGAGGCTGAAATGATGGACACAGGTGAGGCTGCCTTAGTGGGCACTGGTCACGCTGTGTTGATGGACATGGGTGAGGCTGCACGGGTGAGGATGAAATGATGGACACAGGTGAGGCTGCATGGATGAGGCTGCAATGATGGACACGGGTGAGGCTGCGTTAGTGGGCACTGGTCACGCTGTGTTGATGGACACAGGTGAGGCTGCAATGATGGACACAGGTGAGGCTGCATGGGTGAGGCTGCAATGATGGACACGGGTAAGGCTGCGTTAGTGGGCACTGGTCACGCTGTGTTGACGGACATGGGTGAGGCTGTATTGATGGGCACGGGTGATAAAGTTGTTGTTATTATTTATTTGTATAACTTAATTCTGAATAAAACATTTCATGAGAATTTTTTGAGGTCGCGTATAGGGGCGGGATTAGGGGCGGTTCATGGTAGGGGTTGGGTGGGGCAACTGCTGGCGAGTAACCCTTAAGACCTGGCTAGTAGCTCAGGACTTGAAATTTTGAACCCTGTATACATATATAGACTTACAAAAGCAATCAAAGAAACAAAAGAAGAAAGTTCAGTTCTAGGGATGGGCCGAAACCCCCCCCCCCCCGGTTCGGTTCGCACCAGAACACGCGAACAGGCAAAAAGTTCTAACGAACATGCAAACCCTATTAATGCCTATGGGACATGAACATGAAAAATCAAAAGTACTAATTTAAAGGCTTATATGCAAGTTTTTGCCATAAAAAGTGTATGGGGACTCGGATACTGCCCTAGGGGACATGTATCAATGCAAAGAAAAGTTTTTAAAACTACAGTTTTTTCAGAAGCAGTGAATAATGCTTAAAGAAAAACAATAAAAATAAAGATTACTTTAAATATTGTGCCTGGGGGTTCCCCATAGTCTGCCTGTAAAGTGGCGCATTTTGCGATGTGTAAAACAGTGCCGCAGCAAAATGACATTTCTAAAGGAAATTATGTAATTTAAACTTGCTCTAGGCTGTAATGTATTGCCGGCTCCCAGCAATATATATAACAAATCAAGGAAAAAAATGGTATGCAGTCCCTCCCCCAGTCCATATTCAGGTCTGGTATAGATTTCAAGGGGAACGCCGAAACTAAAAAAAAAATTGGCATGGGGGTCCCCACCAAAATCCATACCAGACCCTTATCCGAGCATGCAGCCTGGAGGTCAGGATAAGGGGGCCCCTCCCCTCTTGAACCATATCAGGTCACATGCTCTCAACAGGGGGAGGGTGCTTTGGGGTCTGCCTAAAGCACCTTGTCCCTATGTTGATGGGGACAAGAGCCTCTTCCCGACAACCCTGGCCATTAGTTGCTGGCAAGTGTCAGAAAATGAAAATCACAATAGACAGTTTTTGACAATTCCTTTATCAAAAAAAAAGTGTCCCGCGATGTACATCCATCATTAATCAAGCTGCCCGACAGACCCGAAAAATAGAAAAAAAAATGAAAAAACTCCATCTCCGTGGGAAGGCTCCAGCCGACTGCTGTCTTATCACTTTGACAGGTCTTATATAGGCAAAGGCAGGGCCACCCACTGACGTAAGCAGATGTCCCCGCCCCGTCTGACGTCACATGATGTCAGAAATAGGCGGGGCCGCACGGTTATGTCAGCGGAAATAGGCGGCCCGCCCTTGCCTATATGACAGCTCTCACAGCCAAGAAGACAGCAGTTGTCGGGAGCCCTCCCATCGAAGCGGAGCTTTTTAATTTTTTTCTATTTTTTAGGCCCGTCGGGCGGTGTGATTAAAGATGGATGGACATCGTGGGACACTTTTTTTTCTTTTTTAATAAAGGATTTGTCAAAAACTGTCTGTTGTGGTTTTAACTTTTTGACACTTTTTTTGGTGAATGGGGTTGTCAGGAAGAGGCTCTTGTCTCCATCAACATGGGGACAAGGTGTTTTGGGGGTACCCAAAGCCCCCTCCCCATGTTGAGGGCAAGCGGCCTCAACATGGTGTGGTTCAGGAAGGGGGGGGGCTCGCTCGCCCCCCCCCTTTCCTGGCCTGCCAGGCTGCTTGCTCGGATAAGGGTCTGGTATTGATTTTGGGGGAGACCCCACGCCAATTTTTTTTAATTCGACGTGGATTTTCCCTTAAAAACCATGCCAGACCCAAAGGGCCTGGTATGGATTGGGGGGGGGGGGGGGCACGCTTTTTTTTATTTTTTATTTTGGCGTGGTGTTTCCCTTAAAATCTATACCAGACCCAAAGGGCCCAGTATGGGTTTTGGGGGGACCCCATGCCATTTTTTTCTTAATTCTGTCATAGAGTTCCCCTTAACCACTTCAATACAAGGTATTATATACTCTGCACTTCACTATATACACCGACTGCACTGTATTATATACTGTACACTGCCTGCACTTATATACTATACACTGACTGCACTGTATTATATACTGTACACTGGTTGCAACGTATTATATACTGTACACTGCCTGCACTGTAATATATACTCTACACTGACTGCACTGTATTACTGTATATACTGTGCACTGACTGCAATGTATTATATACTGTACACTGACTGCAATGTATTATATACTGTACACTGCCTGTACCGTAATATATACTGTACACTGACTGCAATTTATTATATACTGTACACTGACTGCAATGTGTATATATATATATATATATATATATTACACTGCCTGCACAGTACTTTTAGTCTACCCTGAATGCACTGTATATATATATATATATATATATATATATATATATATACTGTATTTATTGGCGTATAACACTCACTTTTTTACCATGAAAATCGGGTGCAAATAGCGTGTGCGTGTTATATGCCAATACTTCAATTTTAGCTGCCTCGGAGGGGACAGGGAAGGGACGGGACGAGCGCCGTCAGATTACGTCCAGTGAGAATCTCCTGTTTACTTGGCTGCCTCTGTAATAAGAAGGCCCATCTCCTGGGCTGCCATTGGACCACTGTTCTGTCTATCATAGGAGATTCTCACTGTATGTAATCTGTCGGCGCTCATCCCGCACCCCTCCCTGTCCCCTCTAGGCTGCAGATGGGCATCGATCAGGCTGCATTGATAGCAATGGTGAGGCTGCTACATTGATGGCAATGGTAAGGCTGCTGCATTGATGGCAATGGTGAGGCTGCTGCAATGACGGCAATGGTGAGGCTGCATTGATGGCAATGGTGAGGCTGCTTTGATGTAGACTGATGAGGCTGCATTGATGGCACTTGGGAGGCTGCAGATGGGCACTGACCCTTATTTTGCTTCAAAGTCCCTTATTTAAAATTTAAGTTTTTTTCCTGAAACTTCCCTCTTAAAAGGAATGTGCGTGTTATACGCCTGTGCGTGTTATACGCCGATAAATACGGTATATATATATATATATATATATATATATATATGTAATTTGGAGGGTGTGTGTGTGTGTGTGGGGGGGGGGGGGTTTGGGTGGTCGTGGTTGAGTTCCAGCACCTATTGTTTGAGAAAAAAAGCTCCGAGTGTAATATATATATATATATATATATATATATATATATATATATATATACAGTATCTCACAAAAGTGAGTACACCCCTCACATTTTTGTAAATATTGTATTATATCTTTTCATGTGACAACACTGAATAAATTACAGTTTGCTACAATGTAAAGTAGTGAGTGTACAGCTTATATAACAGTGTAAATTTGCTGCCCGCTCAAAATAACTCAACACACAGCCATTAATGTCTAAACCGCTGGCAACAAAAGTGAGTACACCCTATAGTGAAAATGTCCAGATTGGACCCAAAGTGTCAATATTTTGTGTGACCTCCATTATTTTCCAGCACTACCTCAACCCTCTTGGGCATGGAGTTCACCAGAGCTTCACAGGTTGCCACTGGAGTCCTCTTCCACTCCTCCATGACAACATCACGGAATTGGTGGATGTTAGAGACCTTGCGCTCCTCCCCCTATCATTTGAGGATGCCCCACAGATGCTCAATAGGGTTTAGGTCTGGAGACATGCTTGGCCAGTCCATCCCCTTTACCCTCAGCTTCTTTAGCAAGGCAGTGGTCGTCTTGGAGGTGTGTTTGGAGTCGTTATCATGTTGGAATACTGCCCTGTGGCCCAGTCTCCGAAGGGAGGGGATCATGCTCTGCTTCAGTATGTCACAGTACATGTTGGCATTCATGGTTTCCTCAATGAACTGTAGCTCCCCAGTGCTGGCAGCACTCACACAGGCCCAGACCATGACACTCCCACCACCATGCTTGACTGTAGGCAAGACACACTTACTCCTCACCTGGTTGCCGCCACACACGCTTGACACCATCTGAACCAAATAAGTTTATCTTGGTCTCATCAAACCACAGGACATGGTTCCAGTAATCCATGTCCTTATTCTGCTTGTCTTCAGCCAACTGCAGGCTTTCTTGTGCATCATCTTTAGAAGAAGCTTCCTTCTGGGATGACAGCCATACAGACCAATTTGATGCAGTGTGCGGCTTATGGTCTGAGCACTGACAGGCTGACCCCCCACCCCTTCAACCTCTGCAGCAATGCTGGCAGCACTCATACGTCTATTTCCCAAAGACAAACTCTGGATATGACGCTGAGCACGTGCACTTAACTTTATTGGTTGACCATGGCGAGGCCTGTTCTGAGTGGAACCTGTCCTGTTAACCCGCTGTATGGTCTTGGCCAACGTGCTGCAGCTCAGTTTCAGGGTCTTGGCAATCTTCTTATAGCCTAGGCGATCTTTGTGTAGAGCAACATTTCTTTTTTTCAGATCCTCAGAGTTCTTTGCCATAAGGTGCCATGTTGAACTTCCAGTGACCATTATGAGAGAGTGAGAGCGATAATACCAAATTTAACACACCTGTTCCCCATTCACACCTGCGACCTTGTAACACTAATGAGCCACATGACACTGGGGAGGGAAAATGGATAATTGGGCCCAATTTGGACATTTTCACTTAGGGGTGTACTCACTTTTGTTGCCAGCAGTTTAGACATTAATGGCTGTGCGTTGAGTTATTTTGAGGGGACAGCAAATTTACACCATTATACAAGCTGTACACTCACTACTTTACATTGTAGCAATGTAATTTCTTCAGTGTTGTCACATGAAAAGATAGAATAAAATATTTACAAAAATGTGAGGGGTGTACACATTTTTGTGTGATACTGTATATATATATATATATATATATATATATATATATATATATATTACACTCAGAGCTTTTTTTCTCAAACAATAGGTGCTGGAACTCAACCACGACCACCCAAAAACCCCTCCCCCCACACATACCCTCCAAATTACATCAAATAGTGGATGTGGTCAGTCAAATTTCACGAACAGTAGGAGGGTCATAAAGGGGCATTAAATACCAGGATTGCATTACATACAGAGTGCAGAGTTCAGGTGGGTTACACACAGAGTGCAGAGCTGTCACTTGTAAACACAGAAACTGGACTTCTGTGTTTACAAGTGATGGTGGTGAGCAGGCCCCCACAAGGGTCTGATCCAGAGGTGGTGGAGCTGAGTTCCACCAAGTTCCCCCTGAAAAAAAGCCCTGATTACACTGTATATATATATATATATATATACATATATATATTAATACAATGCCTGCACTGTATAAATATTCTACACTGACTGCACTAGATATATATATTAAACTGCCTGCACGCCACTAACTAACCTGCCTAATCCAGCTCAAGTTCTCTCAATCTCCACGTTATCATGCTACATACGGCCATTGTGTAAGCAGCCTTGGACTTAGCCCCCTGAGCCATGATTGGCCAAAGGCACCGTGCCTTTGGCCAATCATGACTCACACAGCAGATCACGCTGTGATTGGCCAAAGCATGCAGGTCAGGTGCATGCTTTGGCCAATCAGCAGCCGTCAATGCACTGCAATCTCGTAGTGCATTATGGGGCGCTCCGCGGCGCTTGAATTTTCCGCGAACGTCCCATATCTTTGTTCTGCGAACAAACGAACAGCGGATGTCCAAGTCAAACTTACATTCGACTCAGTTATCCAGACCATCCCTATTCACTTTATACCCAAACTTCCCCAAAAAACTACAGATTCTACTCTCTGTCAGTGGGTCACGATAGATTTTGACAGGTTACATCTCCCACCAACGTCGACCGCTCTTCCCACACAGTGGTACAAGCTTCCGAGACGATTTAATGTTAATTCTAATTTCAACTTAAACAGCTCAGCACACCACTGACCCATTCCAGACCCACCTGTATTCAGGTGTAAAACTATTAAGGATTAGCGAGCAGGACTCGCGACTCCCTGGATATATGACTGGTATCACCAGTGACGCTTATTTAAGCGTCTTGACCTACTTTTCAATCAATATTTCTCCCTTGTCCCTGAACAGGGTTTTCTCTTACACATACATTCCCTCCGTCTGTTTCCTCTCCTAGCCCAGTTCTCACACAAAGGGTACTGACCCCACTGCTACCTCAGAGTAGGCTCCAACATTTCTCTAAGTACACCACATCCTACCCTTCATAAAATACCCAGGTAGATATCAGTGCCCTACCAGATAGGAGCATACCACCCCACAACATGTCTACCCACAAGACGATAAACCCAACGTCCTCACACACCAACAGTAATGCCAAGATAATATCCCTAAATGTTAGAGGACTTAATACCCCTGAAAAACGCTTGAAAGCCCTACACTCCATGCGCAAACTCAAGGCAGACATACTACTCCTCCAAGAAACGCACTTTAAAGCCGGTTCCATTCCTAAACTATCAAACTCATATTTCCCATCGGCGGTTCACGCAACCTCTAGTGGGTCCAAAACCAAGGGGGTCTCCATTCCTTTTCACTAAATATTGTCCATTTCAGATCTTGGATTCACTCCTCGATGACAACGGCAGATTCCTTTTCATTAAAGGTTCATTGTACGGTAAACGCCTTACCCTAGCCAACATTTACGCCCCCAATGTTAAACAAGTACCCTTCTTTAGAAACACTCTACATAAACTCGCAGATTTCCTAGAAGGCACACTGATATTGGGTGTAGATTATAATGTCCCATTGAATCCCCTAATCGACACATCATCTGGCACTTCTAAATTACCTTTCAAAGCACTATGTGCAATTACAAAACATCTCCAAGAATTATCACTACATGACGCATGGCGCACTTTAAATCCTAATGTTAAAGATTACACATTTTATTCAGCCCCTCATGACCGATATTCTAGACTGGACTACCTATTCTTATCTCAAAGAGATCTGTCTCTACTCCTTACAGCAACCATCGAACCAATGTTCGTTTCCGACCACCACCCTATTACTCTATCTATAGAATTCCCGACCACACAGTCACGGTCCCCGAAAATGCCCACAAAATACAAGACAAGCTAACAAAATACTTTAAAGAAAACGAGTCACGATGCATTGCTCCATTGATACAAGGGAAGCACACAAATGTTCTATAAGGGGAGAATTCATTGCCATAGCCACCAAAAAAGACGGGAGAAACAAGCGCACATCACACAACTAACAACATGCATTCACAACTTGGAAAAAGCACATAAAAGGACCCAAGCAATATCTACTCTACAAGAACTAACTCAAATCAGGAAGGAATTAGTAGATGAACTGAATAAGAAAACAAACTGTAACTATATATTGTCGCAAAAAATGAATATGGAAATAAAGCAGGTTGACCCTTATGCCGCGTACACACGTTTGGAATTTCCGACGGGAAATGTTCGATGTGAGCGTGTTGTCGGATAGTCTGACCGTGTATATGCCCCATCGGACATTTGCTGTCGAAATTTCCACACACAAATGTTTGAGAGCAGGTTCTCAAATTTTCCGACAACTTCACTTTGTTGTCGGAAATTCCGAGTCCGACGCACAAAATTCCACGCATGCTCAGAATCAAGTACGAGACGGAAGTGCTCGGTCTTGTAAAACTAGCATTCATAATGGAGATAGCACATTCGTCACACTGCAAATTTTTAAATCTTTCAATGCAGCGTATTCTCTTCTTCTTTATAATGCTAGAATAATGAAGTTGCTTTGCTGCTGATTAGGGATGAGCTTCATGTTCGAGTCGAACATCATCTGTTCGCCCGTTCGCCGAATTGCGAACGATATGGGCCGTTCGCGCCATATTTGTGTGGCGCATCACGGCCCATAATTCACTGCGGCATCACAGTGCATTGCTGGCTGACGATTGGCCAAGCATACACTATGACCCGCATGCTTGGCCAATCACAGCGCCGTCTGAACAGAGAGCCGTAATTGGCCAAAGCCAAGGAGGCTTAGGCCAATTATGGCTCAGGGGATTTAGTACACGCCCCACACTATATAAGGCTGCCTGCACGGCGGCCCTGTGTAGTGTGTGTTCCGGCGTTGAAAGAGATAGACAGAGAGACAGTGTCATTTGATTTAAGTTAGATAGATTAGGCAGGACAGTCAGTGAGTTAGCTGCACTTACAGTGTATTATGTATATATATGCATCCCAGAATACATATATATATATATACATATATATATATATATATATATATATATATATATATATATATATATTCAGTTTAGCTAGATCCGTTCCTGTTATCTTCCTACTGACAGGCAGGCTTGTCTTGTTACAGTATTTACAGCTACCTGAAGAAAATTGCTGGTGTTCTTTTGATCCTATTAGTACCACAGTCAGGCAGCTAGACTGTTTACAGTTAGTGTAGTGCGTCCTCCTCATAGTGTTCAGTTAAAGCTACAAATTAGTTTAGTGTGACCTCTGCACAGTGTTCAGCTAAAACTACAAGTTAGTGTAGTGCGCCCTCCGCACAGTGTTCAGCTAAAGCTACAAGTTAGTTTAGTGTGACCTCTGCACAGTGTTCAGCTAAAGCTACAAGTTAGTGTAGTGCGTCCTCTGAACAGTGTTCAGCTAAAACTACAAGTTAGTGTAGTGTGACCTCTGCACAGTGTTCAGCTAAAGCTACAAGTTAGTGTAGTGCGTCCTCTGAACAGTGTTCAGCTAAAGCTACAAGTTAGTGTAGTGCGACCTCTGCACAGTGTTCACCTAAAGCTACCTGTAGAAGGTTGGTGGTGTTTTCCTGATCCTCTCACTACCGCAGGCAGCTAAATAAGCTACAAGTTAGTGTAGTGCGTCCTCCTCACAGTGTTCAGCTAAAACTACAAATTAGTGTAGTGCACAGTGTTCAGCTAAAGCTACAAGTTAGGGTAGTGCATCTTCCGCACAGTGTTCTGCTAAAGCTACAAGCTAGTGTAGTGCTTCCTCCTCACAGTGTTCAGCTAAAACTACAAGTTAGTGTAGTGCGACCTCTGCACAGTGTTCAGCTAAAGCTACAAGTTAGTGTAGTGCATCCTCTGAACAGTGTTCAGCTAAAACTACAAATTAGTGTAGTGCGACCTCTGCACAGTGTTCAGCTAAAGCTACAAGTTAGTGTAGTGCGTCCTCTGAACAGTGTTAAGATAAAACTACAAGTTAGTGTAGTGCGACCTCTGCACAGTGTTCAGCTAAAGCTACAAGTTAGTGTAGTCCGTCCTCCTCAGTGTTCAGCTAAAACTACAAGTTAGTGTAGTGCGACCTCTGCACAGTGTTCAGCTAAAGCTACAAGTTAGTGTAGTGCATCCTCTGAACAGTGTTTAGCTAAAGCTACAAGTTAGTGTAGTGCATCCTCCTCACAGTGTTCAGCTAAAACTACAAGTTAGTGTAGTGCGACCTCTGCACAGTGTTCAGCTAAAGCTACCTGTAGAAGGTTGGTGGTGTTTTCCTGAACCTATCACTACTGCAGGCAGCTAAATAAGCTACAAGTTATTTTTTTGCGAGCTCTGCACAGTGTTCACCTAAAGCTACCTGTAGAAGGTTGGTGGTGTTTTCCTGATCCTATCACTACCGCAGGCAGCTAAATAAGCTACAAATTTATTTTTTTGTGAGCTCTGCACAGTGTTCACCTAAAGCTACCTGTAGAAGGTTGGTGGTGTTTTCCTGATCCTATCACTACCACAGGCAGCTAAATAAGCTACAAGTTCGTTTTTTGCGAGCTCTGCACAGTATTCACCTAAAGCTACCTGTAGAAGGTTGGTGGTGTTTTCCTGATCCTATCACTACCGCAGGCAGCTAAATAAGCTACAAGTTATTTTTTTGCGAGCTCTGCACAGTGTTCAGCTAAAGCTACCTGTAGAAGGTTGGTGGTGTTCTCATACTACAGGCAGGCAGTTGATTTTGCTAGCTTGCTAGCTGCAGTATCAGTATATGTATATATATATATATATATATATATATATATATATATATATATATATATATATATATATATATATATATATATATATATATATATCCCAGCTTAGTGCAGCTACAGGCCATTAGTATGTCTGGAAGGCCAACAAGGGAGAGGCAGACAGTCACAAGCCAATAAAAGAGGGCAAGCAGGCTCTGTGTCTAGAGGCAACAGTGCTGGTCGTGGAGACGGTGCATCATCATCAGCACGTGGCCGTGGGACATGCTTGGCCTTTTTTTCGGCAGCTGGCCGCGTTGAGCCGCAACATGCGGAAGACTTGGTCGAGTGGATGACCAAACCTCGCTCATCCTCCTCATCCTCTCTCACCCATGCTCAGGGTACTTTGTCTGGCAAAGCAGCTGCCAACGTGGGCTCTTCCCTCGGCTCAATGGCATTAGTGACTCCTTCCCTAGCCCCACCATGTCCTCCTGAGGAGTCCCTCAAACTGTTTGACCACAGTGTTGGGTACATGCTCCAGGAGGATGCCCAGCGTTTAGAAGGCTCTGATGATGATATTGAGGTAGATGAAGGCAGTAACGTGAGCACGGACAGAGGGGGTGCCCAAGAAGGACAGCAATCTGGCAGTCATGCTCCCCCTGCTGCAGCATACTGCCAGGTTTGCTCCAGTGATGAGGAGGGAGGGGATGATGAGGTCACTGACTCAACGTGGGTGCCTGATAGGAGAGAGGAGGAGGAGGCACATCACCAACGAGGCAGGATGCCCTCCAGGGGTCAGCCTAAGGGTAGCACACTGACTGCATCACACCCCAAAGCTCCGCATGTGCAGGGCGCTGCTGTCTCTGTGCGTTATTCCAAAAGTCCCTTGGTGTGGGCCTTTTTTGAGATGAGTGCATCAGATCGCACTGCTGCTATTTGCAACATATGTCTCAAGCGTATCTCGCGTGGCCAGAACATCTCCCGCTTGGGCACCACATGCTTGACCAGACATATGTTGACCTGCCATGCAGTTCGTTGGTAAGCGTATCTAAAAGACCCACACCTAAGAACAAAGAGGACCTCTCCTTGCTCCTCATCAGCTGAGATCTCCAAACCCACTATACCTTCAGTCCTCTCTGAGACCTGCACTGAGAGGAATGAAGGTGTAGAATTAGGTGTGTCACAGCCAAGTACTTGTGGGCAATCTGCTTTCGGTACACCGACGTCAGATTGTACCAGGCAAATTTTCCTGCCCCAGCTGCTGCACCACCGAAAGAAGTTAGCTCCCAGCCATCCACATGCCCATCGGTTGAATGCTAGCTTGGCAAAATTGCTAGCACTTCAACTGCGTGAGTTTGTGGAATGTGCGGTTCCTCAGTGGCAGGTACCCAAACGCCACTTTTTCTCACGGAAGGCGATTCCGGCTCTCTACTGTCATGTCAAAGGCAATGTCAATGCCTCGCTGGACAGGTCGGTCAGCGGTAAGGTGGATATTACCGCTGACTCATGGTCCAGCAGGCATGGACAGGGACGTTACCTAAGTTTCACCGCGCATTGGGTGACTCTGCTGGCAGCTGGGAAGGATGCAGGACAAGGTGCAGTAGTGTTGGAGGTTTTTCCACCACCGCGCCTCCAAAATGTCACTACTAATGATTGTGACACACCTCTCTCCTCCACCCCCTCCTCTTCTTCTTCCTTCATGGCCTCTTCCTGTGCTTGGTCCTCGGAACCAGCGGTGCTCCATAGCAGTTCAAGGGGCTACGCAAGTATGCAGGCCAAAAGATGCCATGCGGTGCTTGAGCTGGTGTGCTTAGGGGACAGGAGCCACACTGGGGCAGAGGTTCTGTCAGCTCTGCAGGGGCAGGTTCAGAGGTGGTTGACGCCACGCCAACTTAAGGCAGGAATGGTGGTTTGTGACAATGGCACCAACCTCCTCTCTGCCCTCCGACAGGGACAAATGACCCATGTGCCCTGTTTGGCTCACGTCCTTAACTTGGTGGTGCAGGGGTTCTTGGGCAGGTACCCAGGCTTACAGGATGTCCTGAGGCAGGCCAGGAAAGTCTGTGTGCATTTCCGCCAGTCATATAATGCCAGTGCTCGGCTGGCAGACCTCCAAAAGGAGTTTAACCTGCCCAAGAACCGCCTAATCTGTGACATGCCCACCAGGTTGAACTCAACGTTGGCCATGCTGCAGCGGCTGCACATGCGGCAGAGGGCCATCAATGAGTACCTGTGCGACTATGGCACCAGGACAGGGTCAGGGGAGCTTGTGTTTTTTTCCCCACGCCAGTGGGCCATGATCATGGATGCATGCACTGTCCTGTCACCATTTGAGGAGGCCACGAGGATGGTGAGCAGTGACAGTGCATACGTCAGTGACACTGTCCCCCTTGTCCACCTGTTGGAGCACACGCTGTGTGGAATAATGGACAGGGCACTTGAGGCAGAACAGAGGCAGGAAGAGGAGGACTTCCTTAGCTCTCAAGGCCCCCTTTATCCAGACAGTGTTCCTGCGTGCCCGCCGATCACGCAGGAAGAGGACAAGGAGGAGGAGGATTGTGTCAGTATGGAGGTGGAGCCTGGCACTCAGCAACAGCAGCAGTCTTTAAGGGATCAGTCCCAAGAAACACATGGACTTGTACGTGGCTGGGAGGAGGTGGCTGCGGACCATGTCGTCCTTAGTGACCCAGAGGACTCCGGACCGAATGCCTCAGCAAACCTACGCTGCATGGCCTCCCTGATCCTGCAAAGCCTGCGTAAGGATCCTCCTATTCGTGGTATCAAGGAGAAGGACCAATACTGGCTGGCAACCCTCCTTGATCCACGTTACAAGGGTAAGGTTGCGGACCTTATCTTGCCGTCGCAGAGGGAGCAGAGGATGAAACATCTTCGGGAGGCCTTGCAGAAAGGTCTGTGCAACGCGTTCCCAGAGACTGGGAGGATACAAACTCCTGTTTCTGGACAACGAGTTGCTGAGGCTTCAGTCAGTCAAAGAAGGAGCGGTGGAGAAGGTGGCCGTCTGACCGATTCAGACAATTTTTTAGTCCGCAGCCCCAAGGTATGACCGGTTCCAGCAACCATCGCCAGCATCTGTTTTACATGGTGCATGAATACCTAGGGTAAAGATCTGACTTGGACACCTTTCCCATCAAAAATCTTCTGGGTTACTGGGTCTTGAGGATGGATCACTGGCCAGAGCTTGCACAGTATGCAGTTGAGCTACTGGCCTTTCCTGCCTCCAGCGTTCTTTCGGAACGCACATTCAGTAACCGATCACAGGGTGCATCTGTCCACCGACTCGGTCGATCGACTGACCTTCATAAAAATGAATCAGTCTTGGATCACCACCAGCTACCAAGCACCTGATGCTGATGTAACCGAATAATTTTTTTTGAAATCTCAGATCCCTTCAAAGACTGCCTATGCTGATGCTGAGTGACTATCCTGAGTAATTATCCTCTTCCTCCTCAATGATTACGCTGATAGCTTGTAAGAACATTTTTGGTTCTGGGCACCACCACCAGTGCTTAAGGCCCAATTTTTCAGCCCCTGTTTAACAGGGGCGTGTAATTACAATTTTTGATGCAATACTTTGCAGCAGGGCTCGTTCCTGCGTTCCAACTAGAGTATCTGTGAGGGGTTGCAGTGTTGTGGCACCAGTGCCTAAGGCCCAATTTTTCTGCCCCTGTTTAACAGGGGCGTGTAATTACAATTTTTGATGCAATACTTTGCAGCAGGGCTCGTTCCAACTAGAGTATCTGTGAGGGGTTGCAGTGTTGTGGCACCAATGCCTAAGGCCCAATTTTTCTGCCCCTGTTTAACAGGGGCGTGTAATTACAATTTTTGATACAATACTTTGCAGCAGGGCTCGTTCCTGTGTTCCAACTAGAGTATCTGTGAGGGGTTGCAGTTTTGTGGCACCAGTGCCTAAGGCCCAATTTTTCTGCCCCTGTTTAACAGGGGCGTATAATTGCAATTTTTGATACAATACTTTGCAGCAGGGCTCGTTCCTGTGTTCCAACTAGAGTATCTGTGAGGGGTTGCAGTTTTGTGGCACCAGTGCCTAAGGCCCAATTTTTCTGCCCCTGTTTAACAGGGGCGTATAATTGCAATTTTTGATGCAATACTTTGCAGCAGGGCTCGTTCCTGCGTTCCAACTAGAGTATCTGTGAGGGGTTGCAGTGTTGTGGCACCAGCACCAGTGCCTAAGGCCCAATTTTTCAGCCCCTGTTCAACAGGGGCATGTAATTACAATTCTTGATCTAATATTTCACAGTAGGGCCCGTTTTGGTGCCCACCAAGCAGTAGGACTTATGCCCCGTACACACGGTCGGACTTTGTTCGGACATTCCGACAACAAAATCCTAGGATTTTTTCCGACGGATGTTGGCTCAAACTTGTTTTGCCTACACACGGTCGCACAAAGTTGTCGGAATTTCCGATCGCCAACAACGCGGTGACGTACACCACGTACGATGAGACTAGAAAAGGGCGGTTCAGAACCAAGCGCGGCACCCTTTGGGCTCCTTTTGCTAATCTCGTGTTAATAAAAGTTTGGTGAGAAACGATTCACGCTTTTTCAGACTCGTGGCTTTTAGATCGTTTTCTGCCGTTCAGTTTGTGCTTGTGGATTTGTATCTGCTCTTCAGTGCGTGCAGTCAGTTCGTATCGGAGTTTTCTGTGCGATCTTGCCCGCTCATTGCTGTTTTTCAGGTCGCTCTTCACAGGCCTTGCTGTTCTTCAGTGCGTTCTGTTACTTCGTTCTGAGCAGCCGACCGTTTTCTAGCCATGTTTCGTATGCGTACTCCTCGTAGAGTTCGTGCTGTGCGGGGGCTTGGTGTTGGGGTCCTGACCTTGACACAAGTCCAGTCCATGAACAGGGTGGGGAGGAGTTCATGGACCAAGAATTGGTTGCTTCAGCGTGACCAGTTCTGTCATATGCCTTTGCTCCGTGAGATCCGTGAGAATAATTCCGATGATTTCAGGAACTTTCTCAGGATGACGGACCCCGTGTTTCACCGTTTGTTGGCTTCGCTGACCCCTTATATTAGCAGGCAGGATACCTGCATGAGGCAAGACATCACTCCGGAGCAGAGGTTGGTCGCTACCCTGTGGTATTTGGCCACAGGGAGAAGCCTGCAGGACCTCAAGTTCTCGACAGGCATCTCCCCCCAGGCTCTTCTTTGTGGACATTTACTGCTTGTGTTTGTTTGAGCTGACCCTGACAGAAATGTGTGGAGTCCAGAAAATGTCGTGATTGTGTAACCTTATACAAAGCACTGTTGGCTGTTATTTACTAAATGCAAAGACACTTTTCACTACAAGTGCACTTGCAACTGCACTGAAACTGCACTTGTAGTGCAAAGTGGATTTGCCCTTAGGAAATAACCCCCATTTTCTCATAAAACAACAATTACATCACCCCAAAAGTGTTGTAGCGTTGAGACAATAATCCACACATTCTTGATGAGCAATCTTTTTAATACCTGCACAATCACATGTGCATTTACCAAAGGTTTTTCTGACAAACCAACATGTTTGTTGTATAACAATTTTTGTGGTGGCATTATCCAAAATCTTGATCTTACAAAGTTCACATTTGGTAGAACTTGAAGGCAATATCAGACATGAGTATTTAGGAACTGTGTTTGATATTGCGTTCAGATGGGGGGAAATCACCCCTGGAAAAGCCAAATTTGGAAGATGCACACAAATTTCACAATGTCAACATGTGCTAGCTGCCATCACGGGGGATCAAGGGACGTGTTTTGGGGGAGAAAGCCCTTCCTCACCGCTACTTTATTATTGAGGAAGGGGTTGCACCCCCAAAACGCGTCCATTGATCTCCCGTGATGGCAGATAGCACATGTTGACACACTGTGTGCATCCTCCAAATTTGGCTTTGGGAAAAATCACAAAAACATTTCGCACATTGTAGCAGACAAAAGAAGAAAGTGATTTGGAGGGGTTTTAAACTCGCCCCAAAACATCAATGATGTTTTTATATTTTGGAATAACATCATTGATGTTTTGCTTGATGATTTCCAATTGTAAATTACACCCCATGATCTCCCCGATCACGATCTGGGCACTTTCTGATGTGAAAGGATCTTCATCCACAACCTCACGATCACCTAAAAAGAGAGGAACCCAAAATAAATTAGGTCTAAAAAATATGCCGCCATCCATCTCTTATTGAAGCCTGTGGTCGCAGACACTCACCTGTTGTGGTAACTAGTTCCACCACGTCTTCATCCTCCTGCTCATCTTGTGTTGGGGGGATTTCCCCTTCTTCCAGAGGGGGGGGGGTCTCTGGTCTCCTCGGATGAGGGGTGTCCTCCGAGTCTTTTCTCCCCTATGTAAAACAAAAATGGTATAATTAGCACACAGATATTTGATGGCAGAACTATAAAGATGAAACATTGCTTGGAAGTGGGGTACAATGATCTATTTTAGCAGAGTTCCAAGATGTAGCATTTTTTGTGTCCTTTGTCAATCTGCGATACTTTACCTGTTTAGTACAAGCTTCACAGATGTATCCCCCCCTATAGTATACACTGGAGCACCTGTGTGGCCCCCCTAATAAAAATGGTGTTCTGGGGTCCCACACTAGTGCTCCAGTGTCCAGATCTGAAAACAGCTGCTCAGTGTCCTCTCCTTACACAGAATCTAGTTTGCATTTCATTCTAGTAACAAAGCCATCTACACAACCCAATTCTTTGAAGACAAGTATAGGGCCTCAAAATGGTGGCCAAATGCATATGGCCTAAACAATGGTATTTTATAGTCTGAAATAAAAATGTGTGATCCGAACGAATAATGTGCCCATGAACATGAAAGTTGCCATTTTAAACTGTACAACAGTTCCTAAAAGCACATGGAGCAGCACGAACGTAATAAACACAAGAACAATAGGAACACAGCACAACTACTTACTTTTTTGCAGCACTCTCCAGATCTTTCTGTACTGCTCATGTTCTCGTAATTTCAGGTCCGACCACCGCTTCCTGAGCTGATCTTTCGATCATCGTACCCTGAATTTCCGGTGCAGACTCCTGACCACTTTCGCCATGATCTTGGCCTTTCGGACATTGGGGTTGGGGTAAGGCCCATACTTTCCATCATAGTCGGCCTTCTTCAGGATGTCCACCATCTCCAACATCTCCCCAAAGGACATATTTGAGTCCTTTAATCTCCTTCTGAATTGGGACGTTTCAGGCTCCGGCCTTTCCTCCTCCTCCTCCTCGTTGCTGTACTTAGCACGATCCTGCTGTCTATCCGCCATGTGCTCTTCCTCCACTGCGCCGAACGAAAAGGGGCGGGTAATAGAATAGAAAGAACGTCAGGGGCGGGCGGAGTTATACGCATGCGCAGTGTGTATAAATCGTAACGCGCGCGTCTTACGTACGATCTGTGAGCGGAGGAAGGAGCATCGGATACGCCGATCGTGCTAACGAAGGTAGGATCTAAACTTGGGCCTATACTGCTTTGAAATTGAAGCCTATATTGTAACAAGATTAGGGGAGTTTGGCCTGACATTAGGGTTTGTCTTGTGTTGTGTCTTGCAGAGAAAATGGATAGGTTCAACGACCACAATTTCCTGCCCCTGTTCATAGACAAGTACAGGGAGCTGCCCTGTCTGTGACAGGTGAGACACCCCCACTATAACCACAAACAAAAGAGGCAGGCAGCGCTGGAGAAACTGCTGGAGTTGGTGAAGCCGGTGGTCCCCACAGCAACCATCCCTTATTTAAAAGCTAAAATTGGTGGCCTGAGGAGCACATATCTTAGGGAGCGCAAGAAGGTCACAGATTCCCAGAGATCAGGAGCTGCAGCAGATGACATTTATGTCCCCAGGCTGTGGTACTACGAGAGACTGCGATTTCTGTCAGACCACACTGAAGTCAGGGAATCCCTCTCTACTCTTCCTTCCACTCTTCCTTCCATCCCAGCTGAGGCTTCTGATGTCCAACCTGGGCCTTCCAGCCAGGAAGAAGTGGAGGAGCCCAGCTGGAGTCAGGTATAGCATTCTTCTACAGATTTCTGGGCAATAAAGAAATTATGTTTACTATAGATGTTATTATTGATCATTAATTGCTAATTAAAAAAAGTGTTTTACATATCAATAGACAGTAGTGGGCACCCAAAATTGGGACAAGAATGAAAAATGCTGGGCTCAGAAGGATAGTCTGTTATATTTGTTAACATTCAATTTGCAGCAGTCAGGAGGTGAAAATTGTGTGTGATTGATGTAAAAAAAACTAAAACTATGTCCCTTTTTCATACACAGGAAGACCTCCGCCAGGAGGAGGCTGTGGAATGTGGCAGTCAGGAGGAGGCGGGGATTAGTGGCAGCCAGGAGGAGGCGGGGCTAAGTGTCAGCCAAGAGAAGCCTGGGACAAGTCGCAGCCTGACTGAGTCTCAGGTTCCTCCCCTCCACCTGCCATACAAAAGGGCCAGGAAGGCCACTCCCAGTCCTGTGCAGGATTCAGCATACAGGCTGATCCAGGAGGCTTCTGCGTCCCTCAGAGCCTTCCCCAGTCCTGAAGAGGCCTTTTTCCTGCATGGCTGCCACCAAATTGCAGGGCATGCAGGAGGGCCAACGCAAGATCTCTGAGGACCTGATTTATAAAGTCCTATGTAAGGGGGGAACTGACACACAAGACGGATGTCATTGAGATCGACGATGCTCCTCCTCCTCCTCCTCCTGCTGCCACAACTCCACCACCACAGCCAAAGGCTGGAAGGAAGCGTGGAAGGAAGACCAAAGAGTGATTGCCCTGGGTTCAGTCTGGTCTGACAAAAGCTGCAGTCTCTCGTATGACCACAGCCTGGGGACACAGATGTCATCTGCTGCTTTCCAGATCTCTGGGACTTCTGGACCAGACTGCCCTCCCTTAGATATGGACTCCTCAGGCCACCAATTTTGCTTTTAAATAATTGATGTCTGCCCTGGGGGTCCAAGGCTTCGCCCACTTCTGCAGTTTCTCCAGCGTTGCCTCTCTCTTTGTTTATAGTTGTGACCCCTTAATAAAATATTTTTAGGTAAATTCTACTCTCCTGTGTGTGTTTTCATCCAAAAAGGACAGTTTGTTGGTGAGGATTCAGGTACATTTCTAACATAAAATGTGAAATTAACAAGAGACAACAACAACAAACAATCTCCTACAGATTAAATAGAACAACATATCAATGGTGTTGTGGGAACTTGTCACAAAAAACACACAAACATTTTCGGGAGTACAAATCAAAATCACCAAAAAAAAAAATTAAAAAAGAGAAACACAAAAAAAGATTCTACATTAAAGTCAAAAAAATAAAAAAAATATGTTGTCAGATGTGAGAAATCAAAATATATTGAGGGAATCCCGATAAATAGTAACGAAAGAAGTTTGTGAGAAGTGTGTGTGAATATGAGCAGCAAAACTACTTAATTCTTGTCACATTATAAAGAAGAAGAGAGTGCGCTGTATTAAACCATTTTGAACATTGCAGCGTGACGAAAGTGCTGTATCCATTACGAACGCTAAGTTTACCAGAACGAGCTGCCCCGTGTCGGAATTTCTTCTGAGCATGCGTGGCACTTTGTGCGTCGTAACAGGCCACACACGGTCGGAATTGACGCGATCGGATTTTGTTGTCAGAAAATTTTATCTCCTGCTGTCCAACTTTGTATGTCGGAAAATCCGATGGAAAATGTCCGATGGAGCCCACACACGGTCGGAATTTCCGACAACACGCTCCGATCGGACAATGTCCATCGGAAAATCCGACCGTGTGTACGGGGCATTACAGTGTTGTGGCACCAGCACCACCACCACCACCAAAGGCCCAATTTTTCTGCCCCTGTTTAACAGGGCGTGTAATTACAATTTTTGATGCAATACTTTGCAGCAGGGCTCGTTGCTGCGTTCCAACTAGAGTATCTGTGAGGGGTTGCAGTGTTGTGGCACCAGTGCCCCAAGGCCCAATTTTTCAGCCCCTGTTCAACAGGGGCATGTAATTACAATTCTTGATCTAATATTTCACAGCAGGGCCCGTTTCTGCATCCACCAAGAGCGAGTGAGAACTTACAGTGTTGTGGCACCAGCACCACCACCACCACCAAAGGCCCAATTTTTCTGCCCTTGTTCAACAGGGGCATGTAATTACAATTCTTGATCTAATATTTCACAGCAGGGCCCGTTTCTGCGCCCACCAAGAGTGAGTGAGGACTTACAGTGTTGTGGCACCAATACCACCACCACCACCAAAGGCCCAATTTTTCTGCCCCTGTTCAACAGGGGCATGTAATTACAATTCTTGATCTAATATTTCACAGCAGGGCCCTGTGAGGGCTTACAGTGTTGTGGCCACAACAACACCTAAGGCCCAAATTTCTGCTGAGTATATAGGGCAGGCCCCTACTTTCAAACATCCAACTTACAAACGACTCCTACTTGCAAACGGAAGGAGACAACAGGAAGTGAGATGAAATCTACCCATAGGAAGGGAAATTCTCTCCCGTAAGAGTTAATATGGGAAAAACATTTCTCCTTTCCACTGATGCTTTATCACCAATCCTTGTTTCACAAAAAACCCCAAATTTTCAAAAAACATTTGTCATTGGGACAAAAAGTGAGGTGAAATCTTCTGAAGAGGAGCACAGACAGCAAAACAAATATCACAGAGGTAATAACCTTCCCTATGTTTTCCAAAAAGCTTAAAATAGATTTTTTGGCTGGAGCTAAACACGTTAAAAATGTACCAGTTCAAAATTACAAACAGATTCTACTTAACAACAAACCTACAGTCCCTGTCTCGTTTGCACCGCCTGTATACTGCTGTTCAGAGTACAGATCCTGTATACTGCTGTTTCCTTTTTTAATTTGGGTGCGGGGTTCCCCTTAATATCCATACAAGACCCAAAGGGCCTGGTAATGGACTGGGGGGTACCCATGCCATTTGTCTCACTGGTTTTCATCCATATTGCCAGAACCCGACATTACATTAAAGCCGCAAGCCGTTTTTAAAAGTTTTTTTGCATTGATACATGTCCCCTGGGGCAGGACCCGGGTCCCCAAACCCTTTTTAGGACAATACCATGCAAATTAGCCTTTAAAATGAGCACTTTTGATTTCAAATGTTCGAGTCCCATAGATGTCAATGGGGTTCTAATGTTCGTGCAAATTTTCGGTCCGTTCGCAGGTTCTGGTGCGAACCGAACCGGGGGGTGTTTGGCTCATCCCTACTGTTGATATTCACACAGAGTTCTGACAGACTGATTTCTTATTATTTCTCCTGAAAAATCTTTATTTTTGTTGTTTTTTTTCGCAAGATCTCCAGAATAATCTTTTTTTTTTTTTTTTTTTCAAATATAGTTTTTTATTACTGCCCAACATGGGTAAGTAAAGACAACTTAATACATACACATCACAGTTGCATGAAAGAAAAAAACCCAAAATAGTAGCAACAACATTTTGGTGAAGCGGAGGAAGGGAACAAGGTCACAGAAATATAATGAGTTAGATGCGCGTTATGAATGGAATATAATTTGTTCATCTCAGTTTATGTGTAGTAATCCCTTCAGTTAAAGTAAACTCATTCTCCATCTCCATCTTATAGCATACAACTGGTTATAAGAAAGTATGAAAGGAAAAAATAGTCAGAAAAGAGGAGGGGAAGAGTGGGGAATGAGAAGAGTGGAAGGACTGGAGGGGGGGGTTAATAAACGGGGTAAGGTTCTACTAGGACCCTGGTTGAATAGGCTCAATTTCATTATTCGAGCCTTCAAGTCATATGTTCTATTTAAGAAACTCTAATGGGGCGTACACACGGTCGGACTTTTCGGCTACAAAAGTCCGACGGATGCCGACGTCCAAATCCGGCGGACAATCCGATCGTGTGTGGGCTTCTCCGGACTTTCAGCTGACTTTTCCAGTCACAAATCTGACGGACTTTAGATTTGGAACATGCTTCAAATCTTTACATCGTAACTCCGCCGGACCCAGAAATCCGCTCGTCTGTATGCTAGTCCAACGGACAAAAACCCACGCTAGGGCAGCTATTGACTACTGGCTATCAACTTCCTTATTTTAGTCCGGTGTACGTCATCATGTACGAATCCGTCAGACTTTTGTGTGATCGTATGTAGGCAAGTCCATTCGTTAGAGAGTCTGCCGCAAGTCCGCCAAAAGTCCGTCGAAAGTTTGTCGGACGGGCTGTCGGACTTTTGTAGCCGAAAAGTCTGACCGTGTGTACGCCCCATAAGGGCAACTCCCTCTGCAGAGTAAATAAATTGTTTCCATATTGCCCATGTCTTATTGTACTTTTCCTGCTGGTGTTTTGCGGGGAGAACTAAGTCTTCCATTTTACTGATATCTTCCACTTTCTGGAGTCATTGTATCACCGTAGGTGGTGTCTGTTGTTTCCAACAGATTGGGATACAGGCCTTTGCGGCATTAAGTAGGTGAAGAACAATTGACTTTTTGTATAGATTTGCCGGTATGTCTGAGATGTGTAGTAGAAAGAAGTCTGGGTCATTTGGTATCAAGTATTCCGTAAATTGCTGAATTGTTGTTCTAATCTTAGACCAGAACGGAGCCAACTTTGGGCACGACCAAAACACATGCAGCAATGTACCCTTATCACCCTGGCACCTCCAGCAAAGTTTAAAGGCATCAGGGTAGCAGATATGTAAAGTGTGTGGAGTATAGTACCATCTGGTTAGCAACTTATAGTTGGTCTCCTGTATTTTAGTACAGATAGATGATTTTAAGGCGAATCTGATGATACATTGAATTTGGTCTGCTGAGAAGGTATAGTTTAGGTCCCTTTCCCATTTGCTTATACAATTTAAGGTGATGTTACCTGTTGGGGAGTTCAAAAGATTGTACATTAGCAGCAGAACCCTTGAGGGGTTCTCCTCCGTCGTGCAGTACTCCTCGAATATTGTGAGTGGTCTATCAAAACGTTGCGGATCCGGTATTGATACTAAGAAGTGTCTCACTTGAAGGGCGGGCCAGAATGTTAGTGCTTCTAAAGAGGGCCATGCGCCATTCAATAAAAAGTGTTGTGCTCTTGTGCAATTTGCAACGTGTAGTACATCTCCGATTGGTGTATCTAGTCCTGGGGGGAACTGCGGATTACCTATGATAGGGAGCAGGGGGGAGTCCGGTGTAGACAGTGAGTGCTCGAAGCATGCTTGTGAGCCTATGCGGAGTGTTGTGTCTATTAGAGGGTGCTTTTTTAGTATCTGTGATAAGTGGTCATAGCACCAGATCGCTCCTGACAGTGGAACCCGGGTCTGTTCGTGCTCCAACCTTGTCCATAGCTTCGAGTCCCAATGTCGACACCAGTCAATGACCCTTCCCAAGTGGACGACTTGATAATATTTCCTCATATCCGCAACTGCGAGGCCCCTGTTTTGTTTGGGGAGGGATAAAAGTACACAAGGCATTCAAGGTTTTTTGTTTTCCAAAATAAATTTATTAAATTGAGTGTGTACCTGTTTAAAAAATGATGCTGGTATCGAGATTGGGAGTGTCTGCATCAGGTATAGATACTTGGGTAAGATGCACATCTTGATCAGGTTGCATCTACCAAACCAAGAATGGAGGCCTTTGTGCCATGTATCTAGTAAAGTCCTATCAGTAGCGATGGGAAGTTCAGTTTGAAAGTGCAAGACAAGTCGGCTGGAACCCAGGTGCCCAAATACTTAAGTGCAGTGGACATCCATTTAAGATTGAAGCTGGATTGTAGTGCGGACATGAGAGTAGGCGGCATTTCGACTCCCATAGCTTCTAACTTACTATAATTGATCTTTAAGTTGGAAATCTTCCCATAAATATCAAATTCGCAAAGAAGATTTGGGAGTGAGATGGATGGGTTAGTTAGGGAGAATAGCAGGTCATCTGCATATGCAGAGACTTTATAGTGATTATTTCCTATCTTTAGACCTTGAATATCTGGATTCATCCTAACTCTACACAGGAATGGTTCCGATAGGGCAAATAGGAGAGGCGACAGTGGGCACCCTTGCCTAGTCCCATTCGCTATCTGAAAAGGGTCAGATAATATACTGTTGGTTTTAACCTGTGCATTAGGAGTCGAGTAAATCTGGGCAATCCATTGAGTCATGGTTTTCCCTAGTCCAATGTGTTTTAAGATTGCAAACATATACTCCCATTGGACGCGATCAAACGCCTTTTTTGCGTCTGTATTTACAAAGATCGATGGGGTGTGAGATTGGGTCGCTATGTGGATCAGGTTAAGAACTTTGGTCATACTGTCTCTAGCCTCTCTGGTAGGGATAAAGCCCACTTGGTCAAGATGTATTAGATTTTGCAGATGTTGGGCTAAGCTGGTTGCCAGAATTTTAGTAACAAATTTAAGGTCTGTGTTTAGAAGGGAAATGGGTCTGTAACTGCTACAGGATGTCGGGTCTTTACCTTCTTTTGGGATAACGGCAATATGTACCCTGAGGGGGTCCCTATGAAAGGTTGCTGTCTGACCCAGGTCATTGTAGAAAGCAACCATCTTAATGCCCAAAATTGGGAGTAATGTTTTGTAGTAGTAAAGAGTATAACCGTCAGGACCCGGTGTCAGGTTCCACACTTACCAGACAGATGAGTCCACGTGGGCAGAGGGTAGGCTCCCTTACGTGTCCGATTCGGGGCCCCTGGTAGAGCAGACAGGAGGCCCGCGAATGCGGAGTGGTATGAGAGCCTGAAGTAAGTCCTGGAGCACAGTGGTCTGGCAAGCAACCGGTAGAGCTAGAGACTTGATGGAACAGATGCTGAGCAGGAGTTAATCAGACTTGGTCACACACAGGCAGAGGTCGGCAACGTGCTGGCGGCAACGGTACAAGGGAGAAGGCAGAAGCGAAGTCAGACAAGCCGGGGTCGGGTTCAGGCAGCAGTCAAGGAAGGTCCAAAGGTAGCCGGGTCACAACGGGAAAACACTACGGAGATACAGGAACACGGGATGATCACGGGACAAGACACAGAGCTGTTTGATCAGGCAGCACCGGTTCAGTGCAGAGGCAGGCTTCAAATAGGCTGATTGGCGCCAAAACGCCGCGCACGTGCGCGCGCCGATTCGCCAAGGCGCACCGCGCACCCGCGCGCGCCCGAGCGCGCCCCCGACACCAGCACGCACGCCCACACCACCGGGCACGACAAAGGAAGCGACCACAGGCGGACGCGCGCTAACGCGAACGCGCGCTAGCGCGAACGCGCGTACGCACAAACGCCCGGACGCCACCCCGCATGCCACGGCCGGTCAGCCCAGGCGCGCCGATGCCCACAGGGACACGCGCCCCAGCACGCACAGGAACACGAACGCCAACGCGCCCCGGCGCGCACCGGCGCCCAACCAGGTAACCTCTCTGACAGTGCCCCCTCCTTAAGGGCAGACTCCGGATGCCCAGTTGGGCCATCTTCGAGGCATGAGAGGTTTTAAAGGACTGCAAGAGTTCTCTGGCGTGTAAATTGCTTTCCGGCTCCCACGAATTATCTTCGGGTCCATAGCCCTTCCATTTTACCAGATATTGCACCTGATTGTGCCTTCTTCTACAATCTAGAATTGCTTCCACTTCGAATTCCTCTTCGCCATTAACCACAATAGGTTTGGGTGGACCAATACTGCGACCAGAAAAGAAGTTAGGAGTGACTGGCTTCAGAAGAGACACGTGGAACACTGGATGTATCCTTAGAGAATTAGGAAGGTCCAGTTCGTAGGCCACATTGTTGATTTTCCTCTTGATCCGGAAGGGACCCAGATATTTGGGGCCCAGTTTCTTGGATGGGCAGGCCAACTTGAGATTAGTGGTAGACAACCAGACAGAATTGCCGGGTTCGAGGACAAGTTCCCCCCGTCTCTTCCTGTCAAAGATTTTTTTGTAATCTTCCTGAGCCTTGGTCATGGTCTCCTGCAGCAACTTATTGTTGTTAGAGAAGAAATCCAAAGTTTGGGAAACTGCAGGAACAGGACATTCGGGGAATGATCCGGGCAAGAAGGATGGGTGGAAACCGTAATTGGCAAAAAACGGAGACTGGTTCGTGGCTGAATGTAGAGAATTATTATAGGAGAATTCTGCAATGGGAAGCAGGGAGGCCCAGTCATCCTGAGAAAAAGCAGAAAAACAGCGGATGTATTGTTCCAAAGTCTGGTTCGTCCTCTCGGTTTGCCCATTTGACTGGGGGTGGTAAGCTGAAGAGAAAGACAACTCGATCTCAAGCGCGCCACAAAGGGCCTTCCAGAATCTGGAGGTGAACTGGACGCCCCTGTCCGAGACTATGTTGGTCGGGACTCCATGCAGCCTGACGATCTCCTTAATGAAGATGGAAGCGGTCTCCTTGGCAGAAGGGGTGCCCTTCATGGGGAGGAAGTGGGCCATTTTAGACAGCCTGTCAACCACAACGAAAATGGACGAAAAACCTTCTGATGGTGGAAGCTCAACAATAAAGTCCATTGATATCATGGTCCAAGGTCTCTCAGGGACTGGCAATGGTCTCAAAAGGCCCCATGCTCTTGTTCGGTTAGTCTTGTTTCTGGCACACGTGTTACAGGACTCCACATAGTCCTTGCAATCCTTAGTAAGACACGGCCACCAAAAGGTGCGTTGGACGAGATCGATTGTTTTCCGAGTGCCGAAGTGGCCAGCCAGTTTGTGGTCATGACATAAACTTAACACCTGTACCTTTAACTCCTCAGGGACCACAATCTTATTCTTGAACCAGAATAGTCCATCCTTGGTACAAGACTCAACAGGTGGAGACATCCCCATAGAGGCACGTCTGATTCGGGAAATAAGATCCTCCTGAAGGACTAAGAAATTTCCAGAGGGAAGGATGGTATCTGGGGACACGGTTCTTTCAGAATCGAGAAACATCCGGGAGAGGGCATCAGGTTTAACATTCTTGGATCCGGGTCTGAACGTAATATGAAAAATAAATCGGGAAAAAAAAAGTGCCCATCTGGCCTGCCGGGGTCTCAATCTCTTGGCTGTCCTTAAATATTCCAAGTTCTTATGGTCTGTGTAGATCAAAATGGGGTGTGCTGCGCCTTCCAGAAGGTAACGCCATTCCTCCAGAGCCGTTTTGATGGCTAAAAGCTCCCGATCTCCCACGTCGTAGTTTTTCTCGGAGGGAGAAAGTTTGCGTGAGAAGAATCCCACAGGGTACAGAAGTGCTTTGGCACCCTGTCTCTGTGAAAGTACAGCTCCGACTGCAACCTCAGACGCATCTACCTCTAGGACGAAAGGCCGTCTTCCACTCGTCTCCTTCTCTTATGCGGATCAAGTTATAGGCTCCACGGAGGTCTAACTTGGTAAAGACGGTAGCCGATCCCAATCTCTGAAATAGCTCGGGAACCAGGGGTAGCGGGTATCTGTTTTTAATAGTAATTTTATTGAGCTCCCGATAGTCAATACAAGGACGTAAGGAGTGATCCTTTTTTTCCACGAAGAAGATACCTGCCCCAGCTGGAGACGTGGACGGACGGATGAACCCTTTTTTTAGGTTCTCGTCTATATATGTTTTCAGGGTGCCCAACTCCTGCTCAGTTAGAGGGAAGATCCTTCCAAAGGGGACTTCGGTGCCTGGTAAGAGCTCTATTGGGCAATCATAGGGTCTATGTACTGGAAGGGTTTCTGCTCCTTTTTTGCTAAACACATCCAGGAAATCCCGGTAAGGTTCGGGAAGATCTTGGCAGGGCTTGGCTTCAGAGTCTATGCGCAGGCATTGGGAGGAAGTTAATGGGGTCCCCCGTAAGCAGTGTTGTCTGCAATATTCCGAAGAAAACTGAATCTTGCCTGTGGACCAGTTGATACTGGGATTGTGGGCCTGTAGCCAAGGTATTCCTAGGATGACTGGGAAGAGAGGAGAGGAAATGACGTCTAGGCGTAAAAGTTCCTGGTGTTCCGGGCCAATGGTGGCCAACAGAGGAACCGTTTCTTGAGTGACGGGTCCGGAGCGGAGGGTGGAGCCATCCGCTAGAAAAACTGCCAGTCCTTGAGCTTTAGTCTGAGTGGGAATATGATGGGTTTCGACGAAGGTCCGGTCAATGAAACCACTACAAGCTCCGGAGTCAATGATGACCGGTACTGGGATGCTCCTTCCAGGTAACTGTAATACAATGGAGAAAGTTAAATGGTTACCAGCACTAGGTAGGACAGGTGCACACAATGAAGAAGACGGCAGACACTTACGTCTTTTGTTTGGGCATGCTCTTGCAAAATGACCAGACTCCCCACAGTACAGGCATAGATTGAGTGTGCGCCTACGGGTCTTCTCCTCAGGAGTCAGAGAGGGACGGAGCAATCCCAACTGCATGGGCTCCGGGGCCTCCGGGCCAGGGGTAGAAGAGACCAGTGGAGCTTGGTTTGAGGCACTAGGGGCCCTGGGCAACATCCAGGTAAGACGTGGGTGACTGACAGACCTCTCAGAGCGTCTCTCCCTGAGACGGCGGTCGATCTGGATGGACAGATTAATTAACTCTTCCAGTGTCTGAGGTATTCCCACTCGTGCCAATTCGTCCTTTAGAGGATCAGACAACCCCAGCCGATATTGGTGACGCAAGGCAGCGTCATTCCAATCCGTATCCGAGCTCCAACGCCTAAACTCCACGGCGTAGTCTTCAGCAGCTCTGCGACCTTGTTGAAGGGCATGTAAAGCGGCCTCTGCCGTGGCTGTTAGCTGGGGGTCCTCATACAACTGAGCCATAGTTAGGAAGAAGGCATCTAGGGAATCAAGAGATTGAGCCTTTTGCTCCAATAAGCGGTGGGCCCAAGTTTGAGGTTCTCCGGTCAACAGGGATATGACGAACCCCACTTTGGTAACTTCTAGGGAGAATGTTCGGGGCTGCAAAGCGAAGTAGAGCTCGCATGCGTTGCGAAACGCTCGGAACTTACTGCGTTCTCCGGAGAATTTTTCGGGTGTAGGCACCCTGGGCTCTGGAGGGAGCATCACTACAGCGGGTGCTGAAGCAGGGTTGGCAGGAACTGCCCCAGGAGGAGAGGCTGAGAGGGCCTGGACCTGTCCTTCCAATCTGGTGTAGCCTTCCTGTAGGCTTTTAACGGCTTGAGTAAGGCCCGCTAGATGCCTGCATAGTTCATCCATGGGGGAGGCCCCCTGCCCGGACTCAGTCATGGCTGCCTGATACTGTCAGGTTCCACACTTACCAGACAGATGAGTCCACGTGGGCAGAGGGTAGGCTCCCTTACGTGTCCGATTCGGGGCCCCTGGTAGAGCAGACAGGAGGCCCGCGAATGCGGAGTGGTATGAGAGCCTGAAGTAAGTCCTGGAGCACAGTGGTCTGGCAAGCAACCGGTAGAGCTAGAGACTTGATGGAACAGATGCTGAGCAGGAGTTAATCAGACTTGGTCACACACAGGCAGAGGTCGGCAACGTGCTGGCGGCAACGGTACAAGGGAGAAGGCAGAAGCGAAGTCAGACAAGCCGGGGTCGGGTTCAGGCAGCAGTCAAGGAAGGTCCAAAGGTAGCCGGGTCACAACGGGAAAACACTACGGAGATACAGGAACACGGGATGATCACGGGACAAGACACAGAGCTGTTTGATCAGGCAGCACCGGTTCAGTGTAGAGGCAGGCTTCAAATAGGCTGATTGGCGCCAAAACGCCACGCACGTGCGCGCGCCGATTCGCCAAGGCGCACCGCGCACTCGCGCGCGCCCGAGCGCGCCCCCGACACCAGCACGCACGCCCACACCACCGGGCACGACAAAGGAAGCGACCACAGGCGGACGCGCGCTAACGCGAACGCGCGCTAGCGTGAACGCGCGTACGCACAAACGCCCGGACGCCACCCCGCATGCCACGGCCGGTCAGCCCAGGCGCGCCGATGCCCACAGGGACACGCGCCCCAGCACGCACAGGAACACGAACGCCAACGCGCCCCGGCGCGCACCGGCGCCCAACCAGGTAACCTCTCTGACACCCGGGCTTTACCTGGTTTTGTAGAACCAATAGCTATTTCCAGTTCTTCAGGGGTGATTGGGGTATCTAGATCTGTTGCGCTTTCCGAAGATAGCATAGGCATCTGAGCAGACGCTATATAGTCATCTAAGCTAGAGGGAGAGTTAGATGGGGCCAGGATATTATATAGAATTTCATAATAATCTCGAAATGTCTTAGATATTTGTTTCGGAAGACTGACTTTAGCTCCCGTAGGTGTCTTAACGTGGGGAATATATGTTTGCGTCTTAATATCCCTTACCGCCTTGGCTAGAACTCTCTGTGAGGTGACATCTTTGTAGTGTCGCCTTAGCTCTGTAGTCGAGAAGATCATTGATCTGGGAGGTAAGTTCTGCTTCCACCAGGGGATTGCTGGTGCGTTTGTGATTAGTCTGAGCCGTGTGTAATTTAGCGAGGAGTGTTTCCAATTGCTTTCCCCTTTCTATCTTCACGCGAGCACCATGTTTTATCAGTATACCTCTGATAGCAGATTTGTGCACCTCCCATACTGTCCCTGGATCACAGTCCCCCGATGTGTTTATTTGAAAATAAGAGTTCAACTCCTTACTCACTTCCTCTAAGACTTCTGGTCTCTGCAAAAGGCTCTCGTTGAGTCACCAGAAGCGGGTCCCACGGGAGAGGTTGTTGGGGATTGCGTATGTCAGAAAAATGGGGGCGTGATCCAACCATGTCCTCAGTCAGACCAATAGAGGAGTTCCATATTTCATGAAGTTGGCTGTGGGGAATGAGAAAGTAATCTATTCTCGTGTATATTTTGTGAGGAGGGGAATAGAATGGGTAGTCCCTTTCCCCTGCATGCTGGAGGTGCCATATGTCAATTCATGTAGAGATTGGGCAATGCGTTTGCGGGTGTTTTTTGGTATCGACGTGGAGCCCAATGAGGTGTCCACTGATGGAGATAGGGGGACATTAAAGTCTCCCCCAAGGATCAAATGTCCTGCTTGAAAGTCAGAAAGTTTGGATAAAGCACGCCTTAGGAAAGTCTCTTGATGTTCGTTCGGGGTGTATATGTTCGCTAATGTCAACTGTACGTCACCTATGAGGCCTTTAATGAATGCAAAGCGACCCTCTGCATCCAACAAAGTGTCCTGAAGTGTCCATGGTATTTTGCTAGATAGTAGGATGGAAGCTCCCCTGGATTTAGTTTCCTTAGTGGAGTGGTACCCTAAGGGAAAGAATCTGTTCTTGAGAACAGGGAGTCTGTCTTCTTTAAAGTGAGTTTCCTGGATGAAGGCAACATCCACTTTGTCCTGTCTTAAGTCATTTATCAGCATTTGTCGTTTTTCTGGCATATTTAGGCCCTTCGCATTAAGGGAGTATATGTTAAGTCCATCCATCTTCAACCAGGGTGCCAGTTTGGGGGGGGGAGAAGAGGGATCAGGGAAGAAGGACAGAGAGAGAGAAGGATGATAAGGGAAGGGTAGAGGTGGGAAGAAATAGCCACAAAGAGAGAAGAAAAAGAGAAGTTTTAGAACAGCACTGTTAAAGACAGCAAGAGGGCAGGGCCAGATTAAGAACATCATAGGCCTGGTGCTGAGGATTATGGTGATTATTTTTATAGAAAAATTAAAAAAAAATAATTAAAAATGCAAACAATTTTTTGTTATAACAAATTAAATAGAGAGAGAGAAAGGGGGTGAGGGGTAAGGGAGGGAGGATGAGAGATAGAGGGGCGAATGAGCATGCGTTGAAGTGACAGCAACACAGCCTGGCCAAGGCAAGTGACCGAAGACACAGAACCCGGAAGGAAGTCAGTGTGAAGATGGAACATAAGTGTGCCCATTCTAGAGCTGGTAACATTGAGGATATTCAATATCATTTTACAGAACTGTTTTTGTGTGTAAGAGGCATAGGGGAGGAGTATGGATGGTATAAAAGTGGGAAATATGTGCAGGTGAGGGACAGGAATGTGGAGGGTATGACAGTTGGCAGTATGTACAGGAGAGGAGTGTGGAGGGTATGATGGGGACAGTATGTACAGGAGAGGAGTGTGGAGAGAAAGATAGTTGGCAGTATGTACAGGAGAGGAGTGTGGAGAGAAAGATAGTTGGCAGTATGTACAGGAGAGGAGTGTGGAGGGTATGACAGTTGGCAGTATGTACAGGAGAGGAGTGTGGAGGGTATGATGCGGACAGTATGTACAGGAGAGAAGTGTGGAGAGAAAGATAGTTGGCAGTATGTACAGGAGAGGAGTGTGGAGAGAAAGATAGTTGGCAGTATGTACAGGAGAGGAGTGTGGAGGGTATGACAGTTGGCAGTATGTACAGGAGAGGAGTGCGGAGGGTATGATGGGGGCAGTATGTACAGGAGAGAAGTGTGGAGAGAAAGATAGTTGGCAGTATGTACAGGAGAGGAGTGTGGAGGGTATGCCAGTGAGCAGTATGTACAGGAGAGGAGTGCGGAGGGTATGATGGGGGAAGTATGTACAGGAGAGGAGTGTGGAGAGAAAGATAGTTGGCAGTATGTACAGGAGAGGAGTGTGGAGGGTATGACAGTGAGCTCTATGTATAGGAGAGAAGTGTGGAGGGTATGACAGTGGGCACTATGTACAGATGAGGAGGATAAAGGAGTCTGGGAAGGAAAAATGTAAAGGTTTGTAGAAGGATGTTTTGGGACTGCGTAGTGGTTAAGCGGGCCATATATGAATTTAAATTAAGCAGAGACCAGCCATAGTTGATCTATGTATGGGCTAGCTGGTTGTACACAAGTCAATCTATTGATCGACTTGAGTACAACCAGCCTGTCAGGTTTTTCCCAAAACAGTCAGTGCTGCCAGCTATAGTTAGCAACACTGATCATTGTATTCTGTGGGTTGGGAAGGCTCCCCGCTGGCAGAACACAATAACACTGTGGGAATGATTCCCCCATCCACAGGTCATCAGGTGAGAGGGTGTGTGGGGACAGGCTCGGGAGAGAGGTCTGTCAGTAGGGGGGTGTGAGGTGGTCATGGAGGGATATCAATCAGCTGGTGGGGGGAGTAACCAGGAGTGATATCTTTTGGAGTATGGTCTATCATTTGCAGATTGGGAAATGGTCACCTGTGATATAAGTTGAAGGGAGGTGGCTAACATGGGAAGTGGCTGGGGAGTGACCTGGTTGGTGGTAAGTGTGAAATGGATGATGTGTTTCACATTTGCAGTAATGCTTACTGTCCTCTGAAAAGTGATCTGTGGTGTATTGCTTTTCAATGAGTGGTATAGCAGCAGCTGACAGGCATTCATGAGGTGCTACTGCCGCCTCCTTTTTTTTTTTTTTTACATTGCTGAATGACAGTTTTTTCATTGTTGGACTATGCTGCTACTGCGTGCGAGTTTGACAGGCGGTGCTGCCTGTCAAACTCTGCAGGCTCCAAGCTGTCCATTGAGCTCAGTGGCTCTGACAAGAAGTGAGAAGAGTTACTGTGAGCTCATCCTCTCAGTCTGCTGCAAACAGAGTGTGCCAGCTTGTATTTAAACTGGCTGCTCTGTATGTAGCTTCTGACAGGCTGCGCAAGGAGCCCCGTATTTCCAGGACCATAGGTGATAGGAGCCCCAAATTTTGGCCAGTGGTGGGGTAGACCTTCAGCTATCTATGTGACCCCTGGTCGCTGAGACACGACTTTTGAAGTCAATCGTTTTTTGGGGGTGATTTTTTTTTTTTTTTTTTTTTTAATGGGCCTATCTTAAAGTAAGGGGCCTGGAGCTGCAGCTCCAATAGCCCCTATGTTAATCCGGCCCTGCAAGAGGGAGAGAACCCTATTTGTAGCAAGTCTCAAGCTTGTATTTTTGTAAAATAACTTTTTATTTTCAGATCAACACCTGACATAGCATGTCCAACAAGTGAAAATCATGTAAACATCGACCACGCAGGGTCGTACAGATGACAACAGTTGGTATATGGGTTGAACAAACACATATATTACCATTTACCGAAAGAAAAGTGCTATTCTAGGGATAACTCTGTGGTGCCCACCTAGGGAGCAGTCAAGAAGCGTCTTAAGCACTATGTGTTCGTGGGATATATAAATAATGCAAGACCAGCCTAACGGCTCCCGTGGGTATACCTCGGGTGGGGAGCCCTTTGGGGTGAGCAAAATACATAGCCCAGCGGCCCACGGCCGGGGCAGGAGGGGGGGCTCGAGGCCTCCATCAACTACCCCCTGCCCCCACGCGAGCCACCGCGGCCACAAAGCAGTGGTTTGTTCATGTGGAATTTGCCGGACTCCCCCAGCAGGTTTCGGGTCTATGTTAATCATCCTTTAACTAGTTATCTCTCATGAGTTTCCCTAGAAGTTATAATAAATAAACAATAATAAATGGTGAAACATAATAATAATAAAAAGAAAAAAAAATTAAGAGAGGGGGGTGAAACAGTGAGGGGGAAGAAGAAGGGTAGGAGAGGAAAAGGGGGAGATAGAGAGGGGAGAAGGGTTGGGTCAGGTTACCTGCGAATGATGGTACGCTTCCTCTGCGTCCGCAACGGACCCCCCGGAGCTGGATTCGGCGCTCCACAAGTAAATTTAGCTGGACTGAGTTTTTGCTAACCTAAGTTCTCTAAGTGCGGGATCTGCCAGTTCCAACAATGCAACGTCTAAACTAGAGGGCACTTTGGTAGGGTCTGAAGTGTATTCGGTCCATGACGCCCAGGTGTCATGGAATCGGTCTTTGTGGCCTTTATTAGTCGCCACCTAATCCCCGGCCTCCCGGATCTCACTCACTTTTCTGATCCACTCAGCACGTGTGGGGATCGTGGGTTTCTTCCAATAGATTGGAATCATGCACCTGGCCGCGTTCAACAAGTGCGGCAGCACACTTTTCTTATATTTACGTAGTGAGATCGGGGGAACCTGCCGAAGAAAGTGGGTCGGGGAAAAAGGGACATCTATCTCTGTCACTATTTTGATTTGGTTTCGTATGTCTTCCCAGAAGGATTTAATCGGGGGGCAATCCCACCATATATGTTTCAATGTACCCCTCTGTCTGCATCCTCTCCAGCACAACTCGGATGTGGAAGGGTAAAAGTGAGCCAAGTCCGCCGATACCCTATACCATCGGGACAGTAGCTTAAAGTTTGTTTCCTGGGTTTTGGACTCTATCGAGGATGAGTGGGTAAGATGATATAAGTGTGTTAAGTCTGTCTGTGCAAAAACCAAGCCTAGGTCATTTTCCCAGCGTCTAATATAGGCAGGTGTAGTATGAGGGAGCGCCGAGCCTAGTAATTTATATAGTTCCGAGACCAAATGCAGTTGTAGGTTCCTCTGCAATGAAAAGTTGCTCAAAGTGGGTGAGAAACGAGGGGTCCTTAATCGTATGACCGTGTAGTTGGAAGAAATGGTGTAGCTGTCTATACTTCCAGAAGTTCATTGGTGCGCCCTGTCGGCCTATAAGCAGAGTTTCATATCTCAGGAGTTTACCGTCTTTCATAAGTTTACCACAGCTGGCGTCTCCACCCTCTACCCACGATTTAAATAAGCCCATTTGTTCCCCCGGGGGGAACCATAGGAAACCCCCCAGTGGGGCCAGCGGGGACACTGGAGGGACCAATTTTAACAGCGGGTTAATCTTATCCCAGATCGACAGTACCTGGGTTGTCAAGGGGGACGTCGTCTCCGACAGTCCTCTATGCTCTCGGGACAACCAGGGAGCATATGATAAATGTCTACCGGCTAGACACTTCTCTAAAGGTATCCATAGTTTAGAGCGGGTATGGAAACGCCAGTTGAGCATCCTCTGTAAAGCTATGGCCCAGTAGTATCGTCTAACGTCTGGAAGGCCCAGGCCTCCATTCTGTTTCGAGCGTCGAAGAACCCGTAGGGCTATCCTAGGTTTACGTGCATTCCATATAAAATCTGACAGTAGGCTAGATATCTTGTCGAAGAAAGGTCGGGGTAGGCGAATTGGTAGCATCTGTAAAAAGAATAGGATGCGTGGTAGAATGTTCATTTTTATTATATTCACTCTACCTAACCATGTAAAGGCCGTCTGCGTCCATTGGGAGAGGTCTTTTTTAACCATAGCTAACAATGGGAGGTAATTTGCGGTATATAGGCTATTATAGCCATCTGTGAGTTGAACACCGAGATACCGAATGGCCGACGTGACCCAGGTGAAGGGGAAGACGGATTTAAGGCTCGTGGCTAGTTGGGGTGTCAGGCAAATGGGGAGGATTTCTGACTTTGAAAATTTAATTTTAAAATTCGAGAGAGACCCAAAGAGCTTCAGTTCCTTCATCAAGTTGGGCAATGAAAGCAGGGGATCTGATACATGGAACAGGACATCGTCGGCATATGCCGAGAGTTTATGTTCTGTGTTACCAACTGTAAGACTTTTAATGTCCGGGCTATCGCGTATTGTGCGGAGGAATGGCTGCAGCACTAAGGCAAACAGAAGTGGTGAGAGAGGACACCCCTGTCTCGTGCCATTTCTGATGGGGAAGCGAGCTGAAAGGTTCCCATTTACCTTGACCTGTGCGCAAGGTGTAGAGTATAAGGCCATAATGGAGGATAACATTCTCTGACCTATCCGCAGCGATCAGAGCACTTCTGTCAAGTAGGACCAATCAATGCGATCAAACGCTTTTTTCAGCATCCGTTGACAGTATAAGATAAGGCTGTGGTTCGGGGCGGGTACAAGCCCAGTGGCTGAGGTGCACCGCCCTAATAGAGTTGTCTCTGGCTTCTCTACCCGTTATGAATCCCGTTTGGTCTGGGTGGACAATGTCAGGGATAAGATATTTAAGTCTGTTTGCCAATATTTTCGCTAAAATTTTAATGTCCAGGTTAAGGAGGGAGATTGGCCGGTAGCTCGGGGAGACGGTGGGATCCTTGCCCTCTTTCGGGATCACAGTGATGTGGGCCAGAAGGGCCTCTGATGGGATAATTCCTCCATCTGCTATATAATTAAAGTATTTGCACATGGGAGTTTCCAGGTGAGTCAGAAAGGCTTTATAGTATGCCTTAGTGAACCCATCAGGTCCAGGGCTCTTCCGATTGGGCAAGGACTTCACCGTGGCACGAAGCTCATTTAGGGTAATTGGGGCATCTAGGTCTGAGGATTGCTCGTCTGTGAGTGCCGGTAGTCTAGCTGCAGTCAGGTAATCTCGGATCGCGCTTTGTCTAGTGTCTCGTGAAGCGGGGGGGAGGTCGTAGTCTAGGTTGTATAATTTGGCATAATAAGCTCGGAATTCTGCAGCAATTTTAGAAGAGTGCAGAATCGGGGTCCCTGAAGCATCATGTAGTTTATGTATGTATGTCTGAGCGTGACGCTTCTGAAGGGCATGAGCCAACATGCGACCACACTTGTTTCCGTGTCCATAGTATTTATGTGCTATGAATCGGAACTGTTTGCGGGTTTGGCGATCAAGTAGGCATAGGAACAGTTCACGTAGCTCTGTCAGTTCTTTCAGTGCCTCTGGGCTTCCGTTAGCTTTGTGTCGGAGTTCTGCCTTCGGAAGCTCAGTGTGCACTCTCAGAAAATCTGCTTGTCGTATCTTTTTAAGTCTACAACCCTGGGAAATTATTGCACCCCGAACCACAGTCTTGTGGGCCTCCCAAACCATCCCTTCATTTTGTTCGCCTATTGGATTCTCCCTAAAATAATGAATTAGGGTGTCTGCGACTTCAGCCATCACTACCGCATCATCTAATAAATTCTCATTAAGTCGCCAAGTCCATATTCCGCGCATGCCTGATGGCAAGGTAAAAGCCATCGTTACTGGGGCGTGGTCAGAGATGGAAATGGAGCCAATGTCCGCTGACTGAAGAAGTTCGAGAATATTTCGATCTACATAGATGTGGTCAATTCGTGTGTATACGTCATGTACTTTAGAGTAATAGCTAAAGTCACGGTCTAGTGGTCTAAGTGTCCGCCAACTGTCAGTAAGTAGGTGGGACTGAATAGTCTTGCGGAAATGTTTCAAAAATGCGTAGGAGTGTGGGGGCCTCGTATGGGATATGTCTAACATTGGGTCAGGGCTTATGTTAAAGTCGCCCCCTGGGACTAGGAAGCCTTCTCTAAAATCTGCCAGGCGGTCTAGTGTATTATCTATAAAGGTGAGTTGATCAGCATTCGGAGCATAAATGGTCGCGAATGTGTATTTCTGACCAGCAATACTGCCTTTTAAGAAGACATATCTCCCCAAGGGATCCGCCTTGTGGTCTGAAGGTTGAAAGGGACATGTCTTATGTATAGCGATAGCTGTCCCCTTGGATTTAGGGGTCTGAGATGTGCTAATAAACCATTGAAAAGGTGAGTGGGCAATTTGGGAAGAGATTTTGGCGTAAAGTGGGTTTCCTGGAGGAAAACCACTTGAGTCTTCAGACGTTTTAATTCCCCCCAAAGCTTATTACGTTTGTGTGGGGAGCAAAGGCCCCGTACATTATATGTACTTACCCGTAAAGAAGCCATGGGGTGATACGTAGATGTTCGAGGAGTGTAGATTTGCGGAGGGTCCGTTGCAGACAGCAGGACGAAGCAACCTGTATTGAGGGGGGAAGGGAAAGAGTAGGTAAGAAGAGAAGGGAGAGAAAACAAAACATGTATGAGGTAAGAAATAAAAACAGAGGTACAACCTTCAAAACAGCATGGATGATAGCATCCAAGCATATGTAACGACTACTAAGGGTCGTGCCGAGAAGCCCCCCCCTGAGAAGGGGAGGGGGTCCAGACCACGACCCCAGATCCCAATAGGGATCGATACCCATAAAAAACAGGGCGGCCTACTGGGGGGTATGTGTGCCGTCTTAGGGAGAAGGTGAGGGGGCCTCCGTCTCCGCCCACCGCATCTAACATGGTGCGATTATACATGGAGAAAGTAGAGGAGCCCTAGAGACTCTAAAACATTAAAGTCTACAGGTAGCCTTGCGGCTAATGTTAAGGGGAAAGTCCAAGTGCAGTGTGCAAAAATGAAGAAAAAGGAAACATATGGAGATAAAAATCTCAACAACAATTCGTTTAGCCCAGAGGAGTGCATTTACTAGTTCCCAGATAAGGACGGTCCCAGTGAGGACTCTGAGAGAGGTCGCCTGCGATTTCTCCTGCGGTTTTGGTTCCTGGCGGGTTGCCACGGCTGGTAAGTGGGTAGCTTAGCAGATCCTAATTCTGAGGAACATCTCCAATCAGGAAAGTCTACCGGATCTAAGTCCAGGGAGGTCAGGAAATGCGGGAGGTCGTCTTTGTTGCGAAGGGTCACGGTTCTACCATCTTTGGTGACTTGAAGGCTAAAAGGGAAACCCCAGCGATACACTAGGCCTGCATCTTGGATAGCTGTTAGGAGAGGACGTAGTGCTCTACGTTGCATGAGGGTGTGTCTCGAAATGTCCTGGTAAAAAGCCAAGTGTGCACCATCAAAATCAAAATAGGGTTTCCCTCTCATTTTCTGCATAATGCGGTCTTTTATCGTATATTTATGTAATTTACAGATGATGTCTCTTGGGTTGTTTCCATCTTGAGATGGGAGTTTCAGGGCCCTGTGTGCGTGGTCTATTTCAATCGTAGCAGTGGCAGGCAATCCCAGAATTTCTTTAAAGACTCCTTCCAGAGTGGGAATAATGTCTCTGGCGCCGGTGGCTTCAGGCAGGCCCCGTATCCTGATGTTCGCCCTTCGGCTACGGTTCTCTGTGTCATCTAACTGACATAACAGGGCCTCAATCTGGTGCCCCTGCATGTTGCATTTATCTTGAAGCATGGAGATGACAGGGAGAGTTTCCTCAAATTTTTGCTCCAGGGATTCGAGCCTGCCTCCTAGGTGAGTTGTGTCAGCTTTGAGCTGTGCAATGTCCTCCTTGAAAGCTTTTTCTACCCTGTCAGCAAAGCGTTCAAGATCAGCTTTCGTGGGTAGGGACATGATATGGTGCCTGATATCTGCGTCTGCCAGGGGGTCTAGGTCAGCAGATTCACCGTCTTGGGAATTGGGGGAGCCCGGGGTAATCAGGGGGGCCGAGTCACTCACTGACCCTGGAGATGGTATGGAGGATTCGTCCAGCTGCTGTGACTGGCTGGCGGTGATCTTTGCAGTCTTGTTTGCACGCTGTGTCTTCCCGGTCAGCGTCATCTTGGAAGGCTCGCGGCCTCTCCCGTTCTGCCCAGGGTAGAAAGATTCCAGCTGGGATTGCCGTGATCGGTCAGTCCATTGTGCCTGGGAGGATGCCCGATGTCTCAGGGACATAATTTGCTGTAAGAGCGGGTATTTTCTCCGCTGTGGAGCTGTAAAGGTGCGGCGGTGGGACAGAGCTGAGAAGGCACACGTCCTCACTCCTCCATGGTCAGGACACGCCCCCCCTCAAGCTTGTATTAAACACAACTCCTCCACTACTGGAGCAGTGGTGTGTCGACCTATTTGGGGGAGTGACTGCAAGTAGCTGCAAGGAAGTGCTCCTGACCCAGCCCGCCCAGCCCAGCCTCGCTTGGGTCTGAAATATTAGGGTCTAGGTCGGCCCCCTACCCGACCCCTAGCCCCCCCAACCACAGGGGTGGGGCATTGGGGGCCCAGGCCGGAGCACCGCCCCAAACCTCCCTTACCCCTCACTCAACATTTCAATGTCTTGAACACATCCCCTCCGGGGACAAAAGGTCGAGCCTCTCTTATCTCTGTCAAGGAGAGTCTATGAGTCCTGGGGTCTCAGGAGAATGCTCCCAGCTTGCCCGCCTCTCTCACAAACCATCATTCCACCTTGGGAGCGAGAGGTCATCCCACAACCAACTTTCACATCCCCTTATACTAAAGACAGGGGTTGCCCATGGAGGCCACCGGAGGGGGGGTCAGCAGTAGCCAATCAATTCAATGCAACTTTTAGATTGATAGAAACATGCATGTCTTTGTTGTGAAGGAAGGTTTTTCTCGGGTGTCGGCAGAGCAACCAGAGAAAACAGCTCTTGCCACTCAAATGGGTCCCTCTCTGTATTTTGATGTCCGGACAGCCCCATTGTGTCCCTCCTTGCACTAGAGACATACGTGTCTGGTTCGGCTTAGCGGGGGTATGCACTGTACTCTGATGTCTGTTTGTCTCTTCAGAGCTAGAGCGAGTTGGTGAATCCTTTAGCGGGGGGAGTCAAAGGGTGCTTGTAGCATAACCATCTGCAATGCCCTATGTTTCAGAAAACCCCCCTCAGTTTTCGGCTCTATGTAAGTCTGTCTGGAGACAATCTAGGGACGTAGGGCAGCCAGGGTTTTCAGAAAGGGAGTTAGACAGTGTTCGTAGGTTGCAAATGCAGGGTGCGTTTCTGGTCTGGTTCGGTGGGTCATTGGTAAAGTAAAAGTATTCTTAGCGGGTAGGTGTGGAAAGTCAGATATGGGTACTCACAGTTGTTTGTCGGCCTCGGTCATTACTCTAGGACTCCCGTGTCTCGTCCAGTGTCCATGCTCTTGATCTCCGGCATTGTCGCGGCTGTCTGGGTAGGGAGGTGCTTCTCGATGTCCCTGGACCCGATCGGCCACCTGACTGTGGAATGAAGGTGAGACAATTTTGCATCCTGATGGGAGCCACGTCCAAGAACCTAAATAGATCTGGCAGGTCCCTCAGCGATCGCAGATTAAAGGTGCGCTGATCCCTCTTAAAGAGGACTGACAGAGGGTAACCCCACCGGTATGTTACTGACTGCTGGCAGGCTAAGTCCAGGATGGGGCGAAGTATAACTCTCCTCTGCAAGGTGGCCCTGGAGATGTCAGGCAGGATCTTTACTTGTGCCCCGTCAAAGTCCACTGTTCCAGCTTCAGAATAACCTTTATTTATTTTTTTTATGGTGATCTACTTTTTTTATCTCAAGATTTCCTGAATTTTTTTTTATAGTTATCTCCATAAAATATTTTTTGTAATTTTGTGTGTCAAATTACCACAACACTATTATTATCGTGTATTTTTTAACCTCAAAGAGGTTGGTTGGTGTTGGTGTCCCTTGTTAATTTGACATCGTGTTTTTGAACTGTACCTGCCTACTCACAAACAAACTGTCCTTTTTGAAGTAAAACACATAGCTAAGTATTTGTCAAAACAAAAATTTAAAATTTATTAGGGGTCATAACAAAATAAAGAGGAAGGCCACGCTGGAGAAACAGTTGAAATTGGTGAAGCCTTTGTACTCCAGGGCAGACATCAATTAGTTGACAGGCAAAATTGGTAGCCTGGGGAGTCCATTTAATAGGGAGCACAATCCGGTCCAGGACTAAAAGAGATCGGGAGCAGCAGCAGATGACATATATGTCCCGAGGCTGTGGTCTTACAACAGCCTGCGTCTTTTACCAGACCACACCAAACCCAGGCCATCACTCTCAAGACTTCCTTGAACGCTTCCTTCCAGGCTGTGGCTGTGATGTTGGAGGAGTTGCTGGAGATGGTCGAGGAGTCATATGGTCCAACTCACAGACGTGGCTTTTATTGGTGAGTTGGCCCCTTACCCCCTTATTTAGGGCCTGCAGTATGACCTCCTCACAGATGAGGTGTTGGCCCTCCTCCATTACTTGCATTTTACTGGCCGTCATACACCCAAAGGCCTCGTGGACATTACGGGTGTTTATGAGGACCGCAGTAGCCTGCCGAATCAAAGCAGTCGCTGACTCCTCCAGGTTCCTCGCCTTCTTGGTCCTTTTTGTTGGAAGGCGGAGGGGAGGAACCTGGGATTCGGTCAGGCTACTGGGCATGGCCACCCCCTGGCTGCCACTTTCCAGGACCACCTCCTGACTACCACTTTCCACGGCCTCCTCCTGGCTGCCACTTTCCTGTGTATGAAAATAGTACATAGTTTTCGTTTTTTGGTCATCAATCACACACAATTTTGAGCTCATGACTATTGCAAATTGAATGTTAACAAATAGAAAAGACTATCATTCTGACCCCAGCATTTTTCATTCTTGTCTCAATCATTTTTGGCTACTACTGTCTATTGATATGTAAACCACTTTGTTATATCAGAAATCAGTGATCAATAATAACATCTAGTTAACATCATTAATTTTTTGACAAGAAATATGTTGAACAATGCTATACCTGGCTCAAGCTGGGCTCCTCCACATCTTCCTGGGTGGAAGGCCCAGGTTGTAGGTCAGAAGATTCAGCTGAGGTGAAAGGAAGAGTGGAAGGAAGTGTGGAAGGAAGGGTTGAGAGTGATTGCCTGGGTTTACTCTGGTCTGACAAAAACCGCAGTCTGTCGTAGTACCAGAGCCTGGGGACATAAATGTTATCTGCTGCTGCTCCTGATCTCATGGAATCCTGGACCTTCTTGCTCTCCGTATTATATGTGCTCCTCAGGCCACCAATTTTGCACTTCAAATAGGTGATATCTGCTGTGGGAAGCAAAAATGGAAGCCAGTTCCTTAAGAAGTGGGCAACTTCTTAAGTGGAATACAATGACACATTTTTGTCAACCACCATAAGGATAACTGTGTTGCCTTGGGAGTTGGGCAAATCCACAATGAAATCCATAGACAGGTGGGTCCAGGGCCTCTCTCCATTGGGTATGGGTTGTAGGAGGCCCACTGGAAGGTGTCGTGGAGTCTTACTCTGAGCACACACGGAACAGGCAGCTACGAAGGCAGTTACATCAGCACGTAGACTAGGCCACCAGAATTGTTGGGAAATGGCCCAAACGAGTTGATTTTTTACCAGGGTGGCCGGCTGCCTTGGGAGAATGGTAAATCTGGAGCACGGCAGTATGGAGACACTCCGGGACAAAGCAGCGGTCACTAGGTTTCTCAGGAGGAGCATTGACCTGAGCAGCAAGAATTTTGTCACCCAAAGGAGAAGTAAGACTGTTGCGAACCGTAGCCAGAATACAATCAGGAGGAATCATAGGAACCGGAACCGACTCCAACTTGGAAGTGGAGGAAAATTGTCGTGACAAGGCGTCAGCCCTTACATTCTTAGTACCGTGTAAGAATGAGACAATGTAATTGAAACTTGACAAAAAAAGAGCCCATCACGCCCTTCTGAGAGAGAGGCGTTTAGCCTCAGTCAAGAATGTGAGATTCTTATGGTCAGCAAGAATGAGAACCGACACAGTGGTATCTTCGAGGAGATGTCTCCATTCTTCCAGGGCTAAAATGATTGCCAACAGCTCTTTGTCACCAATCTCGTAATTGCACTCGGCAGGTAGCCACAAGGATGCATAGCACTCTCTGATGTAGGACGTTGAAACAGAAGGGCGCCAACACCAGTCTCAGAAGCATCAACCTCAAGGATAAAAGGTAACGTAGGATCAGGATGTGCCAACACAGGAGCAGAAACAAAGGCAGGCCTTGAGACTTTCAAAGGCCTTAATGGACTCTGGAGACCAACTCTGTGGGTTACCGTTCTTTCTGGTCATATCGGTCAGGGACTTGACCAGAGACGAGAAGTTACGAATAAACCTCCGATAATAGTTGGCAAAACCCAGGAAACACTGCAGAGGACGTAACCCCATGGGCCACTGTAGGACTGCTGAAAGTTTCACTGGGTCCATCGAAAAACCAGCAGTGGAAATGACATAGCCCAGGAATTTAACCTGTTCCCGATGGAACTCACACTTCTCCAGTTTACAATAGAAATTGTTCTCTCTTATTTTCTGAAGCACATAACAGACATCTGTGTGGTGGCTCTCAGGGGACTTGGAAAATATGAGGATATCATCGAGACAAACCACCACACATAACTGCAACAAATCTCAGAGGACATCGTTAATAAATTCCTGGAAAACCGCCGCGGCCTTACAAAGGCCAAAAGGCATTTTATACTCAAAATGGCCTGTTCTGGTATTAAACGCAGTTTTCCACTCATCCCCCCTCTTAATCCTCATGAGATTGTAATCCCCTCTCAGATCAAGCTTAGTGAAAACTGTTGCTCCCTTGAGGCGGTCAAATAACTCTGTAATCAACGGGATTGGGTAGGCATTCTTAATCGTAAAACAATTGAGACCCCTACAATCAATACAAGGTCTCAGTTCACTGCTCTTCATCTTCACAAAGAAGAAACCACCACCAGCAGGAGACAGGGATTTGAAACCCTGAGAAAGTGCTTCTGCAACATACTCCTCCATGGCTTTATCCTCCAAGACCGACAAAGGGTAAACCCGGCCATGAGGGGGAGTGGCACCAGGTTGAAGGTCAATTGTGCAATCATAATGGAGAAAATGAGAGAATATTGCCCCAGGGATTTTTTGGGTGGGGGGAGGGAGGTGAGTAAATATGCAAAGTATTTGGTTGGTATAGAGTGACTAATAAGTGTTGATAGTAAAAAATATATACTTTATTCAAAAAATTACACAAAATGTTAGGTTAAAAACAATAGATCGCTCATACAGATCTTTCACTAACATCATGTTATTGTGGGTACTCAAAACAGAACTACATACAGGCATGATATATTAAAGACCCAACATGTTTCAGAACATTATATGTATAATTCCTTCTTCAGGGGTTTTCTGTGAAGATACACTGTATGATCTAAAGAGTATGCATGGATAAAATATACCAATCAATATTACAGATATAGGTCAATTATATTATAATAATGAGAGTAGCGAGCAAGAGTTTTGGGAGAGAGGAACAGAACAAAAGAGACAATCAGTAATAATACAGATAAACGGGTGAAAAAGGCTTACTAATGCACGCAGCTGTAATCGTATCTCAGACCAATGCTGAATGGTAGTTCAGCAGATGATACTTCCAGCTCCGATCTCCATAACGCCAGTATAGGATTACCTCTTTAGAGATGGAACAATATATAGATATAGGCATCCGATGTGGGATGGTTGGAGTATGTATACGATTACTTCAATATGCTTGGATGGATAGCAGCATCACACTATATGCGCACTGGGCACAGCAAGCCAGCAGAGTCCACAAGGAGCAGCACAAAACGAAGAAAGAGGGTGCAGGTCCCTAGATGTAAATATGTAATATAGTATGTAGTATGAGATTAACTAAAAAATCAAACTGTACTTTATATCATAGATAGCAGCTGACTAAGTAAAAAAACATGGAGGAGATGAGGAGAGAAAAGGAAAAGGCCAATGTGTGTAATAATGAGCGCAGTAAGAGAGTTACTTGATTACCTCCTTGCTGACACTTGTCAGCTGTTGGAGGTATGCCGCCATATTCGTTCTGTTGGTGCACCTTCCTCCTCCCTCTCCACTCCTACTCATGTCACTAACATCTGAGACTCCCTGCCCCTACCTGGCGGGGCCTCCTCCTAATCAGCTGCTATTTAAATCTGGGTCTGTCAGCAACTTTTTGCTGCACACCCAGACTCCATATCTGAAAACGAGGATATCCCAATGTTGATCTAAGCACAAGTGAGTTCTAAATCTTTGGTCTTTGTATTGGCATTATTCACTCCTCAATAATTTTGGTATATACAGCAATACTTTATGCTATTACAGATACGCTGCTTGGACACTATGTGTGTGCAGCAATCAAATCATTGCTGCACCTACCTCATTCCACCTTAATGATGGAACGTGCCTCCTGCTACGATGTCTCAGTCTATACATGAATGTTTTTTTTTGTCAGTGTATAGATAATTCATCATAGCTTACGAACTGGATATTCATTCCACAACTATCTTATATTGAGTAACTCTCTTACTGCGCTAATTTTTACACACATTGGCCTTTTCCTTTTCTCTCCTGATCTCCTCCATGTTTTTTCACTTAGTCAGCTGCTATCTATGATATAAAGTACAGTCTGATTTTTTTAGTTAATCTCATAATACATACTATATTACATATTTACATCTAGGGACCTGCACCCTCTTTCTTCGTTTTGTGCTGCTCCTTGTGGACTCCGCTGGCTTGCTGTGCCCAGTGCACATATAGTGTGATGCTGCTATCCATCCAAGCATATTGAAGTAATCGCATACATACTCCAACCATCCCACATCAGATGCCTATATCTATATATTGTTCCATCTCTAAAGAGGTAATCCTATACTGGCGTTATGGAGATCGGAGCTGGAAGTATCATCTGCTGAACTACCATTCACCATTGGTCTGAGATACGATTACATCTGCGTGCATTAGTAAGCCTTTTTCACCCGTTTATCTGTATTATTACTGATTGTCTCTTTTGTTCTGTTCCTCTCTCCCAAAACTCTTGCTCTCTACTCTCATTATCACTTTATTATAATATAATTGACCTATATCTGTAATATTGATTGGTATATTTTATCCATGCATCCTCTTTAGATCATACAGTGTATCTTCACAGAAAACCCCTGAAGAAGGAATTATACTTGTAATGTTCCGAAACATGTTTGGTCTTTAATATATCATGCCTGTATGTACTTCTGTTTTGAGTACCCACAATAACATGTTAGTGAAAGATCTGTATGAGCTATCTATTGTTTTTAACCTAACTTTTTGTGTAATTTTTTGAATAAAGTATATATTTTTTACTATAAACACTTATTAGTCACTCCATACCAACCAAATACTTTGCATATTTACTCACTTCCCTCCCCCCCACCCAAAAAATCCCTGGGGGCAATATTCTCTCATTTTCTCCATTATCATTTTTGGGATGTGGTGAGGGGTCGAATATACTCAGATTAAACCAATCAATATATTCGGTAGTCTGCCATTCTATTAATCATTATTATTTGGGTAGAAGATACCCAGAGGGTCTTCCCCCTATCTTTTTTGCCCCTTTCCCCCCTTTTCAGTACTACCAATAATATCCTTATTTGAGTACAAAATTCTAACCAGTTATGGCAGAATTTATCGGGCAAGCTTGGGTCGCCTTTGCGAATAACCTTCAGAAAGAATACGGACAAAATTAATCAAAAGACTCAGAACTCTTGTTTTTGTTCTTCAGTCTCACCAAATGGCTAGAAAATAAATCTTCACTGTACTGGCATTCCAGAACCTTTGAAGAGTACATCAAAGAACATCTGAACCCTCTAGGCCTTAGGGTCCAGATCTTCCCATCCTTTGACAAAATCGATGCTACTTTTAGGATGGCATGGGAAAAGAATCTAAAATCATGTTCTAGCCAAATGATGAATTTGCTTATTGAAGAATACAAAAAACAACTGGTAGACATTGACAAGAACACTGAGAAGCTGTATTCTCAGATCAATGCATTTAATGCTCATCCCTCCTTTTCAGAGCTTAATGATAAACTGAAAACACATATTGAGGCCTTTAACAAGAACATCCTTGCTAAAAAAGAAAATAAATTTTTGCGTGACAAGCAGGCCTTTCATGAAGGCCGAGCCTACAAATGGCACCAACAGACTACAAATAGAACATACGAACGATACCAAGTACAACACGGCTACCAATCAGATTATTCTGATACTTCATCTATGGCCTCTAATGTATCTCAATCCTTATCCAAAGGAACAAAACGTACAAGAAAACCAAAAAGACATAGGGATGGAGACAGCTCCGAGGGGAGACCTAAACGTAGTCAAGGAAATCGCACACGTAAAACCCCCATCAAACTGCCCATGTCAACCACACAACCAATGAACAACACATCCGGTCCAACTCACCCTAGACCTAATATCAAAGAAACTGTATCCTCCATGCATGTTAGAATTCCTAGTTTGTTTCAGCCAAAAAACGTGGGTTCTCCCCTGGCTCCTCCAGTATAGAATCTACCACGTCCCATGCAACTTCTCAATATAACATTATCAATCTTTCCCCCTACCCCCTTACAGCCGATGAAATTTCCGTACTTTCTAGGGGACTTACGTTTTGTCCTAACCGTAAGATCGATAAGTTCGAAAACGATTAAAGACCTACATCTGTTCACACGTAAGCTTCAGCTACAGAGCATGTTTGACAATACCAATGTAGACTCAAGTACCTTTCGATCCCTTAAAGAACATCAAGCTCTAACTGATTTGAATGCACTCCTGGAAGAAAGTGACACTCGAGATCTTATCGACATTATCGATTTAGAGTCTCTGTTAAACCAACCCACTACCTCTTCAGGAACTGTATCCTCTACACTAAAGAAAAAATCTGATCTCTATTCCCCAGCTAGTGCTAATCAGGGCATATCTACTTTCCTGAAACTAATTACTCAGGATATAAAAAGTATTAACACCGCCACGAGTTCACTTGATAATTTAACAACTAAGGAAAAACAAGCCCTTCATGAACTCTCTAACAACCCCAATTTGGTCATTAAACCCTCAGATAAGGGTGGAAATATTGTGCTAATGAGTAATGACAAATACATGGCAATGTGCATGAAAATACTCAACAACACTGATTGGTATAGACCCATCGATTTTGAAACTATTGCGCGGTTCAACGAGGAGTTTTATATCCTTGTCGACAGAGCACTTAATAACAACATAATTTCCAACCAACTATGGAAATTTGTCGTACGGCATTCCCAGTTATTCCCACGTTCTATTCCCTCCCTAAGCTTCATAAAACTAAAACAGACCCTCCAGGTAGACCTATTGTGTCAGGTAATGGTTCCATCACTGAGAACCTCTCTAAAGTGGTGGATGAACATCTGAGACCATTGGTGTCTTCTTTGCCATCATACATAAGAGACACGATCCACCTACTTCAAACTGTTGACGGTGTCCAAATAACTGACCAAATGATCTTGGTCTCTATTGATGTAGAAACACTCTACAGCTCTATACCCCACAGTAAGGGCTTAGCCTGTATTCAAAGAATCTTGGCACAAACCATTCCCACAGAAAAACCATTTAATGAATTCATATTGTTGGCACTCGACTTCATACTCCGACATAACGTCTTTGGTTTTTATGGCCAATACTTCCTCCAGGTGCAGGGCGTAGCCATGGGCACTTGTTGTGCTCCTGGCTATGCCAATCTGTACCTGGGGGAATGGGAAAGATCTTTATTCGATGACGAGGATCTCTCGATGTACCTGTGCCACATCTTTATGTGGCGCAGGTACATCGATGACATCTTCATCTTATGGGAGGGACCAATTGATTTACTCCACACTTTTTTAGCCATCCTAAATAATAACGAATTTAACTTAAAATTCATGATGACCTATGATTATACATCCATAACGTTTTTGGATGTTGAGATATTTAAGGATCCTAACCATTCATTGGCCTGTAAACTGCACCACAAACCAACATCAGGCAATAATACATTCTGACAGCTTCCACCCTAGATCATTAATTAATTCTATCCCGTTTAGTCAGTTTGTCAGGATCAAACGCAACTGCTCCAACAATGATGATTTTCTGAGAGAAGCTAAGGCCCTGAAAAATCGCCTTTTGGACAGAGGATACAGCCATAGATGCTTAAAGAGAGCTTTTAATAAAGCCAATAACCGAGATCGACGAGACCTATTACGGTCAAACGACAAACCCCGCTCAAATCCAAATCCCTACACTACGATAATTACAACTTTTTCAAATGAACATGGCGAATTGAGACGGATTCTGACCAAATACTGGCACGTCTTAACTAACGACCCAATAGTGGGCCCCTTTGTGCCTCCAAACCCATTGGTCACCTTCCCACGTACGACATTGGTTGGCGACAGGTTAGTCAAGAGCGAATTCAAAGGACTCACTCGTGAAGACCCATGTAACACTCTAGGTACTTTCCCCTGCGGTTCATGTGGCTACTGCCGATACATTAATACGACTAAAAATCCACGCCTTCCCAACGGTTGGATTTTTTAACCCAAACACTATGCCAACTGTCAGACCACATTTGTTGTGTATTTAATACAATGCGAATGTGGCTGTTACTATGTGGAGAAAACTATCCAAAAATTATGCAAACGCCTATATCGCCACATAGCAGCCATGAAAACAAAAAATCCAGATCTCCCCTGGGGCCGCCATGTAGCATTAGTCCATAATGAACGCTTCCCAAAGGTATCTGTTCTAGTATTATACCGTCTTCACCAAACTCCCAGAGGAGGAGATTTAAACAAATTACTCCTCCAACGGGAAATGAAATGGATCTCAAATTTAATCGCCACCTCACCTCCAGGCCTAAATGAAATACTTAGCTTTAAACCCTTCTTACAGGGCTATACATCAGGGGGATACGAAGGTGATCTATAGATGTATGTGTTATATCACATGTACTCTATGCCTTCATCTTTTTCTAATCCCCCGATTAATCTTGTATAGGACTGATTATTTTCTATAGATTGGGTAATTCTGTATTTGTATTTGTTTCCATAGGCCATCACTATGAACTGCATTAATAGTGTTGCCCATATTGCATTATTGCTGTGAATTACATTTATTGCAGTATGTTTTATACATAATCAGTATTTTTGTCTCTTTTCAGTTTCACTTCCACCTCCGATTTCCTACGCCAGGCTCTGTATTTTGCCTCTTCTTCATTAATCTGTATCATCATAGGTTCGTTTTTCTTTACTAAGTACACGTTCGGTATGGGTAAGTATTATCAGCATCCCTCTCTATTGTGTCACTGGGCTATGCCCTGCGTGATGTCCTCCGGCACGGGTAGGCCCTGCACTTGTTATGTGCGGGGCCTTTCCATAGGCTCCCTGCGCTCCGGGCGGATTCGCTGCCTCGCACATGCACGATGCGGCCACCCCTCGGACTGTTTGGGTACACGCCCCTTTTTCCCGTGTCGGCGGCGCTCCGACATCTGATGTCTCCGCGCCTCTTGATGCGGTGGCGCCGGACGACCTGGCGCTGGGGGAGCAGCACTCGGTGGCTTGATTACCTCCTTGCTGACACTTGTCAGCTGTTGGAGGTATGCCGCCATATTCATTCTGTTGGTGCACCTTCCTCCTCCCTCTCCACTCCTACTCATATCACTAACATCTGAGACTCCCTGCCTCTACCTGGTGGGGCCTCCTCCTAATCAGCTGCTATTTAAATCTGGGTCTGTCAGCAACTTTTTGCTGCACACCCAGACTCCATATCTGAAAACGAGGATATCCCAATGTTGATCTAAGCACAAGTGAGTTCTAAATCTTTGGTCTTTTTATTATCATTATTCACTCCTCAATAATTTTGGTATATACAGCAATACTTTATGCTATTACAGATACGCTGCTTGGACACTATGTGTGTGCAGCAATCAAATCATTGCTGCACCTACCTCATTCCACCTTAATGATAGAACGTGCCTCCTGCTACGATGTCTCAGTCTATACATGAATGTTTTTTTTGTCAGTGTATAGATAATTCATCATAGCTTACGAACTGGATATTCATTCCACAACTATCTTATATTGAGTAACTCTCTTACTGCGCTAATTTTTACACACATTGGCCTTTTCCTTTTCTCTCCTGATCTCCTCCATGTTTTTTCACTTAGTCAGCTGCTATCTATGATATAAAGTACAGTCTGATTTTTTTAGTTAATCTCATACTACATACTATATTACATATTTACATCTAGGGACCTGCACCCTCTTTCTTCGTTTTGTGCTGCTCCTTGTGGACTCCGCTGGCTTGCTGTGCCCAGTGCGCATATAGTGTGATGCTGCTATCCATCCATGCATATTGAAGTAATCGTATACATACTCCAACCATCCCACATTGGATGCCTATATCTATATATTGTTCCAGAGGTAATCCTATACTGGCGTTATGGAGATCGGAGCTGGAAATATCATCTGCTGAACTACCATTCAGCATTGGTCTGAGATACGATTACAGCTGCATGCATTAGTAAGCCTTTTTCACCCGTTTATCTGTATTATTACTGATTGTCTCTTTTGTTCTGTTCCTCTCTCCCAAAACTCTTGCTTTCTACTCTCATTATCACTTTATTATAATATAATTGACCTATATCTGTAATATTGATTGGTATATTTTATCCATGCATCCTCTTTAGATCATACAGTGTATCTTCACAGAAAATCCCTGAAGAAGGAATTATACTTATAATGTTCCGAAACATGTTGGGTCTTTAATATATCATGCCTGTATGTACTTCTGTTTTGAGTACCCACAATAACATGATGTTAGTGAAAGATCTGTATAAGCTATCTATTGTTTTTAACCTAACATTTTGTGTAATTTTTTGAATAAAGTATATATTTTTTACTATAAACACTTATTAGTCACCCCATACCAACCAAATACTTTGCATATTTACTCACCTCCATCCCCCCCACCCAAAAAATCCCTAGGGCAATATTCTCTCATTTTCTCCATTATCATTTTTGTGGTGTGGTGAGGGGTCGAATATACTCAGATTAAACCAATCGATATAGTCGGTAGTCTGCCATTCTATTAATAATTGCGCAGTCATACGGCCCGTGTGGAGGCAAACTATCGGCTTGACCTTTGTCAAAGACATCTCTAATATCACGATACTCCTCTGGCAGGGAGGAGAGTGAAGAGGTACACAGGACCTTGGCTACCTTTCGGAAGCATGTTTCACTGCATTGTGGTGACCAGAAGAGAACCTCAGCACGGAGCCAATCAAAAGAGGGGTTGTGCCTCTGTAACCAAGGATAACCAATAACCAGTGGAAACTTAGGAGAGGAAATCATTTGGAATTGGATTATCTCATGTTGAAGAGCCCCTACGGCCATGGTCAATGGAACCATCTCCGGAGTCACATGGGCAGGCAGTAGAGGTCTCCCGTCAGGAGCCTCAATGGCAAGTGGAGTGTCACGCAGCTGCAGTGGAATCGAGTGCTTTGATACAAAGGCAGCATCAATGAACAGGCCTGCAGCTCCAGAGTCGATTAGAGCCTGTATCTCGATAGACAACTTAGCCCAATAAAGGGTGACCTAATCCAGGGGCTTATCCTTCTGCATAACTGGGGATGACACAACACCACCTAAGGTCTGTCCATGACAGGACCTCAAGGTTGTTCCATGGACAAGACTTCAAAAAGTGACCTGCCTGGCCACAATAAAGGCACAATCTCCCCCTCCTCCTAAAGGCTCTCTCATCCGCAGAGAGATGCGTGAAGCCCAAGTGCATGGGTTCATCTTCACTGATCGACTCGGTACCAGGAGGCATGGGAGGTGAGGGAGGCACGGGTGGGACTGCAAAGCTCGGAGGCAAATGTACAGGAGGCTTCCGCAAGCGCTCCTTAAAAGAAAGTCTTTCTCTGAGTCTGGAGTCAATGAGGATGGAAAACGAGATCAAGCTCTCCAGCTCAGTGGGTATATCTTGGGCTGCTATCTCATCCTTGATAGAATCTCAGAGACCATGAGAAAAAGCAGCCACGAGGGCCTCATTGTTCTAAGCAACCTCTGCTGCCAGAGTATGGAACTCAATGGTATAGTCAGCAACAGTTCCCGTACTCTGTTTGATGGTCATGAGGCACTTGGCAGCAGAAGCGGAGCATGCGGGAATGTCAAATACCCTTTTAAAGGAGGCCACAAACTCAGGGTAACTCAAGACAACAGGTTTTTGCGTCTCCCATAGAGGGTTAGCCCAGGCCAAGGCTCTCTCAGAAAGCAAAGATATCACGAAACCTACTTTGCTTCTGTTCGTGGGAAACGCCTGGGGCAGCATCTCAAAGTATATCTTCACTTGGTTGAGAAACCCTCTGCATTGAACTGGATCGCCCCCAAATCGCTGGGGAAGCACAGTGGAACCAGACATACCTCTTATAGAGGTAATACTCAAGGCGTGTGCCTGCACAGAGACTGGCGCAGCAGCAGGGATGGCCTGCAACTCAGGTTGTACCAGAGCAGCCACAGTGGGGGATTCCAGGTGAGCTGTGCGACTTGTAACGCCATGGCAAACTGATCCATGCGGTGATCTTGATCATCCAATCTGGAAAGAATATTACCAACAAGTGGATTGACTGTATCTTCTGAGATCATGGCCTTCGCCTACTGTCAGAAACCATGAACTAGACTGAGACAGAAGTACAGTAAAATCACCCTTGTTTATTAATAAAAATAAAAAGGTAAATAGAGTAAGCGTAGTCAAAGCATAGCCAGAGTCCAGTAACCGGATCGGGTAGTCAGCCAAGCCAGAGTTCAGTAACCTGATCGGGTAATCAGCCAAGTCAGAGTTCAGTAATCAGCAAGGCCAGAAGTCAGGGATCCAAGTAGAGGAACAGCACGTTTGATAAGGAGCCAGAAGGGGTGACAGCAAAGCCAGTCTTTAAACAGGAATGCAGGAGATGGTTTCTTGTGATATGACCAAGGTGAAGGCAGAGATCAAGTGACCTGGACGACTTTAAGTATGCAGGACTGACGAGCAGAATCAACAACCGCTGGGTAACTGTGGAGAGAGATGGGAGCTGGCAATTAGCCGACAGCTGAGCGGTCATCTCAGAGAAGGAAGGGCTGAGCCCAGCCCTGACACAATCTCATTTTGTTCTATCATAGGTTACCAGCATTAAATTTCTGAAATCAAAAAATGCCGGATACCGCCAATAAAGGATATAAGTATTAAATGTAAATAATATAGCGGTCTCCTCCATTAGTAGAAATTTAGCAAATACTCTCATATCTACAGTGATAATATAAAGGGGGGTATATTCAATGACAATATGTGTCCTCTTCTATGGAAAGTAGAAATGTCACAGTTGGAGACAGGGAAAGAGTAATGCAAACATCAGATGGTATTATAAAAAACACTGCAAGGACATGTCACTGTTTAACCCCCTCGGCGCCATCGAGTTTAGCAAGAAGATCCATTTGGCTTCCTTCTGCAATAGGGTTTTGTCCCAATCCCCTCTCCTATTGGACATCTCAAGTTTATAGACAACCATGCATTTCAAACCATCAGGTTTTGCCCCATGGTTGTCTCTACAGTAGATTGCCACAGGTGATGTGTCATCTTCAGTAGTTATACTGGAGATGTGTTCACCCATCCTTTTGCAAAATGCTCTTATGGTTTTTCCTACGTAAATTTAAAAAAAGGGCAAATCTGGTATATGACATAGGTTATTGAGCAATTCACAAAGGGTTTTATCCTGTATGTTGTTCTACCAGTAGAGTCCTTTAAAGGTATTTGTCCTCATAACAAATCTACATACAGAGCAAATCCACAAGGGTATATACCCTCTGCATGTGAAGCAAAGGGCAGGGACAGCTGGTTTGTTCTTGTTGTTTTTGTTCTATGGGTATATATGTAGGTGCACATTTAGCTATCATGTTGGGATGGAGGCCCAAGATCTGCTTTAATCTATTATTTAACATGAGCAAATGCCAATGTCTGCCCAATACTTTTTTAGGTAATCCCAATGGGTACCGAAGGTCGTCACTAATCCTATTCTGTCTATAGTGGTTTTATTCAATATTTCCTCATCTTGTTCAAGGCCCAGAGTGATTTCCCTCCTCTTAGACCAAGCTTTTTTCTTTGCCTGTTTTATTATGGAGTTTGGATAACCCCTTTTCCTAAATCTCTGACTTAATTTGTTACTCTCTTTATGAAAATCCTTGATACTAGAGCAATTCCTGCAGATTCTCAAACATTGTCCCACAGGGATCCCTCTAATGAGTGCCATGTATGATGACTGGTGGCGTGAAAGAGTGTATTTCCTGCCGTGGGTTTTTTGAACGTGCTGGTCACAATTTTTGTATTCTCTTTACGGATCAACAGATCCAAGAACTCAATTTGTTCACTGTCCACCTTATAGGTAACAAAAATATTTCTGGTGTTATTATTGAGTTCTTTTATGAATGACTCAGATTGTGACACAGTACCCCTCCACACCACCAGAACATCATCGATAAAGCGTACCCAAAGGACCACATGTTCCTGGAATGCTGGGAGGTTGTATGTATACTTCCTCTCTCTCCCAGCATCCCAAGTGCAAGCACACGTAGGATGGGGCACATGAGGCCCCCATGGCCACTCCCCATTTTTGTCGATAGTATTTCTATGGTTCTATCTTTTCCCATTTTATAGCTCGTATAGCCTCCGTAGTTGCCTCCAAAAATATCTGAAGATATTTGTTGTTAGAGAAACTAGGGAGACGTTGTGACTTATTAGCTAAGCCTGACATGGGAGGTGGATCTAAGATGTCCGAATCTATCTAGGTATTTCTCTCAGCATAATCAATAAGTTGTAATTATTCCATTTCCTTTGACAACTTTGACCCATTGTCATCTTTTGCATCTTTTTTTCCAAAGAACATGAGCTTAAAAATGACCCACCTTAGTGGCAGGGAATGAGTGGACGTGCTGAGTAACGCCCTCCACTCTACACCTCCCCGGGCTACGAGCTAATCTACAACGGCTGTGAGTGAGGCTGATTTGGAACCTCCCAGCACTCCAGCTCTTCAGCCTACTGAGCTTAGTAGAGACATGCCAACACACAGGCAGGCAGCACAACAAGACGGAGGAATAAGATCTTACCTCTCTCCACATGTAGCGGGGACTGGACGCCGATCGGGAAGACAGGAGGAGGAGATGAAAGGTACGGCGGACCTCGGCGGGAGCCGCTCAGTGAGTGGGCGAGATCCAATGAAAACGGATCAGAGAATGATGACGCCGGGTCGTGGTATGCAAACCACAGAGCAAAGATCTCCAGGGCTGGGAAGGGGAAGGACGGCTTACAGAGATGGCAGTACAGTAAACAGCATGGACCCCCCAGGGATAGAGACAGCTCTACAGTCCCCCAGCCGGAGTGGTCTGGGATATGGAGAAACCCCGATGAAAGCACATCCTGGAACAGAGAGAAGGAGAGATGGCCCTTCCAAAGCGCATCAGGACTCTCTGGTACAAGAGCAAAGTGCATTAAAGACCCAAGTGGCTAGTAGTAATGGGGGAGACAGGACAGTATTGAACCTCAGTGAGGAAGTATCCACAAAGGATAGGACTCCCCCAGGGTCGGAGGAAGAAAGTGTGGGGGCTGGTATGGGAAAGAATGTGAATGGACCAGGCTCCCCTGGAGAGGGATCAATAGCACAGACCAAAACCCCTAGCTCTATCCCAATACAATATGGAGATAAACTATCTGTAGGGGCAGGTGGGGGTTTAGAGCTTTTAAGAGACCTTCCCACTAAATCAGATATTCAGGAACTGATATCAGCGGTGGAACAATTGTGTCAACAAGCAGTGGAAAACCTCAGAGAGGATACACGTGTAATTGGTCACAGGGTAGAGTCACTAGAAAATAGTCATGAAGCAGTAGCAGACATTCAAGACACTGTAAAACACCATGAGGAAGCTCTGAATTTCTACAGGGACCAGTTGGATGATTATGAAAATAGGGATCGTAGACAAAATATTCAAATACAAGGACTACCTGAAATGATTCGGTCACCTGACTTGCTCCCAACTGTTCAAAGATTGTTCCGCCAGATAATGGGGGACTCATCACCAGAGAACATTGAGGTGGATAGGGTTCACCGTGTCCCCTCTAATGTAACCCCAAATTCTGAGAAGCCAAGAGATTCCATATGCAAATTACATAAATATACTGTTAAGGAATCAATTATGAAAATAACTCAAAGCAAATCTAAAATTATTTTGGATGGAATACATGTATCTCTGTACCCTGACTTATCACGTAGGACCTTAATGCAACGACAGACTGTTAAACCTCTGTTAGAGGCCCTACGCACAGTAGAAACTAACTATCGATGGGGGTTCCCGTTTAGCCTCACGGCTTCTCGAAATGGCAAGACAGCAACCCTGCACACTAAGGATGATTTGCAGTTGTTTGTAGAGACTTTAGATTTGCCCCCAATTGACTTTGTGGACTGGAGGAGGAATAATTTTATGAACCCCCTACAACGCCCTGCCCAATGGCAACAAATGCCCAACAGATCTCAACGTAGAAATCAATCAAAGGGACATAAGGAAATATGATAGACGTGATGGGGTTCACTTTGTGGGGAGATTGAGATAGAGGGGGGAGTGGGATAGGGGGAAGGGGAACAGGAAAGGGAATGGTCTAAGGATTACATTTTTTAATTTTGTTTTTTTTGTTTTTGTGACGGGAGGGCCTGTGGAACTCAGAATCCCTTGGAAAGTAGGGGATGCCCTTGTTTCAGCTCCCCATACACCTCTTATGTCTAAGTCACCCTGTGCTATCCTGGCACAGGGTGAGTGAGAAAATATATCTTGGATTGCTTAAAATGGGACAGTAATATTTGTCACCAATATCTCCCAGGATATATATGTAAAGACTGTTATTGGTTTGTTTGATTCTGAAATCAACATGTTAATTGAGTGAGCTGATCACATTAGCCTCCAGGACTGGCTAGGAGACAAACAGTCTACTCCTACTATAGTTGTTGATGACTAGGCTGAGGAGGGGGTGAGAACACTGTTTGTATTGTTAATTGTAATTAGCTCCTGCTATTGTGAAAATGTCCTGTGGTTGTACTTATGATAACTTATGATTATGTACTGTGTGAAGCTCAGTGACCACAAGTCTGGGCAAAAGGTCATGTTAGATAATTAGCTCATGTTAATTAGGTTAGGTTTTAGTCACCCTGCTGTATATATATTGTGTGAGATCTCAAAAAAAGAGTTAGTCCATGTTAGCAACTAAGCAAGTCTCGTCTTGTTTTATGCTTGGGAGCAGTTGGAATATCTGATATCTGTATCCAGACTACAAGGAAGTAGTATACTGACGGTAGCACTCAAGTGGAGTGTGGGACGTTCTGTGACATTGGTGGCAAGCAGCGGGATGCTTCCTGCAGTCTGGGACATCCAAACTTCCACCTGGATCCAAGGTCCGGATAGCAGGAGAGGAGAGGATAGGTATAGATACCAGCCGCCATGGAGCAGGAATTCAGAAGGAGGTTGCGAGAGATGCAGATACAGCACAGAGGACCAGTATCAGAGCAGGTCCTGCTGGGATTGTGTGATTCTATTCGCTGCAAACTCTGGAAAGGAGCGCTAGCCCGTGAGCAGCGACACCAGGGAAAAGTTCTCCCCTCCATCCAGGAAAGGTACTGGTCGCAGTACGGATTGCGTGTGCAGTTTTTGGGAAAAAAAACGCACAAGGAGCAGACAGCTGAATTAAGCAGGCTGGTCTGGGCAGAGATGAAGCTGGATGAGAGCTACAGAGCCCTCCGGTGGCATATATCCCAAGCATGTCCCTGGATAGCGGATGACAGCCCAACGGAAGGCTTAAGCTACGGAGGCTTGGGACTGTTGTATGTGAAGCTGACAGGGGACCCTAACTTTGGGAGTGATTTGGAGTGGCGGGTGGACGAAATCATGGATTTCAGAGAAGGGCTACTGAACATTTCGGAAGTGCACTAGGCATAGGAAGATTTGGAGTTTCTGGCCGTTCAGGAATGGGAGCTGGAGATCACCTACAAACGGCTGCTAGACGTTGCTCAGTGCCAGGGCTGGGCTCCCTTTGCCTGGGACTATCAGGAATTACCAGTTGACAACTCTGAAATCCTGGCTGAAAAGTCGGTAATGTGGCAGAGTAATAGTGTGCTTTGCCAACCTGCCCCAGCAGCTATGGAGGCGGAGGTCTTATGGTGCAGCAAGTGCTGACTGACCTTGATGATCCTGTCTCTGCATGGGATGATCTTGGATGGAGGAATGTGCCTGTCCAGCAGCATGCCAGAGAATCGGCAGTGGAAAATCTGGAGATTGCCATCCCCAAAGCTGAAGTGCTGACAACAGGGCAGAGCTCTGCTAACCTCTGCCCAGCACTGATAGCATCTTCTGGGTTCCATGGACAGGAGATGGTGAACCTCTATCCCCAGACACCAGTTATAGAGGTAAGGGATTTAATAGACTTTTCTGCTGAGGAAGAACAACCTGATGAGCCTCCAGCAGAAGAGCTGGTATTGGGGCCAAACAGCACTGTGCTCTGCCCAGCACCAACAGCAGTATCTGTGGAGTTACAAGGAACTTCCCCAGTTGAAGCCTGGTAACCGGACAGAGTGCTACTAACCTCTGCCCAGCACCGGCAACAACTACAGAGTTCCAGGGAGGCAGGGCAGTTGGCCTTCCTCCCCAAAAGTTAGCCGGAGCAGATGGTGTGGGGTTTCCAGCAGAATGGCTGGCAACAGGGCCGAGTACTGCTGGACTCTGCCCTAAACTAACAGAGGCTGGATTTCCTGTGAAGGTGGATGGGACTTCAGTCTCCACCTGTATACCCCAGGGATGCTGGGCAGTCGGCCCAGATCCCCAACAGCATGACGGAGTGAGCCCAGTCACCCTGTCTTCTCTCCAGTGGCAGATAGGACTCCAGGGAGAAGGGCCAGTCCAGGCCTCTCCCCAGTGGCAGATATGTTCTCTGAGAGAGGCAGAGGTTGGCTGGGTGAGTAATGCTTTGTTTGGAAGAATTTATTTGGGGTACTGTGTGGGTACAGGCATTAGAGGACTGGAACTACTGACTAACTTCGGAGTCAACCAGTCTGGGGTCTCCTCCTGTGTTAGTCTTCTGCCGAAAGGGGAGAGATGTGACGGGAGGGCCCGTGGAACTCAGAATCCCTTGGAAAGTAGGGGATGCCCTTGTTTCAGCTCCCCATACACCTCTTATGTCTAAGTCACCCTCTGCTATCCTGGCACAGGGTGAGTGAGAAAATATATCTTGGATTTCTTAAAATGGGACAGTATTATTTATCCCCAATATCTCCCAGGATATATATGTAAAGACTATTATTGGTTTGTTTGATTCTGAACTCAACATGTTAATTGAGTGAGCTGATCACATTAGCCTCCAGGACTGGCTAGGAGACGAACAGTCTACTCCTACTATAGTTGTTGATGACTAGGCTGAAGAGGGGGGTGAGAACACTGTTTGTATTGTTAATTGTAATTAGCTCCTGCTATTGTGAAAATTTCCTGTGGTTGTACTTATGATAATGTATAATGTACTGTGTGAAGCTTGGTGACCACAAGTCTGGGCAAAAGGTCATGTTAGATAATTATCTCATGTTAATTAGGTTAGGTTTTAGTCACCCTGCTGTATATATATATTGTTTGAGATCTCAAATAAAGAGTTAGTCCATGTTAGCAACTAAGCAAGTCTCGTCTTGTTTTATGCTTGGGAGCGGTTGGAATATCTGATATTTGTATCCAGACTACAAGGAAGTGGTATACTGACGGAAGCACTCAAGTGGAGTGTGGGAACATATATGACTTCATGATATACCTATTGCATATACAACAACAGGGATCTGGTGGATCTCGTATAAAAATATGCACACGGGATATGTATATGAGCACACGTTCCTTACACACGGTTGGTGATAGACAACACTTATTCATTTATTTATTTACATATACACCTGTGATTGGGATCCCATATAAAAGTATACATATATATTTTTTTAGTAATCTAATCTGACATAAGGAGAGAATTGTAAAGATGGAGGATAAAAATACCCTGTGTCCCCCCCCCAGTGTTTAAAAAGACATGATGTCTGGTGTTTAAGAGGATAAGCAATGGAGGGTGGGGGAGGGGTGGGAATATGATATTATTTTCAGAATGGAGGTGTTTGTCAGGGTGAATAACATATGAATATGTGGGTGTTTTTTTTTTCCTTCCCTGCTCCTTTTCCCCCTTTCTCCCCGCATTTTTTTTTGGGGGGGGGGGTTACCCCGTATAGTGTATATGAGTAAGAAGGATGATAGGGAGGGTCTCTATGGAGGGGACAAATAGCCGGATGCAGTTATAAATAAAGGGGAATATATTATGATGCCCGGGGGGGAGGGATATATACTAATGTGTGGGAGTATGCATGGGAGTATGGGTGTGGGTAGCCCAGTGGGCCAGGTCCGATATAAGGGACTTGATATCCTGCGGTGTAGCAGGAAGGTGGAGAGGTCTGGGGGGGGCACCCCCTCTCAGAGTTCTTTATCGTTTAGTACATATTCCTTAAAGTGGAATATTGGGGTGGAGGAGAGGGGGTGGGAGGGGGGGGAGGGTGGGATGGTGTGGGGGGGGTTTACTTCTCTTTTTGGAATTCTCCCCCCCCCTTTTTTTTTTACCCCCCCGGGGACACCTGCTGGGAGCGAAGAGACACACCAGCTACTGGATGAATATATTGGGCAGCAGCATTATCGGATATGGCAGCCCCAATAAAGGTGATATCATGTAACGTGAGAGGTTTATGTTCACCACAAAAAAGGGGTCGTCTCTGGCAGGAACTACGCCACCTTAGGGGTGAAGTGGTTTTCTTGCAGGAGACGCACTTCGTGAAGGATTCCATTCCAAACATGCCCGTGCACTTATTTAACCAGTGGTTTCATGCACCATCCCGATTGCGAGAGCAAGGGCGGTAACAATAACCTTTAGAAAGACATGTCTAATGGTTGTAATAGCCTCACAAATAGACCCAGAGGTCGCTTTCTGTTTGTAAAGGGAAGACTACACGGCTTCTGCTATACATTTGCTTCAATATATGCGCCAAATACCGGAACGGTCAACTTCCTTGTAAAGACTCTGAAGCTGTTGGAGAAATTTAGGGAGGGCCTTTTGATGCTGGGGGGGATTTTAACCTTACCCTGGATTAAAAGATAGGTACATCAACGGGCAAAACTCACATATCTTTTAAAGCGTTAAAGCATCTAAAACAGCTCTTACGTTCCTTTCACTTGGTGGATGGATGGCGTGTAACACATTATGGGAAAAGGGATTATAGTTATTATTCCAAAATACACGATACTTATTCTTGCCTAGATATTTTTTTGGTGGACCAGTTCTATCTTGAAAGGACCCGCTCTTTTTCTATAGAGCCAATAACGATTTCAGTCCATGCCCCGATTACCGTGACTTTCCTTCCAATTTCTGCAGGCCACCTAGAACGAACTTGGCGATTGAATGAATCTTTACTGGACGATAATAAAGTGGTGGAGGCTTTATCTTGTAAGATAAAAACATATTTTGAAACAAATATGCCTGGAGAAGTTTCTGAGCAGGCTGTTTGGGAAGCCCACAAATCAGTGATTAGGGGGGAACTGATAGCACACGGGTCACGGATTAAAAAAGAGAAACAAAAGGAAATAGTAGATTTATTGAAAGAGATTAATGAATTAGAAATCAAACATAAAAGACACTTGGACCCAGCAGATTCCCAGCAATTGGAGGACTTGGGACATAACTTAGCACAATGCCTAGACCGTAAAGCTAAAAACAAGCATAGATACTATGCGCATCGGTTTTATGAGCAGGACAATAAATGTGGTCGGCTACTTGCTAAGCAGCTTAAAAAACAGCAAGAATCCAGGCATGTACATAGCCTAATAGTCCAAAATAAAAAGATAGTGATTTCCATTATTATTAGGCTTTATATAATATTCATACTGTTTCGCCGAGTGCGACGGGAGAACAGCTTAAATTAGAAATTCGAGAGTATATAGAAGACTCAGCGCTGCCCTCGCTGCTGCCCATGGTAATTGAAGAAATAGATAGGCCAATCTCAATGAATTAAACAAAGTAATATTGAGTCTGCAAAAGGTAAAAGCCCAGGACCATATGGGCTCACCAATTCATATTATAAGAAATTTATTACCAGATTAGGAGGCCCGTTATGTACTGTAGCTACTTTAATTCAATTAATGCCTCCAATCCATTACCTCCAGAGGCCTTGTTGGCATACATAACGATACTTCCTAAATCAGGGAAAGATACCCAATTAGCGAACTACAGACCCATCTCCTTGTTAAACTCAGACACTAAGGTTTTAGCAAAAATTTTGGCTCTTCGGTTACAGGACCATATATTGAAGCTAGTTCACTCTGATCAGACAGGCTTTATGAAGGGTTGTGAGGCCAGAGATAATACCATTCGGGCATTACACACCCTTCATTGGATGCAACACGGCCCTGATAAGGCCCCAAGAGTGATACTGTCATTGGATGCCGAAAAGGCGTTTGACAGGGTGAACTGGAGATTCATGACGCAGGTGCTAAGGGGGATGGGTCTGGGGAACGCATGATGGGCTGGGTTGCAGCATTATATGCGACACCGAGAGCGAGAGTTAAAGTAAATGGCATACTGTCGGATTATTTCCAAATATGTAATGGCACAAGACAAGGGTGTCCATTATCCCCGCTGTTGTTCGCTATGATATTAGAACCATTTCTTTGCAAAGTGAGGGGAAATATTGAAATTCAGGGGGTACGGGTTGGATCAGTTGAATATAAAGTCTCGGCATATGCCGACGACTTATTATTCTATCTTTCATCACCACAGACATCACTGCCGGCTTTGATGGCAGAGGTCTCTAAGTTTGGAGATTTATCCAACTTCAAAATACATTTTGAAAAGTCTGTACTGTTACCTAGTCATGTCCCCTTAGGGATGAAAATGATTTTGCAAAATTCTTATCCCTTTATTTGGAACAAAAACTCATTGGCATATTTGGGAATACATATCATAGTAAATCCTAAACTACTGTATGATTTAAACTATGGTTCCTTTATGAAGGGGGTAATGGGGGACTTGCAGAAATGGAGGGGCCGGTTATTAACGTGGTTTGGAAGGGCAGCGCCATAAAGATGAGTGTACTACCCAAAATAATTTATCTTTTCCACACAGTGCCAATTACACTCCCACAAAGTTTTTTTAAAACCTTACGAAAGGCCTTCATAGCATTTGTATGGAGTAATAAACATCCCAGAGTAGCGTATGATATTTTGTGTAGAGGCAAATTGGAAGGAGGAATGGGACTACCAGATGTAGCTTTATATTATAGAGCAATGTCTTTAGTGCGGATCCTGAACTGGTCGCACAACTCAGCAAAGAAAATATGGGTCCCCTTAGAGCAGATAATGGCAGGCAGGAAGCTGGTCGGAGTCCCGTGGATTCCGAGTACAGACAGGGGTCTCTCAAAATGGACGTCACCATTAACAAAGAGCACACTCTTAATTTGGGATAAATTAAATCAATCAGGAGACTACGCTTCTCGGATATCCCCTCTGACCCCATTGGAGGGGTACCCATGGTTTCCTCCAGGGGAGGAGGTGGGATTTTTTGAAGCTTGGGGGAGGGATGGGGATACGACATGTGGCAAATTTGCCCCGCATGGAACATTAACCCCCCTCCCCCCTGCGAGATTTGACATCGAAAATGGGGAGGATATCTATGGAGGAGTGGAGATACCATCAATTGGGGAGCTTTTTCAAGGGACTGAAACCCAGGACGAGACCAGTGAGTTCTCTTACGGCTTTCGAATCCATGTGTGTAAATATACCCATTGAAAGACACTTGATGTCACAGATGTATTGATTGATTCTTGCGACACAAAACCAAACGGTTCCATACTTTATTAGAGGATGGGAAGGAGAACTAGGTCATAATCTTACCACAGCACAAATTAAGAAACTCATTAACTTGACGCACTCTACGTCTATAAGCTCACAGATTCAAGAAATGTCATGTAAATTTTTGACTAGGTGGTATTGAACCCCAGTTAAGATGGAAAAGAGGTTACCGATGTCAGACGCCAGATGTTGGAGAGGGTGCGGACAGAAAGGCACCTTTCTCCACCTATGGTGGTCTTGCCCTAAGATTAAGGTGTTCTGGGAAGCAATCGCTTCTTGGGTTGAAAGGTTATCCCCCGGACCAATAGAGGTGACACCCTGGAACTTTTTGTTTCATGGAACTTCAATGTCTGTTAGAGCTTATAAGAATAGTGTTATTCCACACTTACTAAATGCTGCCAAATCATTAATACCTAGGCTATGGAAACAAACTAGAAGTCCAACCTTGGAGGACTGGAAAAAAGAGGTTAACTTAATAATGGAGGCCGAAAGATGGGTGCATGCAGTGAAAGACAAGAAAGATAAAAACATTGAAACATGGACAGGATGGGTGCGCTGCTTGAAAGAGATTAGATAGAGTAATGCCCCGTACACACGGTCGGACATTGATCGGACATTCCGACAACAAAATCCTAGGATTTTTTCCGACGGATGTTGGCTCAAACTTGTTTTGCGTACACACGGTCGCACAAAGTTGTCGGAATTTCTAATCGCCAACCACGCGATCACGTACACCACGTACGACGAGACTAGAAAAGGCCAGTTCAGAACCAAGCGCAGCACCCTTTGGGCTCCTTTTGCTAATCTCGTGTTAGTAAAAGTTTGGTGAGAGACGATTCGCGCTTTTGCAGACTCGTGGCTTTCAGATCGTTTTCTGCGCTTCAGTTTGTGCTTGTGGGTTTGTATATGCTCTTCAGTGCGTGCAAGCAAGTTCCGCGTGACTTAGTCATTGTGTTCTTGTTCATTCGTTACTGTTTTTCAGGTCGCTCTTCACAGGCCTTGCTGTTCTTCAGTGCGTTCTGTTACTTCGGTTTGAGCAGCCGACCATTTTCTAGCCATGTTGCGTATACGTACTCCTCGTAGAGTTCGTGCTGTGCGGAGGCTTGGTGTTGGGGTCCTGACCTTGACACAAGTCCAGTCCATGAACAGGGTGGGGAGGAGTTCATGGACCAAGAATTGGTTGCTTCAGCGTGACCAGTTCTCTCATATGCCTTTGCTCCGTGAGATCCGTGAGAATAAACCTGATGATTTCAGGAACTTTCTCAGGATGACAGACCCCGTATTTCACCGTCTGCTGGCTTTGCAGACCCCCTATATCAGCAGGCAGGATACCTGCATGAGGCAAGCCATCACTGCGGAGGCTAGTCGATACCCTGCGGTACTTGGCGACAGGGAGAAGCCTGCAGGACTTGAAGTTCTCGACAGGCATCTCCCCCCAGGCTCTGGGTATCATTATCCCAGAGACCTGTTCTGCCATCATCCAGGTCCTGCAGAAGGAGTATATTAAGGTAAGATTTATCCTTTAACATCACATTTTATTGTATTGAATGTTTGCTAATATATTGTATTTCTCTCCTCATTCCCTAATTACCATGATTGGAATATTCTGTGAATGTCCCCTTTGTTCTCATGCATGCTGGATTTTCATGTAATTATTCTTTTGCTCCTTCATACATATTTGCCTTCACTAACCTCCCCAGCATGCTCTCCTGCCCCTATATTCACCTCATGTAGTCACTTAACAATGTATTTTATCAGCTCCATAGTAGTGCTGTACCCCAAACACCCCATAAAATGTTTAGAAATGTGATTTGTGCTTTAAATTCAGGCAGAGTGCCAGAGGCTTTTTTTTGTGGTGTCCCCAAATCATTTTTATTAACCCTCCCTCCCTCCAACTGCTATGTCAGCTGATCCCAATTATCTATCTAACCTCAATCATCTATCTGCTGACTTTGCCAAACCCAGACACACTATATCCACCTCTTTTGTGGTCAGATGTATGGATGAATTCCCCAAAGCATGTAGTGCAAGGGCCTGCCTGTATACTTTCAAATGGTACTGTTTAAAGTTTTGGTATCCTATTATTATCTTGATAGGTAATAGCAGAATGTCCAAATGTGCTCAAATTTGTACAGTGTGTATTTATATCTTTGTATTAGGACACTTCTTACCTGTCCAGTGGGCTGTCAATAGTGTAACTAAGCAGGGGCTGTTCCAAGTAATACCCTGTATTTAGGCATTCATCTCTCAATGAAGTGGAGAGGGTTACCTGTCCAAGATTCCCCCCCCCTATAATGTTAATAATGGCCCATGGGGGGGTATGATAGGTGTACCTTATACTTTGGTGTTGCAAAATTCCCCTTAATAAATGTTATCTGGAGGTTGGTCAAGAATGTTTGTGTCTAATCTGCTTGCCATGTTTATGTGCAAAAATAGTAATTTTTTTTTTGTTTTCCTCAACAGTTTCCTTCCACGCCACAGGAATAGCAGACTGTGGCCTCCCACTTTGCCCAGCGGTGGGACTTTCCTAACTGCGGAGGGGCAATTGATGGGAAACATGTCCACATCGTCCCACCCCCCAATTCGGGGTCGTACTATTATAATTACAAGGGGTTCAATAGTATTGTGATGTTGGCGGTGGTGTCGGCTAATTACGAGTTCCTGTATATGGACGTGGGGAAGAATGGCCGGATGTCCGATGGTGGAGTCATCGCCCAGACAGAGTTTTACAGGCATCTTCAGAATGGCAGCTTGGACTTGCCACCTCCAGAAGACAATGTGGAAGGACTCCCATTCATCTTCGTTGCAGATGAAGCCTTTGAGCTGGGGGACCATCTTATGCGGCCATTCCCGATGAGGACCCTCACCCCGGACCAGAGGGTTTTTAATTACCGGCTGGCCAGAGCCAGAAGAGTGGTGGAGAACACATTTGGAATCATGGCCAGCCGGTTCCGCCTATTTTTGACACCCATCCATATGGCGGAGTATAAACTTAATCATATAATCCTGGCATGCTGTGTTCTACATAACTTTTTACGACAACATTCTGCCAACTATGCTGGCTCAGTTGGGCCTGAGGCCGGAATTCTAAATGAAACAACCCTGACGGCACTTGAAAGTGGCCGTCCTGGCTTGCCCTCCCTGAGTGCCCGTGATGTCCGGTTAAGATACCTTGAGTTCTTTGCGGGTAGGGGGGCCATCAATATGCCAGACAATTTATGAAGCCTTTATCAAATAAAAACAAAAGAAAAAAATAAATCTTTGGTGACATTTACTGCTTGTGTTTGTTTTAGCTGACCCTGACTGAAATGTGGGTAGTCCTGAAAATGGCGTGATTGTGTAACCTTATCCAAAGCACTGTTGGCTGTTATTTATTAAAGGCAAAGACACTTTGCACTACAAGTGCACTTGAAACTGCACTGAAACTGCACTTGTAGTGCAAAGAGGATTTGCACTTAGGAAATAAACCTCATTTTCACAGAAAGCAGCAATTACATCACCACAAAAGTGTTGCAGCGTTGAGACAATAATCCACACATTCTTGATTCACAATCTTTTTAATACCTGCACAATCACATGTGCATTTAGAAAAGGTTTTTAAAACAAACCAACATGTTTGTTGTATAACCTTTTTTGGGGTGGCATTATCAAAAATAGAAATATCCATTTAAGATAAAACAGGCATGTGTAAAACAAACAAGAAAGACAAAAATCTTGAACTTAGAAAGTTCACATTTGGTAGAACTTGAAGGCAATATCATACATGAGTATTTAGGAACTGTGTTTGATATTGCCTTCAGATGGGGTGAAGTCACCCCAAGAAAAGCCAAATTTGCAAGATGCACACAATTTTGCCAATGTCAACATGTGCTAGCTGCCATCACGGGGGGTCAAGGGACATGTTTTGGGGGAGAAACCCCTTCCTCTCAGCTACTTTATTATTGAGGAAGGGGTTCCACCCCCAAAACGCGTCCATTGATCTCCCGTGATGGCAGATAGCACATGTTGACACACTGTGTGCATCCTCCAAATTTGGCTTTTCTAAAAATCGCTCAAACATTTTTAAGATTGTAGCACACAAAAAAACAAAGGGATTTGGAGGGGTTTTAAACTCGCCCCAAAACATCAATGATGTTTTTAGTTTTTTGAATAACATCATTGATGTTTTTCTTGAGGTTTTCCAATTCTAAATTACACCCCATGATCTCCCCGATCAGGATCTGGGCACTTTCTGATGTAAAAGGATTTGGATTCACAACATCACAATCACCTAAAAAGAGAGAAACCAAACAAAAACAGGTATCAAAAATATGCCGGCATCCATCTCTTACCTGAGCCTGTGGTCGCAGACACTCACCTGTTGTGGTGACAATTTCCACCACATCTTCCTCCTCCTGCTCTGCTTGGGTTGGGGGTATTTCCCCTTCTTCCCGAGGTGGGGGGTCTCTGTTCTCCTCAAATGAGGGGTGTCCTCCGAGTCTTTTCTCCCCTATGTAAAATAAAAATGGTATACTTAGCACACAGATATTTGATGGCAGAACTATAAATAGGAAACATTGCTTGGAAGTGGGGTACAATTGTCTATTTTGGCCTAGTTCCAAAATGTAGCATTTTCAGTGTCCTTTGACAAGCTTTAATACTTTTTACCTGTTTTAAACAAGCTTCACAGATGGAGTCACCCCTATAGTATACACTGGAGCACCTGTGTGGGCCCCCTAATAAAAAGGGTGTTCATGTGTCCCACACTAGTGCTCCAGAGTCCAGATGTGAAAACAGCTGCTGAGTGTCCTCTCCTTACACAGAATCTAGTTTGCATTTCATTCTAGTAACAAACCCATCTACACAACCAAATTAGTTTCATACAAGTAGGGCGTCAAAAATGTGGCCAAATGCATATGGCCAAAACAATGGTGTTTTATAGTCCGAAATAAAAATGTTTGATATGAACGAATAATGTGCCCATGAACATGAAAGTTGCCATTTTAAAATGTACACTTTTAAGAAAAGCACATGGAGCAGCACGAACGTAATATACAGAAAAAGATTAGGAACACAGGACAACTACTTACTTTTTTGCAGCACTCTCCAGATCTTTCTGCACTGCTCATGTTCTAGTAATTTCAGGTCCGACCACCGCTTCCTGAGCTGATCTTTCGATCGTCCTACCACGAAATTCCGGTGCAGACTCCTGACCACTTTCGCCATGATCTTGGCCTTTCTGACATTGGGGTTGGGGTAAGGTCCATACTTCCCATCATAGTCGGCCCTCTTCAGGATGTCGACCATCTCCAACATCTCCCCAAAGGACATATTTGAGGCCTTAAATCGTCTCCTTCTGGATCCAGACATTTCAGGCTCCGGGTTTTCCTCCTCCTCGTTGCTGTAATTAGCACGCACCTGCTGTGTATCCTCCATGTGCTCTCCCCCACTGCGCAGAACGAAAAGGGGCGGGGAATAGGCGGAGTTAGACGCATGCGCAGTGTGTATAAAGCATAACACGCGTGCGTATTACGTACGATCTGTGAGCGGAGGAAGGAGCATCAGAGGCGCCGATCGTGATAACGAAGGTAAGATCTAAACTTGGGCCTATACTGCTTCGAAATTGAAGCCTATATTGTAACAAGATTAGGAGAGTTTGCCCTGACCTTAGGGTTTGTCTCATGTTGTGTCTTGCAGAGAAAATGGATGGCTTCAATGACCACAACTTCCTCCCCCTGTTCATAGACAAATACAGGGAGCTGCCCTGTCTGTGGCAGGTGAGACATCCCCATTATAATCATAAACAAAAATGGCAGGCAGCGCTGGAGAAACTGCTGGAGTTGGTGAAGCCGGTGGTCCCCACAGCAACCATCCCCTATTTAAAAACCAAAATTGGTGGCCTGAGGAGCGCTTATCTTAGGGAGCGCAAGAAGGTCACGGATTCCCAGAGGTCTGGAGCTGCAGCAGATGATGTTTATGTCCCCAGGCTCTGGTGCTATGAGAGACTGCGATTTCTGTCAGACCAGACTGAAGTCAGGGAATCCCTCTCCACTCTTCCTTCCACTCTTCCTTCCACCCCAGCTGAGGCTTCCGATGTCCAACCTGGGCCTTCCAGCCAGGAAGAAATGGAGGAGCCCAGCTGGAGTCAGGTATAGCATTGTTCTACAGATTTCTGGTCAATAAATAAATGATGTTTACTAGATGTCATTATTGATCACTAATTGATGATTGAAAAAAGTGTTTTACATATCAATAGACAGTAGTGGGCACCCAAAATTGGGACAAGAATGAAAAATGCTGGGCTCAGAATGATAGTCTGTTATATTTGTTAACATTCAATTTGCAACAGTCAGGAGGTGAAAATTGTGTGTGATTGATGAAAAAAATACTAAAACAATGTCCCTTTTTCATACACAGGAAGATGTCAGCCAGGAGGAGGCTGTGGAATGTGGCAGCCAGGAGGAGGCGGGGATTAGTGGCAGCCAGGAGGAGGCAGGGCTAAGTGTCAGCCAAGAGAAGCCTGGGACAAGTCGCAGCCTGACTGAATCGCAGGTTCCTCCCCTCCGCCTTCCATACAAAAGGGCGAGGAAGGCGACTCACATGCAGGATTCAGCACTCAGGCTGATTCAGGAGGCTTCTGCGTCCCTCCGAGCCTTACCCACTCCTGAAGAGGCCTTTGCTTGCATGGCTGCCACAAAACTGCAGGGTATGCAGGAGGGTCAACGCAAGCTATGTGAGGACCTTCTTTATAAAGTCCTAAGTAAGGGGGTGAGTGGGGAACTAACACCCAAGACCGACGTGATTGAGTTGGACCATCCTCCTCCTGCTGCCACAACTCCACCACCAGAGCCACAGCGTGGAAGGAGGCATGGAAAGAAGACAAGAGAGTGATGACCCTGGGTTCAGTCTGGTCTGACAAAAGATGCAGTCTCTTGTATGACCACAGCCTGGGGACACAGATGTCATCTGCTGCTTTCCGGATCTCTGGGACTTCTGGACCAGACTGCACTTCCTTAGATAAGGACTCCTCAGGCCACCAATTTTGCTTCAAAATAGTTGATGTGTGCCCTGGGGGTCTAAGGCTTCACCCATTTCAGCTATTTCTCCAGTGTTGCCTCCCTCTTTGTTTAGTTGTGAGCCCTTAATAAATGTTTTTTTAAGGAAAATTATACTTGCCTATGTGTGTTTTTATTCAAAAAGGACAGTGTGTTGGTGAGGATTCAGGTACATTTCTAAAGTACAATGTGAAATTAACAAGAGACAACAACACCAAACAATCTCCTACAGATTAAATAATATAAGATATCAATGGTGTTGTGGTAACTTGACACACAAAACACACACAAAAATATTCTGGAGTCCAAATAAGAATCCAATAAAACAAAGATCAGCCTTGAAAAAAATACAAACCAAAAATAACTAATCTGCCTTAAAGCCAAAACAAAAAAAAATCCAACACCAAAATAATGTTGTCAGATGTGACAAATCAAAACATATTAAGGGAATCCTGCTAAATAATAAAGAAATAAGTTTGTGAGAAGTGTGTGTGAATATGAGCAGCAAAACTACCGTATTTATCGGCGTATAACACGCACTTTTTTCTCCTTAAAATCAGGGGAAAATCATGGGTGCGTGTTATACGCCGATCCCCTGTGATCCTGAGCTGCCAGATCTTCAAAATCGCCGACCGCGATTTGAAAATGGCGCCGCCGGCGCTGAAATACACAGAGCCGGTCCTCGGCTCTTCTCGGCCACTTTCGGCTTCACTCAAGCGCCGCCCGAACCTAGCCGAGTGTACTTGGCTAGGTTCGGATATCTCCGCTCACAGTCACGCCCATCCTGGGCGGGACTACGAGTGGAACCGAAAGTGAACGAGAGCCGCCGAGAAGAGCCGAGGACTGGCTCTGTTTATTTCGGGGCCGGCGGCGCCATTTTCAAATCGCACTGGGGCAAGGCTGCACTGGGGCAAGGCTGCACTGGGGAAGGCTGCACTGACAAGGCTGCACTGGGGAAGGCTGCACTGAAAAGGCTGCACTAACAAGGCTGCACTGGGGAAGGCTGCACTGACAAGGCTGCACTGACAAGGCTGCACTGACATGGCTGCACTGGAGCAAGGCTGCACTGAGAAGGCTGCAATGATGGGCATTTAAATGTAAGTTTTTTTCCCTTCAACTTCCCTCCTAAAAGTTTTTTTTCCTTAAAATTTCCTTCCTAAACTTGGGGTGCGTGTTATACGCCGATAAATACGGTACTTAATTCTTCTCACATTATAAAGAAGAAGAGAGTGCGCTGTATTAAACCATTTTTTACATTGCACCGTGATGAAAGTGCTGTATCCATTGCGAACGCTAAGTATACCAGACCGAGCTGTTCCGTGTCGGAATTTCTTCTGAGCATGCGTGGCACTTTGTGCGTCTGAACAGGCCACACACGGTCGGAATTGACGCGATCGGATTTTGTTGTCGGAAAATTTTATAGCCTGCTCTCAAACTTTGTGTGTCGGAAAATCCAATGGAAAATGTCCGATGGAGACCACACACGGTCGGAATTTCCGACAACACGCTCCGATCGGACATTTTCCAACCGTGTGTATGGGGCATTATGATGTAAAGAGCAGTGTGGTCTCTGGGTTCGATCGCGGGTGTCCCGGGGGGGGGGATATATATAAATTTCTGAGTGGGGTTGAATACGGGGAAGGGAAAAGGGGTGGGGAAATGGGAAGGGATAGAACACTTAGGTAGGAAGGGGGGCACAGAAGAGAAGGGATAGTCTGAATAGATATAGTAAAGGGAAGATGGCATATTTACTCACCGATTATGAAGGATGTATGGCTCACAGAAGCCTCATATAGTTTTCTTTTTTTTTTTGGGATATTAAGGTTGACGCTTAAGAGTGATTTGAATTGGCTTTTAGTATCCTCCTAAACAAGATTTTTTTGTACAGGCTGAGGTGTTTTTTTTTTTTTCTTTTACAAGGACGGAATGTCTTTTAAATTTTGTGGATTTGGAAGGAAAGTGTGGAGCACAATGGAAACACTATATCTAGAAGAAGAGATGAGACGAGTGGGGGAAGGAGCACTACTGGTGTAGGGGTGGGAGAAATAAGGAAAGGGGAAGGGGGAAGGAAATGTTTAAATTTTATTGGGATTTTTTTTTTTTTTTGTGTTTGATAGGGGGAAGAATTGTTAAGAATTGTTAAGATAAAATGTATTTATTTGGATAAACTCGAATATTGTAGATTTAAAGTATGAAGTAAGGTATATAATGGAAAATAAATAAAAATTTCATAATAAATAAAAATGACCCGCCTTAAAAACAGGCATAAATCCTTGTATATTTCAAAAGGATTGCCTTTATTACATGGGAAAAGACCCATGGGAAAAGACCCAATACTAGGGATGTGCTTCGAGTTCGAGTCGAACATGAGTTCAGCTCGAACATCAGCTGTTCGATCGTTCAACGAAGATTGAACATTATGGGGCGTTCGCACCAAATTTGAGTGGCGCGTCACACCCCATAATGCACTGTGTAATCGCATTGCTGGCTGATGATTGGTCAAGCATGAACTATTACCCGCATGCTTTGGCCAATCACAGCGCCGTCAGCAAAGGGGGTTAAGTCCACGCCCCACACTATATAAGGCCGCCTGCACGTCGGCCTTGTGTAGTGTGTTGCTGGCGGAGAGAGAGATAGAGAGAGAGAGAGACAAAGAGTGTCATTTCATTTACTTTGAGCAGGCAGTTTATTCAGCTATCTAGATCTCACTGCAGACCGTTCCTGCTGTACTGTTTCTAATATACTTCAGGTAGGCAGTTGATTCAGTTAGCTGCAGTGTAATATATATATATATATATATATATATATATATATATATCCCGGCTTTGTGTGTATATATAATATATATATAAACTGTATACTGCAGACAGGCAGTTGATTCAGTTAGCTGCAGTGTATTTAATATAAATACAGTCAGACTGGTATATAAATATATATCCACTGTATCCAGTTTAGCTAGATCTCACTGCAGTCCGTTCCTGGTGTACTGTTTCCAATCTACTTCAGGCAGGCAGGTGATTCAGTTAGCTGCAGTGTATTTAGTATATATATACATCCCGGCTTTGTATATATATATACAGTGGGGAAGAAATGTATTCTGAACCCGTTAATTTTTTCACTCTTTGTTATATTGCAGCCATTTGCTAAAATTATTTAAGTTCATTTTTTTTCTTTATTAATGTACACACAGCACCCCTTATTGACAGAAACAGAACACAGAATTGTTGACATTTTTGCAGATTTATTAAAAAAGAAAAACTAAAATATCACATGGTCCTAAGTATTCAGACCCTTTGCTGTGACACTCATATATTTAACTCGGGTGCTGTCCATTTCTTCTGATCATCCCTGAGATGGTTCTACACCTTCATTTGAGTCCAGCTGTGTTTGATCATACTGCTTGGACTTGATTAGGGAAGCCACACACCTGTCTATATAAGACCTTACAGCTCACAGTGCATGTCAGATCAAATGAGAATCATGAGGTCAAAGGAACTGCATGAAGAGCTCAGAGACAGAATTGTGGCAAGTTACAGATCTGGCCAAGGTTACAAAAAAAATTCTGCTGCACTTAAGGTTCCTAAGAGTACAGTGGCCTCCATAATCCTTAAATGGAAGATGCTTGGGATGACCAGAACCCTTCCTAGAGCTGGCCGTTCGGCCAAACTGAGCTATCGGGGGAGAAGAGCCTTGGTGAGAGAGGTAAAGAAGAACCCAAAGATCACTGTGGCTAAGCTCCAGAGAAGCAAATGGGAGATGGGAGAAAGTTGTAGAAAGTCAACCATCATGCAGCCCTCCACCAGTCGGGGCTTTATGGCAGAGTGGCCCGACGGAAGCCTCTCCTCAGTGCAAGACACATGAAAGCCCGCATGGAGTTTGCTAAAAAAACACCTGAAGGACTCCAAGATGGTGAGGAATAAGATTCTCTGGTCTGATGAGACCAATATAGAACCTTTGGGCCTTAATTCTAAGTGGTATGTGTGGAGAAAACCAGGCACTGCTCATCACCTGTCCAATACAGTCCCAACAGTGAAGCATGGTGGTGGCAGCATCATGCCGTGGGGGTGTTTTTCAGCTGCAGGAACAGGATGACTGGTTGCAATCGAGGGAAAGATGAATGCGGCCAAGTATAGGGAGGGATATCCTGGGTGAAAAACCTTCTCCAGAGTGCTCAGGACCTCAGACTGGGCCGAAGGTTTACCTTACAACAAGACAATGACCCTAAGTACACAGCTAAAATAACGAAGGAGTGGCTTCACAACAACTCTGTGACTGTTCTTGAATGGCCCAGCCAGAGCCCTGACTTAAACTCAATTGAGCATCTCTGGAGAGACCTAAAAATGGCTGTCCACCAACGTTTACCATCCAACCTGACAGATTTGGAGAGGATCTGCAAGGAGGAATGGCAGAGGATCCCCAAATCCAGGTGTGAAAAACTTGTTGCATCTTTCCCAAAAAGACTGATGGCTGTATTAGATCAAAAGGGTGCTTCTACTAAATACTGAGCAAAGGGTCTGATATTTCAGTTTTTCTTTTTTAATAAATCTGCAAAAATTACAACAATTCTATGTTTTTCTGTCAATATGGGTGCTGTGTGTATATTAATGAGGAAAAAAATGAACTTAAATGATTTTAGCAAATGGGTGCATTATAACAAAGAGTGAAAAATGTAAGTGGGTCTGAATACTTTCCGTCCCCGCTGTATATGTATATATATATATATATATATATATATATATATATATATATATATATATATATTGTATCCAGTTTAACTAGATCTCACTGCAGACCGTTTCTGGTGTACGTATTCAAATACACTTTCAGGCAGGCAGGCCAGGCAGGTTATTCAGTGCATAAAATATATATACTGTCCCCTACATATATATCCACTGCATGCTAGTTTAGCCAAGCCTACAGTATATCTGACTGCAGGTAGTTCCTGGTGCACATTTTAAAATACATTTTCAGGCAGGCAGGCAGGTGATTCAGTGATCTGCAGTGCATAAAATATATATACAGTCTCCTACAGATATATCCACTGCATTCTTGTCTAGCCAAGCCTGTATCTGACTGCAGGCCATTGCTGGTGTACGTTTTCAAATACACTTTCAGGCAGGCAGGCAGGTGATTCATTGATCTGCAGTGCATAAAATATATATACAGTCTCCAACATATATATATATCCACTGCATTCCAGTCTAGCCAAGGCTATATCTGACTGCAGGCCATTGCTGGTGTACGTTTTCAGATACACTTTCAGGCAGGCAGGCAGGCAAGTAAATCAGTGGTCTGCAGTGCATTAAATTTATATACAGTCTCCAACATATATATATATATATCCACTGCATTCCAGTCTAGCCAAGCATATATCTGACTGCAGGTCATTGCTGGTGTACATTTTCAAATACACTTTCAGGCAGGCAGGCAAGTGATTCAGTGATCTGCAGTACATTAAATATATATATATATAGTCTCCAACATATATATATCCACTGCATTCCAGTCTAGCGAAGCCTATATCTGATTGCAGGCCATTCTGGGTGTACGTTTTCAAATACACTTTCAGGCAGGCAGGCAGGTGAATCAGTGATCTGCAGTGCATAAAATATATATACTGTCTCCTACATATATATCCACTGCATTCTAGTCTAGCCAAGCCTATACCTTACTATAGGCCATTCCTGGTGTATGTATTCAAAGACACTTTCAGGCAGGCAGGACAGGCAGGTGATTCAGTGATCTACAGTGCATAAAGATATATATACAGTCTCCTACATATATATCCACTGCATTCTAGTTTAGCCAAACCTATACCTGACTACAGGCCATTCCTGGTGTACGTATTCAAAGACACTTTCAGGCAGGCAGGCCAGGCAGGTGATTCAGTGATCTGCAGTGCATAAAGATATATATACAGTTTCCACTGCATTCTAGTCTAGCCAAGCCTATACCTGACCACAGGCCATTCCTGGTGTACGTTTTCAACTACACTTTCAGGCAGGCAGGCGATTCAGTGATCTGCAGTGCATAAAGATATATATATATATACAGTCTCCTACATATATAGCCACTGCATTCTAGTCTAGCCAAGCCTATACCTGACTGCAGGGGATTCCTGGTGTAATTTTTCTAGTAAACTTTAGGTGGTGTTTTGCTAATCCAATTTTACAGCATGTCTGGAAGGCCACCAAGGAAAGGCAGACGCTCACAGGACTCTAAAAGAGGGCAAGCAGGCTCTGTGTCTACAGCCAACAGTGCTGGTCGTGGACACAGTGCATCCTCAGCACGTGGCCGTGGGGCATGCTTGTCCTTTTTTTCGACAGCTGGCCGCGTTGAGCCACAACATGCAGAAGAGTTGGTAGAGTGGATCACAAAGCCGTCCTCATCCTCCTCATCCTCTGTCACCCAGCCTAAGACAAGTTTGGCTGCCAATGCAGCTGCCAAAGTGGCCTATTCCATTGGCTCAATGGCATCAGTCACTCCTTCCCTAGCTCCACCATCATGTCCTGAAGAGTCCCCCGAACTGTTCGACCACAGTGTCGGGTACATGCTGCAGGAGGATGCGCAGCATTTGGAAGGCTCCAATGATGGTACCCAGGTTGAGGATAAAGGCAGTAACGTGAGCCCAGAGAGAGGGGGTGCCCAAGAAGGACAACAAACTGGCAGTCATGTTCCCTCAGTTGCAGCATACTGCCAGGTTTGCTCCAGTGGCAAGCAGGGAGGGAATGATGAGGTCACTGACTCTACGTGGGTGCCTGATTGAAAAGAGGAGGAGGAGGAGGCACATCTCCAATGAGGCAGGATGCCCTCCAGCTTAAGGACAGCCAACCAACTGCATCACACCGCAGAGCTCCGCATGTGCAGGGCGCTGCTGACTCCATGCGTTTTTTTCAAAAGTTCTTTGGTGTGGGCCTTTTTTGAGACATATTCAGCAGATCACGCCGTTGCTATTTGCAACATATGTCTGAAGCGTATCAAGCTTGACCAAAACAGCAGCCGCTTGGGCACCACATGCTTGACTAGACATATGTCAAGCTCCCATGCAGTCTGTTGGCAACAGTACTTAAAAGACCCACACCAAAGAACAAGGCGGACCTCTCCTTGCTCCTCATCAGCTGGGATCTCCAACCCCACTATACCTTCAGTCCTCTCAGAGACGTGCACTGAGAGGAATGAAGGTGTAGAATTAGGTGTCCCAAGCACTTCTGCTAGCGGTACACCTAAATCCGATTGTAGCAGGCAAATTTCCCTACCCCAGTTGCTAAACAGTCAAAAGAAATTCGGTCCCAGCCATCCACATGCTCAGCGGCTGAATGCTAGTTTGGCTAAATTGCTAGCACTCCAACTGCTGCCTTTTCAGCTGAAAAACTCTGCCCCCTTTCGAGAATTTGTGGAATGTGCGGCACCTCAGTGGCATGTTCCCAAACACCATTTTTTTTCTCAAAAGGCCATTCCGGCTCTCTACTGGCATGTGGAAGGCAATGTCTTGGCCTCATTGGACAGGGCGGTCAGTGGTAAGGTGCATTATACTGCTGACTCATGGTCCAGCAGACATGGACAGGGACGACACCTTTCTTTCACGGCGCACTGGGTAACCCTGCTGGCAGCTTGGTAGGATGCAAGACAGGGTGCAGTAATGTTGGAGCTTGTTCCGCCACCACGCCTTCAAAATGCTGGTAATGGTGATTCTGCCACACCTCTCTCCTCCACCCCCTCCTCTTCTTCTTCCTCTATGGCCTCTTATTCTGCAGATTTGTCCTTGGAACCAGCGGTGCTCCGTAGACGTTCTAGTGGCTACGCAAGCACTCAGGCAAAAAGGCGAAAGGACCCTCGGATTTGTGGTATCAAGGAGAGGGATCAGTACTGGCTGGCAACCCTTCTTGATCCAGACTTCGTAGAGGGAGCAAAGGATGAAACATCTTCGGGAGGCCTTGCAGAAAGGTTTGTGCAATGCGTTTCCAGAGCCTGGGAGGTTACAATTTCCTGGTCCTCCTGGACAACGTGTTGCTGAGGCTTCGGTCAGTCAAAGAAAGAGCGGTGGAGAAGGTGGCCGTCTGACCGATGCGTTCAGACAATTTTTTAGTCCGCAGCCCCAAGGTCTGATCAGTTCCAGCAACCATCGCATCTGATTTACATGGTGCAGGAATACCTTGGGGCAAGATCAGACTTGGAGACCTTCCCAACTGAAAATACACTGGGTTACTGGGTCTTGAGGATGGATCACTGGCCAGAGCTTGCACAGTATGCAATCAAGCTACTGGCCTGTCCTGCATCCAAAGTTCTATCTGAACGGACATTCAGTGCTGCTGGAGGCTTTGTAACCACAGAGTGCACCTGTCCACAGACTCGGTTGATCGGCTCACCTTCGTAAAAATAAATAAGTCTTGGATTACCAGCTACCAAGCACCTGATGCTGATGTAACCGATTAATTCTTTTATGAATGTGAGATCCCTTGAAGACTGCCTATACTGATGCTGAGTGACTATCCTGTTATGCTGAGTGACTACCCTTTTCCTCCTCAATGTTCATGTTGATAGCTTCTAAGAACATTTTTGGTGCTGGGCACCAGCACCAGTGTCTAAAGCCCAATTTTTCTGCCCCTGTAATTTCTGTAATTACAATTTTTGCTGTAATATTTTGCAGCAGGGCTTGTTCCTGCGCTCAACTAGTGTATCTGTGAGGGGTTGCAGTGTTCTGTCACCAGCACCAGTGCCTAAAGCCCAATTTTTCTGCCCCTGTTTAACAGGGGCATGTAATTACAATTTTTGCTGTAATATTTTGCAGCAGGGCTCGTTCCTGCGCTCAACTAGAGTATCTGTGAGGGGTTGTAGTGTTGTGGCACCAGCACCAGTGCCTAAGGCCCAGTTTTTCTGCCCCTGTTTAACAGGGGCGTGTAATTACAATTTTTGATCTAATATTTCACAGCAGGGCCTATTCCTGCACTCACCAAGAGTGTTGTGGCAACACCACCACAGCACCAAAGGCCCAATTTTTCTGCCCCTGTTCAACAGGGACATGTAATTACAATTCTTGATATAATATTTCAAAGCAGGGCCCATTCCAGCGCACACCAAGAGTAACTGTGAGGGCTTACAGTGTTGTGGCACCACCACCACCACCAACAGCCCAATTTTTCTGCCTCTGTTCAACAGGGGCATGTAATTACAATTCTTGATATAACATTTCACAGCAGGGCCCGTTCCAGCGCCCGCCAAGAGTAACTGTGAGGGCTTACAGTGTTCTGGTACCATCAACACCTAAGGCCCAAATTTCTGCAGAGTATATAGGGCAGGCCGTATAGTATATACAGGCGGTCCCCTACTTTCAAACATCTGACTTACAAATGAGTCCTACTTACAAACGGAGGGAGACAACAGGAAGTGAGAGGAAATCTACCCCTAGGAAGGGAAATTCTCTCCTGTAAGAGTTAATATGGGAAAAAGGTGTCTCCACTGATGCTTTATTATCACCAATCCTTGTTTCCCTAAAAACCCCAAGTTTTACAAATCCAATTGAAATCTTCTGAACAGGGGCACAGACAGCAAAACAAATGTTACAGGGGTGATGATAACCCTTCCCTATGTTATCCAAAAAAGCTTAAAAATAGATTTTTTGGCTGGAGCTACACTTAAAAAATGTACCTGTTCCAAATTATAAACAGATTCAACTTAAGAACAAACCTACACTCCCTGTTTTGTTTGGACCGCCTGTATACTGCTGTTCAGAGTATATAGGGCCTGGGGGCCCCACGCCTTTTCTTTTTTTTAATTTGGGTGCGGGGTTCCCCTTAATATCGGTACAAGACCCAAAGGGCCTGGTAATTGGCTGGGGGGTTACCCATGCCATTTTTCTCAATAATTTTTATCCATATTGCACAGCCGCAAGCAGTTTTAAATGACTTTTATTCATTTAGAAATGTCATTTTGTGCAGGTACTGTTCTAAACACGGTAAACATGCGCCACTTTGCAGGAATACTATAGACATCCCCCAGGTACGATATTTAAAGGAATATTTCACTTTTATTTTTTCACTTTAAGCATCATTAACCACTTGCCGCCTGCCCTATTACCAAAGGACGGCGGCAAAGTGGTTTGATATTCCTGACCAGACGTCATATGACGTGATCAGGAATATCGAGCCGCTGCGCGCCCCCGGGGGCGCGCATTGCGGCGATCGTTGTTGCGGGGTGTCACTCTGACACCCTGCAACACCGATCTAGGTAAAGAGTCTCTGACGGAGACTCTTTACCACGTGATCAGCCGTGTCCAATCACGGCTAATCATGATGTAAATGGAAAGAATCGGTGATCGGCTTTTCCTCACTCGCGTCTGACAGACGCGAGTAGAGGAGAGCCGCTCGGCTGCTCTCCTGACAGGGGGGGTCTGTGCTGATTGTTTATCAGCACAGCCCCCCCTCGGATCCTACGCAGGACCACCAGGGAAGCCACCCAGGAACACCAGGGAAGCCATCCACACTGGACCACCAGGTATGTCCCTAGACCCCAAGGGAAATGCCACTATGTGCCCAGGCAGCTGCCAATCTGTGCCCAGGCAGCTGCCAATCAATGCCCACTCCAATGCCTACCACTGCCAGTGCCACCGGGGATGCCCATCAGTGCATCATATCAGTGCCGCGTATCAGTGCCCATCAGTGCCACATATCAGTGCCCAGCAGTGCCACATATCAGTGCCCAGCAGTGCCGCCTATCAGTGCCCATCAGTGCCCAGCAGTGCCGCCTATCAGTGCCACCCTATCAGTGTCCAGCAGTGCCCATCAGTGTCACCCATCAGTGCCAACCAGTGCCACCCAGTGCCACCCATAAGTGCCCATCAGTGCCGCCTATCAATGCCCATCAGTGCTGCATATCAGTGCCACCCATCAATGCCACCTACCAGTGCCCATCAGTGCCGCATATCAGTGCCCATCGTCAGTGCCCGCTCATTGGTGCCACCTCATCGGTGCCGCCGTATCAGTGCCTGTCAGTGCCGCCTTATCAGTGCCCATCAGTGAAAGAGAAAACTTACTTATTTACAAATTTTTTTTAACAGAAACAAAAGCAAAACTTTTATTTTTTTCAAAATTTTCGGTTGTTTAACAAAAAAAACAAACACAGAGGTGATCAAATACCACCAAAAGAAAGCTCTATTTGTGGGAAAAAAATGATAAAAATTTAGTTTGGGTACAGTGTAGCATCACCGCGCAATTGTCATTCAAACTGCGACAGCACTGAAAGCTGAAAATTGGTCTGGGCAGGAAGGTGTCTAAGTGCCCTGTATTGAAGTGGTTAAAATCACTGCTCCCAAAGAAACGGCCATTTTTAAAATTTTCTATTGCATTGATACATGTCCCCTGGGGCAGGACCCGGGTCCCCAAACCCTTCTTTTAATTGTATTTCCAATTCCTGTAATTGTATCTTTTCCTCTTCAACAATCAACCCAATCACATGCTTGACCGACTCTTTAGGTCCATATTTTCAAGATTATATAAAGATAGGGGGTGCTAAACTAAAGAATAGTGATTCAAAGTGCAAAAAATTAATTTAATACCATAATTAATAAATAAAAAGGTGACAATCACAATCTACGGATGGCCTTAGAAGAAGGCAATGCACAGGCCAAAAAATCACAATATATTTAAAAGGGCGTTTTCAGCTGTAAAACAGGGTAGTCTCTACAAAGTGAATATACAGTATCTTGTGGCAAACATGATGTTTGAAGATAAGACCATATTACCTTGCAACTTTTTCTGCTTTTCAATTGGTTTTTACCATATGAGGATGTTTCTAAACAAATTTCTTGGGTTGTCAACCAAATAAAGCATTTTTGATTAAAAAAAAAAAAAAACCCTTTATGGCAATTGGGACACAGCAGCTGCATGGACACAGCTGCTTTTTACAATTTAACATCCATGTGTTGGATGTAGGTGCAAGTGCATGGCTGCCTGTACATGGAAGCATGAAACACTTGTGCATCCTGTGCTGGCAGACATGGCCCTTTGCACTAGTGTGCGCTTGGATATGCCGTGTGAAGGAGACCTAATAGTGAGGAGACTGTCTCTGTTTAACAAGCAGATCAGAATATTCACAAGAGATATAAAAGCCTATGGAACATGCATGAAATTAGCATAAATGATATAGCTATAAATGTAATAAATCATTAATCATTGGACACTCAAGATATCGATGAAGAAAAAATCCTACTTGAGGAATATACATATTACCAAACAATTACAATATGTTGAATAATCACAGTATGTTCCAAAGGAGGACTAATTATAAATGATGTAGCTGTGATCAAAGTACCAAACAGGATCCTTGAGCATTCAAGATGCAGATGGGGATAAAAACAACCTTTGAAGGTACTGTATATATAATACTAAAATGTAAACACAATATACAGGCCAAAAAATCACAATATATTTAAAAGGGCGTTTTCAGCTGTAAAACAGGGTAGTCTCTACAAAGTGAATATACAGTATCTTGTGGCAAACATGATGTTTGAAGATAAGACCATATTACCTTGCAACTTTTTCTGCTTTTCAATTGGTTTTTACCATATGAGGATGTTTCTAAACAAATTTCTTGGGTTGTCAACCAAATAAAGCTTTTTTGATTTAAAAAAAAAAAAAAGAAGAAGGCAATGCATTAATGACAATGCTAATAATTAATTGTCCCAATACAGTGAGTAGATTCTAAAATGAAGTGATATCTTCCGATATGTGCCAAAATCTTGCCGTTGGTATAGAAAATTCCATCACCAAAGAAAAGAAGAGAAAAATACACCTTGAAGTAATAGATATCTGCTTACCAGATACCAATGACCCCTTTACTTAAAAAGAGAGTCATTAGCGCTTTTACAGGATTGTGCCTGCTCACATGGATGGCTGGACAACTGGATGATGCTTTGGGCATAAACCCCTCCGGTCCCACTCGTTCAAGATAAGGATATATAGGAAACAAACAAAGTCTCCATAGCGTAAAACCATTTATTAAAAGGTTAAAATAACTTTGAAAGAGCCAAATGGCCGCTTACATTTGTAGGTGCCCACCCGGCACTGGGGCTGCTCGTATATCAGGGTAAGATTGGTGTCAGAGACCCGTCGCATCGCATCACAAACGGTGTGCGTTCCACCCAGCATCCCTTTCTGGCACGTAGGTCCGCTGGAAATTGGTCACAATAATTTGGCATACCTCTCAGATTTTTTTTACTTTGGGCACAGGATGCGTGGCGTCATCAAATTCTTCATTGTTCGTGATGTGGAAATACTTCATGATGAGGGAAAACCGGTATTCTGACATCACGGTGCCAAAAAACGGAGTGGCCAGTAACTTATTGGTGGTCCAGTACCATTTCTGGAGCGGTTTCTCCACCACCCCCTGAAGAATGATGAGTCCCAGAAACTGCCAGATGTCCTCTTTGGTCACCGGTTCCCACCTTCTGCTTCTGGAAAACCTGGCATGCAGCGTAGCGGATTGCTGCTCTTGGTAGCAATTTGTCTCTGTGGAAATTTTTTCAATTACTACCTCAGTGAGGAATAATTGCAGGTATGCCAGAGGGTTGTCACTCTCAACATCTACCTTCATCCCAGGTGATCCAGTGAAAGGGAATCTTGGGGGTGCTACCTGGTCCGTATCGCAGTCTATTGGGCACCAAGTGCGCACATCGCTGAGGTCAGGTGCAGGATCATCACCGTTGTCACTTAATAGATCAGTGTCAGTGTCAGCCGACAAATCTCCCCACGACTCACTATCGCTCAGTTCTGCGAGCAACTCCGTGTCGCTGTCGCTGTCACTCAACTGGTCCAAAAGCGCTTTTTTAGTAAAGTGGCGCTTTGATGCCATGTTACAAAAATTTTATGGGCACAAATGACAGGAAAATGACAGGCAAGGGGCACTGTACAGTAATCTTGTGTCAGATCTGAGATGATACAGTGTAATCCTCTCAGATTACAATGTATCACCTCTTTTATGTGTGTGTCACTTTTAAATTTCCCGCCCGGTTCCGCTCCCATGCGCCACTGCTCCTCGCAGGGAACGGAACTAGGAAGTCAGATGCCGTTCGGATCTCTCGGCGGTGATCTCGCCGCTGATCACAGCGGAGGACGTCACTGGATCGCCAGGAGAAGGTAAGGGGACTCCGCTGAAGAGCTGACTACTACTAGAATCTGTACTCCTCAGAGACACACTACTCTACTGACGAGCTCTCAGACTCTCTAGACAGGGTAACGCTTCCGGTCCTTACAGACGCAGCGAGGGAGAGCTTAGATGCCCCAATAGCTTTGGAGGAGGCTCAGCAGGCCTTGAGTTCTATGCAGACGGGGAAGACCCCGGGAATAGATGGTCTCCCTCCCGAATTTTATAAACTGTACATTGGTGAGGTATCCCATAGGATGCATGCAATGCTTACGGAGACTCTACAAACTGGGGAGCTCCCACTGTCTATGGCACAAGCCATTATAGTGGTTATACCCAAACCAGGGAAGGACCCCCAACTATGCCCCTCATACCGACCCATATCCCTGCTTAATTCTGATGCAAAAGTACTGACCAAAATTCTCGCCAGACGCCTGAACAAAGTAATACTTACCCTTATTCATGAAGACCAGTCAGGCTTTATGCCGGGTAAGGGCACGGACATAAACATCCGTAGGTTGTATGCGGTCCTGGCCTCCGGGGAGGAGGATGTAGAGGACGAAATTGTGGCCTCTCTCGACGCAGAGAAGGCCTTCGATTCTGTAGAATGGGGCTATCTCTGGGAAGTCCTCCGCAGATTCGGGTTCAGTCCAGTCTTCCTCTCCTGGGTCAGGATGGTGTGCAAAGCCCTGACGGCCAGGGTACGTACGGGTACGGTACTCCCCCTCAGTAGGGGGACCAGGCAGGGATGCCCTCTTTCGCCGGGACTTTTCGCCCTGGCGATTGAACCCATGGCTGCCCTCCTCCGCGCTACACCTGAGATTCGGGGGATCACAAGGGGTCCAATACAGGAAAAGGTGTCGTTATACGCTAACGACACCTTATTGTATCTTAGGGATGATGGTACTTCCCTACAGGCAGCCCTCTCGGTAATTAATAACTTTGGAAAATTCTCTGGCATATGTATAAATTGGGGGAAGTCAGTCCTGTTCCCTCTTCATGCTGGCTCCACCTCCTCGCAGGCAGATGGGCAGCTTAGTAGAGTCTCTCAGTTTAAATATTTGGGTGTAGAAATACATCGGGACTTAAAAAAATATATAACCCTCAACCTAAATCCAGTGGTCAATCACCTTTCCCAAAGATGCGCCACATGGAAATCCTTACCTCTAACACCAGTTGGCCGCGTTAACTTAATCAAGATGCCGGTATTACCCAAATTTACTTATTTATTCCATCAAACCCCAATCTCTATATCGATAACCTTCTTTAAACACTTAGACAGTATCATTACCTCATTTATTTGGAATGGGAAGGCTCCTAGAATAGCTAGATCAACTTTACAACTGCCAGGTGTATTAGGGGGACTGGCCTTGCCCTGCTTTCTGAAATATTATTGGGCGGCGGTCCTGGTGACTGTTAAATGGTGGTTCTCGGAGGACCCGACCAATCCCGCTTCCACTACGGAGGCGGCATTGGTTGGTTCATTTGCGGAATTGGGGAATTTGGTTCATAGAGGCCCCAGATCCAATCTTCATGTGACTCTTCCCATGAAAACGACTCTTAAGGTTTGGGGTACGGTCCAAAAACAGCTCATGGGACCCAATGACTGGTCCCCTGCGACTCCCTTATGGGGCAACCCTCGTCTACCTCACTTTCGTTCTATTCCTGACCCGGTTGTGTGGGCTAGATATGGGGTCAAAACTTTGGGGGATATAGTATCACAGGGCCAACTGGTTTCTTTCGATGCCTTAAAAAGAGATAAGGATCTCCTGAATCATATGTTCTTCAGATTCCTTCAGTTGCGCCATGCATTCAGCTCCCAGTTCCCTGGCATGCTGAATCTGGAGGGGTCACCTGTAGAAAATACACTTAAATCCCTGGATAGAGGGAAAATGCTGTCCACACTGTATAATATATTTGCGTCCCACGACACATCTAGAGTATCCCAGTTGTGTGAGTTATGGCGGAGGGATATTCCGGAGCTGACGGATGAAGACTGGGAGGAGGGGATTCAGCAATATTTACCCCTTACAATCTCGGCTAGAGATAGGTTCATGCAACTGAAGTTTCTCCATCGTGCATATTACTCTCCAGTACGCTTAGCGAGAATCTACCCTGATAGATCGGCGAGATGCGCTAGGTGTGGCTCGGTTGATGCTGACTTCTTCCATACAGCCTGGTCCTGCCCTGGTGTGAAGGAATTTTGGGAAAATATACTTGCTGATATTAACTCTATTGGGAGAATGATGATCCCATACAGCCCGATCCCTCTTTTGTTAGGTATCTGCGACTTCCTAGAGGTCTCATGGGGGAAGAAACTATTTATCTTCTACGCCACACTATATGCTAGAAAGGCAATCCTATTACAATGGAATCAATCCCAGCCACCCACCAGACAGCTTTGGCAGTCCTTGGTAAATAAGGCATTGCCATTATATAAAATGACATACATGGGAAGAAATTGTCCTAAAAAATTTGGGAGGATTTGGGCAGCATGGGTGAAGGCAAAACATCGAGGCTCACGGATCACTGCACACGATAATTGATATAAATTCTCCCTCACCAATAAATTTCTGTGTCTCTCTTTGAGAATGTGGGATTAAAGTGTACGGACTAAAGGTAATCAATGAGACCCCTTATACCCCCACCCGGGATGGGTGCAATGTTCTTGTTAACATATTGTTGCTTTGACTGCTACACCTACATTTGTTAAGAAATGTAAGAAAACTTTGTAAGATGTCTGTATCAATGTCTAATCTGCTATAAATTGTTCTTTTTGGAAAACCTAAATAAACTTTTTTGTTAAAAAAAAAAAAAAAATTGCGCCCGCTCGTGGAATGGCGACAAACTTTTACCCTTAAAAATCTCCATAGGCGACGTTTAAAAAATTCTACAGGTTGTCTACATAGGAGGTCTAGGGCTAGAATTATTGCTCTCGCCCTAACAAACACGGCAATACCTCACATGTGTGGTTTGAACACCGCTACTCACGTATGTGTTCGCTTCTGCATGCAAGCTCAGCGGGACAGGGAGCGTTTAAAAAAAAAAAAATTCTTATTTATTTTACCTTTTATTTTTAATCTTACACTGTTCTTTTAAAAAAAATTGTGTCACTTTTATTCCTATTACAAGGAATGTAAACATCCCTTAAATAGAAAAAAGCATGACAGGGCCTCTTAAATATGAGATCTGGGGTTAAAAATACCTCAGATCTCACATTTACACTAAAATGCAATAAAAATAATAAAATAATTAAATGTCATTTGAAAAAAAATGTAAAAAATGTCCCTTTCAGAGCTATGGGCGGAAGTGACGTTTTGACGTCGCTTGCGCCCTGCAATGATATGGAGACGGGTGGGGGCCATCATCCCTTCACTCATCTCCATACCAAGCCAGGGCGCAGACCCAATCGCCTCCGCCACTAGTGACGGTTCCGGTAAGCGGCGGAGGGCCCCAATGCGTGGCGGGAGGGGGGCCCGCTGCCAATGAAAGTGATCTCGCGGTGAATCCGCCACAGAGACCACTTTTATCTGAAAGCAGACTGCCGCTGAAGAAGAGGATACTGGGGTTATGGCAGCTAGCTGCTGCCATAACAATGGTATTCCTCTCTAAAGTAACGATGTAAAACGACAGCGGCGGTCCGCAAGTGGTTAACAAGGGGGCCCCCAGATCCCGGCCTACCCCCTATGTGAATGAGTTTGGGGTACATTGTACACCTACCCATTCACCCAAAAAAAGTAGTGTAGTGTGAAAAAATACAGTAGACAGTTTTTGACAAGTCTTTTATTAAAAATATCTTCTTCTTCCCCGCTTCTTCCTCCGGTCTTCCTCCATCTTCTCCCGCATCTTCCTCCTCCGGGCTTCTCTTGCTTCTTCTTCTACTCTTCTTCTTTCTTCTGTCTTCTTTTTCCAATGTTCTTCTTCCTCTGCCGCCGCCGACCCTCCTCCGATGCTGCATCCGGCTGATCTGTCCGCTCCAATGTCAAGCATTTCTTAGATAATGATGGGGGCGTGTCCATCGGACATAATACGATGGCCACGCCCCTATCCTTATCTAAGAAATGCTTGATATCTGCACAGACAGATCAGCGGGACGCAACATCAGAGCAGTGTCGGCGGCAGCAGAGGAAGAAGAGTACCGGACAAAGAAGAAAGAAGAAGAGCGAAAGAAGAAGCAAGAGAAACCCGAAGGAGAAGATGGAGGAAGATCGGAGGAAGAAGCGAGGAAGATATTTTTAATAAAAGACTCCCCTGCCCCAAAGCATCCACCCCCCCCATGTTGAGGGTATGCGGCCTGGTATGGTTCAGGATGGGGGGGCGCTCACTCGTTCCCTCCCTTTCCTGACCTGCTGGGATGCATGCTCGGATAAGGGTCTGGTATGGATTCTGGGAGGGACCCCACACCTTTTTTTTTTGTCATGGGGGGGGTCCCCTCCGAATCCATACTAGACCCAAGGGTATGAAAACTAAACACCCAAATGAAAAGAAACATAAGTTTACATCTACGAGTACAGGCGATACTTATGAGGGTAAGGGTTTTTTTTGCTGCAACACGGAAGGGGCTGTATGAATGCTACTTGAATGCTACTGCGGTTTACAGTACATTGGGTGCACCAAAAGACCCCTAAAGGTGCGCATCAAGGAACATATCATTAATGGATATGACAAGCACAGCGTATCAAAACATTTCCTGTTATGCCACAATAAAGACCCCAGTAATCTGAAATTCTGGGGAATCGAACCATATACCAAATACTGGCGGGGAGGTCACAAAGTGAGGACCCTAAGTCTGCTAGAATCAAACTTGATCTTAACATTAGACACTTTTTCACCTCGAGGCCTCAATATTGAATTCGATCTTAATTGCTTCCTTAGTGACTTTTATTATATTTTTTTATTTTTGGTACATATGTTTTAGACATCACATTCAGTTTGTTTCTCAGTGTGCCCTAGCACCCCATACTACATTTGCCCGACCCCTATTCTAGTTCTCTCTATTTATTTTCATAATTTTAACAAACATGCCTTTCATTTTATTTTACATTTTTAATTTAATCTTCACCATTTTTATGCTATGTATATTTTTTTCATATATTAATCATGTTTTATCGGCTCTATGCATTTACTTGGACATTTGATTATATTTGGCACTTATGTCTATGTCATTTCTGGTGTACATCTTACCCTATTTTAATGTATACATTATTAGTCCTCCTTTTATATATTTTATTATTTTATCTCCTTATCTAGCTTGATAGCATCTATTTATTTAGCTTTATTTGTTTTAACATGGATGCACTGTCCTGAATATTGCAGTTCGTGCATACAGTTATATATTACTAGCAGGGCCCCACCAATTCCATGGCCGCGCTATAATACAGAAACTATTCCTCTTATTAGCATTAGAACACCACCAACAAAATGGCTGCATTCGGACCATAAGAACGATCGCTCCAAACATGGCCACTATGATACTTTTCCATTGGATGACTAGAAAATGGTACCTAATGACTTAGATTATTTAAAGACATGTTCAGCGCCTTACCATTATCCCACGTGACTGCGACGCCACGCGTAGGGACTGAAAGGCACCAGAATAGACGCCGGCAAATGAGCTCGCTGCTCGTCGGATTTCTGTCTGTTGCCATTTACTTAATGTGAGTATCCCATTGTATATTATGTATTAAAAGCTATTGTTTTGACATACTACACGATCCGGACCCCCCCTTTTTTCTTTCCATTTCTGTATCCATGCATCCACTGAGAGACAAAGACAGTATTTAGATCCATATTTACTGACCCAGGAATTTGGTGCAAAGAGGAAGCTTATGATACGGATATTTATACACATGCGGTTACCTCATTACCGCAAGGTAAGAGGCCATTCTTACTATTGTGTGTGGTGTACACGAAGGAGTGATTTGCCCCCCGGCACCTGCTGCACTTCTGACATTTTCTGCACAAGAAGACAGCAATGCTGCTCTGCAATAATTTTTGCACTTTTGCACTTAGAGACTTTATTGCTTGTTTGCACAGTTGATTTACACTTTTTTGCAATTTTTGCACAATTTTTGGACTTTGCACTAACAGACTCTACTGTTTTGTTTTGCACAGTTTTTTTGCCATTTTTGCACATTGTATTGAATCATCACAGAGTATTCTCAGAAGAATTATTTTATTGTTCAACACTCGTTTATTAATTTGCACTTTGCACTTTGGAATCAGTCACTTTACAGTATATCGTGAAGAAGCTTTGTTCATTTATTTATTTATCTGCATTTATTTACTTATCCATTTGCATCTATGCTACTACCTTTAGCAACCCATTTGCTCTCTGTCAGTATACCGTAGGGATGGGCTGAACACCCCCCTGTTCGGTTCGCAGCAGAACATGTGAACAGGCAAAAAATTTGTTTGAACACGCGAACACCGTTAAAGTCTATGGGACACGAACGTGAAAACTCAAAAGTGATAATTTTAAGGGTTAATATGCAAGTTATTGTCATAAAAAGTGTTTGGGGACCTGGGTCCTGCCCCAGGGGACATGTATCAATGCAAAAAAAGTTTTAAAAATGGACGTTTTTTCGGGAGCAGTGATTTTATTAATGCCTAAAGTGAAACAATAAAAGTGAAATATTCCTTTAAAGTTCATACCTGGGGGGGTGTCTATAGTATGCCTGTAAAGTGGTGCATGTTTCCCGTGTTTACAACAGTCCGAGAGCAAAATGACATTTCTAAAGGAAAAAAAAGTCATTTAAAAGTACTAGCGGTAGTGACGGCAGCTATAATAAATTGTCGGGTCTCTGCAATACTCATAAAAATCATTGAAAAAAATGGCCTGGGGTTCCCCCAAACCAAAATTTTAAAAAAATGCGTGGGGGTCCACCCAAATTCCATACCAGGCCCTTTCAGGTCTGGTATGGATATTAAGGGGAACCTCACACCAACATTAAAAAAAAATGGCGTGGGGGTCCCCCTAAAAATCCATACAAGACCCTTATCCGAGCACGCAACCTGGCAGGCCGCAGGAAAAGAGGGGGGTGAGGGAGCGCTCCCCCCTCCTGAACTGTACCAGGCCACATGCCCTCAACATGGGGAGGATGTCTCCATGTTGATGGGGACAAGGGCCCATCAACCCTTGCCAGGTGGTTGTGGGGATATGCAGGCAGGGTTTATTGGAATCTGGAAGCCCCCTTTAACAAGGGGACCCCCAGATCCCGCCCCCCCCGTGTGAAATGGTAATGGGTACAGATGTACCCCTACCATTTCACAAAAAAAAGTGTCAAAAATGTTAAAAAAGACAAGAGACGTTTTTTGACAATTCCTTTATTAATGTCTTTTTCGTTCCCCTCTTCTTCTTCCATCTTCTTCTGGTCTTCATTTGGTTTTCTTCCTCCATCTCGTTCTTCCCCTGCTTCTTCCTCCTCTTCTTCCAATCCTCTGCTTCTTCCTTCGGTCTTCTTGTCCGCATGTTCCTCCAGCTTCTTCTTCCCCGCTTCATTCTTCAGAAGATCCGCATCCATGGGAGGTTCCCGCTGTGTGACACTTCTGTTCTTCTGACAGTTCTTATATAACTGAGGGAGGGGCCACCCGGTAACCCCGTCCCCTTCTGATGCACAGGGCCTTCACGGGAACTTCCCTATGGTTTTCCCCATGGTGTCAGAGGGGGGCGGGGTCACCTGTTACGTAACCGGGATCCATGGATGCGGATCGTCCGGGGAATGAAGCGGTCAAGAAGACGCCGGAGAAAGGTGTGGACGAGAAGAGCGAAGGAAAAAGCAGAGGATCGGAGGAAGAAGAGGAAGAAGTGGGGGAAGAACAAGATGGAGGAAGAAAACCGAATGAAGACCAGAAGAAGATGGAAGAAGAAGTGGGGAAAGAAAAAGACATTAATATAGGAATTGTCAAAAACCATCTCTTGTCTTTTTTAACATTTTTGACACTTTTTTTGTGAAATGGTAGGAGTACATCTGTACCCCATTACCATTTCACACAGGGGGGCCTGGATCTGGGGGTCCCCTTGTTAAAGGGGGCTTCCAGATTCCGATAAGCCCCCCGCCCACAGACCCCCACAACCACCGGCAACTGTTGTGGGGATGAGGCCCTTGTCCCCATCAATATGTTGAGGCCCTTGTCCCCATGTTGAGGGCATGTGGCCTGGTACGGTTCAGGAGGGGGCGCTCTCTCGTCCTCCCTCTTTTCCTGCGGCCTGCCAGGTTACGTGCTCAGATAAGGTTCTGGTATGGATTTTTAGGGGGACCCCCACGCCATTTTTTAAAAAATTTTGGCACGGGGTTCCCCTTAAAATCCATACCAGACCCTTCAGGTCTGGTATGGATTTTGAGGGGGACCGCCACACCATTTTTTTTTTCATTTTGGCATGGGGTTCCCCTTAATATCCATACCAGACCTGAATGGCCTGGTATGGAATTTGGGGGGACCCCCATGCATTTTTTTTATTTTTTATTTTGGTTCGGAGTTCCCCTTCATACCAGACCCAAAGGGCCTGGTAATGCACTGTGGGGGAATCCCAGGCCGTTTTTTTTCAATGACTTTTATGAGTATTGTGGAGACCAGACAATTCATTATAGCTGCCGGTGCTACTGCTAGTACTTTTAAATGACTTTCTTTTCTTTTCCATTTTGCTTTCGGACTGTTGTAAACACAGGAAACATGCGCCACTTTACAGGCATACTATAGACACCCCCCAGGTACGAAATTTAAAGGAATATTTCACTTTTATTGTTTCACTTTAAGCATTATTAAAATCACTGCTCCTGAAAAAACTGCCATTTTTAAAACTTTATTTTGCATTGATACATGTCCCCTGGGGCAGCATCCAGGTCCCCAAACACTTTTTATGAGAATAGCTTGCATATTAACCTTTAAAATTATCACTTTTGATTTCTCCTATAGACTTTTAACCACTTGCCTACAGGGCATTTTCACCCCCTTTCTGTCCAAGCCAATTTTCAGCTTTCAGTGCTGTCGCACTTTGAATAACAATTGCGCAGACATACAACACTGTACACATATGAATTTTTTATCATTTTTTCCCAACTAATAGAGCTTTCTTTTGGTGGTATTTGATCACCTCTACAGTTTTTATTTCTTGCACTATAAACAAAATAAGAGTGACAAGTTTGAAAAAAACACAACATTTTTTACTTTTTGCTATAATAAATATCCAAATTTTTTTTTTTTTAAACAAATTTTTTCCTCAGTTTAGGCCGATTCGTATTCTTCTACATATTTTTGGTAAAAAATATCACAATAAGCATATATTTATTGGTTTGCGCAAAAGTTATAGCGTCTACAAAATAAGGGGATAGATTTATAGCATTTCTATTTTTTTTTTTTTACTAGTAATGGCGGCGATCTACGATTTTTATCATGACTGTGATATTGCGGCGGACATATCAGACACTTTTGACACATTTTTGGGACCATTCACATTTATACAGTGATCCGTGCTATAAAAATGCATTGATTACTGTATAAATGTGACTGGCAATGAAGGGGTTAACCAGGAGGGGGCGCTGTAGGGTTAATCATGTTGCTAGGGAGTGATTCTAACTGTGGGGGGAGGGGACTTACAAGGGGAGGAGACCGATCGGTGTTCCTCTGTACAAGGAACATACCATCAGTCTCCTCCCGTCTGACAGGACATGGATCTGTGTGTTTACGTGGATCTGTGTGCTCGGACATCACGGCCGCCGGGCACACGCACCGGGACCCGAGTGATGCGGCGGGCGCATGCGCCCCCTGGGGGACCTGGAAGGGCTGCCGTCATATGACCGCGGCCCAGGATAACAGCTGCACCGTCCCACCATCATATGACGGTGGGCGGGCAGCAAGTGGTTAAAGGGTGTTCCGCGGCTTTCAAATTTGCCATGAACGGCCCACATTGTTATCAATCTTCTTTTTATTAAATTAAAAAAAAAAGACAAGTAATACACATCATACCATCTTCAAAAATACATACATTAAAATTTCCTTTTACATAATAAATAATCTTAATGATAACCACTTCCTCCTGTTTCTATAGAATCAACTAACTAAATTCCTATTACTCATACATACTTCAAAATTGTCAGGAAAGGGTCCATCCACTGGTAAGATATATCATTTGGCGTGCAGTACTGGGGTCCACCAGCAGGTGTCTCCTGGCAGTTTGGAACTGTCAGGGGAATCTTTCCCTGCTGGTGTTATTTCATCTTTTGGCCGCAGTACTGACGTCCACCAGCGGTGTTACATGAAGACAATTATTGTCAGTCCCATAAATACCCGGCAAGCCCTCACATGCTTGCCTTGCTAGCTCTTTCCTTGAGCCCTGACCTTGTTTGCCTGTTTACCGATCCTGAGCCTGCATCCGACCTTGTTCCCGAGCTTTTCCTGACCCGATCCCTTCTGTGTTCCTGTACCCTTCAGCCCAATCCATCCCCTCTCTGTCCTGTTGGTTTCCAGTCCCTCATTTCCTGATCTTCCTGTGTATGACCTTGGCTTGGCTAACATTTACGCTTCTGGAATATCCCTTGTCCTGCTGACCTGCCGTGTATGACCCTGGCCTGGCTGACATCTGTGATTCTGGTACTGCCCCTTGCTGTATATATTATTGTTGTTGGTGGGTTTGTTGGGTTGGTTGCGCACTGTTTGTATTTTCTTATATTCATCTATCTTAATAAATATCATTATTCACTTTATATGCGTTTTGGGTTATCTCTGTGCAGTCCACACAGTCTGTTCTACTAATTCTCCTGACAGTATACCAAGGCCATCCCTGACCAGACGTGGCTGCATTGAGGAATCCTCCTGGTTTGCTGGGCTCGCTAAAGATGGATTTCAATGAAATTGTCTATTACTCTCTGCTAGCGGCAGAGGATAGTGAATATTGTTGCCAGATATTAAAAGATTGGTCCAGTGACCAGCTGCTGGAAATGATCCGATCGGCTCATTTCCTAGTAGATCAGGGTCATATGTTATTTGAGGATGTGCAGCCTTTGATTCAGTTATGTGCAAAACCAGCCCTGTCATGTTTGCCCGAAGGAAGTGATGACTTCTCTCCCCCCTTCAATTGTGGCCAAGTTGAATCCCTGGTATGGCTGTTAGAAGATGATCCGGGTTTTTTTTATGAGCATTATTCCTCTTGTTCTCAGCAGGTGTTATCTGATTGTATTTGTTCAGTACAATCTCTGATTAAACAGGCTGTATGTGAACCAACTTTTGTTCAACCTGTGCTACAGGCATGGTCAGATCTCTTGTATTTAGCCAAGCCAGAACAATCCAGCCCTGCCATTAGTCACCTGCCGTCCCAAAAATATATCTCCCTGTCACCCATGGCAACCTCAGCTACAGCCCAGTATACACAGCTTCCCACGAAGTACTATTACCCAGTCTCTACTCACTGCACCTATGCTGCTTTCAATCTACCTGCCTCTTCTCTTCCACCTGTAAAAATTCCACAAAACCCTCCTCCAGCCACTATTCCCTGGTCTTCCTTTTGCCCAGTTACATCTTTTTCTTACAGCCCTGCAGTTACCTACAAAGCTACAGTGGCTAAACCAAAAAAGAAACGGAAGTTCTTTCTAACCTACACAATTCTGCCAGTAACCCAGTCTACCTCCACACTGACCAACCTGCCCCAGTCTACCTTCATGCCAGTTGAGCCTGATGACCCACCTAAGTCTGATGTCCCCGTGCCTGCTACCCAGTCTGACGTCCCCGTGCCTGCTACCCAGCCTGACGTCCCCGTGCCTGCTACCCAGTCTGACGTCCCCGTGCCTGCTACCCAGTCTGACATCCCAGTGCCTGCTATCCAGTCTGATGTCCCAGTGCCTGCAACCCAGTCTGACGTCTCAGTGCCTGCTACCCAGTCTGATGTCCCAGTGCCTGCTACCCAGTCTGACGTCCCAGTGCCTGCTACCCAGTCTGACGTCCCAGTGCCTGCTGACCGGTCTGATAACCATGTTCCAGCCTAAAGTTTTGCTGCCAGTGTTCCAGTTTGATGTGCCCGCTTCCCAGTCTGATGATCCTCTGTCCGCTGCCCAGCCTGATGTGTTCCTGTCCACTGCCCAGCCTGATGTACCAGTGTCTGCTACTCAGCCTGTTGTGCCAATGCCTGTGCCCGCTGCCCAGTTTGAGGTCCCAGTGCCTGCTGCTCAGCCTGACATCCCAGTGCCCATGCTCCAGTCTGACGCTTCAGTGACTACTGTCCAGTCCGATGTACTTGTTGTTCAGCCTGTTATGCCAGCACCTGCTGTTCTGCCCGATGTGCCAGCGCCTGTGTCTGCTGCCCAGTCTGAAGTTCCAGTACCTGCTGCCTGGTCTGATGTCTCAGTGCCTGCTTTCCAGTCCGATGTGCGCGCTTTCCAGCCTGATGTGTCCGCTTTCTGGTGTGATGTGCCACTGTCCGCTGCCCAGCCTGATGTGTTCCTGTCTGCTGCCGAGCCTGATGTGCCAGTGTCTGCTACTCAGCCTGTTGTGCCAATGCCTGTGCCCGCTGCCCAGTTTGAGGTCCCAGTGCCTGCTGCTCAGCCTGAAATCCCAATATCCATGTTCCAGTCTGACGCTCCAGTTACTACTGTCCAGTCCGATGTACCTGTTGTTCAGCCTGTTGTGCCAGTACCTGATGTTCTGCCTGATGTGCTAGCGCCTGTGTCTGCTGCCCAGCCTGAAGTTCCAGTACCTGCTACCCGGTCTGATGTCTCGGTGCCCGCTTTCCAGCCTGATGTGCCCGCTTTCCAGTCTGATGTGCCCACTTTTCAGCCTGAAGAGCCCGCTTTCCAGTCTGATGTGCCCACCTTCCAACCTGATATCCTGGTACCTGCCTTCCAGCCTGGTGTCTCATTGCCTGCCTTCCAGCCTGATGTCGTGATATTGGTGTCTCTGCCTGAAGTTTCGGTGCCCGTGTCTCTGCCTGAAGTTTCGGTGCCCTTGTCTCTGCCTGAAGTTTCGGTGCCCTTGTCTCTGCCTGAAGTTTCAGTGCCCGTGTCTCAGCCTGTTGAACCGGTGCCCGTTACCCAGTCTGTTGAACCGGTGCCCATTACCCAGTCTGCTGAACCGGTGCCCGTTTCTCAGTCTGCCAAACCGAAGTCCGTCACTCGGCCTGTTTAGCCAGTACCTGTTATTCGGCTTGCCGAACCAGTGCCCGGTGTCCAGCTCGCTGAGCCGGGGCCTGTTACCCAGCCCACTGGGCCAGGGTGACGTTACCCAGCTTGCTGAGCTGGTGCCTGTGATCCGGTCTGCCTTTACGGTGCTCGCTGTTTGGCCTAATGTTCCAGTGCCTGCTGCCCAGCTCGACAACTCGGAGTCTGCTGCCCAGCTCGACGACCCGGAGCCTGCTGCCCAGCTCGACGACCCGGAGCCTGCTGCCCAGCTCGACGACCCGGAGCCTGCTGCCCAGCTCGACGACCCGGAGCCCGCTGTCTGCTGTGATGTGCCCGCTGTCTGCTGTGATGTGCCCGCTGTCTGGTTTGAAGTACCCGATGCCCAGTCTGACTTGCCCTCATCTGTTGTTCAGTGTGAGGCCATTAACTTTGGACAATTACTTCTAGTTGGAGTGTCCGGAGCCTGCTCCTTTGAGGGGGGGTACTGTCAGGAAAGGGTCCGTCCGCTGGTAAGATATATCATTTGGCGTGCAGTACTGGGGTCCACCAGCAGGTGTCTCCTGGCAGTTTGGAACTGTCAGGGGAGTCTTTCCCTGCTGGTGTTATTTCATCTTTTGGCCACAGTACTGACGTCCACCAGCGGATGGATCCTGGCAGTATGGAGCAGACAACACTCCCTGCGCTCAGGTGTTACATGAAGACAATTATTGTCAGTCCCATAAATACCCGGCAAGCCCTCACATGCTTGCCTTGGTATCTCTCTCCTTAAGCCCTGACCTTGTTTGCCTGTTTACCGATCCTGAGCCTGCATCTGACCTTGTTCCCGAGCTTATCCTGACCCGGTCCCTTCTGTGTTCCTGTACCCTTCAGCCCGATCCATCCCCTCTCTGTCCTGTTGGTTTCCAGTCCCTCATTTACTGATCTTCCCGTGTATGACCTTGGCTTGGCTAACGTTTACGCTTCTGGAATATCCCTTGTCCTGCTGACCTGCAGTGTATGACCTTGGCCTGGCTGACATCTGTGATTCTGGTACTGCTCCTTGCTGTATATATTATTGTTGTTGGTGGGTCTGTTGGGTTGGTTGCGCACTGTTTGTATTTTCTTATATTCATCTATCTTAATAAATATCATTATTCACTTTATATGCGTTTTGGGTTATCTCTGTGCAGTCCACACAGTCTGGTCTACTAATTCTCCTGACAAAAACATTCATTTCCTATTGCTCTTACGTACATCTAAACATTCAAAAAAAAAATCCTTCCCCTTTCTTTTTTCCTTTCTTTTTCCTCCCCCTTCTTCCTTCCCTTTCATCCCATATCCTTCCCATTCCCCTCCAATTATAAATACTCCATCAATCTATTCGAGGACCGAAATTCCTCCAATTTTTGCCATATTTCTGGCACCTGACCCCCTACATACCCTTCTTCTCTTATCTGTTTTTCCATATATTCAATTTCGTTTATTTCACATATCCATTCCAACACAGTTGGCTTATTTGTTTTTTTTCCAATTTCACACTATAATTGTTCTAGCTGCAGTTGTCAGTTGTCAGTTGGTTACCCTTATTGTATCTGATGTAAGAGAGAACAACAAAGTGCTTATATTTGGACTCCTTTTTACTCCTGACACTTTCTGATATATCTCAAATATTTTGTCCCAGAAGCTCCTCACTCCTTGACAACTGTACCATACATGATCCATAGTCCCTCTTTCTACCTTACATCTCCAACACGTTTCTGTATTAACTTTGTTAACTATATTTAAAGCTACTGGGCTCCAATACCATCTCATTGCGATCTTATAATTTCTTTCTTGATATTTATTTGCCTTAGATGTTTTATGTATTATTTCAAATATTTTCTCCCATTCCTCCTCTGATATAGGATTTTCTATTTCCTTTTCCCATTTCTTCTTTCCTATTAATTCTTTAAGGGAACCGGAGGTGAGTAATAAGTTTGATAATTTTTTAGTTGGTTCTTCTTCCTCTACTAATATTTTTTCAAATTTTGTTTTTGGTCTATTTATCAAAGGTATTTTTAACTCAATAAATGTTTTTAATTTATAATATTGTAACCATTTTCTTTAATATTCAGGCCCCAAGTCCTGCAATTTAGGTAGTTTACCATCCACTAGGATCTGTTCCACCCTTGCATTCTCCAAAATATTCAATTTTAGGTAATTTGTGGTTTCTAAAGCTGGCGGAAATTCAGGGTTGGAGAACAAAGGTGTCACATAGGACCAATCATAGTGGAAAGTTTCCCCCTTTTTTTTATAGTATCCCATATTTTTAATGTAGCATTTACAAAAATTGTTAATTCTTTCTTCTTTGGTCTTAAATGGGGTTTAATCCAAGGCAGGAACCTAAGTTGTGGTCCTATTAATACCTCTTCTAGATTTACACATTGTTTAGTTTCCTTATTATGATGCCAATCAATAATGGTAGTTAATGATGCTGCTTGTAAGTATTTTGTAAAATCTGGTAATGCTAAACCTCCATTTTTTTTATTTCTAATTAAAATTTCTCTTTTTATTCGAGGGGTTTTATGAGCCCAAATAAACGCCCCAAATTGTTCGCTATTCGGCGAATGGGTGAACAGCCAATGTTCGAGTCAAACTCATGTTCAACCCGAACAGACAGCCCATCCCTAGTAAACCGTATATATTTGGGTTTCTTTGCTTTTTTAATCAAAAGGTGTTTATTGTACATAAGTAATAGGATACATGTAAAACAGAAGTGTACACAGACAGGTCATAGAGATGGCTGTAACAGTTGTGAATATCATAACTGACATAAATGCATAGTACAACTTCCATCTTGCTTTTTTGCATTAGTTTCAAAAGGAAGAAAAAGAAAACAACAAAGTAAACAAAAAGAAAAAACCCAGATATAAACCAGTTCAACCTGACAACGCCGTTATACAGTTTCTCGTGATACATATTCTAACCTCTTTATCGCTGAAACCACTAGTCTACTACATCTTTCCCTAGGGTATGTCAATCAGAGCATGCATTGCACCTTTTAAGCTCCTTGCCTTTGGGCTATCAACATTGTATCAACATTGTAGCAGCCTATGAAGGACCAGCTGCGGAGGAGCTACTTTCGGGGCACCTAGCTAGCACTGCCATATTTTCTCGAACTTCTGCGGGGATTTCTTATGTGAATATGTATTTTTTTCCCATATAAGAATATCATTAACCGCCTGGATCCACTGTTTGCTCGCAGGAACTCGGGCAGGCAGCCAATATCTCGCTACCAGCTTCCTTGCCAAATAGAGTAGTCTAATAAGAGCAATGTATGTATGAGGGGAGTACAAGTTCTCATCTAGAGCTCCAAGCAAGCACACCAGCGGATCCATGGGCAGCTGAACATGAAAGATAGAATTGATTATTGCGACCACTTTGTTCCGATATCTCACAAGTTTGGGACACTTCCACAACATGTGCAGATCTCCTGAATGAACCTGACACTTAGGGCATATGGGTGTGTCTCTACTTCCCCAATGGTATAATTGTACCGGGGTTCTATACACTCTATGCAATATAAACATCTGTGACAGTCTGTGTGCCGCAGATACTGACACTAGGGGTCCAGCATTCAATATTTGTTCCCATTGTTCCCCGTCAATGGGACCAATATCTTTCTCCCATTTCTCCCTGCGGGGCAGAATATCAGGTGCCTGTATATGAGCCAGCATTTGCATATAAGTTTTAGAGATGACCCCTTTTTTTTCAGTTTCATCAAACACGGATTCCAAGAAGGTTGAGTCTACCAGATGCAGGGACGAGCAATTGCTCTAAGATCGGATTGCATGACTCAACCGAATATACTGATAGTGGAAATCGCCTAGTAGTGGAAACTCCTCTCTCAGTTTCACATATGATTTCAAGCCTGTCTCAACAAAAATTTGGAATAGATATTTAACCCCTGCCGCCTCCCACCATGTGTGACCTCAGTTTAGCCAGTTCGGTGTAAAACATGTTCTGCTAAATTGGTGTACTAGGTAGGAAGCCATTTATTCCCAATCTCCGCTTGATACTACTCCAGAGTTTTTTTAGGAGACAGACCGTTGGGCATAATGAAGGAACCATGGGGAAACCCATCTCCATATGAGATAATGCAGAGTATGTCGTAGTAGGGCTTATGAGTAAGGATTTAGAGGGATCTGAAGCACCAGGCAGATTCCATCCAGTAAAGTGTTGTATCTGGGCCGCATAGAAATATGTCTGGGCGTGGGGAACAGCCATTCCTCCTTGGTCTTTAGGGTACTGTAGGGTGGTAAGTTTTATCCTGGCAACCTTATTTTTCCAGATTAGAGATCTAAATTGGGAGTCAATACGATGGAACCAATATTTCGGTATCCACACCGGGGCAATGTGCAAGATGTATAACAGTTGTGGGGCCCAGATCATCTTGGTCAAGTTAGCTCTCCCTGTGACTGATAACGGCAATTTACACCATGCAGCACATTTATTTTTAAATTTCTGTAGTAGGGGTTTTAGATTAAGGGCTATATAGTCCGTAGGGTCTTTTGTCACCATAATTCCTAAGTACTTAAAGGACTCTACCACCTGTATCCAGGCCACACTGTCTGGGATCGCTGAGCGGAGATCATCCAGCAGGAGGAGCACTGATTTGTGCCAGTTAATGGCAAAACCAGAAAACCCTCCAAACTGCTCGATGAGTCGCATTGCAGTGACTACGGAACCATTCATATCCCTTAAGTACAGCAAGGCATTGTCAGCATATAACGAAAGTTTATCTTCTCTATGGTTCCGTCTAAAGCCCACAATATCCGGTGAGTCTCTGATCCTAGCTGCCAAAGGTTCCAAAGCAAGGGCAAAAAGCAGGGGCGACAGTGGACACCCCTGCCTAGTACCCCGGAACAATGGAAAGGCCTCTGATACATCTGATATGGATGTAGTTCACATCTGTGCATTTTATGGATAGGGCCAGAGATTTTTGGTTCCATAGACTTTAATGGATCAAAAGCGTCTATTGAAAAATGCAAAATACACCTGCAATATGCAAACTGCAACCTGCATAGGTGTGAATCAGGTCTTAGTACAGAAAAAAAGTGCACGGAACTGCATCTGGTGTGACCTAGCACTCAAGAACACATAGAAAGTAAGTTATATGGTTTTCAATGGCATAGTTCACACCAGTGCTTGCTGTTCCAGTGCTTTCCAGGTTCAGAAAAAAAGAGTAGAACATTTTTCCTTACTGGTCTGTACTAGAACACCGTAAAATGCATCAAAAACGCACTGGAACACACATGTCCTTATTTAGGGCCAGTTCACACCATAGAAATGCAGTCCGGATGCGTTCCAGATGCTTTTCTGCATGCGTGTTTTTGATGCATTTTTAATGCAGTCCAGTGCATTCCCCCTCCCTCTTCTTTCTTAACATTAAGTGCTAGTTCACACCAGATGCAGTTCCGTGCGCTTTTTTTCTGCACTATGCATGCACAGTGTTTTCCATGTATTACAATGGCTCTAGTTCACACCAGTGCAGTCAGTTCCAGTCAGTTTCTGATCAGTTTCCAGTGCAGAAACTGACCGGAAACTGACTGGAACTGACTGCATTGGTGTGGACTAGAGCCATTGGAATACATGGAAAACCCTGTGCATGCATTTTTAGTGCATGGAACTGCATCTGGTGTGAACTGGCCCTAAATAAGGACGTGTGTGTCCAGTGTTTTTGGTGCATTCCGGTTCGTTTTTGAATCATTTTACAGCGTTCCAGTACAGTCCAGTGCAGGAAAAATGCAGCATGTTCTACTTTTTTTTTTTCTGGAACTGGAATGCACTATGTGAACTATGCCATTGAAACCCATATAACCTACTTTCCATATGTCTTTGATGCTGAAAGAAAATGCACTGGACTGCATGTGGTGTGAACTGGTTCTTAAGGTTAAGAAAAAAAGAGGGGGAATAGATGCACTGGACTGCATTAAAAACCCACCAAAAATGCATCAAAAATGCACTGGAATGCATCAAAAACGCGCATTTAGAAAAGCATCTGGAATGCATCCGGACTGCATTTCTAGGGTGTGAACTGGCCCTATATTTAAGGAGGACATACAAATGAAAACCCACACTTACTTCAAACCCACTGACCAAAATGGGTATATTTCCATGCACAGTTATAAGTATAAGTAGGTTAATATACCAAAAGGACAGAATGTGTGGATCAAGCAAAACTAGTAGATTTGAGCATTACATTTTCCAAATACGATTATTAACAGATTTGAGGAGAAGGGATAAAAAAGGGAGGAATTGGAAAAATGTAGATGGAAATTAGGGGAGGACTATAGAAGAGATGACTAGATGATAAAAGAGACCAAAAACCTTGCTGTTGCAATTATTTTTGGGCGCCAATATAAGGGTGTTGAGTACATCCTGGAGAAATACTTGCTACATTCTGCATAAAGATCGTGTTTTGGGTAAATTATTACTGAAAAAGTCCATGATCCTAATTTGAAGGATAAGCTAGTTCACAATGTTAGTGGGCAGATATTTGTGTTTGTGGAGTACTATTGTTGCAAGAATTGTAATGCGAAACTCAGTATGGGGAGGAAAATTGGAGATTTAGGTACAATAATACTAATAGAGAGTGTTCTGGGACTGCTGCACCTTGCAGTCCCCTGAAGACACCAAGACTTTTTGGGACAGCCAAGTCATGGACAATGCCATAATTGTCTCTTGCCTCACAGAGGAATGGGTTAGGGGAAAGGCATTGTTCATATTGAACTGCAATGCCGCACTTCTTCAGTAAAGTTATATTAACCATTATGAGCCTGGTCTGAAGTTACTAAATGAGTGGCTTGTTAGTTCTGGTGCATTTTAAAGAAACAGAGTCTGTAAAACACATGTGGGGTATGAGCAACGCCGCTACAAAAGGGTTAAGTCGGCAAGTCAAGGCGAAGAGGAGTGTAATTGCTAAGAGTAACCAAGTACAAGTTCAAGACACAAAGCAACCAGTCATTAGGGGTGGTGCCTGGTAAGGTGACAGATCCGCCAGTAGCGAGGAGGTCGTTGTCTGGCTCCCTCCATAGTGGTCGGTATCCATTAGTAACCGGATCCAAACCCGTGTTATAGAGATTTATTTATGGCCACGAGGTGCGTGAAATGAGAGAATTAAAAAGTGCATGTATGAGGTTGGCGCTATGTGCATGGCGGGACCCCATTCTGTTACATGCTGGACTGGTGGAGAGGGCACAGGCTCAGCACATGCCTCCTAATGCAACATACATCAGATACAGTGTGTAGTGACACGGGACAAGTCGCTTCTCAGAGGAACGCTGTATTTTATTGCTGCACACAGTGAAGGCTCATCTCTAAGTCGGGGAACTGCCTTAATGTTAGTTTGTTCATATGACCACAGTCCCGGGCATTAACACAAAAAGTACCTCCACATGCAGGGCGCAGATGACCCCCTGGACAATTGTGTTCTACTGGTGGGGAAGGCTCCCTGTTGGCAGGGATTACCCGATCAACACTGCCTATTTTGATGGGGGAAAAAAGCAATTTATGGTGACCCATGGTTGCAGGAAAGAAAATTGCTCAATGTATGGCCTAACTAACATTCGACTTTGGAAGGAAAGAAGTTTAATAAACAAAAACCACATGTATAGGTAGAAATTCATACATTTGAGAAACATATTCCATCCTGCTAGTTGGTTGGCAATAATGTTCTTATAATGCAAAATGTTGAATGAAATTCTATTAGACCCCTTTCACACTGGGGTGCTTTGCAGGTGCTACATCACTAAAAATAGCGCCTGCAAAGAGCCCTGAAAGAGCCGCTGCTGTGTCTCTAGTGTGGAGCGGTGCACTGGCAGGACGGTAAAGTCCTGCTAGCAGCATCTTTGGAGCGGTGAAGGAGCGGTGTGTACACCGCTCCTGCCCATTTAAATCAATGGGGCAGCGCAGCTATACCGCCGGTAAAGCGCTGCTGCAGCAGCGATTTGCAGTGGTTTTAATCCTTTCTCGGCCGCTGGCAGTGGGGTAAAACTGCCCCGCTAGTGGCCGAATACCGCCGCTAAAACGACGGTAAAGCGGCGCTAAAAATGGTGACGTTTTACCGCCGGCGCCCTCACCGCCGCAGTGTGAAAGGATTCAGGTTTGGTCAAAAGTAATGATTGGCCAATCTTTCCCACGATGCTGTCTGAGGCTGTTAGTGAAAAATTCCTCCATGGCAACAGAGTGCCTCTAGTATGTGGCCATCTCTGCTCCCAACCACAATCCCCATCTGCATTAGTTTTAACCATTTTATTGCCATGACATGTAGGACACATGCTTGGCAGTCAAATGGTTAAAAAGAACACCTATAAAAATAAAACATAGCCAAATACACAATTTGTTTATTGAATTTTCATAAACAAAACACAACACAACATGTGCTAGCTGTGGGACTACCTTAAAAGAGATGTATGGTTTTTTTTTTGTTTTTTTTTAACTTACCTAGGTGGATGCAGCATCGGTCCGATGCTGCATTTGTCAACTGGCGCCTCTAACACTGAGAACACCGCAATTGCTGGGTTCTCACAGCTCCCTGAGCAGAGAGCTGAAAGCCTGAGCCAGCCACTCCTGCCCCCTCCACAGCCCAGCTTATGACAGTTTGCTAGCAGCTCTCTGCTCTGCCCCCCAACGCTCACTGGAGCACTGGGCTGTGGAGGGGGCAGGAGTGGCTGGCTCAGACTTTCAGTGGCTCACTGAGAGGCTGAGTCGGGTGCCAGTCCAAGCAACTGGGCAGATCCTGACTCCATTGTCTTGATCTTGCCTAAGCCTGGACCGGCTCTGTGATGTCAGCAGACAGTGGAGTTTAACCCACTGTCTGCTTAAAACGGGTCACAGGAGTGCAGAACAAACTGCACTCCTGTGATCCACAGGAGAAGTATAGCCAAACGAGCTTATAAACTTGTGTCTATGAGTTGTTTTTACACCTGATATGCAAATTCTTATCCCAGGCAATTGACTTACTAAGTAGTGAAGGAAAAATAAGAATAAAAACCCCAAAGAAAAAATCAAATAGAAGATGGCAGTGGCAGCTGCCATATTTATCCTAAAAGATTTTAACATTCTTCTCTTAATTGCAGTGTAATTTTCATAAAATAATAATGAGTGCAAAAAGTAGCACTGCTGTACATTCTGTCCTCTAAGAAAATAGAATCCAGTCATGCAAACATCCAAATAATCGTTGCTTAGGGCAAAATTTGCTTTGTTATTGTTATGTAAAGACAAGAGGTAATTTTTAGACAATGCAAAGATAAAATAAATTAAAAAAAAAGATGAAAGGTTAGGCTCTCCATTTGCCATAAATGAGTTACTCACCAAAGGCTCTTTTTGGCTGAACTAGGCGCAAAGTAAAAATCTCATTTTTTGGAAGCTCCCTTAACATCTTTGCCACTTCATAATGTCGGCATCCCACAATTGTCTGATCATTTATGGCTTCAATATTGTCACCAACATTGACAGTCTTCAACCTGTCAGTAATGCTTCCTTCCTTGATTCTCTAATTAGGACAGTAATAAGAATAAAACAATTGATCATTTAAAAATACAAAACATCTAAGAAAATAACTTTATAACTGATGCACATTATCTTACTTTGCAAGTAAAGTCTTGTTTTAGATATCAGACCAACTTTATAGAAAACAAGATTGCAGTGCCACTTTTGTTCAATTACTTACACAACATACGGCAGGCACATAGGGTGCCCACGTGTCCCGGATTGCCCGGAACTGTCCCGCAATGGACATGTCTGTCCTGGGACAATACAGTGTCCCGGAATGAAATACTGGACACAGCCAGTCCAGCCACCCTATTAACTACATTTGCGGAACTGGTTGCTAGGGCCGGCCCCGCCTGGCGTCTAGTAACCAGTGACGTCACAGACAGTGAGCGAGGCTGCACTGCTGTCTCCACCCACCTCGGCAGTCGGCACCTCCTCCTTCTCCGACACCCGGCCTCCCTCTTTAAGGGACCAAAAGTAATGGGACAGATTAACAATCATCCATCAAACTTTCACTTTTTAATACATGGTTGCAAATCCTTTGCAGTCAATTACAGCCTGAAATCTGGAATGCATAGACATCACCAGATGCTGGGTTTCATCCCTGGTGATGCTCTGCAGAAAAAAAAAAAAAAAAAGAAAGTGTTGCATGTGGCACGTTTCCTCACAAGTAGGGGACAGTGGAAATAATAACATCCTGCTTGTTCTTGGGGCATTTTCCCTTCAGTTTTGTCTTCAGCAAGTGAAATGCTGCTGCTAAGCTAAGCAGGGCAATAACTTCTCCGCAGGATGTGGAAACCTTGCAAAAAGATCTGAACAAATTAATGGGGTGGGCAACTACATGGCAAATGAGGTTCAATGTAGAAAAATGTAAAATAATGCATTTGGGTGGCAAAAATATGAATGCAATCTATACACTGGGGGGAGAACCTCTGGTGGAATCTAGGATGGAAAAGGACCTGGGGGTCCTAGTAGATGATAGGCTCAGCAATGGCATGCAATGCCAAGCTGCTGCTAACAAAGCAAACAGAATATTGGCATGCATTAAAAAGGGGATAAACTCCAGAGATAAAACGATAATTCTCCCACTCTACAAGACTCTGGTCGGGCCGCACCTGGAGTATGCTGTCCAGTTCTGGGCACCAGTCCTCAGGAAGGATGTACTGGAAATGGAGCGAGTACAAAGAAGGGCAACAAGGCTAATAAAGGGTCTGGAGGATCTTAGTTATGAGGAAAGGTTGAGAGCACTGAACTTATTCTCTCTGGAGAAGAGACGCTTGAGAGGGGATATGATTTCAATATACAAATACCGTACTGGTGACCCCACAATAGGGATAAAACTTTTTCACAGAAGAGAGTTTAACAAGACTCGCGGCCACTCATTAAAATTAGAAGAAAAAAGGTTTAACCTTAAACTACGTAGAGGATTCTTTACTGTAAGAGCGGCAAGGGTGTGGAATTCCCTTCCACAGGCGGTGGTCTCAGCGGGGAGCATTGATAGCTTCAAGAAACTATTAGATAAGCACCTGAATGAACGCAACATACAGGGATATATAATGTAATACTGACACATAATCACACACATAGGTTGGACTTGATGGACTTGTGTCTTTTTTCAACCTCACCTACTATGTAACTATGTAACTAAATGCATGCTCAATTGGATTCAGGTCAGGTGATTGACTTGGCCATTGCATAACATTCCACTTCTTTCCCTTAAAAAACTCTTTGCTTGCTTTCGCAGTATGCTTCGGGTCATTGTCCATCTGCACTGTGAAGCACCGTCCAACGAGTTCTGAAGCATTTTGCTGAATATGAGCAGATAATATTGCCCAAAACACTTCAGAATTCATCCTGCTGCTTTTGTCAGCAGTCACATCATCAATAAATACAAGAGAACCAGTTCCATTGGCAGCCATACATGCCCACGCCATGACACTACCACCACCATACTTCACTGATGAGGTGGTATGCTTTGGTTCATGAGCAGTTCCTTTCCTTCGCCATAGTCTTCCCTTCCCATCACTCTGGTACAAGTTGATCTTGGTCTCATCTGTCCATAGGATGTTGTTCCAGAACTGTGAAGGCTTTTTTAGATGTTGTTTCACAAACTCTAATCTGGCCTTCCTGTTTTTGAGGCTCACCAATGGTTTAAATCTTGTGGTGAACCCACTGTATTCACTCTGGTGAAGTCTTCTTTTGATTGTTGACTTTGACACACATACACCGACCTCCTGGAGAGTGTTCTTGATCTGGCCAACTGTTGTGAAGGGTGTTTTCTTCACCAGGGAAAGAACTCTTCGGTCATCCACCACAGTTGTTTTCCGTGGTCTTCCGGGTCTTTTGGTGTTGCTGGGCTCACCGGTGCGTTCTTTTTAAGGATGTTCCAAACTGTTGATTTGGCCACAACTAATGTTTTTGCTATCTCTCTGATGGGTTTGTTTTGTTTTTTCAGCCTAATGATGGCTTGCTTCACTGATAGTGACAGCTCTTTGGATCTCATATTGAGAGTTGAAAGCAACACATTCCAAATGCAAATAGCACACTTCAAATGAACTCTGGACCTTTTATCTGCTCTTTGTAAATGGGATAATGAGGGAATAACACACACCTGGCCATGGAACAGCTGAGCAGCCAATTTTCCCATTACTTTTGGTCCCTTAAAAAGTGGGAGGCACATATACAAACAGTTGTAATTCCTACACCGTTCACCAGATTTGGATGTAAATACCCTCAAATTAAAGTCTGCAGTTAAAGCACATCTTGTTCGTTTCATTTCAAATCCATTTTGGTGGTGTATAGAGCCAAAAAGAGTAGAATTGTGTCAATGTCCCAATATTTATGGACCTGACTGTATAAACGAGGAGTGTCTCCATCTACTCCCTCTTATGTACTTGTATAAAGCTGGCCATACACTATGCAATCTGATTGTACAATCTCCTTTAGATCTACCATCAGCTATGTAGTGCCAGGGCCTGCTGCCTGCACAGTGAGGTTCTACAGCTGGGCCAGGTAGGAGTAAGAGATGCAAATAATCTAGGGGAGGGGGAATGAGGCTTGTGAAGGTATAGAGGGAGATGGTTGCAGAGATCAGAGCTCAGGAGGAGGGGTGGAAATAAGATGTTGTACAATGTATACAGCGCACCACTAATTTCTGCACTCTGTATACAGTGTACCCCTAAACCCTGTACTCTGTATACAGCTCACCCCGTAACTCAGCACTCTGTTTACAGCGCACCCCTAAACCTTTTACTCTGTATGCAGCACACCCCTGAACTCTGCATTCTGTATACAGCTCACCCCTGAAATTTGCATGCTGTATACAGTGCACCCATGAAATCTGCACGCTGTATACTGTGCACCCCTGAGCTCTGCACACTGTACATAGTGTACTCCTGAACTCTGTACTGTATACGCAGTGCACCCCTAAACCTTGCATTCTGAATGCAATGCACCACTAAACCCTGCACTCTGTATGTAGTGCACCACTAGCGCACATCTGGCCCTTTGAGGGCAACCATACTGCCCACGAGGAAATTGAGTTGACACCCCTGGCTTACACTTTCAAGACATTACACTTTCAAGACCTGAAAAAGGACCTACCTGAAAAAGGATCTTCATGGTAGGATCACCAAATATTTTTTTTATTTTTATTTTTTTTAAATAAAAGCTGCATATTTAAAAGTATTGATAATTACATTACAGACTCAGTGACCCTGTCACTACAGGGTCAAAACAGCAAAAACATACCTGTACAGAGAAGAGGCAATATACTTATGTTTCCACTGACCTGTCATGAATGGCCACTGCTCCAAAGCCTGTATCTCAGCTCTGGAAATGACGTTGCCACGTTACCGGAAATAGCTGACGTAGTCCGGCCTCAACGTGTTTCGCTATGTGGTGCTCTCAGGAAGCTTAAAGCCACCAAATTGTTGAATACTTTTATAACCCGATCCTGTTCCTAATAACTGGATTCTCCCTAACGAAATGGCTACCGCCTGTATGCATTGTGCTTTGGATAATACAATGGGCAAATAACCTACACAGTTAGCAGTGTTTTATTAAAAAAAAACAAAAGCAGAAGTATATGCATAAAAAATTTCACACATAAATATACCTTAATCTCCCCAGACAAGAATATTCTCATATAGATACAACAATAACAGTATGATAGATATACTAATTCACCACTAGAGGGCATGTAATAAATAAGTTTACAATGAATAAGTTATTAAATTATAATTTGAGATAGCAGTTTATTATAATAATCATTTGCTATTAAATATTTTTAATCTCTATTTTAATATTTTTATTTAAAGATCTGCAAGGGGATTATGTGATAATATGCCTAATAATAGGATTTAGGTAAGAAAGTACTTTGAAAATTCGTCACAGGATAGTAGTCAGATACTGGTGACAGCAGGAAGAGTAGCATAGTCAGGCAGGTCGGGTCATCTGCTGGCAGGATATATCAGGTTACAGAGGCATTGGCAAAAGTGTGGTCAGGGTAAAAGTGGTCAGAAGCCGTTCAGTGGAACAGAAGTAAATTGAAACGGCAGAAGCAGTAGTCAAGGACAAGCCAAGGTCAGTGCTCAAGTTCAGAGAGTACATATATATATATGTAGCACTGCCCCCTCGGGGGTTGCTTGGTAATGCATGTTCTCCTGTACAGCCATGACCCGGTGAACTCTTCAGCCCCTCTGACACTCTAGGTTCAGACATGTTGTGTACACCTTTAAATGACACACTGACACAAAGCAAGTAGTTTCAACTCTCTCTGATTTTTACTTACTCAAGAAAAGAGTTTTAAATTAAGGATTAGTCAGCCAAGTCCTGGTTACAACCATAGTTACATAGTAGGTGAGGTTGAAAAAAAGACACAAGTCCAACCCATGTGTGTGATTATATGTCAGAATTACATTGTATATTCCTGTATCTTGCGGTCGTTTAGGTGCTTATCTAATAATTTCTTAAAACTATAATTCCCCCCTGCTGAGACCACTGCCTGTGGAAGGGAATTCCACATCCTTGCCGCTCTTACAGTAAAGAAGGTTAACCACTTGACCACTGGGCACTTAAACCTCCTTAATAACCAGACCAATTTTCAGCTTTCGGTGCTCTCACATTTTGAATGACAATTACTCAGTCATGCAACACTGTACCTATATGAAATTTTTGTCCTTTTTTTCACACAAATAGAGCTTTCTTTTGGTGGTATTTAATCACCGCTGGATTCTTTATTTTTTGCGCTATAAAAGAAAAAAGACCGGAAATTCTGTAAAAAAATGCATTTGTCTTTTTCTGTTATAAAATTTTGCAAATTAGTCATTTGTCTTCATATATTTTGGCCAAAATTTATACCGCTACATATCTTTGGTAAAAATAACCCAAATCTGTGTATATTATTTGGTCTTTGTGAAAGTTATAGAGTCCAAAAGCTATGGTGCCAATATCTGAAAATTGATCACACCTGAAGTACTGACAGCCTATCTAATTTCTTGAGACCCTAACATGCCCGAAAAGTACACCTACCCCCCAAATGACCCTGTCACGGAACGTCCCACACTCCGCTTGAGTGCTTCCGTCACTATACTGCTTCCTAAGTGCTGGAACACGAGTCCAATGGATCTGGCTATAGGAACCCCCAAGAACTAGACAACACCAGTCTTGGAGTAAATCAGGACTAACTCTTTATTTGAGATCTCACACACATTTATACACCAGGCTGACTCAAAGCTAACCTAATTAACATGAGGTAATTTACTAAAACATTTACCCAGACCAGATGACAGACTTGTGGGCACCGAGCTTCACACAGTAGTATAAACACAATAGCTGGAGCTAATTACAATTAACAATACAAACAAAACCTAATTAACCTTATTAGCATGAGCTCCAATAGGAGTCGTCCCGTCTCCTACATTGTATAGAGAACAATGTGATCAGCTCATTCAATTAACATACATTACCATAAACATCAACACAGGGTTAATTAGAAAAAACAACAATGAGTTGAATACCCTTAGAACCTAGACTAAACTTATTTACATTAAACACATTATAGCTGACATCAGACAGGTGAGTGGAGTTGATGACATTAGTATCTCCTCAGAGGATGTGTCCCAACAGTATAATTCAGTCTTATCATTCTAATATGGCATATAATGGGTTCCAGAGTCTGTGTGTTTTGGGGGGACATGGAGCTGAATCCAAAGTAACACCAGCCCCAGGGTCCCCAGGCATACAGCTCACAGAGAGCACCATTTCCCCAAATGCTAGGGCCCATAATCGGTGGGCAAGAGGCTTGCGTTCAGTCCCCTCCAATAGCCTCTGTCCTGGGTGAGTCTGTCACAGACCCCTTTTTGGAAAGAAGACATTCCAAGGTATTTAGAAAGATACATGATGAGTTTTTTAAAGTTGTCATTTTTTCCCACAATATTTGCAAAATCAAGATTTTTTTTTTCAAAAAATTGTCATCTTAGCAGGTTATTTCTCACACACAGCATACCACAAATTACACCCCAAAACACATTCTGCTATTACTCCCAAGTACGGAGATACCATATGTGTGAAACTTTTACACAGCGTGGCCACATACAGAGGCCCAACATGCGTGGAGCACCTTCAGGCGTTCTGGAGTGCCCAGGCCAATTCTGACATTTTCTCTCCTACATGTAAAAATCATTATTTATTTGCTAGAAAATTACATAGAACCCCAAAACATTATATATGTTTTTTTAGCAAAGACCCTAGAGGCGGTCATTGCAACTTTTTATCTCGCACGATATTTGCGCAGCAATTTTTCGAACGGGTTTTTTTTTGGAAAAAAAACAGTTTTGTGCTTTAAAAAAAAAAAAAACAGTAAAGTTAGCCCAATGTTTTTGCATAATGTGAAAGATGAAGTTATGCCCAGTAAATAGATACTAACATGTCACCCTTCAAAATTGCACATGCTCCTGGAATGGCGCCAAACTTCACTACTTAAAAATCCCAATAGGCGACACTTTAACATTTTTTACTGGTTAGACGTTTTGAGTTAGAGGGGGTCTAGGGCAAAAATTATTGCTCTCACTCTACCGATCGCAGCGATACCTCACATGTGTGATTTGAACACCATTTTTATATGTGGGCGGGATTTACGTATGCGTTCGCTTCTGCATGCGAGCACACGGGGACACCGGGGAAAATTTTTTTTTTTTTTTATTGTTCATTTTACTTTATTTATTTTAGTTTGCCGCTTTTGTCCAAAAAATAAATTTTTTGATCACTTTTATTCCTATTACAAGGAATGTAAACATCCTTGTAATAGGAATGTGGCATGACAGGTCCTCTTTACAGTGAGATATGGGGTCAATAAGACCCCAAATCTCACCTCTAGGCTGGGAAGCCTGAAATAAAAAAAAAACAATCCTGGCTTCGATCATAGCGGTGAGTCGTTTGAGGGCAGCGGGAGGGGGGGATGTCCCCTCTTGCCTCCCGTAAGAACAATCAAGCAGTGGAACAGCTGCTATGATCATTCTTATTGTGTAGGGAATTGCCTGCTGAAAAAGCTGATATCTGAATGATGCCTGTAACTGCGGGCATCATTCAGATATCCCCGCACAAAGTCAAGGACATCGTATGACGGCCGGTGGGCGGGCGGGAAGTGGTTAAAACACATTTTTTTTAACACAAAGTTGTCCATTTATACAATATTTCTAACACATAGCATGTACACATACCAAAAATGACACCCCAAAATAGATTCTCCTACTCCTCCTGAGTACGGCGATACCACATGTGTGAGACTTCCACAGCCTGGCCACATACAGAGGCCGAGTACAGCCAAGTATGGTTGAGCATGGCAGAGTATGGCTGAGCATGGCTGGGTATGGCAAATTATGGCTGGGTATCACCGAGTCTTGCAGAGTATGGCTGGGTTTTGCATAGTATGGCTGGGTATGGCAGAGTATGGCTGGGTATGGCGGGGTATTGCAGGGTATTGCGGGGTATTGCAGAGTATTGCAGGGTATTGCAGAGTATTGCGGGGTATTGCAGAGTATTGCTGGGTATTGCAGAGTATTGCGAGGTATTGCAGAGTATTGCAGGGTATTGCGGGGTATTGCAGAATATTGCGGGGTATTGCAGAGTATTGCAGGGTATTGCAGAGTATTGCGGGGTATTGCAGAGTATTGCAGAGTATTGCGGGGCATTGCAGAGTATTGCAGGGTATTGCAGAGTAGTGCAGAGCATCGCAGAGTAGTGCAGGGTATTGCTGAGCATGGAGGGATGGCTGAGCATGGATGGATGTGACTGCACATGTCACAGAGCAGCGCTGTGGGCACTACACTTCCAGCCCACAGCGCTGCTGCCATCCGATCCCTCCCCCTCTGTACCGATCAGTACAGAGAGGGGAGGGAGGAACCGGCGTCATGACATGACGCCAGTTTGTTTACATGTGATCGCTCCGTCATCTGGCAATTATTTGACTGAGTTCCCTAAGTACCCTCGGGTGCAAGCCATCTGGTCCCGTTGATTTATTAATGTTAAGTTTCCCAAGTCTAATTTTAATTCTGTCCTCTGTTAACCATGGAGGTGCTTCCTGTGATGTGTCATGAGGATAAACACTGCAGTTTTGGTTACTGAAGTATGATAAACCAAACAATACTGCGCTACAATTAACTTTCTAATGAAGTGCACAGACTAGTGATTAGCCAATGACAATTAGTGGTAATTACATAAGAATATAAATAAATAATATTGAAGAAAAAAAACTGTGCATATCAGCAGTGAATGTATGGAAAACTTCAAAACACCGCTAATGAATGTGTTATATCACCAACAATAGAAGTATACAACCCCATTCTCCAAAGGAGCAGATGTCAGCCCAAATAACAATAGTCCCACATTCCTTATGAACCAATAGTTTCACAGTGAAGACAGTGATAGATAGTATTGCGGGGTAGTAGAAAATCCCGAAATTACACCACATTAATGATCTGCTATTCAATCCTGCTCATCCTCTTGGCTCCACCGATTGATTTACTCATAAAATAAAGGTAAAAAGAAACAAATCATTGTGCAATGATCAGCAACCACATCAGCACATGCAGCGCACAAGTGGATCCACTCACATATCCTTGTATGATATCAGCGCTTAGAGAACAGTCAGACACTGCTAGCGAATTGCTTTCCTCCTACCACATCCACCGTGCTTGATGCAGACACATTGGATGACATCACTGGCTCCTCCCGACGTGTTGCGTCACATGTCACGTGACTTTATCAAGGGTAGCCATGTGACAGACGGAGCTTTGTATTTATGCTTGTTACAGCATGCCGGTTGCCATAGTGACATCGGTCATCATAGGAACATCATGCTGTTCAGCACTCGTTAGTGTTAATACATACATATCCAAAAACATCTACACACTTTAATAAAACCTATGACAATATAATTAATGTGTAAACAATTAAAAGGTAAAAACGATTCATGCTTTTAACAGGGTTTTTATTATTAGTTATAGATAGCTGATATTGGTCTCCCTCTAGTGGACAATCAAAATAGTTACTTAATACCACATAGGCTATATGTATAAAAAGGACCACATAAGCTACAAGTATGAAGAGAAATATATATATAAAGCCTGTAAACCATAGGCCTAACAATATATATATATAAAAATTACGTGAAAAGGTTGAGGCTGTCAAATATAAATTGCCAATATTCAATCACCTCCATTAGATAAAGATAATTAATTAAAATTAATTAAAAATTACTTAAATTAATAAAATCCTAATAATCAGAAATAAAACAATTTAGATCAAAACAATGTTCAAGCCCCTCGGAGTAATGCCCCGTACACACGGTCGGACATTGATCGGACATTCCGACAACAAAATCCATGGATTTTTTCCGACGGATGTTGACTCAAACTTGTTTTGCATACACACGGTCGCACAAAGTTGTCGGCATTTCCGAACGCCAAGAACGCGGTCACGTACACCACGTACGACAAGACTATAAAAGGGCAGTTCAGAACCAAGTGCGACACCCTTTGGGCTCCTTTTGCTAATCTCGTGTTAGTAAAAGTTTGGTGAGAGACGATTCGCACTTTTTCAGACTCGTGGTTTTTTAGATCGTATTTCTGCTGTTCAGTTTGTGCTTGTGGGTTTGTATCTGGTCTTCAGTGCGTGCAGTGAGTTACCCTTGACTCTGTCATTGTGTTCTTGTTCGTTCGTTACTGATTTTCAGGTCGCTCTTCACAGGCCTTGCTGTTCTTCAGTGTGTTCTGTTACTTCGTTCTGACCAGCCGACCGTTTTCTAGCCATGTTGCATATACGTACTCCTCGTAGAGTTCGTGCTGTGCGGGGGCTTGGTGTTGGGGTCCTTACTTTGGCACAAGCCCAGTCCATGAACAGGGTGGGGAGGAGTTCATGGACCAAGAATTGGTTGCTCCAGCGTGACCAGTTCTGCCACATGCCTTTGCTCCGTGAGATCCGTGAGAATAATCCTGATGATTTCAGGAACTTTCTCCGGATGACGGACCCCGTTTTTGTTGGCTTTGCTGACCCCCTATATCAGCAGGCAGGATACCTGCATGAGCCAAGCCATCACTCCGGAGCAGAGGTTAGTCACCACCCTGCGGTACTTGGCGATGGGGAGAAGCCTGCAGGACCTCAAGTTCTCGACAGGCATCACCCCCAGGCTCTGGGGATCATTATCCCAGAGACCTGTTCTGCCATCATCCATGTCCTGCAGAAGGAGTATATGAAGGTAAGATTTTTATCCTTTAACATCACATTTTATTGTATATAATGTTTGATAACATGTTGTATTTCTTTCCTCATTCCCTAATTACCATGATTGTAATATGCTGTGAATATCCCCTTTGTCCTCATGCATGCTGGATTTTTATGTAATTTTTTTGTCCTTCATACATATTTGCTTTCACTTACCTCCCCAACATGCTCTCCTGGGCCTATATTCACCTCGTGTAGTCACTTAACAATGTATTTTGTCAGCTCCATAGTAGTGCTTTACCCTAAACAACCCCTAAAATGTGTAAAAATGTGATGTGTGCTTTAAATTCAGGCAGAGTGCCAGAGGCTTGTTTTTTTGGGTCCCAAAATCATTTGGAACCCTCCCTCCTCCCAACTGCTAACTCAGCTGATACCAATCCTCTATCTACTGACTTTGCCAAACCCATACACACTATACCAACCTCTTTTGTGCTCAGATTTATGGATGAATTTCCGAAAGCATGTAGTGCAAGGGCGGCCTGTTGAAAGTTTTGTATCCTATTATTATCTTGATAGGTAATAGCAGAATGTAAAAATGTACTAAAATGTGTACAGTGTGTATTTATATCTTTTTATTATGACACTTCTTACCTGTCCAGTGGGCTGCCAATAGTGTAAGTAAGGAGGAGCTGACCATTATTTATGCACTCAATGAAGTGGAGAGGGTCACCTGTCCAAAACATATCCCCCCCATAAAATTTCAAAAATGGCCCATGGGGGGCGGGGGGGAGGAATCTGATAGGTGGACCTTATACCTTTGTCTTTAAATAGTCCCTAAAATAAATGTTATACTGATGTTGGCCAAGAATGTTTGTGTCTAATCCGCTTTCCATGTTTATGTGCAAAATGAATAATTTTTTATTCTTGTTTGACTCCACAGTTTCCTTCCAACCCACAGGAATGGCAGACTGTGGCCTCCCACTTTGCCCAGCAGTGGGACTTTCCTAACTGCGGAGGGCAATTGGTGGGAAACATGTCCACATCGTCCCACCACCCAACTTGGGGTCATACTATTACAACTACAGGGGGTTCAATAGTATCGTGATGTTGGCGGTGGTGTCGGCTACTTACGAGATCCTGTATGTGGACGTGGGGAAGAATGGCCGGATGTCAGATGGTGGAGTCATCACCCAGACGGAGTTCTACAGGCGTCTCCAGAATGGCAGCTTGGGCTTGCCACCTCCAGAAGGACTCCCATTTGTCTTTGTTGCGGATGAAGCATTTGCGCTGGGGACCATCTTATGCGGCCATTCCCTATGAGGACCCTCACCCCGGACCAGAGGGTTTTTAATTACCGGCTGGCCAGAGCCAGAAGAGTGGTGGAGAACACGTTTGGAATAATGGCCAGCTGGTTCCGCTTATTTCTTACACCCATACACATGGCAGAGTATAAACTCAATCACATCATCCTGGCTTGTTGTGTTCTCCACAACATTTTAAGGAGAAATTCTGTGAACTATGCTGGCTCTGTTGGGCCTGAGGCCAGAATTAATCTCAATGAACCAACTCTGACGGCGCTTGATGCAAGGTCCGTCTAAGATACCTTGAATACTTTGCGGGTAGGGGGGGCCATCAATATGCCAGACAATGTCTGACACATTTTTTAAATAAAAATAATTTTGGAACTTCAAAAATATTTGCTTACATTTACTGCTTGTGTTTCTTTTAGCTGACCCTGACAAAAATGTGGGAAGTCGTGAAAATGGTGTGATTGTGTAACATTATAAAGCATTGTTGGGTGTTATTTACTAAAGGCAAAGACACTTTGCACTACAAGTGCACTTGAGACTGGACAGAAATGGCACTTGTAGTGCAAAGTGGATTTGCCCTTAGGAAATAACCCCCATTGTCACTGAAAACACCAATTTTACCACAAAAAAAGTTTGAAAGAAAAAGCCACACATTGTTGATTATCAATCTTTTTAATCAAAGCACAATCACATGTGCATTTATAAAAGGTTTTTTAAACAAAACAACATGTTTGTTGTCTAAAATATTTAGAGGTGACATTAATAAAAGTAGAAATGTCATTTTAAGGTAAAACAGGCATGTTTAAAACCAACAAGAAATACACAAATCTGGAACTTACAAAGTTCAACTTTTATAGAAATTAAAGGCAATATCAGACATGAGTATTTATAAACTGTGTTTGATATTGCGTTCAGCAGATGGGGTGATGTCACCCCTGGAAAAGCCAAATTTAGAAGATGCACACAAATTGCCGAATGTCAACATGTGCTAGCTGCCATCATGGGGGATGAAGGGACGTGTTTTGTGGGTGCAACCCCTTCCTCTCAGCTACTTTATTATTGAGGAAGGGGTTGCATCCACAAAACGCATACATTGATCTCCCATGATGGCAGAAAGCACATGTTGACACACTGTGTGCATCTTCAAAATTTGGCTTTTCGATAATATGTCAAAAAATGTGCAACAAATTTTGGGAATTAAAATCAGAAAAAATTAGGGATTTTGAGGGGTTTTAAACTCTCCTTAAAACATCAATGATGTTCTTCGTTTTGTTTTGAACATCATTGATGTTTTGCTTGATGTTTTCCAAGTCCCTATTACACCCCATGATCTCCCCGATCAGGATCTGGGCACTTTCACTGGTGAAATGACCTTCATCCACAACATCACGATCACCTAAAAATATAGAAACAAAAATACACCATGTATTATAAATATGCCGGCATCCATCTCTTACCTGAGCCTGTGGTCGCAGACACTCACCTGTTGTGGTGACAATTTCTATAACGTCTCCCTCCTCCTCCTGCTCTGCTTGTCTTTGTGGCATTTCCACTTCTTCCTGAGGTGGGAGGTCTGTTGTCTCCTCGGATGAGTGGTGTCCTCCGAGTCTTTTCTCCCCTATGTAAAAAAAAATAGGTATACTTAGCACACAGGTATTTGATGGCAGAAATAGGAATATGAAACATTGCTTGGAAGTGGGGTACAATTGTCTGTTTTGGCAGATCCAAGATGAAGAAATATTGTTTTCCTTTGTCAATCTTGAATACTTACCTGTTTTGTACAAGCTTCACAGATAGAGACACCCCTATAGAATTCACTGGAGCACCTGTGTGGGACCCCCTAATAAAAAGGGTGTTCTGGTGTAGGGATGAGCCGAACACCCCCGGTTCAGTTCGCACCAGAACCTGCGAACGGACCGAAAATTCGCACGAACGTTAGAACCCCTTTGACGTCTATGGGACTCGAACGTTCGAAATCAAAAGTGCTCATTTTAAAGGCTAATTTTCATGGTATTGTCCTAAAAAGGGTTTGGGGACCTGGGTCCTGCCCCAGGGGACATGTATCAATGCAAAAAAAACTTTTAAAAACGACCTTTTTTCGGGAGCAGTGATTTTAATGATGCTTAAAGTAAAAAAAAGTGAAATATTCCTTTAAATATCGTACCTGGGGGGTGTCTATAGTATGCCTGTAAAGTGGCGCATGTTTCCCGTGCTTAGAACAGTCCCTGCACAAAATGTAATTTTTAAAGGAAAAAAGTCATTTAAAACTGATTGCGGCTTTAATGTAATGTCGGGTCCTTGCACTATGGATGAAAATCAGTGAGACAAATGGCATGGGTACCAGTCCATTACCAGGCCCTTTGGGTCTTGTATGGATATTAAGGGTAACCCCGCACCCAAATTAAAAAAAGGAAAGGTGTGGGGCCACCAGGCCCTATATACTCTGAACAGCAATATACAGGCGATGCAAACAAGACAGGGACTGTAGGTTTGTGGTTAAGTAAAATCTGTTCGTAATTTTGAACGGGTACATTTTTAACATGTTTAACTCCAGCCAAAAAATCTTTTTTAAGCTTTTTGGAAAACATAGGGAAGGGTTATCACCCCTGTGACATTTGTTTTGCTGTCTGTGCTCCTCTTCAGAAGATTTCACCTCACTTTTTGTCCCAATGACAAATGTTTTTTTTTAAATTTGGGGTCTTTTGTGAAACAAGGATTGGTGATAAAACATCAGTGGAAAGGAGAAATGTTTTTCCCATATTAACACTTACAGGAGAGAATTTCCCTTCCTAGGGGTAGATTTCATCTCACTTCCTGTTGTCTCCTTCCGTTTGCAAGTAGGAGTCGTTTGTAAGTTGGATGTTTGAAAGTAGGGGCCTGCCCTATATACTCAGCAGAAATTTGGGCCTTAGGTGTTGTTGTGGCCACAACACTGTAAGCCCTCACAGGGCCCTGCTGTGAAATATTAGATCAAGAATTGTAATTACATGCCCCTGTTGAATAGGGGCTGAAAAATTGGGCCTTAGGCACTGGTGCTGGTGCCACAGCACTGCAACCCCTCACAGATACTCTAGTTGGAACGCAGGAACAAGCCCTGCTGCAAAGTATTGCATCAAAAATTGTAATTACATGCCCCTGTTAAACAGGGGCTGAAAAGTTGGGCCTTAGGCACTGGTGCCACAACACTGCAACTTCTCACAGAAACTCTAGTTGGAAAGCAGGAATGAGCCCTGCTGCAAAGTATTGCATCAAAAATTGTAATTACACGCCCCTGTTAAACAGGGGCTGAAAAATTGGGCCTTAGGTACTGGTGCTGGTGCCACAACACTACAACCCCTTACAGATACTCTAGTTGGAACACAGGAACGAGCCCTGCTGCAAAGTATTGCATCAAAAATTGTAATTACATGCCCCTGTTAAACAGGGGCTGAAAAATTAGGCCTTAGGCACTGGTGCTGGTGCCACAACACTGCAACTTCTCACAGAAACTCTACTTGGAATGCAGGAACGAGCCCTGCTGCAAAGTATTGCATCAAAAATTGTAATTACACGCCCCTGTTAAACAGGGGCTGAAAAATTGGGCCTTAGGCACTGGTGCTGGTGCCACAACACTGCAACATCTTACAGATACTCTAGTTGGAACGCAGGAACGAGCCCTGCTGCAAAGTATTGCATCAAAAATTGTAATTACACGCCCCTGTTAAACAGGGGCTGAAAAATTGGGCCTTTAGGCACTGGTGGCAGCGCCCAGAAACAAAAATGTTCTTAAAAGCTATCAGCATGATCATTGAGGAGGAAGAGGATAATTACTCAGGATAGTCACTCAGCATCAGCATAGGCAGTCTTTGAAGGGATCTGAGATTTCAAAAAAAATTATTCGGTTACATCAGCATCAGGTGCTTGGTAGCTGGTGGTGATCCAAGACTGATTCATTTTTATGAAGGTCAGTCAATCGACCGAGTTGGTGGACAGACGCACCCTGTGATCGGTTACAAAGCCTCCAGCAGCACTGAATGTGCATTCCGAAAGAACGCAGCATGCAGGACAGGCCAGTAGCTCAATTGCATATTGTGCAAGCTCTGGCCAGTGATCCATCCTCAAGACCCAGTAACCCAGAGGATTTTCGGTGGGAAAGGTGTCCAAGTCAGATCTTGCCCCTAGGTATTCCTGCACCATGTAAAACAGACGCTGGCGATGGTTGCTGGAACCGATCATACCTTGGGGCTGCGGATTAAAATATTGTCTGAATGCATCGGTCAGACGGCCACCTTCTCCACCACTCCTTCTTTGACTGACCGAAGCCTCAGCAACACATTATCCAGAAACAGGAGTTTGTAACCTCCCAGTCTCTAGGAACGCATTGCACAGACCTTTCTGCAAGGACTCCCGAAGATGTTTCATCCTCTGCTCCCTCTGCGATGGCAAGATAAGGTCCACAACCTTACCCTTGTAACATGGATCAAGGAGGGTTGCCAGCCAGTATTGGTCCTTCTCCTTGATACCACGAATACGAGGATTAGGGATGAGCTTCGTGTTCGAGTCGAACCCATGTTCGACTCGAACATCGGCTGTTCAATCGTTCGCCGAATTGCGAACGATATGGGCCGTTCGCGCCAAATTCGTGTGGCGCGTCACGGCCCATAATTCACTGCAACATTGCAGTGCATTGCTTGCTGATGATTGGCCAAGCATGCACTATGACCCGCATGCTTGGCCAATCACAGCGCCGCCTTAACAGAGAGCCATAATTGGCCAAAGCCAAGGAGGCTTTGGCCAATTATGGCTCAGGGGATTTAGTACACGCCCCACACTATATAAGGCCGCCTGCACGGCGGCCCTGTGCAGTGTGTTCCGGTGTGCTTAGAGAGAGAGAGAGACAGTGTCATTTCATTTGAGTTAGCTAGATTAGGCAGGACAGTCAGTCAGTTAGCTGCACTTAAAGTGTATTGTGTATATATATGCATCCCAGGTGTTGCATATGTATATATATATATATATATATACACTATATTCAGTTTAGCTAGATCCGTTCCTGTTATCTTCTAGACTATTTACATTAAGTGCAGTGCGTCCTGCTCACAGTGTTCAGCTAGATCCGTTCCTGTTATATTCCTACTGACAGGCAGGCTTGTCTTGTTACAGTATTTTGAAGAAAATTACTGGTGTTCTTTTGATCCTATTAGTACCACAGTCAGGCAGCTAGACTATTTACATTTAGTGCAGTGCGTCCTGCTCACAGTGTTCAGCTAGATCCGTTCCTGTTATCTTCTTACTGACAGGCAGGCTTGTCTTGTTACAGTATTTTAAAGAAAATTACTGGTGTTCTTTTGATCCTATTAGTACCACAGTCAGGCAGCTAGACTATTTACAGTTAGTGCAGTGCGTCCTGCCCACAGTGTTCTGCTAAACCTACAAGTAAGTGGGGTGCGTCCTGCTCACAGTGTTCAGCTAAACCTACAAGTTAGTGGGGTGCGTCCACCTCACAGTGTTCAGCTAAACCTACAAGCTAGTGGGGTGCGTCCTGCTCACAGTGTTCAGCTAGATCCGTTTCTGTTATCTTCTTACTAACAGGCAGGCTTGTCTTGTTACAGTAAATACAGCTACCTGAAGAAAATTGCTGGTGTTCTTTTGATCCTATTAGTACCACAGTCAGGCAGCTAGACTATTTACAGTTAGTGCAGTGCGTCCTGCTCACAGTGTTCTGCTAAACCTACAAGTTAGTGGGGTGCGTCCTGCTCACAGTGTTCAGCTAAACCTACAAGTTAGTGGGGTGCGTCCACCTCACAGTGTTCAGCTAAACCTACAAGCTAGTGGGGTGCGTCCTGCTCACAGTGTACAGCTAGATCCGTTTCTGTTATCTTCTTACTGACAGGCAGGCTTGTCTTGTTACAGTAAATACAGCTACCTGAAGAAAATTGCTGGTGTTCTTTTGATCCTATTAGTACCACAGTCAGGCAGCTAGACTATTTACAGTTAGTGCAGTGCGTCCTGCTCACAGTGTTCTGCTAAACCTACAAGTTAGTGGGGTGCGTCCTGCTCACAGTGTTCAGCTAAACCTACAAGTTAGTGGGGTGCGTCCACCTCACAGTGTTCAGCTAAACCTACAAGCTAGTGGGGTGCGTCCTGCTCACAGTGTTCAGCTAGATCCGTTTCTGTTATCTTCTTACTGACAGGCAGGCTTGTCTTGTTACAGTAAATACAGCTACCTGAAGAAAATTGCTGGTGTTATTTTGATCCTATTAGTACCACAGTCAGGCAGCTAGACTATTTACAGTTAGTGCAGTGCGTCCTGCTCACAGTGTTCTGCTAAACCTACAAGTTAGTGGGGTGCTTCCTGCTCACAGTGTTCAGCTAAACCTACAAGTTAGTGGGGTGCGTCCACCTCACAGTGTTCAGCTAAACCTACAAGCTAGTGGGGTGCGTCCTGCTCACAGTGTTCAGCTAGATCCGTTCCTGTTATCTTCTTACTGACAGGCAGGCTTGTCTTGTTACAGTAAATACAGCTACCTGAAGAAAATTGCTGGTGTTCTTTTGATCCTATTAGTACCACAGTCAGGCAGCTAGACTATTTACAGTTAGTGCAGTGCATCCTGCTCACAGTGTTCTGCTGTTCAGAGTATATAGGGCCTGGTGGCCCCACACCTTTCCTTATTTCAATTTGGGTGCGGGGTTCCCCTTAATATCCATACAAGACCCAAAGGGCCTGGTAATGGACTGGGGGGTACCCATGCCGTTTGTCTCACTGATTTTCATCCATATTGCCAGGACCCGACATTACATTAAACCCGCAAGCAGTTTTAAATGAGATTTTTTCCTTTAAAAATGACATTTGGTGCAGGGACTGTTCAAAACATGGGAAACACGCGTCACTTTACAGGCATACTATAGACACCCCTCAGGTACGATATTTAAAGGAATATTTCACTTTTTTTTTTTTTTACTTTAAGCATCATTAAAATCACTGCTCCCGAAAAAACGGCCGTTTTTAAAAGTTTTTTTTGCATTGATACATGTCCCCTGGGGTAGGACCCGGGTCCCATAGACGTCAATGGGGTTCTAACGTTCGTGCGAACTTTCGGTCCATTCGCAGGTTCTGGTGCGAACCGAACCGGGGGGTGTTCGGCTCATCCCTAACGAGGATCCTTCTGCAGGCTTTGCAGGATCAGGGAGGCCATGCAGCATAGGTTTGCTGAAGCATTTGGTCCTGTGGGTCACTAAGGACGACATGGTCCTTAGCCACCTCCTCCCAGCCATGTACAAGTCCATGTGTTTCTTGGGACTGATCCCTTAAAGACTGCTGCTGATGCTGAGTTCAGGCTCCACTTCCATACTGACACAATCCTCCTCCTCCTCCTCATCCTCTTCCTGTGTGATCGGCGGGCATGCAGGAACACTGTCTGGATAAAGGGGGCCTTGAGAGCTAAGGAAGTCCTCCTCTTCCTGCCTCTGTTCTGCCTCAAGTGCCCTGTCTATTATTCCACGCAGCGTGTGCTCCAACAGGTGGACAAGGGGGACAGTGTCACTGATGCACGCACTGTCACCGCTCACCATCCTCGTGGCCTCCTCACATGGTGAAAGGACAGTGCATGCATCCCTGGTCATGGCCCACTGGCGTGGGGAAAAAAACCAAGCTCCCCTGACCCTGTCCTGGTGCCATAGTCGCACAGGTACTCATTGATGGCCCTTTGCTGCATGTGCAGCCGGTGCAGCATGGCCAACGTTGAGTTCCACCTGGTGGGCATGTCACAGATTAGGCGGTTCTTGGGCAGGTTAAACTCTTTTTGGTGGTCCGCCAGCCGAGCACTGGCATTATATGACCGGCGGAAATGCACACAGACTTTCCTGGCCTGCCTCAGGACATCCTGTGAGCCCGGGTACCTGCCCAAGAACTGCTGCACGACCAAGTTAAGGACGTGAGCCAAACAGGGCACATGGGTCATTTGTCCCTGTCGGAGGGCAGAGAGGAGGTTGGTGCCATTGTCGCAAACCACCATTCCTGCCTGTGTGGCGTCAACCACCTCTGAACCTGCCCCTGCAGAGCTGACAGAACCTCTGCCCCAGTGTGGCTCCCGTCCCCCAAGCACACCAGCTCAAGCACCGCATGGCATCTTTTGGCCTGCGTACATGCGTAGCCCCTTGAACGCCTACGGAGCACCGCTGGTTCCGAGGACAAAGCACAGGAAGAGGCCATGGAGGAAGAAGAAGAGGAGGGGGTGGAGGAGAGAGGTGTGTCACAATCATTAGTAGTGGCATTTTGGAGGCGTGCTGGCGGAACAACCTCCAGCACTACTGCACCTTGTCCGGCATCCTTCCCAGCTGCCAGCAGAGTCACCCAATGCACGGTGAAACTTAGGTATCGTCCCTGTCCATGCCTGCTGGACCATGAGTCAGCAGTAATATGCACCTTACTGCTGACCACCCTGTCCAGCGAGGCATGGACATTGCCTTCCACATGCCCGGTAGAGAGCCGGAATCGCCTTCCGTGAGAAAAAGTGGCGTTTGGGTACCTGCCACTGAGGAACCGCACATTCCACAAACTCATGGAAGGGGGCAGAGTCTACCAACTGAAAAGGCAGCAGTTGAAGTGCTAGCAATTTTGCCAAGCTAGCATTCAACCGCTGGGCATGTGGATGGCTGGGAGCGAACTTCTTTCGGCGGTGCAGCAGCTGGGGCAGGGAAATTTGCCTGGTACAATCTGATGTCAATGCACCGAAAGCAGATTGCTTTCGGTGGCTTGTACTTGGCTGTGACACATTGGCTGTGTACTTGGCTGTGACACACCTAATTCTACACCTTCATTCCTCTCAGTGCAGGTCTCAGAGAGGACTGAAGGTATAGTGGGGTTGGAGATCTCAGCTGACGAGGAGCAAGGAGAGGTCCTCTTTGTTCTTTGGTGTGGGTCTTTTAGATACGCTTGCCAACTAACTGCATGGCAGGTCAACATATGTCTGGTTAAGCATGTGGTGCCCAAGCGGGAGATGTTTTGGCCACGCGAGATACGACAGAGACATATGTTGCAAATAGCAGCGGTGCGATCTGATGCACTTGCCTCAAAAAAGCCCACACCAAATAACTTTTTGAATAACACACAGAGACTGCAGCGCCCTGCACATGCGGAGCTTTGGGGTGTGATTCAGTCAGTGTGCTGCCCTTAGGCTGGCCCCTGGAGGGCATCCTGCCTCGTTGGTGATGTGCCTCCTCCTCCTCCTCCTCCTCCTCCTCTCTCCTATCAGGCACCCATGTTGAGTCAGTGACCTCATCATCCCCTCCCTCCTCATCACTGGAGCAAACCTGGCAGTATTCTGCAGCAGGGGGAGCATGACTGCCAGATTGCTGTCCTTCTTGGGCACTCCCTCTGTCCGTGCTCACGTTACTGCCTTCATCTAGCTCAGTATCATCATCAGAGCCTTCCAAATGCTGGGCATCCTCCTGGAGCATGTACCCAACACTGTGTTCAAACAGTTCGAGGGACTCCTCAGGAGGACATGGTGGGGCTAGGGAAGGAGTCACTGATGACATTGAGCCGAGGGAAGAGGCCGCTGCTTTTCCAGACAAAGTACCCTGAGCATGGGTGAGAGAGGATGAGGAGGATGAGGACGGCTTGGTCATCCACTCGACCAAGTCTTCCGCATGTTGCGGCTCAACGCGGCCAGCTGCCGAAAAAAAGGCCAAGCGTGTCCCACGGCCACGTGCTGATGAGGATGCACCGTCTCCACGACCACCACTGTTGCCTCCAGAGACAGAGCCTGCTTGCCCTCTTTTATTGGCTTGTGACTGTCTGCCTCTCCTTGTTGGCCTTCCAGACATACTAATGACCTGTAGCTGCACTAAGCTGGGATATATATATATATGTACTGATACTGCAGCTAGCAAAATCAACTGCCTGCCTGTAGTATAAGAACACCACCAACCTTCTACAGGTAGCTTTAGGTGAACACTGTGCAGAGCTCGCCAAAAAATAACTTGTAGCTTATTTAGCTGCCTGCGGTAGTGTTAAGATCAGGAAAACAACACCAACCTTCTACAGGTAGCTTTAGGTGAACACTGTGCAGAGCTCGCCAAAAACTAACTTGTAGCTTAAATAAGCTAAATAGCTGCCTGCGGTAGTGATAGGATCAGGAAAGCACCACCAACCTTCTACAGGTAGCTTATGTGAACACTGTGCAGAGCTCGCCAAAAAATAACGTGTAGCTTATTTAGCTGCCTGCGGTAGTGATAGGATCAGGAAAACACCACCAACCTTCTACAGGTAGCTTTAGGTGAACACTGTGCAGAGCTCACCAAAAAATAACTTGTAGCTTATTTAGCTTCCTGCGGTAGTGATAGGATCAGGAAAACACCACCAACCTTCTACAGGTAGCTTTAGGTGAACACTGTGCAGAGCTCGCCAAAAAATAACTTGTAGCTTATTTAGCTGCCTGCGGTAGTGATAGGATCAGGAAAACACCACCAACCTTCTACAGGTAGCTTTAGCTGAACACTGTGCAGAGGTCGCACTACACTAACTTGTAGCTTATTTAGCTGCCTGCGGTAGTAATAGGATCAGGAAAACACCACCAACCTTCTACAGGTAGCTTTAGGTGAACACTATGCAGAGCTCGCACTATACTAACTTGTAGCTTATTTAGCTGCCTGCGGTAGTGATAGGATCAGGAAAACACCACCAACCTTCTACAGGTAGCTTTAGCTGAACACTGTGCAGAGCTGGCAAAAAAAATAACTTGTAGGTTTAGCTGAACACTGTGAGGAGGACGCACCACACTAACTTGTAGCTTTAGCTGAACACTGTGCAGAGGTCACACTAAACTAACTTGTAGCTTTAGCTGAACACTGTGAGGAGGACGCACTACACTAACTTGTAGCTTTAGCTGAACACTGTGCAGAGGTCTCACTACACTAACTTGTAGTTTTAGCTGAACACTGTGAGGAGGACGCACTAACTTGTAGCTTTAGCTGAACACTGTGCAGAGGTCGCACTACACTAACTTGTAGTTTTAGCTAAACACTGTGAGGAGGACGCACTACACTAAATTGTAGCTTTAGCTGAACACCGTGCAGAGGTCTCACTACACTAACTTGTTATTTTAGCTGAACACTGTGAGGAGGACGCACTACACCAACTTGTAGCTTTAGCTGAACACTGTGCAGAGGTCTCACTACACTAACTTGTAGTTTTAGCTGAACACTGTGAGGAGGACGCACTACCCTAACTTGTAGCTTTAGCTGAACACTGTGCAGAGGTCACACTAAACTAACTTGTAGTTTTAGCTGAACACTGTGAGGAGGACGCACTACCCTAACTTGTAGCTTTAGCTGAACACTGTGCACTACACTAACTTGTAGTTTTAGCTGAACACTGTGCAGAGGTCTCACTACACTAACTTGTAGTTTTAGCTGAACACTGTGAGGAGGACGCACTACACTAACTTGTAGCTTTAGCTGAACACTGTGCAGAGGTCGCACTACAATAACTTGTAGTTTTAGCTGAACACTGTGAGGAGGATGCACTACCCTAACTTGTAGCTTTAGCTGAACACTGTGCAGAGGTCACACTAAACTAACTTGTAGCTTTAGCTGAACACTGTGAGGAGGATGCATTACCCTAACTTGTAGCTTTAGCTGAACACTGTGCAGAGGTCGCACTACAATAACTTGTAGTTTTAGCTGAACACTGTGAGGAGGATGCACTACCCTAACTTGTAGCTTTAGCTGAACACTGTGAGGAGGACGCACTACCCTAACTTGTAGTTTAGCTGAACACTGTGCACTACACTAACTTGTAGTTTTAGCTGAACACTGTGCAGAGGTTACTAACTTGTAGCTTTAACTGAACACTGTGAGGAGGACGCACTACACTAACTGTAAATAGTCTAGCTGCCTGACTGTGGTACTAATAGGATCAAAAGAACACCAGCAATTTTCTTCAGATAGCTGTAAATACTGTAACAAGACAAGCCTGCCTGTCAGTAGGAAGATAACAGGAACGGATCTAGCTAAACTGAATACAGTGTATATATATATATATATATATATATATATATATATATATATATATATATACAACACCTGGGATGCATATATATACACAATACACTGTAAGTGCAGCTAACTCACTGACTGTCCTGCCTAATCTAGCTAACTCAAATGAAATGACACTGTCTCTCTGTCTCTCAACGCCAGAACACACTACACAGGGCCGCCTTGCAGGCAGCCTTATATAGTGTGGGGCGTGTTCTAAACCCCCTGTTCTAAACGCCCTGAGCCATGGTGGCTTTGGCCAATTACAGCTCTCTCTACCGATGGCGCTGTGATTGGCCAAGCATGCGGGTCATAGTGCATGCTTGGCCAATCATCAGCCAGCAATGCACTGCGATGAATTATGGGCCGTGACGCGCTACACGAATTTGGCGCGAACGGCCCATATCGTTCGCAATTCGACGAACGATCGAACAGACGATGTTTGAGTCGAACATGGGTTCGACTCAAACACGTAGCTCATCCCTATTCTGGTGTCCCACACTAGTGCTCCAGCATCTAGATGTGTAAACAGCTGCTGAGTGTCCTCTCCTTACACAGAATCTAGTTTGCATTACATTCTAGTTACAAACCCATCTAGACAACTAGGCTAGCAAAAATGTATTGAAATGCATCTGCCCAAAACATGGTGTTTTCTAGGCCGAACAAACAATGTTTTCTTCCAAATGAATAATGTGTCTATGAACATGAAAGTTGCCATTTTAAACTGTACAACAGTAAAGAAAAGCACACGGAGCAGCACGAACGTTATAAAAATAAAGAATAGGCACACAGGACAACTACTTACTTTTTTGCAGCACTCTCCTGATCCTTCTATACTGATCGTGCTCCCTTAATTTGAGGTCCGACCACCACTTCCTGAGTTGATCCTTGGATCGACGTACCCCAAAATTCTTCTGCAGAATCTTGACTACTTTTGCCATGATCTTGGCCTTTCTGACATTGGGGCTGGGGTAAGGTCCATACTTCCTTTCATAGTCGGCCCTCTTCAGTATGTCAACCATCTCCAACATCTCCCCAGAGGACATATTTGAGGCCTTAAATCGTCTCCTCCGGGATTCAGAAGTTTCTGGCTCCGGGCTTTCCACCTCCTCCTCCTCGTTGCTGTAATTAGAACGCACCTGTTGTGTCTCCACCATGTGCTCTTAACCCCACTGCCTCGAACGAGAAGGGGCGGGGAATAGACTAGAAAGAACGTCAGGGGCGGGCAAGGTTTCACGCATGTGCAGTGTATATAAAGCGTAACAGGCGTGCGTAGTACGTACGATTTGTGAGCGGAGGAAGGAGTCTCGGAAGCGCCGATCGTGATAACGAAGGTAACATTTAAACTTGGGCCTATACTGCTTAGAGATTGAGGCCTATATTGGGAGGACAAGATTAGGAGTCTTTAGTCTGACATTAGGGTTTGTCTTGTGTATTGCAGATAAAATGGATGGCTTCAATGACCACAACTTCCTCCTCCTGTTCATAGGCAAATACAGGGAGCTGCCCTGTCTGTGGCAGATCAAACACCCGCAATATAATAATAAGCAAAAGAGGCAGGCAGCGCTGGAGAAACTGCTGGAGTTGGTGAACCTGGTGGTCCCCACGGCAACCATCCCCTATTTAAAAGCCAAAATTGGTGGTCTGAGGAGCACTTATCTTAGGGAACGCAAGAAGGTCACGGATTCCCAGAGATCCGGAGCTGCAGCAAATGACATTTATGTCCCCAGGCTGTGGTACTATGAGAGACTGCGATTTCTGACAGACCAGACTGAAGTCAGCTAAGGCTTCCGATGTCCAACATGGGACTTCCAGCCAGGAAGAAGTGGAGGAGCCCAGCTGGAGCCAGGTATAGCATTGTTCTACAGATTTCTGGTTAATAAATAAATGATGTTTACTAGATGTTATTATTGATCACTAATTGCTGATTTAATAAAGTGTTTTAAATATCAATAGACAGTAGTGGGCAAAAATAATTGGGACAAGAATGAAAAATGCTGGGCTCAGAATGATAGTCTGTTATATTTGTTAACATTCAATTTGCAACAGTCATGAGCTGAAAATTCTGTGTGATTGATGAAGAAAAAACTAAAACTGTCCCTTTTTCATACACAGGAAGACCTCAGCCAGGAGGAGGCTGTGGAATGTGGCAGCCAGGAGGAGGCGGAGGTTAGTGGGAGCCAGGAGGAGGCAGGGCTAAGTGGCAGCCAGGAGAAGGCCAGGCCCAGTAGGAGCCTGACAGAATCGCAGGTTCCTCTCCTCCGCTTTCCAAACAAAAGACCCAGGAAGGGGAGTAACGTGCAGGATTCAGCACTCAGGCTGATTCAGGAGGCTTCTGTGTCACTCAGAGCCACCCCCACTTGTGAAGAGGCCTTTGCCTGCATGGCTGCCACAAAACTGCAGGGCATGCAGGAGGGCGAACGCCTCATGTGTGAGGAAATCATTTTTCAAACATTAAATAAGGGGTTGAGGAGGGAAATCACACCCAATACCCACCTGAGTGAGTTGCATCCTCCTCCTCCTCCTGCCACAACTCCACCACCACAGACACAGCGTGGAAGGAAGCATGGAAGGAAGACCAGAGAGTAATGACCTGGGTTCGGTCTGGTCTGACAAAAGATGCAGGCTCTTGTATGACCACAGCCTGGGGACATTCATGTCATCTGCTGCTGTTCATGATTCTCTTGAACTTCTGGACCAGATTGAACTCCCTTATATATGGACTCCTCAGGCCACCAAGTTTGCAGGAAAATAATTGATGTGTGCCCTGGGGGCCAAAGGCTTCGCCAATTTCTGCTGTTTCTCCAGCGTTGACTCCCTCTTTCTTTGGTTAGGACCCCTTAATAAATTTTTGGTTTGATTTATTATACTCGCCTATGTGTGTTTTCCTTCAAAAAGGACAGTTTGTTTGTGAGGAGGCAGGTACTTTTCAAAAATACAATGTGAAATTAACAACAGACACCAACACCAAGCAACCTCCTTGAGATTAAATAATGCTAGATAATAATGGTGTTATGGTAACTTGACACACAAAACACACCCAAAACTATTCTGGAGTAAACAAAACTAAAAAAATTAGAATAAAACACAAGATCAGGATTAAAAAAAAAAATTAAGCTAAAAACATCACAAAAATATTATTTTTTCAGTAGATGTGACAAATAAAAATATTATATTGATGAAATCACGATAAATAATTAAGAAAGAAGTTTGTGAGAAGTCTGTGTGAATATGAGCAGAAAAACTACTTCACTCCTCTAGCATTATAAAGAAGAAGAGAGTGCGCTGCATTAAACAATTTAAAACATTGCAGCGTGACGAAAGTGCTATATCCATTCCAAACACTAATTTTACCCGACCGAGCAGTTCCATCTCGCAATTTATTCTGAGCATGCGTGGCACTTTGTGCGTCGGAATTGTCCACACACGGACGGAATTGATGCTATTGGATTTTGTTGTCGGAAAATTTTATAGCCTGCTCTCGAACTTTGTGTGTTGGCTCCAATCGCACATTTTCCGTCGGAAAATCCGACCGTGTGTACAGGGCATAAGAGTAGACATTTCAAATATCTATCTAGACTCATTTTTACTAAGTTCTCTTACTTTGTTACTCCCTCTCCAGTGGGCCTTATACCTGTCAATGGCCCAAAATTTGAGGGAAGTTGGATCCTTATTATGATGGGATGCAAAATGTTGTGAAACGCTATGCTTGGTAAAACCATTCTTAATACTCTGTATATGTTCCCTTATACGTTTCCACATGGGGCATTTAGTTCTACCTATATATTGCCGTGAGCATGAACACTGCAACACATATACCACCCCTTCTGTTCTACACAAGATAAAATCTTTAATGGTGTACTCCTTATTAGTACTAGTAGACTTGAAATTTGTACATTTTTGATCATTAAAATTAGTGTTTTTACATGCATAGCATCTTTTACAGGGGTAAAAACCCTTTCCTTGAAAAAAGGACAATTCATTTGATCTTTTAGGGGGGGCCGCTACATTTCTTGCTACCAGGTCCCTCAAAGTGGGTGCCCTTCTATAAATAAAACAAGGTTTCTCAGGTAAGATTGATTGCAATTGCTTATCCGCTTTCAAGAGTGCCCAATATTTTTTGATGATATGGTTCACTTGCCTATATTGAGTGTTATAGTTCACTATTAGGGGGGTTTCCTGATACTGAGTGCCACATTTTTCCTTGTCCTGAATTAACTGATCTCTTGGAATTCTATAAACTTCCTGTATCTTCTCATCAATGAAGTCTTCACTATTTCCTTGTGAAATTGTATCCCTATATACAATTTCTTCTAAGGCGTGTCATTTGGCCCTTCGGAATATTAATGAGCCAAGGATCATGGTGGCAGCTATCTACCGGTATATAGCTGTTTCTTTCCACTGGCTTAAAAAACTTTTTGTAATTATGGCACCCTTATCCAGTTGTATTTCTAAATCCAAGAAGTGAGCAATATTGTCACTAATCTCAAAAGTGAGTTTAATAGTTTTCCTATTGTCATTAAGTTTGCCAAAAAATTGAGTCAAGCTATCTTCATCACCTTTCCATATTAGAATGCAGTCATCTGTAAATCTCCTGTACATGATTAGATTATCTGGAATATCAGAATAGATAGCCTGCTCCTCCCATCTGGCCATGAATATATTGGCAACACTAGGTGCATACTTGGCACCCATCCCAATGCCATTGAGCTGCCTATAGTAATCTTCATTATGCCAGAAATAATTATGTTGTAATCCATACATGAGACATCTTAATATGAATCGTTTTTGTTTAGAGATAAGGTTACTAAATTCCTCCATAGCCCATTTAGAAGCTAGAACCGCCTCCTCATGATCTATAATAGTATACAGCGATGAAACATCTGCTGTAGCTATTAAATATCTATGTTCTGGTAGTAATTCAACAGTATTGAGTATCTGGATTAGATGTTTAGTATCTCTTAAATAGGCACGTGTTTTAGGTACCAGGGGCTGTATATAGTTATCCACATATTCTCCAATTCTAGCATTTATGGACTGAATCCCATTAATAATATGTCTTCCTGGTGGATGCGTTTGGTGTTTGTGGATCCAAAGATATCCAAAGATAAAGATAACCATATAGATTATTGGGACCCTACATGTATCAGGTACCAAATACTTTGCCTCCTTTTTGGTTAGAATATTCTTTATGCTCCCTCTCAGTATCAACTCAGATAGTTCTTCTTTATATTCCTTAGTTGGATTACCTTTTAATTTAATATAAGTATTGGTGTCACTCAGTTGCTCTTGTAATTCCTTATAATAATAATCTTTAGATAGAACAACAATTGCCCCCCCTTTGTCCGCTGGTCTTATAATGACCTTTTTATTTTCCTCCAATTCATTGATTCCTTTGTTGATACTTTGTGGGTCACTACTTTTTTTAATTTTTAATTTTTCCTTTTTTTTTAATCCTGTATAACCATCCGATTAAACACTTCTATATGCTCATTTTTACTTACTGGTGGATTCAACAATGATTTGTTCCCTAATTTGCTATGCACAATTCTTCCTGGTGTATCTACTCTATCATGTTGATTACTTGGAGTATGATTCAACATGTATTTTTTTATATTCAGTTTATACTTCTGAATATCAACATACATTTCAAATTTGTTTAGATTCCATTTAGGAGTGTACTTCAGTCCTTTAGTGTGAGTAGTTCATTCGTGTTAATTCTATTCCACTCAGATTATGGATCCCTTTCCCAATTACTCTCTTTTTCTTTTGGGTCTTGAATCCTCCTCGGCATCCCCTCTTGCATTTGGACTCCTTGCATTTGTCATTAGTTTGTATCATGGTGGGGTTTTCTCGCTCCTGCTTTGCTCCAAAAAAGACCGTGATTAATCCTCATCCCTATAGTCTCTTAGGGCTTCATACCTATTACAAGTATGAATCGGACTTCATACTGGTGTTGATCGTAATATCCACGCCCGCCTTGATTTTGATAGTATTGATTTTAATATTGTGGATAATCTCTTCTCTCACTAGAATCATGAATAGCCATAATTATACTTATCATCACTTCCTGGATTCCCATAATAATTAGATGGTTGATTGCAAGACTTTTAATTAGTTCTATTCCCATTATTTTTCCAATATGGTTGTCTTGGTGATTTATTTTTATTTTTGTTTTTCCATCAAGGTTTAGGGGTTCTAGGTCCAGTGTTCTCTTCCCTGTATGGTCTTCCTTGTCCACTAGGATTAGCTCTATGTGATCTTGATGGCTCAGGAGATCTGTATCTCTACTCTGGGGATCTGTGCCTTTGATTCCTTTGATCCCTATTTGGGGATACAATCCTAACCTCCCTTTCAGGGGATGATACAGTTGATCCAATTCTTCCCTGAGATTAGTGACAAAATTGCACACTTCTTGGATTTAGAAATACAACTGGATAAGGGTGCCATAATTACAAAAACCTTTTTTAAGCCAGTGGAAAGAAACAGCTACATACCGGTTGATAGCTGCCACCATGATCCGTGGCTCATTAATATTCTGAAGGGCCAAATGACACGCCTTAGGAGAAATTGTACCGATGAAAATATATATCTGGAACAGGCAAAATTGATTGGAAAAAAATTTGTATCCAAAGGATATAGTGAAGACTTCATTGATGAGAAGATACAGGAAGTTTATAGAATTCCAAGAGATCAGTTAATTCAGGACAAGGAAAAAAGTGGCACTCAGTATCAGGAAATCCCCCTAATAATGAACTATAACACTCAATATAGGCAAGTGGAACATATCATCAAAAAACATTGGGCGCTCTTGAAAGCGGATAAGCAATTGCAATCAATCTTACCTGAGAAACCTTGTTTTATTTATAGAAGGGCACCCACTTTGAGGGACCTGGTAGCAAGAAATGTAGCGGCCCCCCCTAAAATCAAATGAATTGTCCTTTTTTCAAGGAAAGGGTTTTTACCCCTGTAAAAGATGCTATGCATGTAAAAACATTAATTTTAATGGTCAAAAATGTACAAATTTCAAGTCTACTAGTACTAATAAGGAGTACACCATTAAAGATTTTATCTTGTGTAGAACAGAAGGGGTGGTATATGTGTTGCAGTGTTAATGCTCACTGCAATATATATGTAGAACTAAACGCCCCATGTGGAAACGTATAAGGGAACATATACAGAATATTAAGAATGGTTTTCCCAAGCATAGCATTTCACGACATTTTGCATCCCATCATAATAAGGATCCAACTTCCCTCAAATTTTGGGCCATTGACAGGTATAAGGCCCACTGGAGAGGGAGTAACAAAGTAAGAGAACTTACTAAAAATGAGTCTAGATGGATATTTTAAATGTCTACTCTTACTCCCAGGGGCTTGAACATTGATTTTGATCTAAATTGTTTTATTTCTGATTATTAGGCTTTTATTAATTTAAGTCATTTTTAATTCATTTTAATTAATTAGGGTTTACAGGCCTATGGTTTACAGGCTTTTTATATATATTTCTTTTTATACTTGTAGCTTATGTGGTCCTTTTTATACATATAGCCTATGCAGTATTAAGTACCGTATTTATCGGCGTATAACACGCGCCGGCGTATAACACGCACCCCAAGTTTAGGAGGGAATTTTAAGGAAAAAAACTTTTAGGAGGGAAGTTTAAAGGGGTTGTAAAGGTAAACATTTTTTCACCTTAATGCATTCTATGCATTAAGGTGAAAAAACTTTTGACAGTACCGCCGCCCCCAGCCCCCCGATTTTACTTACCTGACGCCTCGAATCTTCGCTGCTCGTCCTCATTGCAGCTCAGCCTGGTCGCTGATTGGCTGCAGTGGATGGATTGAAAGCAACGCAGCCATTGGCTCGCGCTGCTGTCAATCACATCCGATGACGCGGCGCGCCGGGGGGCGGGGCCGAGTGATACAGCGAGCGGCTATAGCCGCCGGCTGTATCACGGGAGCGCGCCCGCAAGCACTCACCACCGTGCGAGGGAGCTCGCATGAAGGTGGTAAATGCTTGCGGGGAGGAGCTGAAACAGCTGCCGAGGGACCCCAGAAGACCAGGTTCGGGGCCACTCTGTGCAGAACGAGCTGCACAGTGAAGGTAAGTATAACATGTTTGTTATTTTAAAAAAAATAAATAAATACCTTTACAACCCCTTTAAGGAAAAAAAACTTACATTTAAATGCCCATCAATGCAGCGTTATCGTGTCCATCTGCAGCCTTGTCAGTGCAGCCTTGCCCCAGTGTCCAGTGCAGCCTTGTCAGTGCAGCTTTGCCCCAGTGCAGCCTTGTCAGTGCAGCTTTTCCCCAGTGCAGAATTGTCAGTGCAGCTTTGCCCCAGTGCAGCCTTGCCCCAGTACAGCCTTGTCCCCAGTGGTCAGTGCAGCCTTGTTCCCAGTGGTCAGTGCAGCCTTGTCCCCAGTGTACATTTTATGATCGCTGCCGACATACACAAGTTTAGTTTGTATTTTTAAATATGGCGCCGCGGAGTTCGGAGGGACTCGGCGGCGCTCGTTCAGCTGAACGAGCGCCGCCGAGAACACAGTGACTGGGTAGAGCCGAGATACACATAGCCGAGGGTTCTCAGCTCTTCTCGGCGCCGTTCACAGTCACGCCCAGTCCCTATGATGGACATAATACAGGTCCAATGGCGGGAGTGGGCGGGACTGTGAACGGCGCCGAGAAGAGCGGAGAACCCTCGGCTATGTGTATCTCGGCTCCGCCCAGTCACTGTGTTCTCGGCGGCACTCGTTCAGCTGAACGAGCGCTGCTGAGTCCCTCCGAACTCCGCGGCGCCATATTTAAAAATACACGCTATGTGAATGTCGGCGGCGATCGCTCCGATAGATCACAAAATAGCGGGGATCGGCGTATAACACGCACCCACGATTTTCCCCTGATTTTAAGGGGAAAAAAGTGTGTGTTATACGCCGATAAATACGGTAACTATTTTGATTGTCCACTAGAGGGAGACCAATATCAGCTATCTATAACTAGTAATGAAACCCTGTTAAAAGCATGAATAATTTTCAGCTTTTAATTGTTTACACATTAATTATGTTGTCATAGGTTTTATTAAAGTGTGTATACATTTTTGGATATGTATGTATTAACGCTAATGAGCGCTGAACAGCATGATGTTCCTATGATGACCGATATCACTATGGCAACGGCACGCTGTAACAAGCATAAATACAAAGCTCCATCTGTCACATGGCTACCCTTGATAAAGTCACGTGACATGTGATGCAATGCGTCGGGAGGAGCCAGTGACGTCATCCGATGTGTCTGCATCAAGCACGGTGGATGCGGTAGGAGGAAAGCAATTCACTAGCAGCGTCTGACTGTTCTCTAAGCGCTGATATCGTACAAGGATATGTGAGTGGATCCGCTTGTGCGCTGCATGTGTTGATGTGGTTGCTGATCATTGCGCAATGATTTGTTCCTTTTTACCTTTATTTTATGAGTAAATCAATCGGTGGAGCCAAGAGGATGAGCAGGATTGAATAGCAGATCATTAATGTGGTGTAATTTCGGGATTTCTACCACCCCGCAATACTATCTATGACTGTCTTCACTGTGAAACTATTGGTTCATAAGGAATATGGGACTATTGTTATTTGGGCTGACATCTGCTCCTTTGGAGAATGGGGTTGTATACCTCTATTGTTGGTGATATAACACATTCATTAGCGGTGTTTTGAAGTTCTCCATATATTCACTGCTGATATGCACAGTTTTTTTCTTCAATATTATTTATTTATATTCTCAATTACCACTAATTGTCATTGGCTAATCACTAGACTGTGCACTTCATTAGAAAGTTAATTTGATATATTTAATCACATATCAGTGCTTTAGTACACTATTTTTTTCATTTTCTCACTTTTCCGAACTTTCACTACAGCAGCAGATATGGATATATTTAAAAATATAGAGAATCGCACAGTTGATCTAAAAGATGTCTTCTCTAATAAACAGTTAGTAGAGACAGGAGATTTAGACACTAATTTCCGTAAATTTGGACATCTAATGGAAAAGAAAGTTAGTCTGTGGTGGGATATAGCCACACATGAACAATATACCAAAGAGAATATAGTCCCAAGAAGATTAAGTTGGGATATTCCCATAAATGATTGTTTGCTAGATCAGGAGTCAGTAGAAGAGTGGTATAAATTTTTTAATGACAAGGGCATAGAGTTATTTGAGTTTATAACCAAAAGGAAACAAAGAAAACTAGCAATGATTAATCAGCAAATAGCTGATTGCAAAGTAGCATTGGAGCCCTTTAAAGAATCAGCGTCCTTTGGCACACTAACAAAACAGCTTAATAAAGTATTGGAACAGAAAGATACTTAGATTAAACAAAGGAAAAGGAGAAACTATTTAAGAGATACAAATGATTATCAACTGGAACAAACATTTAAATGGCAAATACAACTCAAACAGGGAAGAATTGGACCAACTGTATCATCCCCTGAAAGGGAGGTTAGGATTGTATCCCCAAATAGGGATCAAAGGGATCAAAGGCACAGATCCCCAGAGCAGAGATACAAATCTCCTGAGCCATTGAGATCAGATAGAGCTAATCCTAGTGGACAAGGAAGACCATACAGGGAAGAGAACACTGGACCTAGAACCACTAAACCTTGATGGAAAAACAAAAATAAAAATAAATCACCAAGACAACCATATTGGAAAAATAATGGGAATAGAACTAATCAAAAGTCTTGTAATCAACCATCTAATTATTATGGGAATCCAAGAAGTGATGATAAGAATAATTATGGCTATTATCAAAATCATGATTCTAGTGAGAGAAGAGATTATCCACAATATTAAAATCAATACTATCAAAATCTAGGTGGGCGTGGATATTACAATCAACACCAGTATGAATCTAGGAGAAGTCCAATTCATACTCGTAATAGGTATGAAGCCCTAAGAGACTATAGGGATGAGGATTAATCACGGTCTTTTTTGGAGCAATGCAGGAGCGAGAAAACCCCACCACGATATGAACTAATGACAAATGCAAGGAGTCCAAATGCAAGAGGGGATGCCGAGGAGGATTCAAGACCCAAAAGAAAAAGAGAGTAATTGGGGAAGGGATCCATAATCTGAGTGGAATAGAATTAACTAGAACTGAACTACTCACACTAGATAAAGGATTGAAGTACGCTCCTAAACGGAATCTAAACAAATTTGAAATGTATGTTGATATTCAGAAGTATACGAGAAAACTGAATATAAAAAAATACATGTTGAATCATACTCAAAGTAATCAACATGATAGAGTAGATACACCAGGAAGAATTGTGCATAGCAAATTAAGGAACAAATCATTGTTTAATCCACCAGTAAGTAAAAATTAGCATATAGAAGTGTTTAATCGGATGGTTATACAGGATTAGGAAAAATTAAAAATTAAAAAAAGTAGTGACCCACAAAGTATCAAAAAAGGATACTTTTTTATTTATATTCATCCTTCCCATTTTCCCCTTCTTTTTCTTCTCCCTTTCTTTAATCTCTTTTTTCAACATGGCTGTTTTCAGTGGGGAGGCCTGGGAAGGTCTCATGGACAAAATCCAACAATCCCAAAATTCTGGGGAAATTTCTGACAAAGACTTGGATCAGGCTTTTCTGAGACTACAACGTCTTTTAGAACGGAAAGTAAGAATATTCTGGCACAAGAGGTATTTTCAAAAATACATTGACAATAATATAGTCCCATGGGGACTCAGAATACAAATTTTTCCCAATTTAAGAAAAATTGAGGAATCTTTGAAATCTAAATGGGAGGAAAACTTACAGCCTTGTTCTTTCAGAATGATGGTACTATTATGCACCCAGTATGAACAGGAATTGAATGTATTGGATGAGTCTGTATCAAAATGGTATAATGATTATGGTCTTATTGCTGCCAGTACCAGATTTAAGAAAAACGACCATGAACTCAAAACACATATAAAGCGATATACCTTGGACATTATTCATACTGAAGAAAATAAATTTGCACGTGACACTAGTGCTCATATTAATGGCTTTGCCTACAAGTGGGCTCAAAATACTAATACCAGATCTTTTAGACCTACAAATCAGCGTAATACTAGAAATGATGAGAATGCTTCTAATCTGTCGTCTTCTTCTTCTCTTTCTTCCAGTCAGTCCACGGTATATTGTGATCTTTCTGAAGACAGACTGCCCAAAAAACGCAAGGGCAATTCGGACGCCGCTTCCACAGAGTCATTAAAACATCAATTAGGCACCACTTTTACCTCGTCAATAACAGCCGGTTCACCCTAAACAGGCACCTTCTCGACCTTCTGCTATGCTTCACCCTTCACCACATACCTCTTGAGGCCCTCATCTTATGGCCATTAACATAATTGTTTCCACAGCACTTTCCACTTCGGTCACTGCTTCTCCTTTACACTTAAATGCCACCACCAAGGTAAGCAATGTTGATGTGATTATTTCCCCTTCAGGGACACCAGTACCATGAAGTTAGCGCCAATTTTTTTTTTTAGGGAAGGAACAGGATAATCTTCCAATGTAGAATCACCTATTAACACCCTAGACTCTGTATCAAGTGACCAAGAGTTATCCATTATCAATTTATCCTCTCATGTTCTAACTGAACCGAAACACAAGTCCTCAAATTGGGCTTAAGTTTTTGTCCTGACTCCCAGATTGATAAATTTCACCTTAATAAAGACCTTCATTTATTTGCTTGCAGGCTTCGCTATAGGGTTATTTTTGATAAACCTTCGACAGAATCACATTCATATGATACCCTTCCCAATATTCAAGAAAATATTGAAGAGCATGAGGCATTGGAGGATTTGATAGAACTTTGGGAGGAGGGACATGTCACAGATGATGACTCCTGGTCTGCTTCTCCAGCGGAGCTGTTGGTCGCTGGCATTTCCTTCCCCCCACAATCCTTCAAGCCCAAATCAAGGCTGTTTCCACTTTTGAACACTAACCCAAATATTTGGGTTTTTGTTAGACAGACGTCTCAAGCTATTGAAGAATCCAACTTTTCTTCTCCAGGGCCTTCTAACTTAACTTTTGAACAAAAATAGGTGATTAAATCTCTTGAATCCAATCCTGAAATAATAATCAAACCTGCGGACAAAGGCGGAAACTTGGTTATTATGGAAGTGTCCCAATATATGACTATGTGTAAAAAAATTTTATTGAATCGTGACTGGTACAGACCTATTTCTAAAACAGTAATTAATCATTTCTGCACAAAATATCGTAAATTATCTTTAAAGCTTGTACAAGGTGTGGTGCTGCGCTAATCCAAAAACAATGGTGCTAAAGGTAGCAGTATGGGTGAATATGTAGGTGAAAAAGATATCCCAAGGGGGATGCCAAGCATACCACTCGTGTTTAACTGGAACTAAAATTGTTATGTGCCATAAATATATACAATAGTAAAGTGCAGAGTGCAATGCAAGTGCATGAATATCACTTAATAGGAATAGTTAATACACTACAATAAAAATCGATGCAAATAATAATGCACTAAAGTGGAGGTGCATGTAAACTTCCAGCAGAAAGAAGAACTGGTTGTGCAAAGTGCAGAAATTCAGTGCAGACAATACGGTGCTATGCGTGTCATAAACGCAATCAATCTGTATAGTGCAAATACAAAAGATAAATAAAGTGCCTGGTGCAATAAATTCAGTGACATAAACTTCTAATCAGTCCATATTGTGCCAATGCAATATCGGGTGAATTCAAACATATAAAGGTATTCCTCCACAGAGCTTTCTGTAAGGCAGATGAAAATCGTGAGGTGCTTAAGCCAGGGAACAATAGTGACTCCTCTTCGTGAAAGAAATCCCACACTGATAGGTAATGGCCCCTGTCAGGGAAGACCAGCCAGTACTCAAGATGGCCGAAGGAGAAGTCGACCTGTGACCTCAGCCTATCAGGGAAGACCAGCCAGTATTCAAGATGGGCGAAGGAGAAGTTGACCTGTGACCTCAGCCTGTCAGGGAAAACCAGCCAGTACTCAAGATGGCCGACAGAGAAGTCGACCTGTGACCTCAGCCTCTGCCAGAACACCTTCGCTGCCAGCCCGTTGCCGACCCTGCCTACATTACCAACAGGCTATTTAAACTTGGTCTGTGCTTGCATCCAGTGCTGTCCATTCTACAGTGTTCCCGTGTGTTCCTGCCTGCTTTACCCGTGATACCTGCACCTGTTTACCTACCCGGCTTGCCTCTGACTCTGCTACCTGCTGCCTGCATCTGACCCGGCTTATTCTGACTCCGCATCTGCCTGCTCCTTCTACTACCACGCTGCCAGCCCGTTGCCAACCCTGCCTGCATCCAGACTACGTTCCTGCCTCCGCTTCTGCTCCTGACATTCCTGCCAGTGTTTGACCCGGCTTGCCTGACCTGCATCTTCCGCTCATTGGAGAACCCTGCTCCAGCACCGTGCCACCTGCCCCTGTTCTACATTACAGTGAAGACGAACTGTTTGGCACTTGTGCGACTCTGCACTTCTGTTCCTCCTGTCTACTCTATCAGGGGGCCAGAATCAGAGGAGCAAGAGAGGCCGTTCCCTGCATATCAGGCTCTACCGTCATGTACGTGACAGCCCCTTACATTAAGGTAATGAGGTATCAGCATTAACAGCAGTGCTGGTACTGGCTCCCTCTATTATTATTCTTGGACCCGAATCCTGTTCTTCAAAGACCTTAGTCCCTCAGTGGGTATGGGGGACGTAGATAGAAAGAAGGGGGTACCACATAGTGTAATAATGTTTGACCATAATCGGTGTTTATTTAAAATAAAATGAGGTACTCATATAAAGCAGAGCAGCAATGACATATCACCAACGAGCAGCGAACTCGTATACATCAATCAGTAGAAAGTGCCTGTCCCGTCCCTACGCACAACGTCACACAACACGTGACTTCATCAGGGGATACATGGAGGCACAACTGATGTCTTTAAATAGTTATAGCCTGATTTAATGTTGAGAGGCCATTTTCTTGTACCCTGTTTCCCCGAAAATAAGACCTAGCGTGATTGTTGGTGATGACTGCAATATAAGCCCTACCCTCCAAATAAGCCCTACCCTGTTTCCCCGAAAATAAGCCCTACCCTGAAAAGAAGACCTACAAGGACTTTAACTAGGGCTTATTTGGGGGGGTAGGGCTTATATTGCAGCCATCACCGACAATCACGCTAGGTCTTATTTTCGGGGAAACAGGGTAGTTCAATGGGAAAATGGCATAGCGGCCATTTTCCCGAGGGGCGTGGGGGCGGCCATTTTCTAGGTTATCAATGAACTAGCACAGATGCAAGTTAAATTGCGATCGGTGCTAGATGCCGTAGGCTACAAGTTAGCAGCATATTAGTACGACCCGGGCATCGAAACGACGGTGAACTGTCGGCTGTGGGGAAAATTTAGTAGTAGAACATCATCATGGACTCCATCATATGTAATCCCCATGCAGCGTTACAAAACGTTAAAAAACTTACAAATATTAAAAAAAAATTTATTATATTTTAATAAACCAAAGATTAAAAATTAAAACCGAACTCATGGGATAAGCCTCGGCACTGACATCAGCATAAATCACAAATATATATAAGAACACAAAGCTGGCATTTCCACAGATATTAATAAAAGTATGGGAAATCTATCCTAAACTCATATCGGTAAACCGAGGTAGTGTATAAATAGGTAAAAAAAATAAAAAAATAAGTGGATTAAAATCAGATGGTTTAGAGTACAGCACACCTAATCTAAGACATATATAGAGTGCATCAGGTGAAGAGAGTCTCGGAGGGGGAAGAATAAAATGCAGTGAATATGCAAATAAAATAGAACACTGAAGAACATTATGTAAGGTAAATAGAACACTGAGGAGCATATTAAAATTGTCTATAAAAGGTAGAATAAAACACTGAGGAACACTAAAAAACAACTAAACAGATGAATAGGAAGGGCTTTGGGAATACTAAGGATCCAGTACTGACAATGTAAAAGTATTCAGAAATCGCTAAGGAAACAGTAGAGGTTGAATTCAATATTCAGGCCTCTAGGCGCAAATGTATCTAATATAAATATCCATTTTGATTCTGCCTGGCTAAGGGTCCTCACCTTATGTCCCCCTGCCAATGTCTAATATAAGGTTCTATTCCCCAAAATTTCAGGTGGGTGGGGTCCTTATTGTGGCATAGCAGAAAATGTTTTGAAACGCTGTATTTATCATATCCATTAATGATGTTCTGGACATGCTCCTTGATCCGCACTTTGAGGGTTCTTTTTGTACGGCCAATGTATTGGAGACCACAGCTGCACTCGAGGGCATATACAGCCCCTTCTGTATTGCAGCAAATTAAGTTTTTTACCTCATATGTGTCTCCTGTACTGGTAGGTGTAAAATGAAATGTCTTTTCATTCGGCCGTCTCATTCTTAGACATGCAAATCATCTCTTACAAGGGTAGAAGCCTTTTCCAGTAAAAAAAGTGTAGGTCCCCTTGGGTGGATATATTATGTTCTTCACCACTTTATCTCAGATAGTTGGTGCTTTTCTATATATAAATCTGGGGTTCAAGGGTAAAGTCTCTAAAGAGTAAAGAGTAAAGTTGTATATCCGCTAAAAGTATATGCCAATGGCGTTTGATAATCCTTTCTACTTTCTTGTGCTGTGCACTAAAATCCAGGATTAGAGGTGCTACCACCATTGGCTGTTTCTGCTTAGTCTTTTCTTCGATTAATGCATTCCAGTTCATTTCAGTCACCTCTCCTATTTTCTTTTCAATAAACCGATGATCGTAGCCTTTTGTGGTAAATCTGAGTGCTATCTTCTTTGCCTGATCGAGGAAAGTATTTAGGTTCGTACAGTTCCGTCTTAGCCGTACAAATTGACCTTTCGGGACATTGAAAAGCCAATTTTTATGGTGAATAGGGAGGTAGCTATTCCTGTCAACATTTTTAAAGTGCGTCTGTGACCTAAGTGTGGAGTTTTCTTGTAGAATCTACAGATCCAGAAACGTTACTTTGTTCTCACTAATGTCCCAGGACAATTCTATATTTCTATTGTTCATATTGAGTCTTTCAAGAAATCGAGTTAGCTGATCTGCGTCTCCTTTCCATAAGATAAAAACGCCATCGATATATCTTTTATAGGTCACCAATTCATCAGGTGTATTCATAAAAACATTTTCTTCCTCCCACTGGGCCATAAATAATCCAGCTATACTTGGGGCAAATTTAGCTCCCATTGCTACTCCCGTTTGTTGGTGATAGTAGCTTTTGTTGTACTAGAAATAATTATTCTTTAAGCTAAAATCAATACATTTAATAAAAAATTTTCTCTGCATACAGGGTAGCTGGGTGTATTTCCTCAGACCCCATTTAGCAGCTTTGCACGCTTGATGATGGGGTATTATTGTATACAGAGAAGAAACGTCTGCAGTGGCCATAATCCATGGTCCTTCTTCTTTCGGGATATTCTCTAAAATCTGCAACATTTGTTTAGCATCCCTCGGGTATGCTTTTGTGCTTTGGACAGCCGATTGTAGGAAGACATCAATATATTGGCCCATTCTGGATGTCAGCGAGTCTATACCATTCACTATTGGCCTTGGTGGTGGGTTTATATTATTCTTGTGAATTTTTGGTAGTGAGTAAATGATAGGTGTACGACAGGAATCCAGAATTAAAAATCTGGCCTTTTTTTTTTAATATGTTCTTCTTTACCCCTAGGTGTACAACTTGTTCAAGTGCCCTCCTGCACTTGAACATGGGATTGCTCAATAGCTTAGTATAAGTATTCTCATCGCTCAGCATATTTATCATAGTGTGATGGTATTGTTCCTTCGAGAGAACAACAATACCACTTCCCTTGTCAGCTGGTTGAATGACCAAGTCCTTCCTTATCATTAATTTACGGATGACACTTTTTATATAACTGGGGTCCTCTTTCTTCTTTATTTTAAGATCCTTAATATCATCTAAAACCACTTTTTTAAAAACTTCAATATATTTATTATCTTTAATGGGTGGATTAAAAACTGATTTGTTCCTCAGTGTACTATGTAAAGTCCTGTCATTAGCAGCATCTGGGTATCTATGTCTGTTGGGGTTTCCCGCAATATATTTTTGAATATTTAATTTCCTCACAAATTTCTGGATTCCAATATAGGTCTGGAATTTGTCGATATTCTTGGTGGGTGCGTACTTCAAACCCTTATCCAGAACTCCAGTCTCTTTGTGTGTGAGTAGCTGGCCACTTAAATTAAAAATGCCCTCTCCTTTTATTCCCTTTTTCTTTTGTTCTCTCTTCCCTGATCTCTGTCCTCTCTTCTTTCTGGGCTTTTTCTGGAGTTTTTTGTCTCATCTATATGTTTCAGTGGGTGATTCTCCTTGCCCCTGTCTAAAAAAGGCCTACTATAATTCTGGTCCGCATATTGTGGGGGGTATTGTCTACTTTGTCTCTCTTCCTCATCTCGATACATTAACGGAGCGTAGTAATTATACATGCGTATTGGACTACGTTTGTTCTGGCGATAATCCCTTGGTTGTGGACCTCTTCTTTCACCATATCCATATTCATGGGCAGGGCTCCTACCTCTTGGCCCATGTTGTTCATATGGTGGTTCCCTATTATCCCTATACTCATATGTAGGTCTTCTCTGATCTCTAGATTCTTGTGGTGGTCCTCTGTACTCTCTCTGGTCATAGGGCAGTTTGTGTCAATTATTCCCATTATGGGGCTTCCTGTTGTTTTCCCAGTAGTACGGTTTTCTTCCTCCATTTTGTGGTGTCTGGTTGTACTGGGGTCTTCTGTCGGCTCGATGGGGAGTGTGTGGCTGGCATATCTCTCATCGTAGCCCTGATGTCTTGGGGTCATACCTCTATTTCCTTATCTGGGGTCTTGGTAGACTCTATTCTGGGTATTTGGCCCAGATGGTTCGTTAGTCTGCTGTGAGTGGACCCTCACTATTTTCTCTGGTGTAGAGTTTGTGGATAAGTTGTCCAATCTACCCAGTTGACTTTGCCACTTAAAAAACTGGTCGTTGCGAAAATCATTTGTGTCCCTGATATATTATTATTATTATTATACAGGATTTATATAGCGCCAACAGTTTACGCAGCGCTTTACAACATTAGGGAGGACAGTACAAGTACAATACAATTCAATACAGGAGGAATCAGAGGGCCCTGCTCATTAGAGCTTACAATCTAGGAGGGAGGGTCAAGTTATACAAAAGGGTAATAGCTGTGGGGGATGAGCTAATGGAGAAAATAGTGCAGTTGTTAGATGGAGGCAGGATAGGCTTCTCTGAAGAGGAAAGTTTTCAGGGATTGCCTAAATGTGGATAAATTTGGAGACAGTCTGACAGATTGGGGTAGGGAATTCCAGAGGATGGGCGAGGCTCAGGAGAAGTCCTGGAAGCGGATATGGGAGGAGGTGATGAGGGAGCTAGATATACTTCTTGCTTTTCCTCTGTTGGACTTCTCTATCCTTTTTAATAAGGTCTTTGTTAAGCTGTGTAGTTAAAGTTTTAAACTCGGTCGTTTCTTTATGTGTTTCCAATTCCTCCTTTATTTCAGTAATATTCTGGTCTATTCTTTTGTTTTTCCTTTGTTTCCTTATACACTACCTCGGTTTACCGATATGAGTTTAGGATAGATTGCTCATACTTTTATTAATATCTGTGGAAATGCCAGCTTTGTGTTCTTATATATATTTGTGATTTATGCTGATGTCAGTGCCGAGGCTTATCCCATCAGTTCGGTTTTAATTTTAAATTTTTGGTTTATTAAAATATAATAACATTTTTTTTTTTTTTTTTGTAAGTTTTTTAACGTTTTGTAATGCTGCATGGGGATTACATATGATGGAGTCCATGATGGTGTTCTACTACTAAATTTCCCCCACAGCCAACAGTTCACCGTCGCTCCGATGCCCGGGTCGTACTTATATGCTGCTAACTTGTAGCCTACTGCATCTAGCACCGATCGCAATTTAACTTGCATCTGTGCTAGTTCATTGATAACCTAGAAAATGGCCGCCCCATGACCCTTCAGGAAAATGGCCGCTATGCCATTTCCCCATTGAACTACAAGAAAATGGCCGCTCAACATTAATCAGGCTATAACTATTTAAAGACATCCGTTGTGCCTCCATGTATCCCCTGATGAAGTCACGTGTTGTGTGACGTCACGCGTAGGGACGGGACAGGCACTTTCTACTGATTGATGTGTACAAGTTTGCTGCTCGTTGGTGATATGTCATTGCTGCTCTGCTTTATGTGAGTACCTCATGTTATTTTAAATAAACACCGATTATGGTCAAACATTATTACACTATGTGTTACCCTCTTCTTTCTATTTACGTCCCCCGTACCCACTGAGACACTAAGGTCTTTGAAGAACAGGATTCGGGTCCAAGAATAATAATAGAAGGAGCCAGTACCAGCACTGCTGTTAATGCTGATACCTCATTACCTTAAGGTAAGGGGCCATTACCTATAAGTGTGGGATTTCTTTCACGAAGAGGAGTCACTATTGTTCCCTGGCTTAAGCACCTCACGATTTTCATCTGCCTTACAGAACGCTCTGTGGAGAAAAACCTTTATATGTTTAAATTCACCCAATATTGCATTGGCACAATATGGACTGATTAGAAGTTTATGTTACTGAATGTATTGCACCAGGCACTTTATTTATCTTTTGTATTTGCACTATACAGATTGATTTATAGGTTTGTCACTGAGTTGACTCTACTTTTGCACTGGACACTCTGTTATTACGGTGCGTCCTGATGCGTTTATGACACGCATAGCACCGTATTGTCTGCACTGAATTTCTGCACTTTGCACAACCAGTTCTTCTTTCTGGTAGAAGTTTACATGCACCTCCACTTTAGTACATTATTATTTGCATCGATTTTTATTGTAGTGTATTAACTATTCCTATTAAGTGATATTCATGCACTTGCATTGCACTCTGCACTTTACTATTGTATATAATTATGGCACATAACAATTTTAGTTCCAGTTAAACACGAGTGGTATGCTTGGCATCCCCCTTGGGATATCTTTTTCATTTACATATTTTATACTTTTTATCTTTAAAGCTGATCATGAGGGAATTTGGAGGACCAAAACACTTGGAATTTCCTAAATGTGAAGGATCCCAGGATACCTACATTTTATGACTTACCCAAGGTACATAAGTCTCTTACTGAACCCCCTGGGAGCCCCATAATCTCAGGTTGTTCTAGACTTACTGAAAATGCAAGTTTTTTGATAGATAGCTACTTGCATCCCCATGTAACATCGCTTTTTTCTTATATTAAGGATACTATTGACCTTTTAAGAACTGTTGAGGGTATTTCCCTTCCCCTGAATACTTGGCTTGTAGCCCTTGACATTAAAAGTCTTTATAAAACTATCCCCCATGATAAGGGCATCGAAGTGATACAAAATGATCTAAATGAAAGAGGTCCCTCCTTCCCTAAATACAATAAGTTTGTGCTGGAGTTACTTGACTATATCCTAAAACATAATGTTTTTTTTTCATTGGGCATGGTTACATGGCTTTCCATCGCACTGACATTAGATGCCGCTGTCTGGGGAGGACTACACCGATTGGATGGCTGGGCCTTAGAAGGTTGGGTGAGAGATACACCAGATCACACTTCAGGTCTGCTGTGACCGTGGTGCACAGTTGGAGCACTGATCCTGTTGCTTGCTGTGCTTGCTGTGGATTTTTTTAAAGGCTTTTATGTTTCAGTTTAAAAGTGAGTGTAACCGATGGAATATGGGGAGGTGCTGACGCCCAAGATGGCCGCTTAAGGAATCCGAGTGGCTGACACGCTGCGGAGGCTGGAGACGCCGCAGATTAGGATGGTCTGGGCGGCTGATTCAAATGCCTAACCACCTAAGCTAAATCACTGAATGCTATCTCTGACACTGGAGTGACTCCTCTAGATACAAGCAGTAGCAACAGTTGTTGAAGCGGGAGGCGGTTAAGGGGGATCAGGAGTCCCGGGAAGGAACGATACCTGTGGAGTGCTGGGAGCGAGACCGAGGACGGAACCAGGAGACAGCGCAGAGCCAGGCGGGAGTCTCGGCGTGTCTGCAAATACAGGCGGCAGGGGCGGCTCGCTGGTGAGATGCGCACTCCGGCAGAGGTTCTCGGGTCTCAAACAGCAGTGATCAGGAGGACCAGGAGATCTCCCTTCCTTTGGCAAATTAGACGGAACCTCAACCACACAGGTGCTGTGCTACACTGAATATGTGAGGAGACCAGAGAAGCCAGAGACCAGGTATGACTATGGATATGCAAGACATACAAAGTAATGTTGAAAGTGGCATAGAGACTGCATAAAAAGCTACAAAAAACTTTGGACTGAGATAGCAATATTAATTCATCCTGAAAGATTGATACTGGGTGGATCAAGAGGATTCGTGCAGGTGATTGTATTTTTAGAATAGAACTGGTTAAATAGTGTCCTATAACTTGATTTATTGTAGAATAATTATATTAATTTGGCTTTATAATCAAGATCTGTAAGTATGCAGTCTGAGTTCCCTTTTATGCTTTGACATTGAAAAAGCTCACTCAGCTCAGCATAAGACAAATCTTGAAATAACTAGGTTGTGTGCATGTCATTTTTGTACCAGTTGTTCTCCATGTACAGAGTTAATGACTAAAGGTCAGTAGGTCAGTGGTTTCACAGATAAGAATATACTCAGAGTATCTGTCATAGACTTTATTGTAAAGATCTTTTTAAAAGTAAAAACATATATTATCTATAATATAGTTAGTTATTTGATATAGTTATTTAATTAGTTAGCTAGATTGAGTTTGTGTGAAGTAATATATGTTTATATGTATCCAATTATAGTTTAATATGCATTTGTAAGGTTTGGTACAGAATTGCATTTCTGTAGCTTAAAGAATATCCATTACAAGAATTCGGCCATTTGGAAAGGTCATTCACCTTGAGTTTTTTATAAGAATCTGTTGTGTGTTACTGACAATCAAAGGAGCTTAAGAGACGTGTCAGCTGTTGGCAAAGAGAATATTTAGAATAATCACGAATATGATCATTTCATTTTTAGTTCTAGCCGTATATGGCTATGGCTATAGTCTGCTGACTAGTAGATTTGAAATAGTATAAAAACAGAGTGACACTTCACTTCAGGACGCACGACACGACACACCACTACACAACACAACACATGTCCTTCACTCACACACAGAAGGACTTCACTACTTTTTCACACACACAAGGAAGGACACACGCATTCTTACTCTACAGAAGACATTTTGTTTACATTAGGCCTATACACAGCCTATCTCACAAACAGCTGCTAGAGCAGACATCTCTCTGACATAGAAAAGCACAAACAGAGCTGAAACATCTCTTGAACTTTCTTAATACAAGTTTTTGTTTCTATTATCTTTTGTTTTACTACATCAAGCTGTAAGAAGAATTTAACTTTGTATTTATTTTCAAGTTGTTGCCAAGTGTGACCAAATAAACTCACACTTTGTTTTAAGACAGCCTGGCTACTGAACTTTTGAACAAAACGCCTAAGACACTGTTGACATAACACGTGTCTGTGAGAAGAGAAGGTTTTTCACTCTCTCTACATTTTTACATATATCAATAAGAGACACTATATTAACAGAACTGTTGAGCATTCCTAATTTCAATCTAAGGGGTTAATATAGGATATAAAAAGGTGACATATACTACTCTGTTATATAGTATGGACATTTAAGAAGGATATCAAAAGATAGATAAGCCTGATAAGAAACCATAAACACATAAAGAATTATCCCATAAAGGGGGAAGGGAGGAGGAAAAAGAGCTATTAGAATTATGGCACCCAAGAAGGGAAACAAAACACCACAACTTCAAAAGAACAAGAAAGATAAAATGGAAAGCAAAAATAAAAACCCTACAAGGACACAAACTACACAAACATCTGATATAAAAGAGATTTTTCAACAATTGCAGCTACAATCTCCCCGAACAATTCAAGCTTTACATACATCACAAGAAATTTCAAACATTGCGGAAATGTCGGTAACATCTAGATCGTCAGGGGAAGAGCAATTGGATCACCCCAGAAATAGCTCACCAATAGATACAACAGGCTCATTAAGTGACCCAAAAGAAGTGGATAAAGAAAATTGGGATTTGAGAAAGTACATTCAATCTCTCCCAAAGAGGGCAGATATGGACCAATATGTACATAGATTGGAAAATTCATATAAAGTAGAAATACAAGAGCTTAAGACATCCACAAAAATCACACAAGAAAAAACAGCTATATTAGATACTAGAGTCTCGAAAACAGAACAAGAACTAATGAAGATAAAGGAAAGAGTACAAAAACAAGGAAATTAAATAAATCAATTAATAAATAGCCTTGATGAGCAAGAGAATAGAAATAGAAGATCCAACATCAGAATTAGAAGGTTAAAGGAAGATGTGAGTGTAAAAGAACTGATAACAACGTTACAGAAAATTTTTCAGGAGCTAATCCAGGATATAGAAGTAAAAGATCTAATAATTGACCGTGCTCACAGGGTAGCGGGAATAAGAAGAATGGACCCTAGTAAACCACGGGATGTCATCTGTAAAATGCACTACGCTCATATAAAAGATAGAATTATGCTCGCAGCACGTCAAAATAAAAATATCCAGCATGAGGGAGATCCATTACTACTTTTCCAAGATTTATCAAAATTTACATTGGATCGAAGAAGAGCATTAAAGCTCCTAGTGGAACAACTAAGAAGGAACAACCTACAATATAGATGGAAATTTCCACTTCAATTACAGGCACAAAGAGAGGGACTAATTGCAACATTTAGTGATTTGGAAGATTTACCGCAGTTTCTGGCAACTCTTAATATACCAGTAATAGAATTACCGGACTGGCCTATTTCATATATGAAAATATTTAAAAAGCCCTGATGAGCTACGTGTGGATAGATTGGGGGGGAGGGATTATAAGTAAATAATTTTATATTGATCAAATGAGGAAGATTTAATTAACTTGGTGAGATGAAGATCGTGTTTTTTTTTTTTTTACCAATATCAGGTACAACACTAAATGGATGATCTTTTTGTAAAACACTTAGATTTGTTTTGTTATTTTCACATAACACGTAACAATTGGTTTAGATTAAGAGTGTTCGACATTGGCAGGGAAAACGGTAAAAGGGGATTGTGGGTCTTTTTTTTATGTAATAATATAAGATATGATATTCGGGGTATGACACTCGAGAATGGTTTATAGCTATAGTTGGTATAAATCATTGGGGGTTGGCTATGTTGGGGTTAGGGCAGGTGCAAATAGGGGATGGGTGGGTTTTTTTTTTTTTCTTTCTCCTTATTATAAGATAAATAATAGGGTGTATTAACAGAGAGTAATGGATTTTGGTTTAATATTATTGTTACAAGTCGATTCACAGAATAAATTACACAATAAGGATAAGATTTGGGTATGATAACAAAGGTTACCTTGAAATATATTGAAATATATTGCACGGATTGTTTTATGTCTTGTTGTGGGGATAGAGGGCGGGTTTTTTTTTTTTTTTTTTTTGGGTTATAAGCAATTAGGGTAAAGTTTTTGACACAATCAATGATATAGAGGTAACAAACAAGGTTGGTGTGATTTTGATTCATGGGTGGAGGGTTAGGCGATTTGGGGATTTGGGTTTTTTTTTTGGTCTCTTCTTTTGGTCTCTCCTCTATCTTTCTCCCGGTAGACACAGTAATTATAAGCAAGTGTTATATATGATATGAGAATCCTCATCTTCGAGGTGTCTCCCCCACACCCCTCTTACCCATTTGCTCCCCCTTTTTTTTTTTAGGGAGTAGTGAGAAGAGTGGGGATAGAAGGAATATAAGGGATTAAAGATTTAAGAGAATAGCATTTAAAATGCAAAGTGCGGCCACCGATTGGGCGACAGATTTTGGTCGTCAGTGTCCGGTTCCCCCATTAGAGGGAACTTACGTTGTTTGTAAGATAGACTTTATATAAGTCAATAGTTCTAGGGTTGAGTGGTGTTGTGTGTGTGAGTGGGGTTTTTTTGTATTTTTTTTGTTTTTCTTCCCTCTCTCTAGGTTCTGAGAGACGATGAAAATATGCTCTTATAATATTAGAGGTCTTAACTCGGCATCAAAGAGGTCTCAGGTTCTATGCTCTCTCCATAAACAAAAGGTGGGTGTAGTCTTTTTTCAGGAGACGCATTTCCGCACGGATCATGTTCCTAATCTACAAAATAGATACTACACTACATGGTATCATGATTCTTATATGTATTCTAAGTCAAAAGGAGTATCTATTGCAATACATAAGACAATACCACACCAAGTGTTGGAAGAATGGCGTAATAGAGATGGAAGAGCAATATTACTTAAACTTAATATATATGGTAGAAAATATACTTTTATTAATATATATTTACCTAATCAAAATCAGCTTAAAACAGGGTCACAATTGATTAGTGAGCTCATGGAAAAGGTGGAAGGGATAACAATAATTGGTGTGGATTTTAATTTTGTTTTGGATAAGAATATAGATACCATGGCACCTTCGATAGTACAGATGCGTAGGGAAAAGAAAAAATTTAAAGAAATGATGGCAAAATACCAGTTGGTTGATATCTGGCGGGTGTTACACCCATTGGAAAAAGATTTTACGTTCCACTCAAAAGTCCACGGGTCATATCATCGACTAGATTACTTTTTGATAAATCAGTTGGGGGTGACTGTTACTTCATCTGCCGAGATAGGTAGTACTATATGGTCAGATCACGCGCCAGTATTTTTGATACTTGACATACTTAAGGGTGAAAATATTAGGGGAAATTGGAAACTTAATGATAATCTACTGTACGATGAGGCGTGTGTATTAGAGATAAGGAAGGCAATAATAAATGTGTAATTCGAGGACCATTTATAAAACACGGGGCCAGATTGAAAAAAATTAAAAAATAATAGAATAATTCAATTATTAAAAGAAATACCTAAAGTGGAAGCTCAACATAAACAAAATCTAACACGTGAAATACTAATAGAACTAACAGATTTGAAGACAGAGTTACAAACACTGTTGAATGAGCGAACACTACGTATAAGAGACAATAATCGTTCTCTATACTATCAACAGGGTAATAAGCCAGGTAAACTTCTGGCAAGGGCTTTACGTAACCGGGGTAAGACTTCGCCTATTGTCAAGATTAAGACAGAAGCAGGGGATATGAGGCACGACCCAAAGGGGATTCTGAAAGAGTTCCAGACATTTTATACGAAATTATATAATATATCTAATCATAAGGCTAATAGTGATCCAGAGGTTTTTCAACAAAGCATTCACCAATATATAAAAGAAACTGCACTCCCTGCATTAACATCAATAGAAGCAACACAGCTAGAACAGGAATTTTTAGAGGGCGAAATACAAAGGGTAATTGATTCATTAATACCTGGGAAAAGCCCAGGCCCAGATGGCTTTACCCCAAGATTTTTTAAAATATTTAAAGAAGAGCTTACTCCCATTATTAAGCGGACCTTTAATGCAGTGTCTACATCGGTGCCTTTTGTCCCACAAAGTATGTAGGCATACATTTCACTCATACCAAAACCTGAGAAGGACCACACTTTATGTGGCAATTATAGACCAATCTCCTTAACGAACATCGATTTAAGATTATACTCTAAAATAATTGCTAATAGACTCACCCCCATAATACCCGCACATATACATTTAGATCAGGTGGGTTTTATAGACCAAGAGAGGCAAGAGACAATACCTCAAAAACACTCACACTGGTGGAATATGCACAGAGAAGCTCCATCCCATCCTGTTTACTAGTAATAGATGCAGAGAAGGCATTCCATAGGGTGGGATGGAGCTTCCTTAAAGAGACATTAGTACAATGGGGGTTGGGTCCCGTACTGTTGGACAAAATAATGGCTTTATATCAGAACCCAACGGCTAAGATCCGGGCGAATGGTGGTATATCGGAGGAAGTCCCTATAACGAACGGAACTCGACAGGGATGTCCACTATCTCCAATATTATATATACTAGTGATGGAACATCTATTAATAGCGGTTCGGGAGAATATAGATATACAAGGAATCAAAGTGGGTGATATAGAGTACAAGATGTCTGTATATGCAGATGACATATTGTTACATATTACAAACCCTCTGATATCATTACCAAACTTGATATCAGAATTTAAACGATTTGGTGCATTGAGTAATTTCAAGGTGAACTACAGTAAATCTGAAGCATTGAATATCAATCTGTCGAATACCATGGTGGAACTGCTCAGAAAGGATTTTTCCTGAAAGCATGGGATATCATGATAAAAAGGGGGTTTGGATCTACCTATAGAGGTCCTATGACCCCACTATTTAGTAACCCAGAATTCCCACTGGCACTGGAAGCCAAGTCATTTCTTAAATGGAAAAGATGTGGAGATACCAGGATAGTAGAAACGATGGAAGGGAATAGAATCCTTCCATTGGAGGCTATGGGAGGGGAATACAAAAAAGAGTGGATGCAACATGGACTACTCCAACGGTATATTTCATCTTTGATAAAGGAATCCGTAATAGACAGGCCCCTGACAACTTTAGAGAAAATCCTTATACAAGAACATAGACCTCTTCACGTCTTATCTAAGGTTTATAAATATCTGAATTCAGAAAATAAAACTCAGGAGATACCCTATATTAAGAAATGGGAGGTAGAGCTTGGGATAGAAATCCCCAGGAAAAGATGGGAAAAGGCTATTATAGTAACTCATAAACTCTCATTATCTGCTAAACACCAGGAAAGAAATTATAAAATTTTAGCTAGATGGTATAAATGCCCTGTGGATTTACATAAGATAAATCCTGATAATAAGGAAGCTTGCTGGAGGTGTCATGAAGCTCAGGGCACAATGTCACATATCTGGTACTATTGCTCTAAAATCCAACCATTCTGGCAAAAATTTTTTGAGATTTATAGCGCTATGACTGGGATTGATTTATATCCAGATATACAAGTGGCAGTATTATCTATGATCCCAGGATCATTGAAAAACATAAAGAAAGGATTATTGAAATATTTCTTGACCGCAGCATGTACTATTATAGCGAGAAACTGGAAAAGCACAAGAGTGCCTTCTGTGGTGGAGTGGGAGCGTGAGATGGCGGAAATGCGTGCCTTGGAGGAGACAAAGGTGTTTAGAAGAAGGGTTAAGTAAACAGATATTAAGAACATGGTCTAGATGGAAAGAGTTTAGAGCCTCCTCGCAGCTTCTCAGAGTGATTGAGGAGCCTAATGAAGCATGATAGGACAGGACCTCTTGGGAAGGAGGGGGGGAGTTTTTTTTTTTTTGTCTGTTGTGCATGATAGGGGGGTAGGGGGGATGGGTTGTGGTATGGCTGGACAAAAAGAGTATGGGATACACATCCACAAATTAATTTTGTAACGATTGAAAAAGAGATAGGAAGAAGATTTTGATAATGAAATATAGGATCTTTTATTGTCTTGGATGTGTATATGTTTTGTTTTCTATGTAAAAAAACTGTAAAATTGTTTTGATAAATAAAGATTATAAAAAAAAAAAGTGAGTGTAACCATTGAAGTGTGTTTGGAGTGATTTTAATAAATCTGTCAAAATGTTATCACGCCATGTGGAGCACTTTATTCATTTTTTCACATATGGAGCTGGCTTGATTGGAGTCACGGTTCATCACATGCAACCCAGGTGTGGTTCAATTGCTGTTTTGCCGAACATGAGAGTGGGAGGCTATACAATCTGGTACTGGTGCTCTGCAGAGGGAGTGGTGTCACTATCACGGTGGTGTGGTGGAAGAGTAGAAGATTTTTCACACAAGAAGATTGAAAAACAACTGTTGAGCTTGATCATTCATTTCTTGTAATTTATTATCTATAGTGACACTTTTCACTGGGTGTTAAAAAAAAAATTTTCATGATGAAAATAATTTTTTTTATGACACTATTATTATTGTTTTTATGTATAAGTAGAGGGTCATAGGCATCGTGCTGCTCTGACTCATTATTTTACACAATTTATATTAGCGCCGCTGTCTCTATCTGTACATATGTGAGAGGTATAGTTTTGGAATTCTGATCAGTTTAAATACCCAAAAGGGGCTGGCTGACGAGCAGGAAATGATCACCAGGTGAGCCACTGTGGAACGATGGATGCTGGCAATTAACCGACAGCTGGGCAACCTGAGCACTGAGAAGGAAGTGCTGAGCTCAGCCCTAACAACACTCAGCATCCGTGATTCTTCAGATAACAGAATGTGACTGTCATCCACCACCAGCCAGCATTCCTGCAGGTATAAAGGCTCAAAAAAAAAAAAAAGGGCTTCAATAGCGCAGTTTTTTTTTTTTTTAAACCTCAAAAAAGACATTAAAAAGCCACTCACAGTGTATACAAGTGTCATAGACTCAATAAGACATCAAAGGTGTACCGAGATCAAGATGTTGACCATGTGTTTGCCTGCCCCTTGGATTGATCTTTCAGGGGCTCCGGAATAGTGTTCTGAGTTGAGAAAAACAGTTATCGGTTGGTTGTTTTGTAATTCCCAGAACAGGGTCTGGATTCCGGAGGCTTCAAAGCGATTTGGGTGGGAGAAGCCTCTACCTCTGTCCCCATTCTTTCCTGACTGAGGCCCTAAGCTTGATGGTCCTGCCTGCTGCCTGGACAAATACTTTGGCGGTGCTGACAATATCTCTGCCTGCACTGACCCAGGACTTTTTATGGACCATGTGCCTGCTGCCTGCACTAACTATGGACAGTATTCCAGCCTGCTGCATGGACGATCCTTTCGCTGCTGCTGACCACATCCCTTCCTGATACCTGGACCAATGCTTTGGCTGTGCTAACAATATCTCTGCCTGTACTGATTATGGACAGTATTCCTGCCTGCTACCTGTTTTGCTGTCGCTGTCCATGTTCCTGCCTGCTGTCTGGACTGATGCTCTCCTCTATGGACCACTGCACTGCTGCCTGCTGTCTGGACTGATGCTCTCCTCTATGGACCACTGCACTACTAAAACCACAGGTAATCTTTTGTTTACCCTTTGCTCAGCAGAATGTATTTTGGTTTGTAATTCGTATGTACAGTACATGCTATGTGTTAAAAATATGAAGGGCCTTCAACAATGTGATAGGTTGGCAGGAATTTATGTGTGTAATTTATGTCCCTAGAACACCTGGAGGTGCTGCTTGGATGTTGGGCCCCTGTATGTGGCTAGTCTGTGTAAAAGTCTCACACATGTGCAATTGCCATACTGAGGAAGAGTAGCAGAATGTATTTTGGGGTGTCATTGCAAGTATGCATATGCTGTGTGTGAGAAATAACTTGTTATTATGACAATTTTGGGTTAAAAAAAAATTCTTAATTTTTCCAAGAATTGTGAGAAAAAATACAACTTCAGAAAACTCACCATGCCTCTTACCAGGGCTTTTTTTCTCAGAGAATAGGTGCAGGAACCTTCCCCAGTCAACTCCCCGCCCCTGACCCCACCCCTGCCCACAAACCACACCCCCTCCCGTGCATAACACACAGGAGTACATATTGTGCAGTGCTGAGGAGTGTGTATCACCCTTTCCTCCCCGTTCCCAGCTCACTCTCTGTCAACGTATCACCTCTGCACCCTATCCACAGACTATCTCTCTGCCCCTGCACATGTCACCTCTGCACAAGCCATCCACAGACTATCTCACCCCTACACAAGCCATCCACAGACTATCTCACCTCTGCACAAGCCATACACAGACTATCTCTCTGCCCCTCCACATGTCACCTCTGCACCCCTATCTACAGCCCTCCTTAATCCATAGCTCCCCCCACAGCTCTCACTGTGCCCAATCTAAATCCCCCCCATCTTCATCCCCAGCTCTGACAACTGCAGAACAACCTCAGCGTCTCCACAGCTATCTCTCTGCACAGCCACCCCTCCCCCCTTCCCCTTCGCAGCTCTCTCACCTCTTAATAGTTTATGGCACACAGGTTATCTTCATGGCAATAAAACAGTGCAGCCAAATCTGTTCTGCTAGGTAGAACATTCAGTCTCCTCTGTGCAGCGTCTCCTGTCAGATCATCAGTGTACACAGAGCCGAGGAGGACTTTCACCACGCTTCACTCGGCTCGTGCTACACAGATCTGACAGGCGGCAGGGGGGACAGAAGATACCTCTGGAAGCCCCAGAAGACAAAACTTGCTGTGTCTGGACCTGGAGGGCACCTATTAACAGGTGTCAGGAAGGTGCCTGGGTGCTGTAAGCGTTCCGCTCCGTCCTGGCTGAAAAAAAGCCCTGCCTCTTACTAAATACCTTGCAATGTCTACTTTCCAAAAATGGGTCATTTGGGTGGTATTCGTACTTTCCTGGCTTGTTAGTATCTCAAGAAATCTCAAGGCGCTCAGTACATTAGGTGTGATCAATTTTCAATGATTTGTACCATAGCTTTCACAGAGACTAAATAATATACACTAACTTGGGTTATATTTACCAAAGATATGTAGCAGTATAAATGTTGGCCCAAATTTATGAAGAACAATTACTTATTTGCTAAATTTTACAATAGAAACTATTCACTACTATTCTTTTCAAAATGTTCGCTCTTTTTTCGCTTTTATTGCAAAAAATAAAAATCCCAGCAGTGATTAAATACTACCAAAATAAAGCTCTATTTGAGAGAAAAAAGATGCTAAAAATGTTGTTTGGGTATAGTGTAGCATGATTGAGTAATTGTCATTCAAAGTGCCCTGTATTGAAGTGGTTAAAAAAAAAAGTGTCCCGCGATGTCCATCCATCTTCCATCACGCCGCCTGACGGACCCAAAAAATAGAATGAAAAAAAAGCTCTGCCTCGATGAGAGGCCTCCTGGCGACTGCTGTCTCTTGTCTGTGACAGCTGTTATATAGGCAAGGGCGGGGCCACCTAGTGATGTGACCTAGTGACCCCGCCCCTTCTGACGTCATGTGACATCAGAGGGGGCGGGGTCATCTGGTTATGTCAGCAGGTGGCCACGCCCTTGCCTATATAAGAGCTATCAAAGGGAAAAGACAGCAGTCACCGGGAGGCCTCCCATGGAGGCAGAGTTTTTTCTGTTTTTTGGGTCCGTTTTGCAGCATGAGTGAAGATGGGTGGACATCGCTGGACACTTCTATTTTTCTTTTTTTTTTTAAAAAGGAATTGTCAAAAACTGTCTATTGTGGTTTTTACTTTTTGACCCTTTTTTTTTTTACAATGTACCCGATACCCATTCACATGGAGGGGGGCCGGGATCTGGGAGTTTTGGGGGAGAACCCACACCAATTTTTTTTACATTTTGGCATGGAGTTCCCCTTCAAATACCTACCATACCCGAAGGGCCTGGTATGGACTGAACCCACGTCGATATTTTCCTTGATTTTTAATCTATATTGCCTGGAGCCGGCAATACATTACAGCCGCAAGCAAGTTTTCCTACAGTTTTTCCTTCAGAAATGTAATTTTGCTGCAGCACTGTTCTACACATTGCAAAGATGCGCCACTTTACAGGCAGACTAAAGACTAAGACCTGTTTCACACTGGGGCGCTTTGCAGGTGCTCCAGTGCTAAAAATAGCACCTGCAAAGCACCTGAAACAGCCACTGCTGTCTTTCCAATGTGAAAGCCCCGAGGGCTTTCACACTGAAGTGGTACGCTGGCAGGACGCTAATAAAAATCCTGCTAGCAGCATCTTTGGAGCGGTGAAGGAGTGGTGTATACACTGCTCCTTCACCGCTCCTGCCCATTGAAATCAAGGGGGGCAGCGCGGCTATACCGCCGGCATAGCGCTGCTGTAGCAGTGCTTTGCAGTGGTTTTAACCCTTTCACGGCTGGGTTTTAACCCTTTCTCGGCCGCTAGCAGGGGGGAAAAGTGCACTGATAGCGCTAAAATAACGCCGCACAATTGACGGTAAGCCCCCTTTCACACCGAGGCGCTTCTAAACTGCCAGTAAAACACTGAGCGCTTTTGAAGAGCTTTTCAGGCGCTTTTGAAGAGCTTTTCAGGTGCTTTAAAAGTGCTTTCCATTCATTTCAATGGAGAGGGGTGTTTTTTCACCACCCTGCCAGCGCACTACCCCAGTGTGAAAGCAATAATTGATTTGAATGGAAATAGGTTTTTGTGAGCTTTTCAGGCACTTTTTTTTAGCATGAAAGCAACTGAAAAGTGCCTCAGTGTGAAAGGGGTCTAAGGCTTTATGGCCGACGCACCCACTGCCCCAGTGTGATAGGGGCCTAAGGGCCCCAAGGCACAATATTTAAAGGAATATTTCATTTTTATTGTTTCACTTTACCAATAGGCGACCAGCCGCCGCAGTTATACTGCGGTAGGTTGGCTCGCCTGGGCAAATCGCCGTAGGTATACGCTGGCCTCTTTAAGAGCACTAGGGGGTGTGCGTGCCCGTGGCGCGACAACGGGGCCGATGTGCGCGCCCGGGGGCTGCGATGGCCACCAGGCACTCCTGATCTCTCCTGAGAGAGACAGAAGAGAGATCTGTCAATGTAAACAGACAGATCTCCGTGCTGTCAGGGGAGAGAGACTGATTTGTTGTTCATACTAAATATGAACAAGGATCGGTCTCCTCCCCCAGTCACTCCCATCCCCCCACAGTTAGAATCACTCCCTAGGACACACAGTTAACCCCTTGATCGCCCCCTAGTGTTAACCCCTTCCCTTCCAATGACATTTGTACTGTAATCAGTGGCTATTTTTAGCTCTGATCGCTGTATAAATGTCAATGGTCCCAAAAAAGTGTCAAAACTGTCCGATCTGTTCACAGATCAATATCGCAGTCCCAATACAAATCACAAATCACCGCCATTACTAGTAAAAAAAAATTTATAATAAAAATGGAATCAATCTATCCCCTATTTTGTAGACGCTATAACTTTTGCGCAAACCAATCAATATACGCTTATTGCGATTTTTTTTACCAAAAATATGTAGAAGAATACATATCAGCCTAAACTGATGAAGAAATTAGTATTTTTTAATTTTTGGGGGGATTTTTATTATAGCAAAAAGTAAAAAATATTGTTTTTTTAAATTGTTGCTCTTTTCTTTATAGCACAAAAAATAAAAACCGCAGAGGTGATCAAATACTACCAAAAGAAAGCTCCATTTGTGGGAAAAAAATGACGCCAATTTTATTTGGGTCCAGTGTTGCACAACCGCGCAATTGTCAGTTAAAGCGACGCAGTGCCGTATCGCAAAAATGGCCTGGTCACTAAGGGGGCAAATCTTTCTGGGGCTGAAGTGGTTAAGCATTATTACAATCACTGCTCCTGAAAAAAACATCGTTTTAAATCCTATTTTTTCTTTCATTGATATATGTCCCCTGGGGCAATACCCAGGTCCCAATACACTTTTTATGGCAAGAACTTGCATATAAGCCTTTAAAATGAGCACTTTTGATTTGCCATGTTCGTGTCCCATAGACTTGAATAGTGTTCGAATGTTCGCCCAAACTTTTTGCCTGTTTGCATGTTCTGGTGCGAACTAAACCTGGGAGTGTTCGGCTCATCCCTATTCTTGGGATTTATTATCATCTACAGTTATATGGGATGTTGTTTTACATATTTCAGTTGTGATTAGCAGTGTTAATTTTGGCAGTAAATTTTGATTTCGTTTTAGTCTAATGCCACGTTCACAGGGTAGGACTTTCCGACGGGAAATGTTGGATGTGAGCTTGTTGTCGGAAAGTCCGACCGTGTGTATGCTCCATCGAACATTTGCTGTCGGACTTTCCGCCAATAAATGTTTGAGAGCAGGTGCTCAAATTTTCCACCAACGAAACTTGTTGTCGGAAAGTCCGATTGTGTGTACACAAGTCCGTCGCACAAAAGTTCATGCAAGCTCTGAATCAAGCAGAAGGAGCCGCACTGGCTATTGAACTTCCTTTTTCTCGGCTCGTCGTACATCTTTTACGTCACCACGTTCCCACGTTCAGAATTTTTGGACAACATTTGTGTGACCGTGTGTATGCAAGACAAGTTTAAGCCAACATCCTTCGAACAAGAATCCACGGTTTTGTTGGCAGAAAGTCTGATCGTGTGTACGCGGCATTAGTCTTTTGACTAAAATGCCATTTTAGTTCTAGTCCCATTTTAGTCATCTGCAATTGTTTTAGTTTTAGTCGTATTTATTCGACTAAAACCTTCAGTACATTTTAGTTGACTAAAATCTCCAGTATATTTTAGTAGACTCATTTTAGTTGTCTCAAAATCTAAAGGGTTTAGTTAAACTGTTATGCATTATTTAAGCATTTCTCCACAATTTCCAAACTCATTATATACTCCTGGAGTGAAAAATCGAATATGTTATTATTTATATTATGGTTTGAACATGCACTACAGACACAGATTTAGTCGTTATATAATGTCTTTAAAGTTGATGTAAACTCCACAGGGCCAGGGACAAGGGGTGGGCAGGAGGGGCGGTTGCCCTGGGCACTGTGGTTTCATGTGAGGTGGGGGGGCAGCACAAGAAGGTTGGGGAGGGGATTTGTGTTGGGAGGGGGAAGTTAGGGGGTGGGAATTTTGGGGGCGACAAATCAATAAAAATTGTTCCAGGAGGAGAAATTTGGGGAGAGGTGTGAGGAGTAGGGATTTAAGGGGATTTGTGTTGGGCGGGGTTATGGGGGAGGGGATTTGTGCTAGGAGGGGTTTTATTTATTTTTTTGGGGGTGGGATTTGTGCTAGCAGGGATGATTGTGGGTAATTGGGGGTATTTGTGCTAGGAGGAGAAATTTAGGGGGGATTTGTGCTGGGAGGGGGGATTTGGAGTGGAGGGAGAGGATTTGTGCTCAGAGGGGAAATTTGAGGGGTAGATGATTTGTACTAGGAAGGGGGAATTTTTTTCAGGGGTGGTGGATTTGCGCTGGGGGGTTGGTGGGGGGCAATATTAATGCTGTGAAGGGTATTTCAGGGGTGAATTTGTAATGGGAGGAAGGTGAATTTATGCTTAGGGGTAAGCGTGCAGACTAGTCCTCGATTTTGTTTTGGGGGGTGGGAGGGGATTTGGGCTGACACTTAATGCTAATAGGGCAAAAGGAACCGTGCTAAAAAATATATAACTCAATTGAGTATATGTAAGACATAAAAACAAAAACAAGCAGCAGCATGAAGTGGGATACACACAAGAAACAACTTAGAATAGATAAGCTGCTCTAAAAAGTCTCGATCAATCAAATCAAAACATATAAAAGTCCATATTAGATCACTTTAGCTTCTTGATGTGACCACAGTGTGATTAACACAAACAGGAGAGTTCCCAACCAATGTAATGTACACCTGCTTACAAGATGGCAAGCATAAAGGGCAGGTGGCTATAACCCAGCCGCGGCCTTTATCTTGCAGATGTCAAAACCGGTTCCAGCAACTGGATCGTGCAAATCTCTCCCTCCCCCCGTATCTCTATGATGAATTTCACATATGTTTAAAAAGTAATGCCAGCCGGCACAAACAAACGGAGCCCATCCTCCTAGTAAGATTGCGTGGTGACGTCAGTATGTGCCTTCCTCCAGAATTTAACGCTAATACATCTTGGGGGGGTGCAATTTGGCATATTCGCCCTGGGCTCTAGATGACCTTGTTCCAGCACTTAAACCCCATTCATGAAATCTGACATAGGCACATATATCTGCAGTGTTTACTTATCTCTCTCCAAAGCCCTAAGTTCTGTGTTTTTCTGCCGCTTCATTCCTCTGTTATCAGCATGATAACTTCTGACAAGATCTCAGACACAGGAGATAAAAGCAGCTGGAAATTTGTGTTGGGGTGGGTGCATAGAGATAGATTAGCTGGTCTATTCACAGCACAGCTCTGCATGTTTCTTCATTCCTCTGCCTATGAGGAGAGGGGGTGTGCCTTTCTTACAATCAACTCTCACACAGTGTATGCCAAGACTCCACACCCAGCGGTGGAACAGGAAGAAACATTTCTAACAAAATGTTCACTTTCTAAACAGTGTAGAAAGCTGAAGACACCAGATATACAAATAAAACTTATGTAGGGTGTATGGATGGGCCAAACGACCCCCTGTTCGGTTCACACCATAACTTTCACACATCAGCAAAGTTCGGAACCGAATAACGAACCCCATTTAAGTCTATGGGACCCGAACCTGAAAAATCAAAAGTGCCAATTTAATTGGGCATACAATGGTTATAGGGGTTCAGGTACTGCCCTGTTTCAAGGAAAAAAACATTTTAAAAAATGTCATTTTTAAATGAGCAGAGATTTATTGATGCTTAACCACTTGCCGACCGCCTAACGCCGATATACGTCGGCAGAATGGCACGGGCAGGCAGAATCACGTACCCGTACGTGATCTGCCTCCCGCGGGCGGGGGGTCCGATCGGACCCCCCCCCGGTGCCAGCGGCGGTCGGCATCTCACTGGGAGCATTGGGAGGCGAGGGGGAGACCATCCGATCGTGGCCCCCCCCCTCGCGATCGCTCCCAGCCAATGGGAATCCTCCTCTGCCTGTGTGTAGTTTCACACAGGCAGAGGATGTGATGTCATCTCTCCTCGGCTTTGGCAGTTTCCGTTCCAGCGCCGAGGAGAGAAGACATGTAAGTGCACAACACACACACACAGTAGAACATGCCAGGCATACTTTACACCCCCGATCCCCCCCGATCGCCCCCCGATCCCCCCCCCAATCACCCCCCCGTCACAAACTGACACCAAGCAGTATTTTTTTTTTTTTTCTGATTACTGCAGGGTGTCAGTTTGTGACAGTTACAGTGTTAGGGCAGTGAGTGTTACCCCCCTTTAGGTCTAGGGTACCCCCCTAACCCCCCTAATAAAGTTTTAACCCCTTGGTCACCCCCTGTCACCAGTGTCACTAAGCGATCATTTTTCTGATCGCTGTATTAGTGTCGCTGGTGACGCTAGTTAGGGAGGTAAATATTTAGGTTCGCTGTCAGCGTTTTATAGCGTCAGGGACCCCCATATACTATCTAATAAATGTTTTAACCCCTTGATTGCCCCCTAGTTAACCCTTTCACCACTGATCACCATATAAGTGTTACGGGTGACGCTGGTTAGTTCGTTTATTTTTTATAGTGTCAGGGCACCCGCCGTTTATTACCGAATAAAGGTTTAGCGCCCTGATCGCCCGGCGGTGATATGCGTCGCCCCAGGCAGCGTCAGATTAGCGCCAGTACCGCTAACACCCACGCACGCAGCATACGCCTCCCTTAGTGGTATAGTATCTAAACGGATCAATATCTGATCAGATCTATACTAGCGTCTCCAGCAGTTTAGGGTTCCCAAAACCGCAGTGTTAGCGGGATCAGCCCAGATACCTGCTAGCACCTGCGTTTTTCCCCTCCGCCCGGCCTGGCCCACCCAAGTGCAGTATCGATCGATCACTGTCACTTACAAAACACTAAACGCATAACTGCAGCGTTCGCAGAGTCAGGCCTGATCCCTGCGATCGCTAAAAGTTTTCTTGGTAGCGTTTTGGTGAACTGGCAAGCACCAGCCCCAGGCAGCGTCAGGTTAGCGCCAGTACCGCTAACACCCACGCACGCAGCATACGCCTCTCTTAGTGGTATAGTATCTGAACGGATCAATATCTGATCCGATCAGATCTATACTAGCGTCCCCAGCAGTTTAGGGTTCCCAAAAACGCAGTGTTAGCGGGATCAGCCCAGATACCTGCTAGCATCTGCGTTTTGCCCCTCCGCCCGGCCCAGCCCAGCCCACCCAAGTGCAGTATCGATCGATCACTGTCACTTAGAAAACACTAAACGCATAACTGCAGCGTTCGCAGAGTCAGGCCTGATCCCTGCAATCGCTAACAGTTTTTTTTGTAGCGTTTTGGTGAACTGGCAAGCACCAGCGGCCTAGTACACCCCGGTCCTAGTCAAACCAGCACTGCAGTAACACTTGGTGATGTGGCGAGTCCCATAAGTGCAGCTCAAGCTGGTGAGGTGGCAAGCACAAGTAGTGTCCCGCTGCCACCAAGAAGACAAACACAGGCCCGTCGTGCCCATAGTGCCCTTCCTGCTGCATTCGCCAATCCTAATTGGGAACCCACCGCTTCTGCAGCGCCCGTACTTCCCCCATTCACATCCCCAACCAAATGCAGTCGGCTGCATGAGAGGCATTTTTATGTCCTCCAGAGTACCCCTACCCAACAAACCCCCCCAAAAAAGATGTTGTGTCTGCAGCAAGCGCGGATATAGGCGTGACACCCGCTATTATTGTCCCTCCTGTCCTGACAATCCTGGTTTTTGCATTGGTGAATGTTTTGAACGCTACCATTCACTAGTTGAGTATTAGCGTAGGGTACAGCATTGCACAGACTAGGACACACTTTCACAGGGTCTCCCAAGATGCCATCGCATTTTGAGAGACCCGAACCTGGAACCGGTTACAGTTATAAAAGTTAGTTACAAAAAAAAAAAACACATACAAAAATATAAAATAAAAAAAAATAGTTGTCGTTTTATTGTTCTCTCTCTCTCTATTCTCTCTCTATTGTTCTGCTCTTTTTTTACTGTATTCTATTCTGCAATGTTTTATTGTTATTATGTTTTATCATGTTTGCTTTTCAGGTATGCAATTTTTTATACTTTACCGTTTACTGTGCTTTATTGTTAACCATTTTTTTTGTCTTCAGGTACGCCATTCACGACTTTGAGTGGTTATACCAGAATGATGCCTGCAGGTTTAGGTATCATCTTGGTATCATTCTTTTCAGCCAGCGGTCGGCTTTCATGTAAAAGCAATCCTAGTGGCTAATTAGCCTCTAGACTGCTTTTACAAGCAGTGGGAGGGAATGCCCCCCCCAACGTCTTCTGTGTTTTTCTCTGGCTCTCCTGTCTCAACAGGGAACCTGAAAATGCAGCCGGTGATTCAGCCAGCTGACCATAGAGCTGATCAGAGACCAGAGTGGCTCCAAACATCTCTATGGCCTAAGAAACCGGAAGCTACGAGCATTTTATGACTTAGATTTCGCCGGATGTAAACAGCGCCATTGGGAAATTGGGAAAGCATTTTATCACACCGATCTTGGTGTGGTCAGATGCTTTGAGGGCAGAGGAGAAATCTAGGGTCTAATAGACCCCAATTTTTTCAAAAAAGAGTACCTGTCAATACCTATTGCTATGATAGGGGATATTTACATTCCCTGAGATAACAATAAAAATGATTTAAAAAAAAAAAAAAATGAAAGGAACAGTTTAAAAATAAGATAAAAAAAAAAATAATAAAGAAAAAAAAAAAAAAAAAAGCACCCCTGTCCCCCCTGCTCTCGCGCTAAGGCGAACGCAAGCGTCGGTCTGGCGTCAAATGTAAACAGCAATTGCACCATGCATGTGAGGTATCACCGCGAACGTCAGATCGAGGGCAGTAATTTTAGCAGTAGACCTCCTCTGTAAATCTAAAGTGGTAACCTGTAAAGGCTTTTAAAGGCTTTTAAAAATGTATTTAGTTTGTCGCCACTGCACGTTTGTGCGCAATTTTAAAGCATGTCATGTTTGGTATTCATGTACTCGGCCTAAGATCATCTTTTTTATTCCATCAAACATTTGGGCAATATAGTGTGTTTTAGTGCATTAAAATTTAAAAAAGTGTGTTTTTTCCCCAAAAAAATGCGTTTGAAAAATTATTTTTTTATGTAATCAAAAAGTGTCAGAAAGGGCTTTGTCTTCAAGTAGTTAGAAGAGTGGGTGATGTGTGACATAAGCTTCTAAATGTTGTGCATAAAATGCCAGGACAGTTCAAAACCCCCCCAAATGACCCTATTTTGGAAAGTAGACACCCCAAGCTATTTGCTGAGAGGCATGTCGAGTCCATGGAATATTTTATATTGTGACACAAGTTGCGGGAAAGAGACAATTTTTTATTTTTTTTATTTTTCTTTGCGCAAAGTTGTCACTAAATGATATATTGCTCAAACATGCCATGGGGATATGTGAAATTACACCCCAAAATACATTCTGTTGCTTCTCCTGAGTACGGGGATACCACATGTGTGAGACTTTTTGGGAGCCTAGCCGCGTACGGGACCCCGAAAACCAAGCACCGCCTTCAGGCTTTCTAAGGCCGTAAATTTTTGATTTCATTCTTCACTGCCTATCACAGTTTCGGAGGCCATGGAATGCCCAGATGGCAAAAAACCCCCCCAAATGACCCCATTTTGGAAAGTAGACACCCAAAGCTATTTGATGAGAGGTATAGTGAGTATTTTGCAGACCTCACTTTTTGTCACAAAGTTTTGAAAATTGAAAAAAGAAAAAACAATTTTTTTTTTCTCGTCTTTCTTTATTTTCAAAAACAAATGAGAGCTGCAAAATACTCACCATGCCTCTCAGCAAATAGCTTGGGGTGTCTACTTTCCAAAATGGGTTCATTTGGGGGGGGTTTGTGCCACCTGGGCATTCCATGGCCTCCGCAACTGTGATAGGCAGTGAAGAGTGAAATCAAAAATTTACACCCTTAGAAATCCTGAAGGCGGTGATTGGTTTTCGGGGCCCCGTACGCGGCTAGGCTCCCAAAAAGTCCCACACATGTGGTATCCCCTTACTCAGGAGAAGTAGCTAAATGTATTTTGGGGTGCAATTCCACATATGCCCATGGCCTGTGTGAGCAATATATCATTTAGTGACAACTTTGTGCAAAAAAAAAAAAAAAAAATGTGTCACTTTCCCGCAACTTGTGTCAAAATATAAAACATTCCATGGACTCAACATGCCTCAAAGCAAATAGCTTGGGGTGTCTACTTTCCAAAATGGGGTCATTTGGGGGGGTTTTATGCCATCTGGGCATTTTATGGCCTTCAAAACTGTGATAGGTAATGAGGAGTAAAATCAAAAATGTATGCCCTTAGAAATCCTGAAGGCAGTGATTGGTTTTCGGGGCCCCGTACGCGGCTAGGCTCCCAAAAAGTCCCACACATGTGGTATCCCCATACTCAGGAGAAGCAGCTAAATGTATTTTGGGGTGCAATTCCACATATGCCCATGGCCTGTGTGAGCAATATATCATTTGGTGACAACTTTTTGTAATTTTTTTTTTTTTTTTGTCATTATTCAATCACTTGGGACAAAAAAAATGAATATTCAATGGGCTCAACATGCCTCTCAGCAATTTTCTTGGGGTGTCTACTTTCCAAAATGGGGTCATTTGTGGGGGTTTTGTACTGCCCTGCCATTTTAGCACCTCAAGAAACAACATAGGCAGTCATAAATTAAAGGCTGTGTAAATTCCAGAAAATGTACCCTAGTTTGCAGGCGCTATAACTTTTGCGCAAACCAATAAATATACACTTATTGACATTTTTTTACCAAAGACATGTGGCCGAATACATTTTGGCCTAAATGTATGGCTAAAATTGAGTTTATTGGATTTTTTTTAGAACAAAAAGTAGAAAATATCATTTTTTTTCAAAATTTTCGGTCTTTTTCCGTGTATAGCGCAAAAAATAAAAACGGCAGAGGTGATCAAATACCATCAAAAGAAAGCTCTATTTGTGGGAAGAAAAGGACGCAAATTTAGTTTGGGTACAGCATTGCATGACCGCGCAATTAGCAGTTAAAGCGACGCAGTGCAGAATTGTAAAAAGTGCTCTGGTCAGGAAGGGGGTAAAACCTTCCGGGGCTGAAGTGGTTAAAGTGAAAGTTTAAAAATGAAAAATTCCAAGTGCGCATGCGCGCGACGCCGAGGTCGGACATGCACTAACTCCACTCCGCACACCTCCGGCCAGAACAGCTTAATAGTAAGCTTTAGGGGACAAGCGGACCACCACCGAACCTACATCTAGGTGTCTGGGAGCGTATGATGCAGCGGAGGGGACCGGGAAACAACCGAAATCCCCCACAGCACCTCAGGAATACCCGCGCTTCTAAGGCCCAGCAGCCTCCCTCTCCCAAGATGGCGCCGGGGAAGGAGCCTCAGCACGCGGCGGAGCCTTAGCACAGCGGCGGAGCCTCAGCACAGCGGCGGACCCCGCAGCCCACCACACAACAGGGAGGAGGTCGCTCTGAGGGCCACAATACTCAAGCCCAGCAGCAGAACAGGGAGACCCAGCAGCTGTCACAGCAGCTAACTGCACCTGAGAAGGTTAGTCCCCAGCTACAGCAGCGGCCCCCCCTGTCTAAGATGGTGCCTGACATGGGAGATTACACACATGAGAGATGTCAGACACAGATACAGCAGAAGGAACCTAATCACATGCAATCACATTTCTGCAATCACATTTCTAGCTGAGGTGCACAGGGACCCCTTCTCTTCCCAGTCCCAGGAGGGACCTTTCTCCCCACAGAGCGAGCACCCACAGATGTCCCCACTGTCGGGCTCCTCGGACAGGCCATTATTATTTACAGATTCCCCTGCCTCCTCCACAGATAGGCAAATGGCCGAACTGGCTGAAATAGCCATGAGTCAAAACAGTGGGCCTCCTTCACAACAACCTGCCCTTGCAACTGGATATTCGGGAGACACAGTTCTCCTTGCCAGATTCTCAGCACTCCTGCAGCAGGAACTATCCAACGCATGTAACATCATCACTACGGGTATGAAGGATGACTTCCAAAATATAGGGGAGAGATTGGACACGATGGTCCAAAATGGATGGGACAGTAAAACGGGTAAACCAAAACTCCAAAATGATCACATCCCTGCAAGACCAATTAGACCAAGCAAATGCAAAAATTGAAGACTTGGAAAACAGATCTAGGAGGTATAACTTCCGTGTGCGAGGCCTCCCAGAATCAGAACTAGACCTGGAAGATTCGATCCATGATCTAATGAAACAACTGATACCGGACATTTCTCCTCACCAATTAGAACTGGACAGGGTGCACCGAGCCCTGACAGCCCCTAGACAGGATGGACTACCACGTGACGTGATAGTTAAGCCTCACTTTTATCGTATCAAAGACAGAATCATGCTGGAGGCGAGAAACCAGAGAGATATAACTATCTCAGGTCATCCGGTCCAGATTTTTGCGGACATAGCCCAGGTAACGATTCAGAAGAGGAGAGCTCTGAAGCCACTACTCAATCAACTCATCAACCGACAGATCAAATACCGGTGGTCATTTCCATTCCGACTGTCATTCTTTTATAAAGGCAAATCCCATTCATTCACTACTTTCCAGTCCGGCGAGGCCCTGCTCCAAGACCTGGGCCTTCTACAAACGGAACCACAGGGATCCAGTGTCCTGTTCGACGAAGGTCGACCAATTTCCCCCCTATGGTCCCAACAGGGTAGCTCCAGAGCCAGGAAATCTCCCTCAGCCACCTGAATTCTACCCAAGAAGCAGCACACAACTTCGATACTCGTGACCAAGTATTCCAACGCTGATCCAAGAACTTCTCTCGAAGACCCAGATGCAAGTATCTGACTGATCCCACTGACGCCGTTCCTGCTGAAGCTGTTCCTGTTATATAAAGACTTAAAAAGCTAACACTGTTTCAGGTTATAAGTTATCATGCCTCAGGTTCCTAAGAGGGAATTCTGCTTTTACCAGCAGAATTACCTCCGTTCCCTCCCCCCCCCCCGCGTTATCCTGTTTGGCCTAAGTCGTCAATCTTCCCAATCAAATTTCGGGTGGATCCAGCTCACCGCCTCCTGAAGCTAGAAAATAGTGCCGGCGGTGAACCACATGCCACTAAGAGTGAACTTGTCTCCACCGCAAGCGTAGAGACAACCTCACAACAACTACACAGGAGCTCGTGGCCCCTGTAACCACACTGCAATGCAGTGTGAAGGTGCCCTTTTGGCGCCTTTCTTTTATTTCTTACTTATACCTTTTTTTTCCCATTCGGTAAATCCCCATGCTGTTTTCAGTATAATCAACAGGTCTAACTTAATGTTACAACAAAAAACAGTACTATATTATTTGTGTTTTTATATCTCTAATTCTGTCTTTTCTCTTCCCTTTTCCCATTTCCACTCCCTGGATGCGCTCCTGCACCACGTAAGAACCCGAGGGGACGATCCCGGAGTCCTCTAAAATGTGAGTACAGCCTTCCGAACCACCATGACCTGTAGAAATCAACCAACCTATACTATACTGACGCACAATACACAAGGTCTTAATTCCCCAACTAAACGGACCAAGGCCTTTCAGCAATACCACAAATTGAGGGCAGATGTTTTGTTTTTACAGGAGACTCACTTTTCGCGAACTTCAGCCCCAAAATACTTAAACGCTAAATACCTGACAGTTTTTTTGTCTAATGGACCAGATAAAAAGAGAGGGGTAGCCATATGCATTGCTAAGCGGGTCCCCTTTACCCCCACTAATGTGATAAGAGATAAAGAGGGCCGCTTTGTTATGGTCGCTGGTAAGATCAATGAAAGTGTGGTCACCTTTCTCTCTTACTACGCTCCCAACGTAGGACAGATAAACTTTTTCAATACAATGCTGGAAGTCATAACGCCCTACCTAGCTGGTCATGTGATGATAGGCGGAGACAGCAACACCTCCCTCGATCAAATTTTAGATAAATCGGACCCCCGAAAGACACTCCTGAAACACACCCCTAAACAAAGCAGTAACCTTAGCACGTCTGCTCCACAGCCACGACCTGATAGATCTCTGGAGAGACACCCACCCTACAGAACGAGACTACACATTTTACTCACATGTGCATAAATCATACTCCCGCATTGACCACCTATTCACACTATCTCCATTACTCCCATACATATCATCGACTAAAATAGTACCAATCGCATGGTCGAACCATTCTGCAGTCCTAGTGAATCTATCAGACCTGTGGTCTAAGTCAAAACTGCCCCCCTGGCGATTGAACGAATCCCTATTGAGCGATCCTATAATTGCCAAGCAGGTTGAAATAGCTATACAACAATACTTTCAAAAAAACACCCCTTCGATCTCTTCCCCAGAGATAGTATGGGCAGCCCATAAGGCTACCCTACCTACGGGGTAAATTTATACAGCTAGCTACCAGGGTCAAAAGGGAAAGAATACAAACAATTCAACAACAAGAAGAAGAGTTAAATAGACTAACACATGAACAAAAATTCAACCCACATACAGATCTTAGAAACCATATCGATACAGCCAGAACAGCATTAAACTTGAGTCTCACTACCAAAGCAGAAAAATATGTCAGATGGGCCAAACACCGCTATTACACAATGGGGGACAAACCAAATAGAATACTAGCAAGAAAACTTAACCCAAGGCCTTACAACCCAGCGCTCCCTAAACTGAGACTACAGACTGGACAAATGACACAAAATCCCCAACTAACACTTCAGGAATTCTATACATTCTACTCTAAACTCTACAACTCCCCTACGGACTTTAACGCAAACAAAGTAGAAGAATTTTTGAGGGACTTACCACTTCCAACTCTGTCCAATGACCACACTGAGATGATGGAGTCAGAATTTACGGTGAACGAAGTAGCGGCGGCTATTAAATCCCTGAATCCGTCGAAATCTCCGGGCCCAGATGGATTCTCAGGCCAATATTACCGCAAATATACGGAAATTCTGTCTCCACGTCTTTGTGCTTTCTACAATTCACTAAGAAAGGGGTCTCCGATACCACTCCATGAAAACAAGGCCTTCATACATGTTATTCCTAAACCGAACAAAGACCATGGAGACTGCGCGAACTATCGCCCCATATCGCTGATTAACGTCGACCCTAAAATATTGACCAAGATATTAACCACTCGCATGAACTCGTTCATATCGAAATATATTCACCCTGACCAGACGGGATTTGTCCCGAATAGACAAGCTCCAGACCAAACTAGACGCATTATTGATATAATCTCTGCCTTAAACTCGGGTTGGGACGGAGGGGGCCGGAGAGGAGCACTCTCATTAGACCTACACAAAGCGTTTGATTCTCTATCCTGGGAAAATATGGGTTTGGACCTCACTTTCTAACCACACTTAAAACAATTTACAGCTACCCCACAGCAAATCTAGTAGTTAAGGGATATAAATCCCAAAACATAAAGATACTTAGAGGAACTAGCCAGGGATGTCCCCTATCCCCCCTATTATTTATTTTAGCCCTGGAACCACAGGCCATTAAGATTCGGGAACATCAAAATATACTGGGACTGAGATGTGGCGACCGCGAGCACAAATGTGCAATGTTCGCGGACGACATTTTACTACTCCTCTCCTCTCCGGTCACCTCCCTACCCAATCTACAGGTTGTATTGCGACATTTCTCAGAATTCTCGGGACTAAAAGTGAACCACTCTAAAACTCAGGCGCTTAACGTCTCTCTACAAACACACATAATTCATGCCTTGCAACAATCCTATCCTTTTAAATGGCAGAAGGAGACAATGTCATATTTGGGCATCTTCCTTACTCCAACACTCACTACACTGTACAAACATAACTATCCCCCATTATTTCAGAAAATACTAGATGACCTCAAAAAATGGTCGAATAACCCTCCGTCATGGTTTAGAAGGCTGTGCTCAATTAAAATGACGGTCTTACCGAAGGTGCTATACCTGTTTAGGACTCTCCCAATAGCAATAGTAAGGAAAGATCTACAAACATTTCAGAGTAGATTGTTGGACTACGTGTGGGGACACAAGAGACCCAGAGTGAACAGGCGTACACTATATACACCAAAGCTGAGAGGGGGCCTGGGAATGCCCGATTTAATTAAATACTTTCAAGCAGCACAACTGTCCCAATTAATCAAATTCCACACAAAACAGCCTAGACCGCTTTGGATGTCAATAGAATCCTCTCTGTACCCCGACAGAGAGATTAGCCATTTAATGTGGATGAAGGCGAGGGACAGGCCGGTCATTATGTGCCCGAGCTTGTCGTTCTCCCTGAATCTGTGGGACAGACTGCTGACAGCTCATGGGTTTAAGTCCCAACACGTCCCATTGGCCCCTCTACTTGGAAATGCATTGTTCACTCCGGGTCTCCAACCCAAATATTTTTTGTGGTGGACCAATAAAGGTTTAATGCGCATTGCAGATTTTTGTGACCACAGGGGTGCTTTGTCGAAATCAACATTACAGGAGAAATATGACTTTCCTAATTCGGAGCTTTTTCGCTTTACCCAGATAAGGCATTTCTTGGCGAATCGCACCTCTGATCTCACCACACTCACCCCAATGGAAAGCCTCTGTAGGAATTTTGATAAGCACACTGCACACATATCACAGATCTACAATATCTTGACATTATCTACCCCTAAACTGTACTATATGCATAAATGGGAGCAGGACATGGATATAGATCTAGATATGGAAGAATGGAGCAAAATAATACAGAATGCATCTAAGTCGCTTGTTAATACCTCCTTGATAGAGGCAAACTATAAAGTAATGATGCGATGGTACATGGTCCCAGAGAGGATAGCAACTTTCGTTCCGGGGGCGTCCCCCCAGTGCTTCAGAGGATGTAACGTAAACGGCACTATGTTCCACACTTGGTGGACGTGCCCCAAAGTGAAGAGATTTTGGATACGCACGTATAATCTTATATACTCCCTCATACAAGTGAATCTAGTTAAGTCACCTCTGCACGCACTGCTGGGACGCCCAGTGGAGGGGGCATCAAAGTCAATGCGTAGACTAATCACATTTATATTTGTGGCGGCCAGGATTTCAATAGCCAAGTCTTGGAGATCCCACACAGTCCCCTTTTACTTACTAAAAACCAAACTGTCATGGATAATGGTAAATGAACGCCTTACGGCAATCTTGAAGGATAAGATCAATGAATTTAATAAAATATGGGACCCCTGGATAAGGTACCTTACTAATACGTAGGATGCCGGTCGTGTCTGGCGTCCGCGGCGTGCAGGAGCGCGTCCACAACACCTCCCCTCCCCTTACCCCTCCCACTGCCTCACTTTCCCTTTTTTCTTCTCTTTCCTATTTCTCTTTTCTTTTTCTTTCCTCAGGTTCTCTGCTACGACTGTTTTTCTATAACGGATCGATGACTCATTTTGAACTTAGCCCATTTGGGTATATAAAAAATTATATGAGCCGGGTAGTACATATGCTATAATAATATTATAACTTAGCAGTTGAGTTCTATACAGTTACTAAAGTTCTCATATGGATAATGAACAATGTCAACTTCCTCGTCTGGTTCGAGGGTTTAGACGATAACAGGAACCAAAATGCTAGAAGCATACAAATAAATATAGAATACCAGGGACTGAACCTTCGCCTAGTCACAGTAAGTTCCCAAGGGGGTGACGGGCGGAGGAAAACAGTGCCATTTGTATAAGATATAGTTCCTACGAACCAGGCTGAGACAATGTAATTGTAAGTTAAAGTACTACCCTGGGAGTTGTTATTCTCCCCCTTTGGTTTTACTTGCCTTTTCCCTCCCCCCTTCCCCCCTTTTCTTTTTTTTTTTTTTGTTTTGTGTCTTCCTTTCCTAAATTTTTTTATTACAGTCTGAATATCGATACATGAATGCTAATGTTGTTCCTGATTTTTGCCTTATTTTCTGTAAACCCAAAACTCAATAAATACTATTGTTTAAAAAAAAAGAAAAATTCCTTTCAATATAGTGCCTGGGGGGGGAGGGTCCCCTTAGTCCACCTGTGAAGTGGCACATTTTTACCGTGTATAGAAGCTGCTGCAGTAATAATTGCATTTAATAAGCCCCAAAAATGTAATTTTCCCTGCAAGTTTTCTTTATTTTGTAAGCAACAGCTTGGGGAGCCAGTCTGTATGATGTGGCCACAATGTAGTGCACAGGGGAAAAAGATTAGAGATTTTTTTGGATAAATTCTGGTGGCTCTACCACAGACTTTAGATTTCTACTTCTGTAACATGTGCGGAAAAATTGTTCTATGGGTGTCTGTGGAGCCTTCACACCGTAACCCTATAGAGATACTCTTGATGCAAGCAAGAATTGGCCCTGCTATCAAAAATTGTAATGATATGCACTTGTCAAACAGGTGTGGAAAAATAGTTATTTGGGTGTCAGTGGCGCCTTCACACCGTAACCCTATAGAGGAACTCTTGATGAAAGCAAGAATTGTCCTTGCTGTCAAAAATTGTAATGATATGCACCTGTCAAACAGGTGCAGAAAAATTGGTCTTTGGGTGTTAGTTGTGCACATGAAACCTACACCAAAAACAGTCTTCCAGATGAAATCAACACCCATAATACTAGGCAGCCTAGAAGTCCTGCAGAGATTCCACATTCCAAAAACACTTAATCAGTGACATCGGCATCAGGGGCTTCATAGCTGCTGGTAATACAGGACTGATTCATTTTGATAAAAGTCAGACGGTCCACAGAGTCTGTGGACAGATGCGTTCTATGATCAGTAACAAAACCTTCAGCAGCAATGAATGCCAGTTTGGAAAGCACACTGGGTGCAGGGAACCCCAGCAGCTCAATAGCATACTGGGCAAGTTCTGGTCAGTGGTCCATTCTCATGACCCAGTAAGCCAGTGGATCATCAACTGGAAAGCTCTTCATCTCTGTTTTCACCCCTAGATAATCATCCAACATGTGATGCAGATGCTACCGATGGGATGTGGAAGCTGAATTCAGAAATGCATCACCTAGCCTTTTCCACCGCTCCTCTCTTGACCAACAAGAAGCCTCAAAACTACATTTTCCATGACACTGTATCCTACCAGAGACAGGAAGAGCATTCAATAAACTTCTCTTTGAGGTTTCCTCAAGAGATTTCATCTTCTGCATTCTTCACTGATATTCTTGGGTCCTTTCGCAGGCTTTGAAGCATGAGGGGGCCCCTGCACTGCAAATTTGCGGAGGCATGAAAAGCAGACTCCTCTGGGTCACTGAGGATTATAGTATCTGGAACTGCCTCCTACCAGCCACATACTACTGCCAAGGGTTCTGCGGATGTAAAACCATCTCTTACTTGTTTGATGTATTCTCTGCTTCAATGCCTCTGAAACTGCCAGAATCCTCCTCCTCCTCCTCTCTCTCCTCTTGTGTGTTCTGTGTGCATAGGAACAATGGTGTCTGCATAAAGTGGGCCTTGAGAGGAAAGCAAGTCCTCCTTTTCATCCCGCTGCTCTGCCTCGAGTACCCTTTCTATAATGCCACGCAGAGTCTGCTCCAGCAGCAACACAACAGGGATTGTGTCACTGATGCATGCATTGTCACGGCTCACCATCCTTGTGGCCTCCTCATATGGTGACAGTACAGAGCATGCATCCTTTATGAGCAGCGATTGGTGTGAGGAAAAAAAGCAGAGCCCGCCTGAGCCTGTCATTGTGCCATACTCACACAGGTACTCATTGATGGTGCTCTGCTGCATGTGCAGCCGCTGCAGCATTGCTAAAGTTGAGTTCAACCTAGTGTCAACTTTCCCTGTCTAAAGGCTGGCAGGAAGTTTGTGCCATCACCAATCCTGGCTCCAGCTGGCGTGGCATGAACCACCTCTGGGTTTATCCCTGCAGAGCTGCAAGAATCTCTGTGTGGTTCCTGTCCCCTAGACACACCAGCTGAAGCACTGCATGGCATCTTTTAGCCTGACTCATTGAATAGCCCTTTGAATGCTTAGGGGTTACTTGAGGTTCATAGGACAATTCAGCAGAGGAGGGCATGGAGGAGGAGGAGGGGATAGAGCTGATGATCATCACCAGCTGTATGGAGATGTGGGGGCACAACAAGCTGTAGCACTGAGCCCTGTCCTGCATCCTTTCGAGTTGGAAGCAGAGTTACCCAGTGTGCTATGAACAAAATATATCACCTCTGCATATGCTTGCTGAACAACGTGTCAGCAGTAACGTGGACTTTGCGTCTGACTGCCTTGCCCAATGATGCCAGAACATTGCCTTCCACGTCATGGTAGAGAGATGGAATGGCCTTATGTGAAAAGAAATAGCAACTGGGAACCTGCCATTGTGGTACAGCACATTCTGCAAAATTCACAGAAGGGGGTAGAATCCACCAGGCGAAAAGGCAGAAGTTGTAGAGCCAGCAGCTTAGACAAGCTTGCATTTAGACACTGGGCATGTGGGTGGCAGGGACTGTATTTTTTTTCCACTGCAGCAGATGGGGCAGAGAAATTTATCAGCTATAGTTAACAGCTGGTGGTGTGCTGCTGGCAGATGTGCTGCAAGGACATGGGACACCCTGCGCTATATCATCATCCCTGTCAGTGGAGACTGCAGAGAGGTCATGAGGTATAGCAGGGACAGACTGAGGTGAGTAAGGAGGAGGGACAGATTTTTGTCCCTTTTTTTGTGGCTTTTAGGTGCTCTTGCCATCGGGCTGGGGTCTGGAGACATGCTTGGTCAGTCCATCACCTTTACCCTCAGCTTCTTTAGCAAGGCAGTGGTCATCTTGGAGGTGTGTTTGGGGTCATTATCATGTTGAAATACTGCCCTTCGAAGGGAGAGGATCATGCTCTGCTTCAGTATTTCACAGTACATGTTGGCATTCATGGTTCCCTCAATGAACTGTAGCTCCCCAGTGCCAACAGCACTCATGCAGCCCCAGACCATGACACTCCAACCACCATGCTTGACTGTAGGCAAGACACACTTGTCTTGGTACTTCTCACCTGGTTGCCACCACGCACTCTTGACACCATCTGAACCAAATACGTTTATCTTGGTCTCATCAGACCACAGGACATGGTTCCAGTAATCCATGTCCTTAGTCAGCTTGTGCATCATCTTTAGAAGAAGCTTCCTTCTGGGACGACAGCCATGCAGACCAATTTGATGCAGTGTGCGGCACATGGTCTGAGCACTGACAGGCTGACCCCCCACCCCTTCAACCTCTGCAGCAATGCTGGCAGCACTCATACATCTATTTCCCAAAGACCACCTCTGGATATGACGCTGAGCACGTGCACTCAGCTTCTTTGGTCGACCATGGCAAGGCCTGTTCTGAGTGGAACCTTTCCTATTAAACAGCTGTATTGTCTTGGCCACTGTGCTGCAGCTCAGTTTCAGGGTCTTGGCAATTTTCTTATAGCCTAGACCATCTTTATGTAGAGCAACAATTCTTTTTTTCAGATCCTAAGAGAGTTCTTTGCCATGAGGTGCCATGTTGAACTTCCAGTGACCAGTATGAGAGAGTGAAAGAGATAACACCAAATTTAACACACCTGCTCCCCATTAACACCTGAGATCTTGTAACACTGATGAGTCACATGACACCGGGAGGGCTAATTGGACCCAATTTGGACATTTTCACTTAGGGATGTACTCACTTTTGTTCCCAATGGTCTAGACATTAAAGACTGTGTGTGTTGAGTAATTTTGAGGGAACAGCAAATTTACACTGTTATACAAGCTGTACACTCACTACTTTACATCGTAGCAAAGTGTCATTTCTCCAGTGTTGTCACATGAAAAGATATAATAAAATATTTACAAAAATGTGAGGGGTGTACTCACTTTTGTGAGATACTGTACATATACTGAGATACTGTCAAACGTGCAGTAATGCACAGAACCATATGGCATGAAACTTGCAGTAACACAATGAAATATATGGCGTTAAACTTGCAGTAATGCAATGAAATATACAACGTTAAGCTTGCAGTAATGCACAGAACTATATGGCATTACACTTGCAGTAATACAATTAAATATATGGCGTTAAACTTGCAGTAACGCAATGAAATATACAGCGCTAAACTTACATAGTTACATAGTTAGTCAGGTTGAAAAAAGACACAAGTGCATCCAGTTCAACCTTAAAAACAATAAATAAATAAAAAAAAAAAATATCGTACAATCCAATATACCCAATTTTCTACCCACAGCTGATCCAGAGGAAGGCAAAAAACCCCAGCAGAGCATGCTCCAATTTGCTACAGCAGGGGAAAAAATTCCTTCCTGATCCCCCAAGAGACAATCAGATTTTCCCTGGATCAACTTGACCTATAAATGTTAGTACCCAGTTATATTATGTACATTTACTGTAGGAAAGTATCCAGGCCTTTCTTAAAGCAATCTACTGAGCTGTCCAGAACCACCTTTGGCGGGAGTCTATTCCACATTTTCACAGCTCTTACTGTGAAGAAACTTTTCTGTATTTGGAGATGAAATCTCTTTTCCTCTAGACGTAAAGAGTGCCCCGTGTCCTCTGGGTTAACCGTAAAGAGAATAACTCAACACCAAGTTCACTATATGGACCCCTTATATATTTGAACATGTTGATCACATCCCCCTTATTCTCCTCTTCTCAAGAGTGAATAAATTCATTTCCTCTAATCTTTCCTCATAGCTGAGCTCCTCCATGCCTCTTATCAGTTTGGTTACCTTCTCTGCACTTTCTCCAGTTCCCTGATATCCTTTTTGAGAACTGTTGCCCAAAACTGAACTGCATATTCCAGATGAGGTCTTACTAATGATTTGAACAGGGGCAAAATTATATCTCTTTCTCTGGAGTCCATACCTCTCTTAATACAAGAAAGGACTTTGCTCGCTTTGGAAACTGCAGCTTGGCATTGCATATTATTGAGCTTATGATCTACCAAAACCCCCAAATCCTTCTCCACCACGGATTCCCCCAGTTGTACCTCCCCTAGCATGTATGATGCATGCATATTCTTAGCCCCCAATTGCATAACTTTACATTTCTCAACATTAACCACTTGAGGTCCGGGCCATAGCCGAATGACCTCATTCTCCAGGAGGCCGTCATGGGACGTCCTCCCCTTTCCTCGTTCCCCGTGCGCGCTCACGTGCGCGCATCAGGGAAATTCTGTGCTGGCCGTGTCCCTTGGACACAGCCAGTCACACATCGTGGTAAACGGCCAATCACAGCGGCCGTTTACAGCGTGATCGCCGGTGCCAATGAGAGATGATCTCATATGTAAACATATGAGATCATCTCTCATTGCCAGCTCTCACTCCTCACACAGAGACCGCGTGTGAGGAGAGAGAGAGGTTCTGACAGCGATCTATGCTTCAGTGAGTGAAACAACATATTTTAAAGTGATAAAAGTGCCCAAACTGTGCCCAAACAGTGCCCAAACAGTGCCCCACCAGTACAGTGGGATCTGTGCCAATCAGTGACCACCTGTGCCACCTCATCAGTGCCCACCTGTGCCAATCAGTGCCTATCTGTGCTGCCTCATCAGTGCACATCTGTGCAATCAGTGCACATCTGTGTCGCCTCATCAGTAGCCATCTGTGCTGCCTCATCAGTGGCCATCTGTGCCACCTCATCAGTGCCCATCTGTGCCACCTCATCAGTGCAATCAATCAGTGCACAACTGTTTCGCCTCATCAGTGCCCATCTGTGCCGCCTCATCAGTGGCCATCTGTGCCACCTCAGTGCCCATCTGTGCCACCTCAGTTCCCATCTGTGCTATGTCATCAGTGCCACCTCATCAGTGCATATCTGTGCCATAAATCAGTCCCCATCTGTGCCGCCTCAGTGCACATCTATGCAATCAATCAGTGCCCATCTGTGCAGCTTCATCAATGCCCATCTGTGCCACCTCATCAGTGCCCATCTGTGCCACCTCATCAGTGCATATCTGTGTAATCAGTGCACATCTGTGCTGCCTCATCAGTGCACATCTGTGCTGCCTCATCAGGGCACATCTGTTCCACCTCATCAGTGCACCTCTGTGCCACCTCATCAGTGCCCCTCTGTGCCACCTCAGTGCCCATCTGTACCCATCAGTGCAGGCTTAGCACACACCTGTGTAGCCACATCATCACCAGCAAGCATGTCCAAAAGAGGCTTTTCCGCCGAGGAGGCATACCAGATACTTTCCCAGGTCGACGAGAGCAACGGGGAGCTCTCTTGTTCGGATTCCATTTCAAACTCCGTTTCTGAGCCGGATGTCAATTATGAGCCAGTCCTCAGTAGTGGAACACTGAGTGACTCAGAGGAGGAAGATATTCGGCCCGCCAAATGAAGGCGTTCTAGTGAGGCAGTGGCATCCACCAGCACCAGAGTGCCTTCCACCAGCACCGCAGTGCCTCCCACCAGCACCGCAGTACCTCGGCAAGAAAGGCCAAGGACCCATGCCAGCCTTCCCTATGCCCTTCAAAACCCCTTGTGGCTTTCTCCTAATTCAGGAGAAGCCAACATTCCCCCTTTCACTGCCCAGCCAGGAGTCCAGGTGGACACGGAAAATTTTTCCTCAATCAATTTTTTTTATTTAATTTTTACAGAGGACATGCTATCAACAATTGTGGCCCAGTGCAACCTTTATGCACAGTAATTTATTTTAAATAACCCAACATCCTATTATGCCCGTCCCTACGAGTGGAGAGACATAAAGGTGGAGGAGTTGAAGGTTTTTTTAGGCCTCACATTTTGTATGGGACTCACCCAAAAAAAAACTTGAATTCCTATTGGTCAACCCACCCCATCCACCACATGCCAATCTTCTCCAAGGTAATGCCCAGAACCAGATACCAAATGATAATGAGGTTCCTTCATTTCAATGATAACACCCAGTGCCCTCCCCGAAATTACCCAAATTATGACAGGCTTTTCAAAATTCGGCCAATATTAAATTATTTTTCTGAAGTATTCCCCCAGCTGTTTACCCGGACCAACACATATGTGTGGATGAGTCCCTTGTTAAATTTAGTGGCAGGCTTAAAATTAAGCAATTTATCCCCAGCAAAAGGGCCCGCTATGGGGTGAAGGTATACAAATTATGTGACCGAGTCACAGGGTACATGTATGCCTTCAAAGTGTACGAAGGGAAGGACACCCAGCTGCAACCCCCTAATTGCCCAGACTACTTGGGATCAAGCGGGAAAATTGTTTGGGACCTGATATACCCCCTACTGGAGAAAGGCTACCATCTCTATGTAGACAACTTCTACACATCTCTGCCCCTGTTCCACAACCTTCACCGGAAGAAGACGCCTGCATGTGGCACCGTAAAAAGGAACCGGAAGGGCTTTCCTCAACGTCTTGTCAATAAGAGGTTGAGGAAAGGAGAAATGGCAAATCTGCGGAACAAGGAGATTTTGGCAGTGAAGTGGAGGGACAGAAGGGATGTCTATATGTTGTCTTCGATCCACAATGATACCTTCGTAGAAATCCCTAGAAGAATCCAAAAACCAAAATGCATTTATGAATAGAATTTGTTCATGGGAGGAGTCGACTTCAATGACCAAATATTGGAACACAAGACAGACATACCATCGATATAAGAAAGTCGCAATTTATTTTTTTCAATTGGCCATTTACAACTCATATGTAATTTACCGCAACTCCACCCAAAACCCCAAACGCTTCCTTGGCTACCAGGAGGAAATTTACACTGCCCTTATATTCCTGAACGGCCCCCCAGAAAACATCCTATCAGATGTTCTTAGTCGACTCTCCGAACGCCACTTTCCAGATAGACTCCCTCCCAGACCAACAGGCCAACAACGTCAAAAAAAATGTAAGGTGTGTACCAGAGCAGGAGTCAGAAGAGACACATCTTATTACTGTGCCCAATGTCCTTCCGAACCTGGCCTCTGCATAGGTGAATGTTTTCGCTGTTACCATACTTCAATAAATTATTAGTGAAGTATGCATATAGACAGTGTAGCGCTAATGTTAAATCATAAACAAATCCCAAAGGACATAGTAACCAATTTGGACCACCACAAACTGAAAGGATGATGCCAAGAAAAACCTAAATCAATATCTATTCTCCTAAGGGAATATATAAACCAATAAAGGTTCCAGTAGAATGACAAAAGCGATAGGAAAAAAAAATTGTATATATATAACCATTTAGTTCCCAACACTATATATCCTAAATGGTTTTTACATGTCCATAAATGTCTATTTATATGGAAGCTGGAAATAATAAGGATCCAGGGTAGATGGTGATATCTCTACGTCACATAGGTTGAAGACAAACGATGTATAATGGTGGAGGCTTACCGGAACCGTTGGACTCACAGAGACGTATATCCCTTGAGTCAGAGATGCTTATATTGCCACCGGGCAAGTAGGTGAAGTGTCACACTGGACAGATCTGAAATCCGGATGCTGTATCCAGGGCTCCCAGCAAATTTCTTTCTTGTATGGCCCAACTCAGTGATGGCTCATGAAAAGTAAAGAAGGGGGGCCACATAGTGTGATATCGTTTAAAAGAAATAAAATTTATTGTGGTAGAAAACTTACATGTTCCATGGTAAAAAAGCGCTTAAAATAGATTAAATGGCAGGCAGTGGAGTCTCCCGACGCGTTTCATCTCATTAGACTTCCTCTGGGGTACCTTGCCACTGCTGCCATACTTACTTATATACCCACTAAGACCCCCTTTGATGAGAATCCGGCGTGTGCCGCTTGTTTACTTTGCACTTCCGGGTGTCGCCAAAATGGCGGCCCCGCGTGCGTTCCAAGTCTCTTTCTAATGGCTTCTATGCGTTCCAACCCACTTTTATATGGAAAATAAAGCACATAAATGCCCAATTGTTGTCCTGTTACTGTGTTTTATAGATGATAAGTAACGTCAGTGCTATGTAAAGGGGAAAAAGCGGGGTTACCAGCACAATTTAAAAGAGCCGACTCGCTCCCCGGAGATACTTAGATCCGGACATCCTGTACCTGGCCCTGGCTTCCGCCTAAATGAAGCGCAAGCCAGACGGCCATTCACCGTATGCGCACCACGCCTCCCCAAGGCGCGATGTCGTCACCGGTGATCCGCTCTCTGACGCATGCGCACCAGATCGCTGGTGATCCGCTCTCTGACGCATGCGCACCACATCCCGATATAGTGGAAAGCGCAATGTCGTCATGAGCGATCCGCCTTCTCAGTGCGTCTCCCTTTAGAGGTGGCGTTCTACCTCTGTATGTGATGCATATACAAAGTGATAGGTGATAATGATTGAACCAAAAGTGTTCAAGGAAAGTCAAAGAACGTTTAGTGCTAGAGCTATTCTTACAAGATCCTAAAAATATGACGAGAAAAAAAAAAAAAAAAAAGGAGGGGGGTGCAAGGAATAAGGTTTTTTTTGAAGATCTGAACTCGAATAATAGAGGCATTTCTCTTACCTACGAAGCTAGCAAAACTGGGATACATTTTTTAGACTTAGAGATCAAAATTATAGACGGTCACTTTAAGTTTAATACCTACTTTAAATCAACGGACCGAAACAGTTTCATCCCCAGAGACAGCTGTCACCACAGTTCCTGGCTTAGTGCTGTCCCTCGGAGCCAATTTTTAAGGCTTCGTAGGAACTGTACCGATGTGGACACATTTACTTTACAAGCTGAGGTCCTGAAACAAAGATTTCTGGATAAAGGGTACAACCAAACAGATCTCGATACTGAGCTTCAAAGAGTGACCAATTTAGATAGAAACACTCTTCTACTAACCAAACACGAAAGAGACCCAGACATCACGTACAAATGGGCATTGTCAACTACATATTCAATACAACACAAACAAATTAAAAGTATTTTAAGAAAACACTGGGGAGTATTAAAACAAGATAATGTCTTGGGAAAAATAGTGCCGGAACAAGCTAAGATTATCTTTAGAGGAGCACCATCCTTACAGGGACGAGTAGCACCCAATATTATCAATCCACCAGTACGTCCTTCCTTTTTCCATGAGTGGACAGGGTTTTATCCCTGCAAAAAATGTGTCGTGTGTCGACATAATATACCAATAAGAAGAAAACTAACGGAATTTACTTCAACAACTACAGGGAAGAGATATACTGTCAAACCCTTCTGTACATGTAATACGAGATATGTCGTTTATCTAATTGTGTGCCCATGTGGCAAACAATATGTGGGCCGAACAACCAGGACCTTCACGAAAAGAGTGAGTGAACATATCAGCCTCATTAAAGGTCGTGATTCAAAACATAGCGTCCCCAGACATTACAAAGAGGCGCACAATAGTGACCCCAGTGGTTCATTATTTATGATAATCGATAAATATACCCCCCCATGGAGGGGTGGGGCCCTAACTAGAGGTGTCTCTCGCTTAGAAATGTTCTGGATCCATGAGCTACAGTCTTTTTACCCTAAGGGTATGAATGTAGATCTGGATATTAATGCCTTCATTAATCAATCATAGAATGGATAGGAAAATATCTGGCTTTAGAAACAGGAATGTTAACAATGAAGCTCTTGGATAAACTCCATTTCGTGCGATCCTCAAGGATTGATAGGTGGTGGGAGTAGATATGTTTGCCCAAATAAATATATATTATACGTCGGAATCTGTGTCACATGTAGGTCTAGACATTCTTTTGAATATGATTTTATATATTTGTATATATTTTTTATATTTTTTGTAGATATTTTTGGTGTAATTAATCTGTGAATATACACCCCATACTGAGAATCCGTCCTGGGCCTGTATCTTTTTTATTATTTTTTATTTTTATATCCAAAAACAACGGATCTGGGAGATGGCTTTATATTTAATACCAGCCTACTCATTATAAATCCCAGTTTACATATTCATTTTTCATTTTTATACATTTCTACATTTAAAAATTAAGAATATGTTTTTTTGGGCAATTTGACTTCACTGCTTTGGGAATCCTTCCCTTCTTCACACATTAATCACATTCACTATGTAGATAACAATTTACACACGCATATACTATTGTTTAGACTTAAGTGTAATCTACACATTTAGTATGATATATATATATGTGTCATAAATACTGTGGACACATCACTAGTCATTCATGACCTTATTCCTTGCACCCCCCTCCTTTTTTTTTTTTTTTTTTTTTTTTTTTTTTTTTTTTTTTTCTCGTCATATTTTTAGGATCTTGTAAGAATAGCTCTAGCACTAAACGTTCTTTGACTTTCCTTGAACACTTTTGGTTCAATCATTATCACCTATCACTTTGTATATGCATCACATACAGAGGTAGAACGCCACCTCTAAAGGGAGACGCACTGAGAAGGCGGATCGCTCATGACGACATTGCGCTTTCCACTATATCGGGATGTGGTGCGCATGCGTCAGAGAGCGGATCACCAGCGATCTGGTGCGCATGCGTCAGAGAGCGGATCACCGGTGACGACATCGCGCCTTGGGGAGGCGTGGTGCGCATACGGTGAATGGCCGTCTGGCTTGCGCTTCATTTAGGCGGAAGCCAGGGCCAGGTACAGGATGTCCGGATCTAAGTATCTCCGGGGAGCGAGTCGGCTCTTTTAAATTGTGCTGGTAACCCCGTTTTTTCCCCTTTACATAGCACTGACGTTACTTATCATCTATAAAACACAGTAACAGGACAACAATTGGGCATTTATGTGCTTTATTTTCCATATAAAAGTGGGTTGGAACGCATAGAAGCCATTAGAAAGAGACTTGGAACGCACGCGGGGCCGCCATTTTGGCGACACCCGGAAGTGCAAAGTAAACAAGCGGCACACGCCGGATTCTCATCAAAGGGGGTCTTAGTGGGTATATAAGTAAGTATGGCAGCAGTGGCAAGGTACCCCAGAGGAAGTCTAATGAGATGAAACGCGTCGGGAGACTCCACTGCCTGCCATTTAATCTATTTTAAGCGCTTTTTTACCATGGAACATGTAAGTTTTCTACCACAATAAATTTTATTTCTTTTAAACGATATCACACTATGTGGCCCCCCTTCTTTACTTTTCATGAGCCATCACTGAGTTGGGCCATACAAGAAAGAAATTTGCTGGGAGCCCTGGATACAGCATCCGGATTTCAGATCTGTCCAGTGTGACACTTCACCTACTTGCCCGGTGGCAATATAAGCATCTCTGACTCAAGGGATATACGTCTCTGTGAGTCCAACGGTTCCGGTAAGCCTCCACCATTATACATCGTTTGTCTTCAACCTATGTGACGTAGAGATATCACCATCTACCCTGGATCCTTATTATTTCCAGCTTCCATATAAATAGACATTTATGGACATGTAAAAACCATTTAGGATATATAGTGTTGGGAACTAAATGGTTATATATATACAATTTTTTTTTCCTATCGCTTTTGTCATTCTACTGGAACCTTTATTGGTTTATATATTCCCTTAGGAGAATAGATATTGATTTAGGTTTTTCTTGGCATCATCCTTTCAGTTTGTGGTGGTCCAAATTGGTTACTATGTCCTTTGGGATTTGTTTATGATTTAACATTAGCGCTACACTGTCTATATGCATACGGTTTACAAAATCTCCTTTTGTGTGTGAGCTGCTTTGTTGGAGCAAGCGCGGTGTTTTTTGAGTTATTTTATTAGTGAAGTATGGTAAACATAATCCTCAGTTCCTGCCTTCACACGCCTTCACACCCCTTATGCCACTCCCTGCTCTGTAACTGACCCTGGCTTGTTATTCGACCACGCTTCTGCCTTCCGATTCTGTACATACCGCTGCCTGATCTGGAACTGACCCTGGACTGTTATTTGACCATGCTTCTGCCTAACGATTCTGAACATAATGCTGCCTGATCTGGAACTGACCCTGGACTGTTATTCAATCATGCTTCTGCCTAACGATTCTGTACATACCTCTGCCTGATCTGGAACTGACCTTGGGCTGTTTCACCATGATATTTGCCTGCCTCTTGGACTGATCTTGTACCCTGCAACTGGACTAGTGGGATTCAACACAGGGGTATCACATATGTGAGGGGCTCCAGAATTGTTTTTCTGGATGAAGAAAACAATTTTTTTGTTTTCTCATTCCTAGATTAGGGTCTGGAGACTCGGAGGCTTCAAAGAGATTTTGGTGGAAGAAGCCTCTACCCCTGTCCCCATTCTGTCCTGAACGAGGCCCTACTTCTGCCTGCTGCCTGTAGAACTTACTGCCATTATGTCCCTGCCTGTTGCACTGACCACACCACATGTTCCTGCCTACTACCAGGACCAATATTTATGGCACTTCTGACAATATCTCTGCCTGCACTAACCCTGGACTGTATATGAACAGTATCCCTGCCTGCTGCCTGGACAATTGTGTTTGCCGTTGCTGACCAAGTCCCTGCCTACTGCCTGGACCAGTGCTATCCTCCTGTGTACAACTGCGCTACTACAACCACAGGTAATCTTTTGTTTACACTTTGCTCAGCATAATGTATTTTGGGGTGTAATTCTTGGTATGTGCATGCTATGTGTCCCTGGAACACCTGACGGTGTTCCTTGCATGTTGGATCTCTGTATGTGGTCAGGCTGTGTAGAAGTCTGACACATGTGGTATCGCCATACTCAGGAGGAGTAACAGATGTATTTTGGGGTGTCATTTTTGCTATCTAAATGCTATGTGTTGGAGATATCTTATAAACGGACAACTTTGTGTAAAAAAAATGCATTTTCATTTTTTTCCACATTTTCCAAAAACTGGAAAAAAATGAATCGTTCAAAAGACTCATCATGCTTCATAGATTATACGTTGGGGTGTTAGCTTTCCAAAATGGGGTCATTTTGTGGGTGTTTCCATTGTCCTGGTGCTCCAGGGCCTTCAAAAGTGTAATAGGTAGTTGAGAAATGAGATGTGTAATTTTTGCTCCTAGAACACCTGATGGTGCTCCCTGCATGTTGGGCCTCTGTATGTGGCCAGGCAGTGAAAAAGTCCCACACATGTGGTATCGCAACACTTAGGAGGAGTAGCAGAATGTATTTTGGGGTTTCATGTTTGCTATCTAAATGCTATGTGTTGGAAATATCTTATAAACTGACAACTTTGTGTAAAAAAAATGTGTTTTCATTTTTTTCCACATTTTCCAAAAACTTCTGGAAAAAAATGAACCGTTCAAAAGACTCATTATGCCTCATAGATTATACGTTGGGGTGTTAGCTTTCCAAAATGGGGTCATTTTGTGGGTGTTTCCATTGTCCTGGTGCTCCAGGACCTTCAAAAGTGTAATAGGTGGTTGAGAAATGAGATGTGTAATTTTTGCTCCTAGAACACCTGATGGTGCTCCCCTGAATGTTGGGCCTCTGTATGTGGCCAGGCAGTGAAAAAGTCCCACACATGTGGTATCGCAATACTCAGGAGGAGTAACAGAATGTATTTTGAGGTGTCATTTTTGCTATCTAAATGCTATGTGTTGGAAATATTTTATAAACTTACAACTTTGTGTAAAAAAAAATGCGTTTTCATTTTTTTCCACATTTTCCAAAAACTTCTGGAAAAAATGAACCGTTCAAAAGACTCATTATGCCTCATAGATTATACTTGGGGTGTTAGCTTTCCAAAATGGGGTCATTTTGTGGGTGTTTCCATTGTCCTGGTGTTCCAGGCCTTCAAAAGTGTAATAGGTGGTTGAGAAATGAGATGTGTAATTTATGCTCCTAGAACACCTGATGGCGCTCCCTGCATGTTGGGCCTCTGTATGTGGCCAGGCAGTGAAAAAATCCCACACATGTGGTATCGTTATACTCAGGAGTAGCAGAATGTATTTTGGGGTGTCATTTGTGGTATGCACATGCCATGTGAGAGAAATAAGCTATTACAATGACAATTTTGTGAAAAAATAAAAATAAAAAAATAAAAATCTTAATACTGCAAAGAATTGTGGGAAAAAATTACAACTTCAAATAACTCACCATGCCTCTTACTAAATACCTTGAAATGTCTACTTTCCAAAAAGGGGTCATTTGGGGGGCATTTGTACTTTCCTGGCTTGTTAGGGTCTCAATAAATGAGATAGGCCACCACAGTACATCAGATGTGATACATTTTTTATGATTTGCACCATTGCTTGTAGACTCTAAGCCCGGGTTCACACCTATGCGAATTAGATGCGGCTTACACCGCATCTAATTTGCAGGACATTTTAAAATACATTCATATAAATGCATCTGGTTCACATATGTGCGTTGCATTCGCACTGCGCATTGCACAAAAAACGTGTGCGTTTTTTGGGCATTGCGGTGCGAACTACAAGCCTATTATCTCCTATGGGAACGCATCTGATTCGCAGATGCATTGCGTTCTGAACAAGGATTTTCTCTTTCTCCTCACTACACCTCCCCCTCTCCCCCCCCCCCTCCCTCCCCCTCTCCCTGCTCTCTAATCCTGAGCAATGAATCCGTTGAACAGGAGATTGTTATCTCCCCAGTGAAACCTGAGCTTCAATTCGCACCGCACATGTGTGAAACCAGGCTAAAACTTTCAAACAGACCAAATAATTTCCACTAATTTGGGTTATTTTTACCAAAGATATGTAGCAGTATAAATTGTGGCCAAAATTTATGAAGAAAAATTAACAATTTGCAAAATTTTATCACAGAAATTAAGAAAAATTAGTTTTTTTTTCAAAATTTTAGGTCTTTTTTCATTTATAGCGTAAAAAATAAAAAACCCAGAGGTGATCAAATACCACCAAAAGAAAGCTATATTTGTATGGAAAAAAGGACAAAAAAAAACATTTGTCTGAGTAATTGTCATTCAAAGTGTGAGTGCAATGAAAGCTGAAAAATGGTCTGGACAGGAGGGGGGTTTAAGTGCCCAGTAAGCAAGTGGTTAAACCTCATCTGCCACATAGTCGCCCACTTTAACAATGCATTGAGGTCGGCTTGTAAATTGGAGACATCCTGTAAGGACGTTATTCCACTGCATAGCTTGGTGTCATCTGCAAAGATAGAAATGTTACTTTTGATCCCAGACCCAATATCATTTATAAAGGTATTAAAAAGGGTCCCAGCACTGAACCTTGGGGTACACCACTGATAACCTTAGACCATTCAGAGTAAGAATCATAAACCACTACTCTCTGAATTCTGTCTTTTAGCCAGTTTTCTATCCATTTACAAGTCTGGATATTTCCAGACTTTACCTTACACATGAACCACATGTGCGGAACTGTATTGAACGCTTTTGCAAAATCCAACAATACCATGTCCACAGCTACCCCTCTGTCCAAGGTTTTACTTACCTCTTCATAAAAAGAAATCAGGTCTGACAACTTCTGTCTTTCATGAATCCATGCTGTCAGTTGCTTAAAATGTTTTTTTTCCAGCAAGAACTCGTCTATGTGGTCTTTAATTAAACACTCCAGTATCTTCCCGACTATAGAAGTTAAACTGACAGGTCTATAGTTACTTGGTAAAGACTTTGATCCCTTTTTAAATATTGGCACCATGTTCGCCCTGCGGCAATCCAGTGGTACTATTCCTGTCATTAAAATTAGATACAATAACTTTGAAATTACAGAGCTCAATTCTTTTAGGATCCATGGGTGGATGCCATCAGGTCCATGTGCTTTATCCACCTTTATTCTGTCTAAATATTTCTGGACCATATCACTTTTGAGCCATTGTGGATCATTCGGGGCTGTGTCAATACCACCCCCATTATGCACATGAGCTCCCCCATGCTCTTTTGTATACACAGATCTGAAGAAAGTATTTAATAAATTAGCCTTCTCTTTGTCCCCAGTCACCCACTCTAAATTATTTTGTAAAGGGCCTACATGCTCAGACCTGACCTTTTTACTATTAATTGCAGTTAAGCACAGAACTATATGGCGATAAACTTGCAGTAATGCACAGAAATATATGGCATTAAACTTGCAGTAATGCAATGAAATATACGGCGTTAAACTTGCAGTAATGCACAGAACTATATATTGTTAAACTTGCAGTGACGCAATGAAATATATGGCGTTAAACTTGCAGTAACTCAATGAAATATACAGCATTAAACTTGCAGTAACGCACAGAACTATATGGCGTTAAACTTGCAGTAATGCAATTAAATATATGGTGTTAAACTTGCAGTAACACAATGAAATATATGGCGTTAAAATTGCAGTAACGCAATGAAATATACAGCGTTAAACTTGCAGTAACGCACAGAACTATATGGTGTTAAACTTGCAGTAAGGCACAGAACTATATGGCGCTAAACTTACAGAAACGCACAGAACTATATGGCGTTAAACTTGCAGCAATGCAATTAAATATACAGCGTTAAACTTGCAGTAACTCACAGAACTATATGGCGTTAAACTTGCAGTAACACAATGAAATATACAGCGTTAAACTTTGCAGTAATGCACAGAACTATATGGCATTACATTTGCAGAAACGCAATTAAATATATGGTATTAAACTTGCAGTAACGCAATGAAATACAGTGGGGACGGAAAGTATTCAGACCCCCTTAAATTTTTCACTCTTTGTTATATTGCAGCCATTTGCAAAATCATTTAAGTTCATTTTTTTTCCTCATTAATGTACACACAGCACCCCATATTGACAGAAAAACACAGAATTGTTGACATTTTTGCAGATTTATTAAAAAAGAAAAACTGAAATATCACATGGTCCTAGGTATTGAGACCCTTTGCTCAGTATTTAGTAGAAGCACCCTTTTGATCTAATACAGCCATGAGTCTTTTTGGGAAAGATGCAACAAGTTTTTCACACCTGGATTTGGGGATCTTCTGCCATTCTTCCTTGCAGATCCTCTCCAGTTCTGTCAAGTTGGATGGTAAACGTTGGTGGACAGCCATTTTTAGGTCTCTTCAGAGATCCTCATTTGTGTTCAAGTCAGGGCTCTGGCTGGGCCATTCAAGAACAGTCACTGAGTTGTTGTGAAGCCACTCCTTCATTATTTTAGCTGTGTGCTTAAGGTCATTGTCTTGTTGGAAGGTAAACCTTCGGCCCAGTCTGAGGTCCTAAGCACTCTGGAGAAGGTTTTCGTCCAGGATATCCCTGTACTTGGCCACATTTATCTTTCCCTCGATTGCAACCAATCGTCCTGTCCCTGCAGCTGAAAAACACCCCCACAGCATGATGCTGCCACCACCATGCTTCACTGTTGGGACTGTGTTGGACAGGTGATGAGCAGTGCCTGGTTTTCTCCACACATACCGCTTAGAATTAAGGCCAAAAAGTTCTATCTTGGTCTCATCAGACCAGTGAATCTTATTTCTCACCATCCTGGAGTCCTTCAGGTGTTTTTAGCAAACTCCATGTGGGCTTAATGTGTCTTGCACTGAGGAGAGGCGTCCATCAGGCCACTCTGCCATAAAGCCCCAACTGGTGAAGGGCTGCAGTGATGGTTGGCTTTTTACAACTTTCTCCCATCTCCCGATTGCATTTTTTTTTTTATAATTGTAATTTTTATTAGCTTGAAAAAAAAACACATTATAGATATAACATGTATGTCACAAATTCAATCCAAAAATAAAAAAAAACAGAAAGGAGAAAGCAAAGAAATAATAATAAAAATAAAAAAGAACAAGTACAAAATCTAAGTACAAATAGGTTTAGGATATACAAACAACAGGTTCCATGAGTCTGTATTAGGACTTTCTAACATACCATGAGTAGAGGACATTAGTAGTTAACAAGTTGGCAAAGACCAACTTCATCGGGTGTATAAACATAAGAAACATCTCACAATGAAAGGGTCAGTACAAAGACATTATCCAGAGAAAAGGAGAAAGAAATACACATGTAGAGGAACACATAATCTTTCTACCTTAACTATTCCAACATCATTCAGTTCACATGATCTCCATATTGCGATTTGGTCCCAGGGCTCCCAAATTTTATTAAATTTAGAAACCAAAATATTGTACCCTGGCCATGAGGAATTCCATTCTCCTAATCTCCGCTACAGTTTGTAGAAACTGCAGGTGAGAGTGAGGGGTAGTAGACAACTAACACACTGGGATGACCCTCTTAGCAGCCAGGATAATATAGGAGATCAAATGTTTAGTTGGTTTGGAAATGCCTGGAAAGGGGAGTCCCAGGTGTAGGCCTGTTACGGACTGAATTGTTTGTTGTATTTCTATCCAAAATGCCTGTATAAGTGAACAGGTCCAAAAAATATGAAAGTGTGAGCCTGTCTCCATACCACACCTCCAACACCTAGATGAGAGGGAAGGATCTATATGATGAATACGCTCCAGGGTCCTGTACCAGAACATCAGAATCTTTACCGCCATCTCTCTCTGAGCAACACATTTGGTAGACTTTAAAGTTGATACCCATATTTTTGCCCATAGCTTCATAAGGATAGAACGTCCCAATAATACACTCCATTTTTGCATATATAGGTGAGTTTCAGGTAGTACCTTTGTGGATTCATGTAAGATATGGTATACAGAGGATATTAAATAAAGTTGGTGAGGGCCCTCAGCACATAGGTGTTCAAAGGGAGTGGGCACGTCCAAGGTTAGAGTCGGGGATAATGAGTGGAAAAAATGTCTAATTTGGAGATAGAAATAGAATAGATTTTGAGGGATCAAAAATTTTTCTTGCAATGTAGCAAAGGTATGGAATTTGCGTGAGATCGGATGTACCAGATTGCGTAGCTGAAAGAGGGGAGTCTGCAACCAAGGCAATAAGCGCCCAAAGGCTAAGCTATCTGGTAGAACCGGGTTAAACAATCTATTGCATAGGGGGGGACAAGCTGAGGAGAGTGGGTATTTCGACACACATTTACCCCATAAGGACAGGGTAAATATCAGTGGTGCTAAGCACATATGTTTCAATACAGGATCAGTTATCAGGGAGCGGGACCACGCCATGGAGCAAGGGTGTACCGGATATATAGCACCCCTCTCAATTTCAGACCATCGACTTGGGGCCTTCTGACAGGACCAATAGATCACCGCCCGAAGATGGGAGGCATAATAGTACCTAATGATGTCGGGGCCCTTAATCCTCCTTGAGATTTTAGGGAGAAAACCACCGAGCTAGCTATCCGATGCATCCTATTATTCCAAATAAATTAAAAAAAAGCCCTATGAAGGGCCTTAAGTTGACTAATAGGTACTGCTACTGGTAGAGTTTCAAAGAAATATAGTAACCGTGGTAACACTGACATTTTCAGAACGTTAATTCTACCTAACATGGTGATAGGATATGTGGCCCACTGATGAAGGCATTGATATATATCCCAAAACAAAGGGGGGAAGTTAGTGGAGTATATGCTTGAGAGCACCATTTATAGTGATATGTGCTTTTAAGTTGTGTTAGGGTGGTGGAATATGCAAAGGAAGCACTTCAGTCTTGGTAGTATTAATTTTATATCCTGATATGAACCAAATATATTCAAAAGAGCGTGTAATGATGGCAGTGAAATGACGGGATTCGTCAGTGTCAAAAGAATGTCGTCGGCAAAGAGTGATAACTTGTACTCCCTTTGTCTCATCACCACCCCCTGAATGTCAGGATGGCGCCTTATTGCCTCAGCCAAGGGCTCCAGGCAGAGGATGAAAAGGAGGGGACACCCCTGCCTGGTGCCATTTGACATGGGAAAACAGGGGGATAAAAACGAGGCCATCTGCACCTGTGCAGAAGTATGAGTATACAAGGCCCGTATACGTTTAAGGAAAGGGCCCTGAAATCCAAAACTCAAAAGCATAGAGGACATATAGGGCCAGCTCAGGTGATGCCTTTTGGGCATCTAAACTCAAAATAAGGGCTGGGCGAGGGGATTTGTTCAACAGATCAATTAGGTCTATGGTGCACCTTGTGTTATCACCAGCGTGTCCGGAGGGCACAAAACCCACCTGATCTCTATTGATCAATTTAGGTATGAATTGGGATAACCTAGATGACATAATGTTAGTGAATATCTTATAGTCAGAATTCAATAGGGCTATGGGTCTATAGTTGTCGGGTATAGAGGAATCCTCTCCTGGTTTTGGAATGACTGATATGTAGGAGTGAGTGAACTGAGAATGTGGGATATCACCTTGTAATAACATACCAAAGAGATTCAACATATGTGGCATCAAGGTGGGCAAAAAGGTTTTATAATAGAGGTTTGTTAGTCCGTCAGGACCCGGGGCCTTGTGTAGGGGAAGATCTTTGACTATTTTAGCTAGCTCCTCGGGGGAAATAGGCGCATTAAGTTTCTCTAGGTCTGAAGATGTTAGTTTAGGTAGGGATAGGTCTTTAAAGAAATGGTCAAATTTATCCTGCGTGAACTTAAAATGTTTTCCGGGTGTAAGACAGTTATAAAGCTCCCTATAGAAGTCTCCAAAGGTCTTGGTCATAGTTTGAGGACAGTGGGTAGGCGTGCCTTTTTTTGAATTAATAATTCAGGGAAAGAATGAAACGGTTGTGGATATAGCTTATTAACTAACATTCTATGTGGCTTATTTGAGAATTCATAAAATTTTTGTTTAGCCCATATTAGGGATTTTCCCGACTGCATCTCTGGAGCTCATGCACTGTGAGCTGTAAGGTCTTATATAGACAGGGGTGTGGCTTTCCTAATCAAGTCCAAGCAGTATAATCAAACACAGCTGGACTCAAATGAAGGTGTAGAACCATCTCAAGGATGATCAGAAGAAATGGACAGCACCTGAGTTAAATATATGAGTGTCAAAGCAAAGGGTCTGAATACTTAGGACCATGTGATATTTCAGTTTTTCTTTTTTAATAAATCTGCAAAAATGTCAACAATTCTGTGTTTTTCTGTTAATATGGGGTGCTGTGTATACATTAATGAGGAAAAAAATTTAACTAATTTTTTAATGATTTTAGCAAATGGCTGCAATATAACAAAGAGTGAAAAATTTAAGCGGGTCTGGATACTTCCCGTCCTCACTGTATATGGCATTAAATTTGCAATAATGCACAGAACTATACGGCGTTAAGCTTGCAGAAATGCACAAAACTATATGGCGTTAAACTTGCAGTAAGGCACAGAATTATATGGCGCTAAACTTACAGAACCGCACAGAACTATATGACGTTAAACTTGCAGTAATGCAATTAAATATACAGCGTTAAACTTGCAGTAACTCACAGAACTATATGGCGTTAAACTTGCAGTAACACAATGAAATATACAGCGTTAAACTTGCAGTAATGCACAGAACTATATGGCGTTACATTTGCAGAAATGCAATTAAATATATGGCGTTAAACTTGCAGTAACGCAGTGAAATACAGTGGGGACGGACCCCCTTAAATTTTTCACTCTTTGTTATATTGCAGCCAATTGCAAAATCATTTAAGTTCTTTTTTTTTCCTCATTAATGTACACACACAGCACCCCATATTGACAGAAAAACACAGAATTGTTGATATTTTTGCAGATTTATTAAAAAAGAAAAACTGAAATATCACTTAAATGATTTTAGCAAATGGCTGCAATATAACAAAGAGTGAAAAATTTAAGGGGGTCTGAATACTTTCCGTCCTCACTGTATATGGCATTAAACTTGGCAATAACACACAGAAACACACAGAACTATATGGCGTTAAACTTGCAATAACGCAATTAAATATACAGCGTTAAACTTGCAGTAACTCACAGAACTATATAGCGTTAAACTTGCAGAAATGCAATTAAATATATGGCGTTAAACTTGCAGTAATGCAATGAAATATATGGCATTAAACTTGCAGTAATGCACAGAACTATACGGCGTTAAACTTGCAGTAATGCACAGAACTACTGTATATGGCGCTAAAATTACAGTAATGCACAGAACTATATGGCGCTAAACTTGCAGTAACGTAATTAAATATACAGCGTTAAACTTGCAATAATGCACAGAACTATATGGTGTTAAACTTGCAGTAACGCACAGAAAAAAACTGTGTTAAACGGTCACTACACTCACACTGACTGTAATATCCCTACATTCACACTAATGTAAAAATGAATGGTGGTTGCACTACACTCACAATTACTGAACTATCCCTACATTAACACTAATGTAAAGATGAATGGTCACACTACACTCACACTGAACTATCCCTAGATGTACATGAAACTGATATTCTACTGACAATCAAATCAGAATAGCACATGCATAATGCTGCGTACACACGATCGCACATTACGACAACAAATGTTCGATGGGAGCATGTTGTCGGAAATTCCGACCACGTGTAGACTCCATCAGAAATTTTTTGTCAGAATTTCCGACAACAAAAATTTGAGAGCTGGTTCTCAAATTTTCCGACAACAAAATCCATTGTCGTAAATTCCGAGCGTGTGTACACATTTCCGACGCACAAAATTCCATGCTTGCTCTAAATCAAGTATGAGGTGGAAGCACTTGGTCTGGTAAAACTAGCGTTCATAATGGAGATAGCACATTCGTCACGCTGCAAATTTTGAAATCTTTCAATGCAGCGCATTCTCTTCTTCTTTATAATGCTAGAATTGTGAAGTTGTTTTGCTGCTGATATTCACACAGAGTTCTGACAAACTGATTTCTTTATTATTTCTTGTGATCTCATGAATAATCTTTTTTATTTTTTCGCCAGATCTCCAGAATAATGTTTATAATTTTTGTTTATAGTGATCTCCTTTTTTTTAAAAAAACAAGATCTCCTGTTTTTATTTTTTTCTAGTGATCTCCATTATGTTTTTTCTCATTTTGTGTGTCAAGTTACCACAACACCATTATTATCTTGTAGAGATTGGTTGGTGTTAGTGTCCCTTGTTAATTTGACATTGTATTTTTGAAATGTACCTGCCTACTCACAAACAAACTGTCCTTTTTTAATTATAACACATAGCCAATGATTTAAGAAAAAAAAACATTTATTAGGGGTCATAGCAAAATAAAGAGGAAGGCAACGCTGGATAAACTGGTGAAATTAGCAAAGCTTTGTACTCCAGGGCAGACATCAACTATTTGACAGGCAAAATTGGGAGCCTGAGGAGTCCATTTAATAGGGAGCACAATCCGGTCCAGGACTCAGAGAGATCAGGAACAGCAGCAGGTGACATGTATGTCCCCAGGCTGTGGTCTTACAACAGCCTGCATCTTTTGCCAGACCAGACCGAACCCAGGCTATCACTTTCTTGTCTTCCTTACATGCTTCCTTCCACACTTGCTTCCAGGCTGTGGCTCTGGTTGGAGTTGTGGCAGGAGGTGGAGGAGGAGGAGGATGGTGCAATTCGCACAGGTAGGTTTTGCTTATGAGTTCGCCCCTCAACCCCCTATTTAGGGCCATATATATCACTTCCTTACAAAAGAGGCGTTGGCCCACCTCCATTTCCTACATTTTGTTGGCAGCCATGCAGGCATAGGCCTCAAGAAGACTGGGGGGGTTCTGAGGGCCGCAGAAGCCTGCCGAATTAACCCAAGTGCTGACTCCTCCACGTTACTTCCCTTCCTGAGCCTTTTTTGTTGAAGGCGGAGGCGAGGGACCTGGGATTCGGTCAAGCTACTGGGCCCAGCCACCTCCTGGCTGCCACTTACCCCCACCTCCTGGCTGCCACTTTCCCCTGCCACCTCCTGGCTGCCACTTTCTACAGCCCCCTCCTGGCTGAGGATTTCCTGTGTATGAAAAAGGGGCATAGTTTTAGTTTATTGTTCATCAATTACACACAATTTTGAGAAATATGTTGAACAATGCTATACCTGACTCAGGCTGGGCTTCTCCACATCTTCTTCCTCGATGGAAGGTCCAGGTTAAAAATGGGAAGCCTCAGCTGGGGTGAAAGGAAGAGTGGAAGGAAGAGTTGAGAGTGATGGCCTGATTTCAGCCTGGTCTGACAGAAACCGCAGTCTGTCGTAGTACCACAGCCTGGGTACATAAACATCATCTGCTGCTGCTCCTGATCTCTGGGAATCCTGGACCTTCTTGAGCTCCCTTAATGCTCCTCAGGCCACCAATTTTACACTTCAAATAGTTGATGTCTGTCGTGGGGATCTGTGGCTTCACAAATTCTAGCAATTTATCCAGTGCTTCCTTCCTCTTTAGTCAGTTTGTATAAAAGGGGTGTTTTGTCTGCCACAGACAGGGCAGCTCTCTGTACAAATCAATTAATTGGGGGAGGAAATCATGATTGTTGAATCAATCCATTTTATCTGCAAGACACAACACAAGACAAACCCTAATGTCAGGCTAAACTTGCATAATCTTGTCCCAATATAGGCCTCAATTTTTTTTAACACCATATAGTTCTGTGCATTACTATAAGTTTAACACTATATATTTCATTGCATTACTGCAAGTTTATCGCCTTATATTTCATTGCGTTACTGCAGGTTTAACGCCATATAGTTCAGTGCATTACTGCAAGTTTAACGCCGTATATTTCACTGCATTACTGCAAGTTTAACGCCGTATATTTCACTGCATTACTGCAAGTTTAACGCCATATAGTTCTGTGCTTTACTGCAAGATTAACCCCATATATGTCATTGCGTTTCTGTAAGTTTAACGCCATATATTTCATTGCGTTACTGCAAGCTTAACACCTTATAGTTCTGTGCATTACTGCAAGATTATTTCCATATAGTTCTTTGCATGACTGCAAATTTAACGCTGTATGTTTCATTGCGTAACTGCAAGTTTAACGCCTTATATTTAATTGCATTACAACAAGTTTATCACCATGTAGTTAAGTGTGTTACTGCAAGTTTAACGCCATATAGTTCTGTGCATTAGTTCAAGTTTAACACCTAATATTTCATTGCGTTACTGCAGGTTTAAAGCCATATAGTTCTGTGCGTTACTGCAAGTTTAACGCCGTATATTTCATTGCGTTACTGCAAGTTTAATGCTTTATATTTCATTGTCTTACTGCAAGTTTAACACCATATAGTTCTGTAATTTACTGAAAGTTTAACGCCATATAGTTCTTTGTGTTACTGTGAGTCTAACGCCATATAGTTCTGTGAATTGCTACAAGTTTAACGCTGTATATTTCATTGTGTTACTGCAAGTTTAACACCATATATTTCATAGCATTACTGCAAATTTAACGCCAAATAGTTCTGTGCATTACTGCAAGTTTAATGTTGCAAATTTCATTGCATTACTGCAAGTTTAACTCCTTATATTTCATTGCGTTACTGCAGGTTTAATGCCATATAGTTCTGTACATTACTGTAAGTTTAATTCTGTATATTTAATTGCGTTACCGCAAGTTTAACGCCATATAATTCTGTGGATTACTGAGAGTTTAACACCATATAGTTCTGTGCCTTGTTGCAAGTTTACCTCCATATAGTTCTGTGCATTACTGCAAGTAGGGATAAGCCAAACACCCCCCCAGTTCGGTTCGCACCAGAACCTGCGAACGGACCTTAAATTTGCGTGAACTTTAGAACCCCATTGAAGTCTATGGGACTCGAACATTTGAAATCAAAAGTGCTAATTTTAAATGCTAATTTGCATGGTATTGTCCTAAAAAAGATTTGGGGACCCGGGTCCTGCCCCAGGGAACATGTATCAATGCAAAAAAAAAAGTTTTAAAAACGGCAGTGATTTTAATGATGCTTAAAGTGAAAAAAAAAGTGAAATATCCCTTTAAATATCCTAGTACCTGGGAGGTGTCTATAGTATGCCTGTAAAGTGGCATGTGTTTCCTGTGCTTAGAACAGTCCCTGCACAAAATGACATTTTTAAAGGAATAGAAGTAATTTAAAACTGCTTGCGGCTTTAATGTAATGTCAGGTCCTGGCAATATGGATGAAAATCAGTGAGACAAACGGCATGGGTACCCCCCCATCTATTACCAGGCCTTTTGGGTCTCGTATGGATTTTAAGGGGAACCCCACACCCAAATTAAAAAAAGAAAAGGCGTGGGGCCCCAGGCCCTATATACTCTGAACAGCAATATACAGGTGGTACAAACAAGACAGGGACTGTAGGTTTGTTGTTAAGTAGAATCTGTTTGTAATTTTGAACTGGTACATTTTTAAAGTGTAGCTCCAGCCAAAAAATCTATTTTAAGCTTTTTGGAAAACATAGGGAAGGGTTATCACCCCTGTGACATTTGTTTTGCTGTCTGTGCACCTCTTCAGAAGATTTCACCTCACTTTCTGTCCCAATGACAAATGTTTTTTGACAATTTGGGTGTAACGAGCCCCTGCTCGCTCGATTCCACTCTCCCGACACTCCTCTGCAGCTATAGAATCAGATTGCAGATCGCAACATCTGATGGTTCGGTCATCCAATGCTCCGGGATTCGAACTACAGCTATGTGCCGATCTAATCCAGTTGTGATAGCTCAGAACAAACACCAGGCAGGCTGTATGTAAGTTCAAACAGGAATCTCACTTTTATTGGATGCACACAACACAATTTTATACACAGCAGTTTGAACTCCCCGCCCCCAACAACCACTTTCCTATTGGTCAATTGTAAAGTACACTTTAGTCTTCAATTAGGTCCTCTTGGCCATGCAAATGAGGACTTGAAACAGGGTCAGCAGGGATTGGTCCGATAGCTTGAATAGGAGGACTGATATGTGTAATGACAGGGGGTAATTAAAGTACATAAACAAACAGTCAAACATAGAACAATGCCTTCCTTCCAGACCATGGAGCTGTCTGGAGGGGGTTAGCCTTAAAACAGGGCGGCAGATCCCCCCCACTGTGTAATAGAATCAAAGGGAAATACTTCAGTATTCCAAGCTTCATGACATTGGGGTTTTTAGTAAAACAAGGATTGTTGATAAAGCATCAGTGGAGAGGAGACACGTTTTTCCCATATTAACTCTTATGCCGCGTACACACGAGCGGACTTTACGGCAGACTTGGTCTGGCGTACTGGATTTCGTCGGACAATTCGATCATGTGTGGGCTCCAGCGGACTTGGTTGCTCAAAAGTTGGACGGACTTAGATTTGAAACATGTTTCAAATGTTTGTGACGGACTCTTCTTTCTAGCGGAAAAAACGGTCGTCTGTGTGCTAGTCCGACGAACTCAAACTGACGCGTACTCTGAAGCAATTACAAGACAGAAGTGCTCGGTCTGGTAAAACTAGCCTTCGTATTGAAGCTAGCACATTCCTCTTCTGTGATCTTTTAATACAGCGCTTTTTTTTTCTTTATAATGCAAGAGGAATTAAGTTGTTTTGGTGCTTTTTATTCACACAGAGTTCTCACAAAGTACTTTCTTCATGATTTATCCTCATGCCATGACTAATATGATATTTTTAAAAAGCCAGATCTCCATAAATAAAGTATTAAATTAAATTTTTGACTCATCTTTTTTTTTTTTTAGATTTAAACACTATCTATTTTACAGTGTGTGCTAAACTATACAAAAAGTGTTTTCTTTTTTAATTTTATTTTTGTAGTTTCAAGTTACCACAATAACCTTAATATTTTGTGTTGTTTTAATGAACCTTAATGAGGTTGGTGTCCCTTGTTAATTAGACATAGGGGGGTTTATTTTCCAAAGGCAAATTCATTTTTCACTACAAGTGCAAATTGTACTTGGAATTGCACAGAAAGAGCATTTTGAAGTGCCTTCGCTGTGGATCCGAGGGGCACATGCAAGGAACCACAAAAAAATTAAAAGCTTTTTCTTGCACATGATTGTATGATCAAATCAGCAGAGCTTCCCCTCATTTCAGCTCTTCCCCTCAGATTTACAGTGACTGCACTTCCAACAAGTGCACTTGCAGTGCAATTTCTAAAGTGCACTTTTCGCTAGTACTTTGCACTTGATTTTATAAATGATTTAGCCTTTTGGAACAAACACACATAGGGGTTGATTTACTAAAGGGAAAACCTGTGCACTCTGAAAAGTGCAGTTGCCCTCTGCAAGAGCAGTTGCTCCAGAGCTTAGTAAATGAGCAGAAGCTCTGCTGACTTCTATCATCCAATCATGTGCAAGCAAAAATGCAGATTTTTGAATTTTCCTTGCACAGGATTGGGTACTCTTTGCAAAGTCAAGCCTTACCTCATTTCCTAAGCTCTGGAGCAATTGCACTTGCAGAGGGCGACTGCCCTCTGCAAAGTGCACAGTCTATTTGCTTTTATGAAATCAACCCCATAGTCTTTTTGACCTGTACCTGCCTACTCCCAAACAAAATGTCGTTTTGGAATCAAAACATATAGTCAATAATGTAAGGTCCATTTATTTTGGTTAACAAAAAATTAGGAAGGCAACAGTGGAGACACTTTTGGAATCTGTGAAGCCTTTCGTCCCCCAGGACACACATCAAGTTTTAGGACAAGAAAATTGGTATCTTGCGACTAGGGAGCACAGGGAGCACAGTCAGACCAGACAGAAACCAGGCAATCACTTTCGAGTCTTCCGTGGAGCCTTCCCTGCGTGCTTCTCTGCAGCCTTCCCTCCACGCTTCTCTGCAGCCTTCCTCGGAGGCTGTGCCTCTGGTGGTGTACTTGGGGCAGGAGGAGGAGGAGTGGCTTCATCTGCTAGATAGGTTGTAGCAGTAAGCTCCCCTCTCAAGCCCTTCTGATAGGCCTGAAAAATCAAACCCTCACAGAGGAGGCGTTGCCCCTTTTCCAGTTCCAGCAATCTGCTTGCTATATAGGTCCCATACGCCTCCTCTGCATTGGGTGGTGTGCTGAGGATTTGGCTGGCTTCACGAATGAGGGCTAGGGATTCCTCCTGAGTTTGGGTCATTCTTCTGGGCCTTTTGGTGAGAATGCGGAGGGGAGGCACCTGACACTCCATGCGGCTTCTACTCGGCCCAGCCACAGCCTCCTCCTCTCTCCTACTGGGCAAGGCCTCCTCCTCTCTCCCACTGGTCAAGGCCTCCTCCTGGCTGAGGTCATCCTGTGTCAAAAAAGGGACATAGTTGTAATTTTGTGTTACGCAATCACACACAATTTTCAGCTCATGACTTGCAAATATAATTCTCAACAAATATTTGACCCCACCATTATTAAAGCTGATCAACAATATCTGAAGGAGAAGTATATTTTTGGCCACTACTGTCTAGTGATATGTCTACATATTAATATTTGTGATGAAATCATTTTTTCTGAAGCACTTAAAAATTTGAGACGTTAACATCATTAATAACATTTACACAATCACAAATTCCACAAAAAAGGATACCTGGCTGAAGCTGGGCGCATCCACTTCATCAAGGCTGAAAAGGCCCAGTTCTTCCTGGGATTCCTCAGCTGGGGTGGAGGGGGGTGGAAGGCTGGAGGGAAGAGTGGGGGAAGGCTGGAGGGAAGGGTGGGGGGAAGGGTCGAAAGTGATTGCCTGGCTTCTGTTTGGTCATCCAGGAATCGCATTTTGTGGTAGTACCACAACTTGGGTACATAAACTTGGTCGGCTGCTGCTCCGGATCTGAGCAACTCCTGGATTTTATTGTGTTCCCACTTATACATGTTTCGCAAGATACCAATTTTCTTGTCCACAAACTTGAGGTCTGCCTGGGGGACTCGAGTCTTCACAAATTCTAAAAGTGTGCCCAGTGTTGCCTTCCTTACAGCTCGATTGAAATATAGTGGGTGTTTGACCTCCCACAGGTTTTTGTTTTCCTGATATAAATCGATAAATCTGGACAAAAAATCAGCCTCTTTAAAGGGATTCATTTTTGCTGAAGACAAGACAAGACACAAGATCAAAACTGTAATGTCAGTCAGAACTCCCAGGATTATTTTGTGAAGAATCTAGGGGACACATATACACACACTCCACACGGACATACGTAGGCCATCGTAATAGCTTTATATACACTGCGCATGTGTCATGCTCCGCCTGCGTCGCCCGCCCCTGACGTTCTTTAGTACAATTTGTCCCCACCCCTTCACTCTTCGTTGCGCAGTGGGAGTATATCGAGAAAGATGGCGGAGAGATTCAGTGGAAGTAGTGCGGAGGAAAGCCTGGAGCCACAACCATCCACATCCCAGAGGAGATATAAGGCCACCAACATGGCTTTTGAAGAGATGGTGGAGGATGGTGTCCATATTGAGAAGGGAGGACTACGATGGGAAAAAAGGACCGTACACACGACTGAATATGCGTAAGGAAAAAATAATGTCCTCAGTTGTCACTGCTCTAAAAGCTAAATTTGGCACTAAACGTTCGAAAGAACAATTGAGGAAGCGGTGGTCTGACATCAAAAGTAGGGAGCCAGAACAATATTGGCGAATAAAGAAGCTTCTTAAAAAAAGTAAGTACTTGTTGTGTTTTCCTATTGAGATACTTAACTTGCATGCTGATCCATATTTTTTACGTTTATACAGCATCGTTCGTAAAGACCGTTCTTTGTAAAATACATATGATACGAAAGAAAAAGACGTTATTTTTTTTGCCAAATACGATGGTACAGGGTTGGACATACATTTAGGTCTTGATAATTTGTCGGATTCCCAAAATTTGGTGATGTTGTGTAGATGTGTTTGAAAATATAATGCTTCTTCGAAAATGATTCAGCGTAATGTCAGGACAGGACAGGACACAGCAGCTGGTTCCACATCTGGACTCACGAGCATTAGTGCTCATATGTGACATAACTAAGTTTTTGAGGGGTAATACACATAGGAGATCATTGAGGTGTCTGCATCTGTGAAACTTGCATGAAAATGTGTATTGTTTAGAATTGTTGTTCAGAGGTAATGTTCATCCTGTCTTCTAAATTTTTGAGGACAAAAAAAAGGCAATTATCCACAACTCATAACCAACGTTTCATATTAATTCGAAAAATCTAAAATATGACTGTGTTTTAACTATACCTTTTGTTGAATTATCATGGGGAGAAAAGACTCAGACAACAGTCAAAGGATCCCAGAACCCCCCAAGTCACCAGACTGAGGCTGAAGATACCCCAAGCCCCAGCCCAAGACCACGCCCACTCGACGAGCTGGAGGAAGGAGAGGTGGAGGAAGTGTGCGAGCTTTCAACCCCACCAAGTGAGTGACTGACACCCCAGCTTAAGGTAATGTATTTAGGCGTGCATATTTTAACCCATTTTTTTTACACACATTTTAGGTGAGCTTCTGGTTGTGGAAGGCCAAGCGGCAGAGCCATTCAGCACAGACAGTGCCCAAAGACTTATTGGCCAGATAATGTTGTGGAATGGCCAAATTGATCAAATGCGTGACCAAATTCACAGCATGAAAATTCGCCTGGACTCCATGCAACAGGAAATGAAGAACATGATTGATGTTTTGGGCAGAATATAATAACGTTTTGCCTAAAAACATCAATCATGTTCTTCATTTCCTTGTCAAGTTTGTTTCTTCTTCCAATTTTGTTGTAGTTTTTTTCCTTCAAAAATATTTTTGCTGATGTACACGGTGTGTCATCATGTGCTATTTTCCATCAGGAGATATCAATGTACTCGTTTTGTGTTTGCAACCCCTTCATCCTCAAAATTTTTTTGTGGTGAGAGGAACAAAGGGATTGCACACACAAAACATGTACATTGCTCCCCCATGATGGGAGATAGCACATGTTGACTTGACCCTTTTTTAATGCACAATTTTGAGCATCTGAAAAATTTAGGATTTACAAGGGGGACATCACCAGCACCGTTATTAACATGTTGAACTTTGTATGTTCTTTTATTTTTTTGTATGTTTTTCAAAACACTGTTGTAAATCTTAATTTTTTAAACAATGTCTATTTTTGTTTAAATATGCCTTTAATAACCTTCAAAAAAAAAATATTTAAAAAAAAAACAAAACAAAATAAAAAAACAAAAAAACCAAAAAAAAATAAAATAAAAAAAAGGTTCCAAAAAATGCATCTTTCAATGTGCACACACTAAAATGTTTTTACTACTACAATATGTGTGGCTGATTATTTCTCAATAAGATGTTTTGCTAATTTTGGTGTGGTTACAGTGACAAAGGGCTTTATTAACTAAAGGTAAATGCACTTGCCACTACTACAAGTGCACTAGGAGACAGACAAAACTAAATGCAAACAAGCAGAAAAACAAGATATTTTATCCAATATTTATTTTCTTTATTTTTTGTAAAAATTATAGCTCTTGTTGAATAGCAATGGCCCCCCGACCATTAAAATAATTCACATATCGGTCATGCGCTTGACGTGCGGTTTGGGGGGCCAAGCCAATACGGCCAATTTCCAGGCCTGTCAGTGTTTGATCAAGTACAAGTCCGGCCTCAGGCCCAACAGAGGTAATATATGTAGCCGAATGTCTTCTTAAAAAATTATGGAGTATGCAGCAAGCCAGTATGATGTGATTAATTTTATAGTCCACCAGATTTATGGCTGAGAGGAACAAACGGAACCGGCTGGCCAGATCCCAAAGGCATTCTCCACAACTCTTCTTGCTCTGGCCAGCCGGTAATTAAATACCCTCCTCTTAGGGGTGAGTGTCCTTTGGGGGAATGGCCTCATCAAGTGCTCGCCGAGAGCAAACAGCGATAAAACCTGAGGGGAGTCCATCCACATTCTGGTCATCAGGTGGCAATCCCAGGCCACCAGTCTGGAGACGCTGGCACAGCTCGGTCTGTGCAAACACTCCTCCGTCAGACATCCGGCTGTTCTTCCCCATGTCCACAAACAGAAAGTCCAAATGTGCCGAGACCACTGCCATCAAAACTACACTATGGAACCCCTTGTAGTTATAGAAATAAGACCCCGAATGGGGTGGTAGCACAATGCGGACATGCTTCCCGTCAATCGCCCCGACACAGTTGGGAAAGTCCCAATGGTCAGCGAACTGGGAGGCCACAGTCTGCCATTCCTGTGTACTGGAAGGAAACTGTGGAGTGAAAAAAAAAAATTAAGATAAGTACTTTTAAACATAACTTGGATATCAGATTACACAAAAACATTATTGAACAACAGCAGTCGAACATTATTATATGTGTGTTTGTAATTTTTATTCTAAAAAACAAAAGGCCCACTTATAAGATGGCCCATTGATCAATTTGAATGTGGGGGGAGGGGTACTAATTAGGTTAATAAACACACCTGACAGTTTCAAACATTTGAGGGTGTGGGGGAGGGGTTCTAATTAGGTTAATAAACACACCTGACAGTTTCAAACATTTGAGGGTGTGGGGGAGGGGTTCTAATTAGGTTAATAAACACACCTGACAGTTTCAAACATTTGAGGGCGTGGGGGAGGGGTTCTAATTAGGTTAATAAACACACCTGACAGTTTCAAACATTTGAGGGGGTGGGGGAGGGGTACTAAATAGGGTCAAAAACACACCTGACAGTTTCAAACATTTGAGGGGATGGGGGAGGGGTTCTAATTAGGTTAATAAACACACCTGACAGTTTCAAACATTTGAGGGGGTGGGGAAGGAGTACTAATTAGGGTCAAAAACACACCTGACAGTTTCAAACATTTGAGGGGGTGGGGGAGGGGTACTAATTAGGGTCAAAAACACACCTGACAGTTTCAAACTTTTGAGGGCGTGGGGGAGGGGTTCTAATTAGGTTAATAAACACACCTGACAGTTTCAAACATTTGAGGGGGTGGGGGAGGGGTACTAATTAGGGTCAAAAACACACCTGACAGTTTCAAACATTTGAGGGGGTGGGGAGGGGTTCTAATTAGGTTAATAAACACACCTGACAGTTTAAAACATTTGAGGGGGTGAGGGAGGGGTACTAGTTAGGGTCAAAAACACACCTGACAGTTTCAAACATTTGAGGGGGTGGGGGAGGGGTACTAATTAGGGTCAAAAACACACCTGACAGTTTCAAACATTTGAGGGGGTGGGGGAGGGTCAAACAGTACAATGGAGCTGACAATATACATTGTTCAAGGGACTATAGGCTAGAGATATAAATGGACCCAGGATTGCATGGTGGGGAGGTTATTGAAGGTAAATATGCATGTAGGGCAAAACATGATTAATGTCAAAAAACAGGCATGCATGAAGATAAAGGGGACATTCACAGCATATTCCAAGCATGGTAATTAGGTAACGAGGACATTTAGACTATACATTAGCAAACATTTAATACATATCATGTAATGTTAAAGGATAAAACTTACCTTCATATAGTCCTTCTGCAGGATCTGAATGATGGCAGAACAAGTCTCTGGGATTATTATCCCCAGAGCCTGGGGGGAGATGCCTGTCGAGAACTTCAAGTCCTGAAGACTTCTCCCAGTCGCCAAGTAACATAAAGTGGCAACTAGCCTCTGCTCCGCACTGATGACTTGCCTCATGCAAGTAGGGGGTCAGCATAACCAGCAGATGATCAAAAACGGGGTCCTCAGGATTATTCTCACGGATCTCACGGAGCAAAGACATATGCGAGAATTGGTCACACTGGTGCAACCAATTCTTCATCCATGAACTCCTCCTCGCCCTGTTCATAGACTGGACTCGGGTCAAAGTATTAACCCCAACACCAAGTCCCCACGCAGCACGAACTCGAGAATGAGTACGTCCACGCGACATGGCTTCAAAACGGTCGGCTGGTCAAACAAACTTATAACAAACGCACTGAAGAACACACTGCACAGTGTTCACCTAAAGCTACCTGTAGAAGGTTGGTGGTGTTTTCCTGATCCTATCACTACCGCAGGCAGCTAAATAAGCTACAAGTTAGTGTAGTGCGAGCTCTGCACAGTGTTCAGCTAAAGCTACCTGTAGAAGGTTGGTGGTGTTTTCCTGATCCTATCACTACCGCAGGCAGCTAAACAAGCTACAAGTTAGTGTAGTGCGAGCTCTGCACAGTGTTCAGCTAAAGCTACCTGTAGAAGGTTGGTGGTGTTTTCCTGATCCTATCACTACCGCAGGCAGCTAAACAAGCTACAAGTTAGTGTAGTGCGAGCTCTGCACAGTGTTCACCTAAAGCTACCTGTAGAAGGTTGGTGGAGTTTTCCTGATCCTATCACTACCGCAGGCAGCTAAATAAGCTACAGGTTAGTGTAGTGCGAGCTCTGCACAGTGTTCACCTAAAGCTACCTGTAGAAGGTTGGTGGTGTTTTCCTGATCCTATCACTACTGCAGGCAGCTAAATAAGCTACAAGTTAGTGTAGTGCGAGCTCTGCACAGTGTTCACCTAAAGCTACCTGTAGAAGGTTGGTGGTGTTTTCCTGATCCTATCACTACCGCAGGCAGCTAAATAAGCTACAAGTTAGTGTAGTGTGAGCTCTGCACAGTGTTCACTTAAAGCTACCTGTGGAAGGTTGGTGGTGTTTTCCTGATCCTATCACTAACGCAGGCAGCTAAATAAGCTACAAGTTATTTTTTGGTGAGCTCTGCACAGTGTTCACCTAAAGCTACCTGTAGAAGGTTGGTGGTGTTTTCCTGATCCTATTACTACAGCAGGCAGCTAAATAAGCTACAAGTTAGTGTAGTGTGAGCTCTGCACAGTGTTCACCTAAAGCTACCTGTAGAAGGTTGGTGGTGTTTTCCTGATTCTATCACAGACAGCTAAATAAGCTACAAGTTAGTTTTGGCGAGCTCTGCACAGTGTTCACCTAAAGCTACCTGTAGAAGGTTGGTGGTGTTCTCATACTACAGGCAGGCAGTTGAAGGCTGGAAGGCCAACAAGGAGAGGCAGACAGTCACAAGCAAATAAAAGAGGGCAAGCAGGCTCTGTGTCTAGAGGCAACAGTGCTGGTCATGGAGACGGTGCATCCTCATCAGCACGTGGCCGTGGGACACGCTTGGCCTTTTTTTCGGCAGCTGGCCGTGTTGAGCCGCACATGCGGAAGACTTGGTCGAGTGGATGACCAAGCCGTCCTCATCCTCCTCATCCTCTCTCACCCATGCTCAGGGTACTTTATCTGGCAAAGCAGCGGCCCCTTCCCTCGGCTCAATGTCATCAGTCACTCCTTCCCTAGCCCCGCCATGTCCTCTTGAGGAGTCCCTCGAACTGTTTGACCACAGTGTTGGGTACATGCTCCAGGAGGATGCCCAGCGTTTGGAAGGCTTTGATGATGATACTGAGCTAGATGAAGGCAGTAACGTGAGCACGGACAGAGGGGGTGCCCAAGAAGGACAGCAATCTGGCAGTCATGCTCCCCCTGCTGCAGCATACTTCCAGGTTTGCTCCAGTGATGAGGAGGGAGGGGATGATGAGGTCACTGACTCAACGTGGGTGCCTGATAGGAGAGGAGGAGGAGGAGGAGGAGGCACATCACCAACAAGGCAGGATGCCCTCCAGGGGCCAGCCTAAGGGCAGCACACTGACTGCATCACAACCCCAAAGCTCCGCATGTGCAGGGCGCTGCAATCTCTGCACGTTATTCCAAAAGTTCTTTGGTGTGGGCCTTTTTTGAGACTTTTTTCAGATCGCACCGCTGCTATTTGCAACATATGTTTTAAGCGTATCTCGTGTGGCCAAAACATCTCCCACTTGGGCACCACATGCTTGACCAGACATATGTTGACCTGCCATGCAGTTCGTTGGCAAGCGTATCTAAAAGACCCACACTAAAGAACAAAGAGGACCTCTCCTTGCTCCTCATCAGCTGAGATCTCCTACCCCACTATACCTTCAGTCCTCTCTGAGACCTGCACTGAGAGGAATGAAGGTGTAGAATTAGGTGTGTCACAGCCAAGTACTTGGCAATCTGCTTTCGGTACACCAATGTCAGATTGTACCAGGCATATTTCCCTGCCCCTAGCTGCTGCACCGCCGAAAGACGTTGGCTCCTAGCCATCCACATGCCCATCGGTTGAATGCTAGCTTGGCAAAATTGCTAGCACTTCAACTGCTGCCTTTTCAGTCGGTAGACTCTGCCCCCTTCCGTGAGTTTGTGGAATGTGCGGTTCCTCCGTGGCAGGTACCCAAACGCCACTTTTTCTCACGGAAGGTGATTCCAGCTCTCTACCGGGCATGTGGAAGGCAATGTTCATGCCTCGCTGGACAGGGCGGTCAGCAGTAAGGTGCATATTACCACTGACTCATGGTCCAGCAGGCATGGACAGGGACGTTACCTAATTTTCACCGCGCATTGGGTGACTCTGCTGGCAGGTGGGAAGGATGCAGGACAAGGTACAGTAGTGTTGGAGGTTGTTCCACCACCACGCCTCCAAAATGCCACTACTAATGATTGTGACACACCTCTCTCCTCCACCCCCTCCTCTTCTTCTTCCTTCATGGCCTGTTCCTGTGCTTTGTCCTCAGAACCAGCGGTGCTCCGTAGGCGTTCAAGGGGCTACGCAAGAACGCAGGCCAAAAGATGCCATGCCGTGCTTGAGCTGGTGTGCTTGGGGGACAGGAGCCACACTGGGGCAGAGGTTCTGTCAGCTATGCAGGGGCAGATTCAGAGGTGGTTGACGCCACACCAACTTAAGGCAGGAATGGTGGTTTGCGACAATTGCACCAACCTCCTCTCTGCCCTCCGACAGGGACAAATGACCCATGTGCCCTGTTTGGCTCACGTCCTTAACTTGGTGGTGCAGCGGTTCTTGGGCAGGTACCTGGGATGTCCTGAGGCAGGCCAGGAAAGTCTGTGTGCATTTCCGCCGGTCATATAATGCCATTGCTCAGCTGGCGGACCTCCAAAAGGAGTTTAACCTGCCCAAGAACCGCCTAATCTGTGACATGCCCAACAGATGGAACTCTACGTTGGCCATGCTGCAGCGGCTGCACACGCAGCAGAGAGCCATCAATGAGTACCTGTGCGACTATGGCAACAGGACAGGGTCAGAGGAGCTTGTTTTTTTTCCCCACGCCAGTGGGCCATGATCAGGGATGCATGCACTGTCCTGTCACCATTTGAGGAGGCCACGAGGATGGTGAGCAGTGACAGTGCATGCATCAGTGACACTGTCCCCCTTGTCCACCTGTTGGAGCACACGCTGCGTGGAATAATCGACAGGGCACATGAGGCAGAACAGAGGCAGGAAGGAGAGGAGTTCCTTAGCTCTCAAGGCCCCCTTTATCCAGACAGTGTTCCTGCGTGCTCGCCTATCACACAGGAAGAGGACGAGGAGGAGGTGGATTGTGTCAGTATGGAGGTGGAACCTGGCACTCAGCAACAGCAGCAGTCTTTAAGGGATCAGTCCCAAGAAACACATGGACTTGTACGTGGCTGGGAGGAGGTGGCTTAGTGTCATCCCTAGTGACCCAGAGGACTCCGGACCGAATGCCTCAGCAAACCTACGCTGCATGGCCTCCCTGATCCAGCAAAGCGCGCGTAAGGATCCTTGTATTCGTGGTATCAAGGAGAAGGACCAATACTGGCTGGCAACCCTCCTTGATCCACATTACAAGGGTAAGGTTGCGGACCTTATCTTGCCGTCGCAGAGGGAGCAGAGGATGAAACATCTTCGGGAGGCCTTGCAGAAAGGTCTGTGCAAGGCGTTCCCAGAGACTGGGAGGTTACAAACTCCTCTTTCTGGACAACGTGTTGCAGAGGCTTCAGTCAGTCAAAGAAGGAGCGGTGAAGAAGGTGGCCGTCTGACCGATGCGTTCAGACAATATTTTAGTCCGCAGCCCCAAGGTATGATTGGTTCCAGCAACCATCGCCAGCGTCTGTTTTACATGGTGCAGGAATACCTAGGGGCAAGATCTGACTTGGACACCTTTCCCACCGAAAATTCTCTGGGTTACTGGGTCTTGAGGATGGATCACTGACCAGAGCTTGCACAGTATGCAATTGAGCTACTGGCCTGTCCTGCATCCAGCGTTCTTTCAGAACGCACATTCAGTGCTGCTGGAGGCTTTGTAACCGATCACAGGGTGCGTCTGTCCACCAACTCGGTTGATCGACTGACCTTCATAAAAATGAATCAGTCTTGGATCACCACCAGCTACCAAGCACCTGATGCTGATGTAACCAAATAATTTTTTTTTAAATCTCAGATCTCTTCAAAGCCTATGCTGATGCTGAGTGACTATCCTGAGTAATTATCCTCTTCCTCCTCAATGATCACGCTGATAGCTTGTAAGAACATTTTTGGTTCTGGGTGCCGCCACCAGTGCCTAAGGCCCAATTTTTCAGCCCCTGTTTAACAGGGGCATGTAATTACAATTTTTGATGCAATACTTTGCAGCAGGGCTTGTTCCTGCATTCCAAGTAGAGTTTCTGTGAGAAGTTGCAGTGTTGTGGCACCAGCACCAGTGCCTAAGGCCTAATTTTTCAGCCCTTGTTTAACAGGGGCATGTAATTACAATTTTTGATGCAATACTTTGCAGCAGGGCTAGTTCCTGTGTTCCAACTAGAGTATCTGTAAGGGGTTGTAGTGTTGTGGCACCAGCACCAGTACCTAAGGCCCAATTTTTCAGCCCCTGTTTAACAGGGGCGTGTAATTACAATTTTTGATGCAATACTTTGCAGCAGGGCTCATTCCTGCTTTCCAACTAGAGTTTCTGTGAGAAGTTGCAGTGTTGTGGCACCAGTGCCTAAGGCCCAACTTTTCAGCCCCTGTTTAACAGGGGCATGTAATTACAATTTTTGATGCAATACTTTGCAGCAGGGCTTGTTCCTGCGTTCCAACTAGAGTATCTGTGAGGGGTTGCAGTGTTGTGGCACCAGCACCAGTGCCTAAGGCCCAATTTTTCAGCCCCTGTTCAACAGGGGCATGTAATTACAATTCTTGATCTAATATTTCACAGCAGGGCCTGTTTCTGCACCCACCAAGAGCGAGTGAGGACTTACAGTGTTGTGGCACTAGCACCACCACCACCACCAAAGGCCCAATTTTTCAGCCCCTGTTCAACAGGGGCATGTAATTACAATTCTTGATCTAATATTTCACAGCAGGGCTCGTTTCTGCGCCCACCAAGAGCGAGTGAGGACTTACAGTGTTGTGACACCTGCACCACCACCACCACTAAAGGCCCAATTTTTCTGCCCCTGTTCAACAGGGACATGTAATTACAATTCTTGATCTAATATTTCACAGCAGGGCCCTGTGAGGGCTTACAGTGTTGTGGCCACAACAACACCTAAGGCCCAAATTTCTGCTTAGTATATAGGGCAGGCCCCTACTTTTAAACATCCAACTTACAAATGACTCCTACTTGCAAATGGAAGGAGACAACAGGAAGTGAGATGAAATCCACCCATAGGAAGGGAAATTCTCTCCTGTAAGAGTTAATATGGGAAAAACATTTCTCCTTTCCACTGATGCTTTATCACCAATACTTGTTTAAAAAAAAACCCCAAATTTTCAAAAAACATTTGTCATTGGGACAAAAAGTGAGGTTCAATCTTCTGAAGAGGAGCACAGACAGCAAAACAAATGTCACAGGGGTGATAACCCTTTCCTAAGTTTTCCAAAAAGCTTAAAAAAGATTTTTTGGTTTGAGCTAAACACGTTAAAAATGTACCCGTTCAAAATTACAAACAGATTCTACTTAACAACAAACCTACAGTCCCTGTCTTGTTTGCACCGCCTGTATACTGCTGTTCAGAGTATATAGGGCCTGGTGGCCCCACACCTTTCCTTTTTTTAATTTGGGTGCGGGGTTCCCCTTAATATCCATACAAGACCCAAAGGGCCTGGTAATGGACTTGGGGGGTACCCATGCCGTTTGTCTCACTGATTTTCATCCATATTGCCAGGACCCGACATTACATTAAAGCTGCAAGCAGTTTTAAATGACTTTTTTTTCCTTTAAAAAAGACATTTTGTGCAGGGACTGTTCTAAGCACGGGAAACACGCGCCACTTTACAGGCATACTATAGACACCCCCCAGGTATGATATTTAAAGGAATATTTCACTTTTTTTTACTTTAAGCATCATTAAAATCGCTGCTCCCGAAAAAAACGGCCATTTTTACAACTTTTTTTTTGCATTGATACATGTCCCCTGGGGCAGGACCCGGGTCCCCAAACCCTTTTTAGGACAATACTGTGACAGACCTAGCCAGGAGAGAGACTTTTGGAGGGGACTGTATGCTAGCCTCTTGCCGATCGATCGGGGGCCTTTGCATTTGGGGGAACGGTGCTCTTTGTGAGCTGTATGCCTGGGGACTCTTGAGGTGGTATTACTGTGGATTCGGGTCCTGGTCCCCAGGACACACAGACTCTGGGGACCCTGGATTTGTCATATTGGAATAGTGGCTGATTCATAATGCTGGGACAGATACTGTTAGGAGATGCTGATGTAAATTCCAACACCTGTCTGTCTATTGTCTGCTAAAATGTGTATTGTAAATAAGTCTACTATGGGATCTAAGAGTCATTAGATCCCCATTGTTATTTGTGTTAATTAACTCTGCTATTGTGTGACGAAGAGTCTATGTTGATTGTGATAATGTTGATTGGATTTTCTGAACTACAAGACGGCCAGTCTGGCCTAACGGTCATGTCTGAGTCATCTAGGCTGTCTAAAGGGATTAGTTAATTAGCTCATGTTAATTAGGTTAATTAGGTTACAGCTGTATTGTTAGAGTAATATGAGCAGGAGGTCTGCACCTCCACTTTGAGTGTATAAAAGCCTGTATTTTGTCAATAAAGATAGATTCCTGTTTGAACTTACATATAGCCTGCCTGGTGTTTGTTCTGAGCTATCACAATTGGACTAGAACGGCACAGAGCTGTAGTTCTAATCTCTGAGCATTGGATGACCAAACCATCAGACGTTGCAATCTGATTCAATAGCTGCAGAGGAGTGTCAGGAGAGTGGAATCGAGCGAGCAAAGGGGCTCGTTACATTGGTGGCAGCAGTGGGATTTGCTCTCCAGTTACTGGGACACTCCAAACCAGCCTTCAGGAGAGTCACGCTGAAAGACTTACTTGAGAGCCGTGGAGGGAATGGTGGGATCGTGCTTCCTTGCCGTGAACACATCCAAACCATCACCTGGATCCAAGGTAGCAGGAGAGGAGAAATACCAGCCACCATGGATGAGGAATTCAGAAGGAGGTTGCGAGAGGAGATACAGCACAGAGGACCAGTATCAGAGCAGGTCCTGCTAGGATGGTTTGATTCTGTCCGCTGTGAGCTCTGGAAGGAAGCGCTAGCCCGTGAGCAGCGACACCAGGGAAAAGTTCTGAACCAGGAGTGGACAGCCAAGTTAAGCAGGCTGATCCGGGCATAAATGCGGTTGGACGAGAGCTACAGAGCCCTCCAGTGGTAAGTAGCCCAAGTGTGCCCATGGACAGCAGATGACAGCCCCACGGAAGGCTTTGACTACGATGGCCTGGGATTGTTATACTGGAGGCTGTCCAGGGACCCTGACTTTGGAAGTGATCGGGAGTGGCGTTTGGAGGAAATAATGGAGCACAGAGAGCGGAGACTGAATGTCTCAGAGGTGCACTGGGCACTGGAAGATTTGGAGTTTCTGGCCATTCAGGAATGGGAGTTGGAGATCGCCTACAAACAGCTGTTAGACTCTGCTCAGCAGCAGGGTGGTGCTTCCTTTGCCTGGGACTATCAAGAAATACCAGTTGACAACTCTGAAATCCTGGCTGAAGAGTTGACAATGTGGCAGAGTAACGGCGTACTTTGCCAACCTGCCCCCGCAGGTATGGAGGCGGAGGTCTTATGGCGGATGCGGCAAGTGCTGACTGACCTTGATGAACCTGTTTCTGCATTGGATGATCTTGGATGGAGGAATGTGCCTGTCCAGCAGAATGCCAGAGAATCGGCAGTGGAAAATCTGAAGATTGCCGTCCCCAAACCTGAAGTGCTGACAACAGGACAGAGCTCTGCTAACCTCTGCCCAGCACTGATAGCATCTTCTGGGTTCCAGGGACAGGAGATGGTGAATCTTTATCCCCAGACACCAGTTGCAGAGACAGGGGATTTGATAGACTTTTCTGCTGAGGAAGAACAACCTGGTGAGCCTCCAGCAGAAGAGGAGCTGTTATTAGGGCCAAACTTCACTATGCTCTGCCCAGCACCAACAGAAGTATCTGTGAAGTTACAAGGAACTTCCCCAGCTGAAGCGCTGGCAACCGGACAGAGGGTCCAAGATCTCTGTCCTACACCTGCGTCGGTTCCGGAGGCTCAGGGTGAGAAGGAGGTGGTCACTTCCCAGCAGCAGTTGGCCTTGTTGCCAGCCCTTCTACTGGAAACCCCACACCATCTGCTCCGGCTAACTGTTGGGGAGGGACGATGAACACCTCCTCTCCCTTCTCCCCCTGTATCCTGATACAGGGGGAGAAGGGAGAGGAGGTGTTCATCGTCCCTCCCCAACAGTTAGCCGGAGCAGATGGTGTGGGGTTTCCAGTAGAAGGGCTGGCAACAAGGCCAACTTTGCCCTCAACTAACAGAGCATGGATGTCCTGTGAAGGTGGATGGGACTTCAGTCATCCCTGTATACCCCAGGGATGCTGGGCAGTCGGCCCAGATCCCCAACAGCATGACGGAGTGAGCCCAGACACCCTGTCTTCTCTACAGCGGCAGAAAGTACTCCAGGGAGAAGGGCCAGTCCAGGCCTCTCCCCAGCGGCAGATATGTTCTCTGAGAGAGGCAGAGGTTGGCTGGGTGAGTAATGCTTTGTTTGGAACAATTTGTTTGGGGTACTGTGTAGGTACAGGCATTAGAGGACTGGAACTACTGACTAACTTTGGAGTCAACCCGTCTGGGGTCTCCTCCTGTGTTAGTCTCCTGCCAAAAGGGGAGAAATGTGACAGACCTAGCCAAGAGAGAGACTTTTGGAGGGGACTGTATGCTAGCCTCTTGCCGATCGATCGGGGGCCCTTGCATTTGGGGGAACGGTGCTCTTTGTGAGCTGTATGCCTGGGGACTCTTGAGGTGGTATTACTGTGGATTTGGGTCCTGGTCCCCAGGACACACAGACTCTGGGGACCCTGGATTTGCCATATTGGAATAGTGGCTGATTCATAATGCTGGGACAGATACTGTTAGGAGATGCTGATGTAAATTCCAACACCTGTCTGTCTATTGTCTGCTAAAATGTGTATTGTAAATAAGTCTACTATGGGATCTAAGAGTCATTAGATCCCCATTGTTATTTGTGTTAATTAACTCTGCTATTGTGTGACGAAGAGTCTATGTTGATTGTGATAATGTTGATTGGATTTTCTGAACTACAAGACGGCCAGTCTGGCCTAACGGTCATGTCTGAGTCATCTAGGCTGTCTAAAGGGATTAGTTAATTAGCTCATGTTAATTAGGTTAATTAGGTTACAGCTGTGTTGTTAGAGTAATATGAGCAGGAGGTCTGCACCTCCACTTTGAGTGTATAAAAGCCTGTATTTTGTCAATAAAGATAGATTCCTGTTTGAACTTACATACAGCCTGCCTGGTGTTTGTTCTGAGCTATCACAATTGGACTAGAACAGCACAGAGCTGTAGTTCTAATCCCGGAGCATTGGATGACCGAACCATCAGACGTTGCAATCTGATTCAATAGCTGCAGAGGAGTGTAAGGAGAGTGGAACCGAGCGAGCAAAGGGGCTCGTTACAAATACCATGAAAATTAGCCTTTAAAATAAGCACTTTTGATTTTGAACTTTCGAGTCCCATAGACGTCAATGGGGTTCTAACGTTTGTGCGAATTTTCGGTCCGTTCGCAGGTTCTGGTGCGAACCGAATTGGGGGGTGTTCGGCTCATCCCTAATCTGCAGCCACCTCCTCCCAGCCACGTACAAGTCCATGGGTTTCTTGGGACTGTAAATGATCCCTTAAAGACTGCAGCTGATGCTGAGTGCCAGGCTCCACCTCCATGCTGACACAATCCTTCTCCTCCTCCTTCTCCTCCTCTTCCTGTGTGATCGGCAGGCATACAGGAACACTGTCTGGATAAAGGGGGCCTTGAGAGCTAAGGAAGTCCTCCTCTTCCTGCCTCTGTTCTGCCTCAAGTGCCCTGTCCATTATTCCATGCAGCGTGTGCTCCAACAGGTGGACAAGGGGGACAGTGTCACTGATGCATGCACTGTCACTGCTCACCATCCTCGTGGCCTCCTCAAATGGTGACAGGACAGTGCATGCATCCCTGATCATGGCCCACTGGCGTGGGGAAAAAAAACAAGCTCCCCTGACCCTGTCCTGTTGCCATAGTCGCACAGGTACTCATTGATGGCTCTCTGCTGCGTGTGCAGCCGCTGCAGCATGGCCAACGTAGAGTTCCACCTGTTGGGTATGTCACAGATTAGGCGGTTCTTGGGCAGGTTAAACTCCCTTTGGAGGTCCGCCAGCCGAGCAATGGCATTATATGACCGGCGGAAATGCACACAGACTTTCCTGGCCTGCCTCAGGACATCCTGTAAGCCCAGGTACCTGCCCAAGAACCGCTGCACCACCAAGTTAAGGACATGAGCCAAACAGGGCACATGGGTCATTTGTCCCTGTCGGAGGGCAAAGAGGAGGTTGGTGCAATTGTCGCAAACCACCATTCCTGCCTTAAGTTGGTGTGGCGTCAACCACCTCTGAGCCTGCCCCTGCAGAGCTGACAGAATCTCTGCCCCAGTGTGGCTCCTGTCCCCCAAGCACACCAGCTCAAGCACCGCATGGCATCTTTTGGCTTGCGTACTTGCGTAGCCCCTTGAACGCCTACAGAGCACCGCTGGTTCTGAGGACAAAGCACAGGAAGAGGCCATGGATGAAGAAGAAGAGGAGGGGGTGGAGGAGAGAGGTGTGTCAGAATCACCAGTAGTAGCATTTTGGAGGCGTGGTGGCGGAATAACCTCCAACACTACTGCACCTTGTCCTGCATCCTTCCCAGCTGCCAGCAGAGTCACCCAATGCACGGAGAAAGATAGGTAACATCCCTGTTCATACCTGCTGGACCATGAGTCAGTGGTAATGTGCACCTTACCGCTGACCGCCCTGTCCAGCGAGGCCAAGACATTGCCTTCCACATGCCGGTAGAGAGCCGGAATCTCATTCCGTGAGAAAAAGTGGCGTTTGGGAACCTGCCACTGAGGAACCGCACATTCCACAAACTCACGGAAGGGGGCAGAGTCTACTAACTGAAAAGGCAGCAGTTGAAGTGCTAGCAATTTAACCAAGCTAGCATTCAACTGCTGGGCATCTGGATGGCTGGGAGCAAACTTCTTTCGGCGGTGCAACAGCTGGGGCAGGGAAATTTGCCTGGTACAATCCGATGTCGGTGTACCGATAGCAGATTGCCCGCAAGTACTTGGCTGTGACACACCAAATTCTACACATTCATTCGTCTCAGTGCAGGTCTCAGAGAGGACTGAAGGTATAGTGGGGTTGGAGATCCCAGCTGAGGAGAAGCAAGGAGAGGTCCCCTTTGTTCTTTGGTGTTGGTCTTTTAGGTATGCTTGACAATGAACTACATGGCAGGTCGACATATGTCTGGTCAAGCATGTGGTGCACAAGCGGGTGATGCTTTGGCCACGCGAGATATACTTGAGACATATGTTGCAAATAGCAGCGGTGGGATCTTATGCACTCGTCTCAAAAAAGGCCCACACCAAAGAACTTTTGGAATAACGCGCATAGACAGCAGCGCCCTGCACATGAGGAGCTCTGCGGTGTGATGCAGTCAGTGTGCTGCCCTTAAGCTTGCCCCTGGAGGGCATCCTGCCTCATTGGTGATGTGACTCCTCCTCTCTGTGTCATGTCTGGTGTGTATGGTGTCACCCACGTGGAGTCAGTGACCTCATCATCCTCTCCCTCCTCATCACTGGAGTAAACCTGGCAGTATGCTGCAGCTGGGGGAACATGACTGCCAGATTGCTGTCCTTCTTTGGCACCCCCTCTGTATGGGCTCACGTTACTGCTTTCCTCTAGCTGAGTACCATCATCGGAGTCTTCAAAATGCTGGGCATCATCCTGGAAAATCTTGGGAATTGAAGTTGGATGTGCTGAGGCCATATGTCGGCCAATTGGCACATCGGGATCACGATTAGAAATGGTTAGAATATGTTGATATATTCCTTTCCAAAAAGCATTGATAGTCTTCCCGACGTAGTAACACCCACATTCACATGTGAGTAAGTATACCACGCCGGGAGTTTTGCAGTTAATAAAGTGCATAGGGCGAAATAACTGTCCATTTGGTAAATGAATGTCCCTACGTCTGTCCATGTATTGACAGTATGAGCACCCACCGCAGGCGAAAGTGCCTAGGGTTTTGCATGTATCCCCTCTGTGTTATATATATTCGCTCATGACCACCCCGATCGCCAACAGAGGGCGCTCTCCTATAAGTCACAGCAGGTGTATCTGTAACAAATGGAGATAGTAGAGGGTCCATCGTAAGCAAATGCCAGTACCTATTAAGAATTTGTTTTAGTTGTTTATGCTGTGTTGTGTATGTGGTGATGATTCATCAGCAGGGGATTGTTTGTGTGTATCTAATAAAGCCTGACGTGATGAATTTAGTGTCCTTCTGTATGCTTTTTTTAAGGCAGGAGTGAGAGTAACCCCTTTCAAGTAGTCTTAACCTTAATTTGTCAGCTTCGTCTTTAAAAGTAGAATCATCAGAGCAATTTCTGCGTACTCTAAGGTATTGTGTATAAGGTATGGATGCCAGCAGGGGTTTGAGGTGGAAACTGGTCATGTGTAGAAGCGAATTTCCTGCTGTAGGCTTGCGGTATAGCTGGCTTGAAAGAATGCCATCAAGTTTTTTATTCACAAGCACATCCAGAAAGGTAATCTCTGTTGTACTATGCGACATGGTGAAACTGAGGTTGAATTCATTAAGATTGATTGCGGCTAGAAACTCATGTAGAAGTTCAGCTGTGCCGTCCCATATAAGAAACACATCATCTATATATCAACGCCATGTAAGAACATTGCACATATAGTTGGACAAAGAGTGGTTAGTAAGCAGTGAATGTTCCCTCTCCCCCAGGTACAGGTTGGCGTACGACGGGGCACAACAGGTCCCCATCGCAACGCCCTGTACCTGGAGGTAGTGGGAACCATCAAAGCAAAATACATTATGAGATAGTATGAATTCAAGAGAGTTCAGAATGAACTCAGTGTACTCAGGCTTACATTCACTGAATTCTGATAGTGCATGACGCACCATTGCAAGACCTTTGGTGTGAGGTATAGTGCAATAAAGGGACTCGACATCAATGGTGACTAGTAAGGTGCCATCAGAAATATGTAGGTCCCGAAGAGTTTGTAAAAAGTGTATGGTGTCACGCGCGTAAGATGATTGGCATTCAACGAGGGGTTTCAGGTGATTGTCTACCACCCGGCTGAGGTTTTCAGTAAGATTACCGCAACCAGAGATTGTAATGTATGTAATTTTGGCAATGCATAAAATGTGTGTTATAACTAAACAGGTGTGGGAATTCTAATAAATTCCCACACCTGTTTAGTTATAACATTATGGTGGAATGCTGTGTCCACAAAACTGTAAAACTCCCGTGTGAATTTATCATGTGAAGACCGTTCAATGGGTCAGTACCACTCTTTGTTATGAAGTAGGTTCAAACACATCTCGATGTATTGAGTGTTATCCATGACCACGACATTGCCACCCTTGTCAGATGGTTTGATCACAATGTCGTGGTCACAGGATAAAACATTGAGTGCAGCTCGTTCATCAGGATCAAGATTGCTGTTTGATCTATGGAAGAGTTTCATCTTCTCAATGTCAGCTGTCACAAGTTTCAATAAGGCAGAAGCATTAGGATTGGAGCTTGGTGGTGGGTAAAGGGTAGATTTCTTTTTCATCTTAGGTAATGGGTCAGTAGTAGACAATGGCATCTGCGTAGGGGGGCCCCATCTGTCATTGAGAGGATTGACACAAGGTCAACCGAGTCAATGAGATCTTCGGAATCGGCCAAGTTAATGGAATCCTCAGAGTCATTCGACTCAGTAGGGTCATTCTCATCCATTAGGGCAATCAGGTTAGCCAATGCTAGATTGTCCTGATCTGACCACTCAAGATCAGGACTGGGTTTCTTGGCGTACATACCATCCATTAGAGCAATCAGGTTAGCTAATGCTAGATTGTCCTAATCTGACTGCTCAAGATCAGGACTGGGTTTCTTGGACTCCCTATTTGTATGTTTTTTATCCCTCACATGGGTCTGATTATGTAAGTACTATGCACTTGGTTACTCCATATAGTGGCATGAATAAGCCATTTTTTGAGGTTTTTGCTATGTCACTGTTGTAATATTATTACATATTTATGTATCTATGTTTCAGAAACAAGAAATATTTCTACCCATCTGTGTAAACTCCCCTGAAGAAGGAATATATACATCTGATCACTTTTTTTCCAAAACATGTCGGGATGTACACACTAGCCACCAACCTCAACCATACCCACCCACATTGGGCTGGTTTCTTGGGTTTGCTGGCTTTGGGTGATATTCATTATTCATGCTTTGTATGTATTATATCAACTCATTTCTACATTGTTCACCTAGTCTATTGTATTTCTGTCTTTTAGATATTTTTCATTTTTGTAAACTAATAAAGTTGGCATATGTTTGCCTTTTACTCATAACTACTGTTCATACTTTTTTCCTGCCCTACAAAGTCCAAAGGGGCATCCTCTTCATGCACTTTGCTGCATACATTTATTGAATATTTCATAGGATGATGGCAGATCTGCACACCATCCAATTCTCATATATTTCCATTTTCTGCTTTGCCAGACAAAGTACCCTGAGCCTGGGTGAGAGAGGATGAGGAGGATGAGGACGGCTTGGCCATCCACTCTACCAAGTCTTCCGCATGTTGTGGCTCAATGCGGCCAGCTGATAAAAAAGGTCAATCGTGTCCCACGGCCATGCTGATGGGGATGCACCGTGTCCATGACCAGCACTGTTGCCTCTAGACACAGAGCCTGCTTGCCGTCTTTTATTGGCTTGTGACTGTCTGCCTCTCCTTGTTGGTCTTCCAGACATACTAATCACACACATAGGTTGGACTTGATAGACTTGTGTCTTTTTTCAACCTCACCTACTATGTAACTATGTAACTAATGGCCTGCAGTGAGATGTAGCTGCACAAAACTGGGATGTATATATATATATATATATATATATATATATATATATATATATATATATATATATATATATATATATATACTGATTATACTGCAGCTAGCAGAATGCCTGCCTGTCGTATTAATAGGATCAGAAGAAGCACACCAGCACTTGTCTTCAGGTAGCTATAGGTGCATCTGTGCAGGGTACACAGTACACTAACTGTAAATACTTCAAGCTGCCTTCCTGTGGTATTAATAGGATCAGAAGAAGAAAAACAGCACTTGTCTTCAGGTAGCTATAGGGGCAACTGTGCAGAGTACACAGTACACTAACTGTAAATACTTCAACCTGCCTGCCTGTGGTATTAATAGGATCAGAAGAAGAACACCAGCACTTGTCTTCAGTTAGCTATAGGTGCAACTGTGCAGGGTACTGCCAGAGAGGTTACCTGGTTGGGTGTCGTTGCACGCCGGGGCGCGTTGGTGCGTGCGTTCCTGTGGGTGCTCGGGCGCCTGCCTCTATGGGCACTGGTGTTGGTGTTCCGGCTGGCCATGGTGTATGCGGTGGTGCCCTATGGGCGATGTTATGCGTGTGCCTGGTGGTGCTGGTGTGCTTGCTGCTGTCCGGGGGAGCGCTCGGGCGCGTGTGGGTGCGCGGGTGCCTGTGCGTAATGGCGCGCACACGTGCACGGCGTTTGGCGCCAATCAGCCTATTTAGGCTTCCCTCTCCCTCTGCTCAGTGTTGCCTGATCAACAGCTCCCGTGCCTAAGTTCCCGTTACTTGCTCCTTGTTCCTGTGCTCCTGTGTTCTGATCTGTTGACGACCTGGCTTGCCCTTTGGACTCTCCTGACTTCCGCCTGCATCTGACCCCGGCTTGTTTGACCCCACATCTGCCTGCTCCTCCTGCACCTCCGCTGCTCGCCTGTTGCCGAACCCTGCCTGTGTGTGACCAGTCTATAGCTCCTGCTCAGCATCCGTTGCCTGTGCCTTTGATTACCATCTGCTGTTTGGAGACTTCCGGAATCTGGACTCCTGCACAGGCTCTCATACCACTCCATACTCGTGTGCTTCCTGTTTGCTCTACCAGGGACCACGAGTTGGATACGTAAGAGAGCCTACCCTCTGCACAAGCGGACTCACCGGTCTGGTAAGTGAGAGACCTGACAGTATCAGACAGCCATGACCGAATCCGGGCAGGGGGCCTCCCCCATGGATGAACTTTGTAGGCACCTAGCGGGCCTTACCCAAGCAGTTAAAAGCCTACACCAGATTAGAGGGCCAGGTCCAAGCCCTCAGGTCCCTCAGGGAGCACCATCTGCCGGACTATCTCTAGCACCCTCCGTAGTAATGCTTCCTCCGGAGCCCAGGGTACCCACACCCGAAAGGTTTACTGGAGATCGTTGCAAATACCGGGCCTTCCGTAATGCCTGTGAGCTCTATTTTGCTTTACAGCCTCGCACGTTCTCTCTGGATGCCACAAAGGTGGGATTTGTCATTGCACTACTGTCTGGCGAGCCTCAGACTTGGGCTCATCATCTCCTGGAGCAGAAATCTAGGTCCTTGGATGCCCTGGATGCTTTTTTCCTAGCGATGTCACAGTTAAACGAGGACCCCCAACTAACTGCTACTGCTGAGGCAGCCTTGCACTCCCTGCAGCAAGGTCACAAAGCGGCCAAAGATTACGCAGTTGAGTTCCGATGTTGGAGCTCTGATACAGAGTGGAACGACGATGCCTTGCGTCATCAATTTCGGATGGGGTTATCTGAACCCCTTAAAGATGAGCTGGCACCTGTTGGGATACCTCAGACTCTGGATGAACTCATCAACCTGTCCATTCAGATTGACCGTCGTCTGAGAGAGAGACGTTCTGAGAGGTCCTCTAGTCATCCTCGCCCCATTTGGATGCTCCCTAAGGTTTCCAGTTCCCCCAACCAATTGCCTCCTGTCTCCTCTACTCCGGTCACGGAAGCACCCGAACCCATGCAACTTGGTCTGCTCCGGCCATCCCTTACCCCGGAAGAGAAGATGTGCAGATGTACTCACAAATAATGCCTGTACTGTGGAGAACAGAGACATTTTGTGAGGGCCTGCCCCAACAAGATACGTAAGTGTCTGATGTCTTCTTCCTTTTGTGCACCTGTTTTGCCCAAATCTGGTAACCATTTGACACTCTCTGTTATGTTACAGCTTCCCGGAAAGAACATCCCGGTGTCGGTCATTATTGACTCTGGAGCATGCAGCGGTTTCATTGACCAGACCTTCGTTAATAATCATGGCATCCCTCTTTAACCTAAAGCCTAAATACTTGCAGTATTCTTAGCAGATGGCTCTACCCTCAGTTCCGGTCCTGTCACCTGTGAGACCGTCCCACTACTGGCCACCATAGGCCCGGAACACCAGGAACTCTTACGCTTGGATGTCATCTCCTCTCTTTCCAATCATCCTAGGAATGCCCTGGCTACAGGCACACAACCCCAGCATTGACTGATCTAGGGGAAAGATTTGATTTCTATCTGACTACTGCAGGCAACACTGCTTACATGGGACACCCGTGACACCCTCTCAGTGTCTTTGCTTGGATTCTGATACCAAGTTTTGCCAACCCCTTCCCGAGGCCTACTGGGATTTCCAGGATGTCTTCAGCAAGAAGGGGGCAGAGACCCTTCCAGTGCACAGGCCTTATGATTGCCCAATAGAACTCTTACTTTGAACCGAAGTTCCATTCGGGAGGATTTTTCCATTAACTGAGCAGGAGCTGGGCACTTTGAAAAATTATATTGATAAGAACTTAAAGAAAGGGTTCATTCGCCCCTCCATGTCTCCAGCGGGCGCAGGCATCTTCTTCGTGGAGAAGAAGGATCACTCCCTACGCCCCTGTATCGACTACCGGGAGTTAAACAAAATCACTATAAAGAACAGATACCCGTTACCTTTAGTACCTGAATTATTTCAAAGACTGGGAACCGCAAAAGTTTTCACCAAGTTGGATCTCCACGAGGCGTATAACTTAATTCGCATAAGAGAAGGGGATGAGTGGAAGACGGCTTTTCGTACTCAATTTGGGCACTTCAAGTACCTTGTCATGCCCTTTGGCCTGTGTAACGCGCCAGCAACCTTCCAATACTTTGTCGATGACGTCTTCCGTGACTTCCTGGACCTCTATGTCATAGTCTATCTGGATGATATCCTGATCTTATCCGCTTCTCTGGTCGACCACCGCAGGCATGTACGAAATGTTCTCACCCGACTTAGGCAACATGGCTCTATGCCAAACTCGAAAAATGCAAATTTGAGCTTCAATGTATTCAGTTCCTGGGCCTGATCATCTCCCCAGAGGGTATCAAGATGGATCCCCAAAAGGTATCTGCTAACTTGGACTGGCCTACACCTGTAGATAAGAAAGGGGTACAAGGCTTTATTGGTTTTGCCAACTTCTATAGGAAATTCATAAAAGGATTCTCCTTGATAATTGCTCCCAGTACTGAACTCACCAGACAAGGAAGCCGGTTTTGTTGGATCTTTGGTACCCCAGCAGATGTAACATATATTGAATAATGCAATCTTTACATATTTATCCCTGTTATTACTTACAACCTATTTTTGTTGCCTATATAATTGTAACCTGTAAAATGCTGCCTACCAATGCTGTTTCCCGTCAAATCGTGATAAATGTACAATATTTCTTTATAGTTTTTACATCTGTGCACGATACCTGTGCTTTTATGTACATATTAAATCATGGTCTGGAGTTTGCCCGGCACACAAAGCCACCTGAGAGATTCTGGCTCTGTGAGGATACAGTGTTGTCTACACTGTCCTCCATCTTGCGACCCCGGCGGGCATGCGCAGTCCGCCAGGGAAGCTAGACATGTCGGCGGGTGTAGTGGGCGCAGGCCACGCCTCACCGCGGATGCGTGCGCATGCGCGGTGGATGCCTGGCGGCACTCGCTCCACCCGGGGGGCCTGTCCTAGCGTGTCCGTCCCTCCTTCACCATTATGAATCAGCTGTTGGACATCACACCAACAGCTGATTGGTGAGGAGTGGTATAAATACACTGACACTGCTCACACCGAGTGTCCTTTGCTGTGTGCAGGATGCTGTCGGTCTGGGCTGATGTGTTATAAAGTAAGTGACCTTAATAATATACCTGTGCTTAAACCTCTGTATACCTATCATTTATACTCATACCTATACACCCACCATTTACATGTATATTGCTCTGGTTAAAAGACACCAACTCTCAACTACACCTGGATTTCCTTGCTTCCCCTCCCTTTCCTTTTTTCCCTTTCTTCCTTTTTCTTTTTCCTTTTTCCCCTTTTCTTCCCTCTTCTTCCCTCACCCTTTTCCCCTCTCCTTTTTCTTTCCCCCCCCTTTTCCCTCCCTTTCCCCCTCTCTCCCCCCCCCCCTTTCTTTTTCCCCCTTCCCCCTCCTCCCCTTCCCTCCCCCCCCCCTTCCTTTCCCTTTCATTTTCCCCTTTTCTTCTTTTTTCTTCTGTTCCCTCTCTCTTCATTCTTTCTTTTTCCTCCCTCTCTTTCTATTGCTGATCCCTGTTTTCGTTTCTCTCTCCCCCCCTTCCCCCCCCTCTTTTTTTTTTTCCCCCTCTCTTCCTCTCTTTACCCATAGTAATACATATAAAATCTCTAAGTAGACATTTAGAAGTATATCTTAAATCGTTAAGATATTCATTCGGATAAATTACACAACTACTTATACGAGACCCCCATATCCCCTTTTCCCCTCTATGTTATTATTTTCCAGCTATCCGAGTTACATTCAGTTTACACCAACCATCTTCACTATTTCCCTTTGAATCCTCTACATTAGTTCAACCAGGTATGATGCACTTGCACCACTTATAAATATTTCCTTTCTATTATCAAGTGGACCTATTTGGCTGGCTACTATATATCTATATACCTTCACATTTTACAGGACCCGCATTTGGCCTCAGTGGAACTCCAGATCTAAAATCCCTCTACGCCCTACGTATATGGGCCTTTCTTCCCACTACGAGGAAGTAAACTACTTATATACATCTATATTTAGCTACTTCCACCTGCTACATACGGATTACTAACACTCTGGGGATACCAAGTGACTCTGTTATACCACGATTGGGAAACACGCTGGATGGGCAGACAGTGTCAGCGCCTTTGTTTTTAAATTTCTGTGGAATGCAAAACTAGTCTACATATATGCCAATGTAAGTGTAAATGCAACAAAGTTAACTTAAATTCATCTGCTTATGGTCTGTTATACTTATTATCTCTTTGTTAAATACAACATTTCTAATCTAGAAACCTGTGCTAAAGCTTACAACCACCCCTGAAGAAGGAGGCTAAAACAACTCTGAAACGCGTCGGGTGCAAGCATATTGGTATCAATAGTTGTAGTTGTACAATTGTATGAATCGCATTCCCTCTATTATTTGTTATAACGTTATTGATGTTTTTATGATATTTTTGTTATGAATAAATTATTATTTATATACTTTACACTCTTCTATACGTCCTTCCATATGTGCCTCTAAAGTCCACTAGGGGAACTGCTCTTGTTCAAATTACTCTGAACATACACCTGTGACCAGAAACCTAATTAACATGGGCTAATTAACTAATCCCTTTAGTTAGATGACTCAGTCATGACCTTTAGGCCAGACTGGCCGTCTTGTAGCACAGAAAACCCAATCAACATTATCACAAATCAACAACGAACTCTTCTTCACACAATAGCAGAGTTAATTAACACAAACAACAATGGGGATCTAATGACTCTTAGATCCCATACTAGACTTATTTACAATACACATTCTAGCAGGCAACAGACAGACAGTTGGAGTTGATGACACCAGCATCTCCTCACAGGATGTGTCCCAACAGTATGAATCAGTCTTATCAGCAGGGGGGCTGCTGGAGGAATCCCCCATCCCTCTACAGGGACACACATCCCCAATGACCTCACCAAAGAGTCCACAACAGAATGAGACAACATACAATATATATATATATATATATATATATATATATATATATCTGTTGGCAAGAGGCTTGCGTTGAGTCCCCTCCAATAGCCTCTGTCCCGGGTGAGTCTATCACATTTCTCCCCCATCAAAGGTTGACTAACAAGGTCCCAGACCTCCACCTGGTCTGGACATGCGTTAGTCAGGCAGAGTGAACTCACATAGTCTTCCCGCATGATCTCCTTTCTTGACTGCAAGGAATAGTTGATCTCAGTAGGTGTGGGGCAGAGGTCATTTACTCTCTGTCTGGCTGTCAGTGCTTCAGCTGGGTGGTGTTTACCATTCCATGGCTTGGCCTGTTGCTGGACAGAGGGGCCCACTGTCCCAATTCCCTGAAGCTGAGAAGAAACTGTAGGTGCGAGGTAGAGGCCAGCAGCGGTCTGCCCTGTTGCCAGCGATTCAGCTGGGAGTAGCAGCTTCACTACATCAGCTTGTTGCTGGAGAGAGGGGCCAACTGCCCCAGCTCCCTGGATCTCCACATTTGTTGCCGGTGCTGGGCAGAGGTTGGTAGCAGTTGCCACCACTTCTGCTGGGGACTTCACACCCTCTGCTCTGGCTAACCGTTGGGGCAGGAGGCTGGATTCCTCCACTCCCAAACTGTGCAGCTGCCATTGGGGAGGTGAGCCAGCTGCTTCCTGTTCCATTCCCTCATCTGGCTGCTGGGACGACATGTCTGTGGTACTGTCTCCCAGGTGCACAAATCTTTGCTGGGGAGGAAAGGCCGCTTCCTCCAACCTGGCCAACTGTTGAGGAGGGACAACACACACCTCCTCTCCCTTCTCCCCCTGTATCTGCTGCTGGGAAGTGATTGCCACCTTCTCACCCTGAGCCTTCAAAACTGCCACAGGTGTGGAGTAGAGGTCTTGGATCCTCTGTCCGGTTGCCAGCACTTCTGCTGGGGGTTTGCTAGGTGGTTCCTCCTCTACATAAACATCTATTAAATCCCCAGTCTCTGTGGGGCAGAGGTCTTGGACCCTCTGTTCAGTTACCAGATCTTCAGCTGGAGAAGTTTGTTGTAACTCCACAGATACTGCTGTTGGTGCTGGGCAGAGCACAGTGACGTTTGGCCCTAATAACAGCTCTTCTTCTGCTGGAGGCTCACCAGGTTGTTCTTCCTCAGCAGAAAAGTCTATCAAATCCCCTGTCTCTGCAACTGGTGTCTGGAGATAAAGATTCACCATCTCCTGTCCCTGGAACCCAGAAGATGCTATCAGTGCTGGGCAGAGGTTAGCAGAGCTCTGTCCTGTTGTCAGTACTTCAGGTTTGGGGACGGCAATCTTCAGATTTTCTACTGCCGATTCTCTGGCATTCTGCTGGACAGGCACATTCCTCCATCCAAGATCATCCAATGCAGAAACAGGTTCAGCAAGGTCAGTCAGCACTTGCTGCATCCGCCATAAGACCTCTGCCTCCATAGCTGCGGGGGCAGGTTGGCAAAGCACACTGCCACATTGTCAACTCTTCAGCCAGGATTTCAGAGTTGTCAACTGGTATTTCCTGATAGTCCCAGGCAAAGGGAGCTCCACCCTGCTGCTGAGCAGAGTCTAGCAGCTGTCTGTAGGCCATCTCCAGCTCCCATTCCTGAACTGCCAGAAACTCCAAATCTTCCTGTGCCCAGTGCTTTTCCGAGACATTCAGTCTTCGCTCTCTGTGCTCCATTATTTCCTCCAAACGCCACTCCCGATCACTCCCAAAGTCAGGGTCCCTGGACAGCCTCCAGTACAACAATCCCAGGCCATCATAGTCAAAGCCTTCCGTGGGGCTGTCATCCGCTGTCCACGGGCACACTTGGGCTACATACCACTGGAGGGCTCTGTAGCTCTCGTCCAACCGCATTTCTGCCCGGATCAGCCTGCTTAACTCAGCTGTCCACTCCTGGTTCGGCTGTTCCCCCAATAACAGCATTCGCACTTCATACTCCAATCAGTACCTTACATGGATGGAGGGGAAAACTTTTCCCTGGTTTCGCTGCTCACGGGCTAGCACTTCCTTCCAGAGTTCGCAGCGAATAGAATCAAACCATCCTAGCAGGACCTGCTCTGATACTGGTCCTCTGTGCTGTATCTGCATCTCTCGCAACCTCCTTCTGAATTCCTCTTCCATGGTGGCTGGTATCTGTACCTCTCCTCTCCTGCTATCTGAACCTTGGATCCAGGTGATGGTTTGGATGTGTTCACGGCAAAGAAGCACAATCCCACCACTCCCTGCCGGCTCTCAAGTAAGTCTTTCAGAGTGGCTCTCCTGCAGGCTGGTCTGGAGTGTCCCAGTAAATGGAGAGCAAATCTCACGGCTGACAACCAATGTAACGAGCCCCTGCTCGCTCGGTTCCACTCTCCCGACACTCCTCTTCGGCTATAGAATCAGATTGCAGATCGCAACATCTGATGGTTAGGTCATCCGATGCTCCGGGACTAGAACTACAGCTATGTGCCATTCTAATCCAGTTGTGTAGCTCAGAACAAACACAGGCTGTATGTAAGTTCAAACAGGAATCTCTTTTATTGAAAGGAATACAGGCTCTTTTATACAGTAAAAGAGGAGGTGCATACCTCCTGCTCATATTACTCTGAACATACACCTGTGACCAAAAACCTAATTAACATGGGCTAATTAACTAATCCCTTTAGACAGCCTAGATGACACAGTCATGACCTTTAGGCCAGACTGGCCGTCTTGTAGCACAGAAAACCCAATCAACATTATCACAAATCAACACCAAACTCTTCTGCACACAATAGCAAAGTTAATTAACATAAACAATAATGGGGATCCCATACTAGACTTATTTACAATACACATTCTAGCAGGCAACAGACAGTTGGAGTTGATGACACCAGCATCTCCTCACAGGATGTGTCCCAACAGTATGAATCAGTCTTATCAGCAGGGGGGCTGCTGGAGGAATCCCTCCTCCCTCTACAGGGACACACATCCCAAATGAACACAGCAAAGAGTCCACAACAGAATGACACAACATACAATATATAAATGATTGAGTCTGATTAGTACAGATCAGACTGGATTTCTAATTCACCTTGCAGAGTATTGTTCCCTTAAAATCCAGGGCCCATAATCTGTTGGCAAGAGGCTTGCGTTCAGTCCCCACCAATAGCCTCTGTCCCAGGTGAGTTTGTCACACTGCCTGCCTGTGGTATTAATAAGATCAGAAGAAGAACACCAGCACTTGTCTTCAGGTAGCTATAGGTGCAACTGTGCAGGGGTACACAGTACACTAACTTTAAATACTTCAAGCTGCCTTCCTGTGGTATTAATAGGATCAGAAGAAGAACAGCACTTGTCTTCAGGTAGCTATAGGTGCAACTGTGCAGGGTACACAGTACACTAACTGTAAATACTTCAACCTGCCTGCCTCTGGTATTAATAGGATCAGAAGAAGAACACCAGCACTTGTCTTCAGGTAGCTATAGGTGCAACTGTGCAGGGGTTACACAGTACACTAACTGTAATAACTTCAAGCTGCCTGCCTGTGGTATTAATAGGATCAGAGAAAGAACACCAGCACTTGTCTTCAGGTAGCTTTAGGTGCAACTTTTAAGGGTACATAGCACACTACTTGTAAATATTACAAGCTGCCTGCCTGTGGGATTGATAGGATCAGAAGAAGAACATCAGCACTTGTCTTAAGGTGCAACTGTGCAGGGGTAAACAGTACACTAACTGTAAATACTTTAAGCTGCCTGCCTATGGTATTAATAGGATCAGAAGAAGTACAACAGCACTTGTCTTCAGGTAGCTATAGGTGCAACTGTGCAGGGTTCACAGTACACTAACTGTAAATACTTCAACCTGCCTGCCTGTGGTATTAATAGGATCAGAAGAAGAACACCAGCACTTGTCTTCAGGTAGCTATAGGTGAAACTGTGCAGGGTACACTGTACACTAACTGTAAATACTTCAAGCTGCTTGGCAGTGGTATTAATAGGATCAGAAGAAGTACAAAAGCACTTGCATTCAGGTAGCTATAGGTGCAACTGTGCAGGGGTACACAGTGAACTAACTGTAAATAATTCAAGCTGCCTGCCTGTGGTATTATTAGGAACAGAACAAGAACACCAGCACATGTCTTCAGGTAGCTATATGTGCAAATGTGCAGGGGTTACACAGTACACTAACTGTAATAACTTCAAGCTGCCTGTCTGTGGTATTAATAGGATCAGAAGAAGAACACCAGCACTTGTCTTAAGGTAGCTACAGGGGCAACTGTGCAGGGGTACACAGTACACTAGCTGTAAATACTTCAAGCTTCCTGCCTGTGGTATTAATAGGATCAGAAGAAGAACACCAGCACTTGTCTTCAGGTAGCTATAGGTGCAACTGTGGGCTCACAGTACACTAACTGTAATAACTTCAAGCTGCCTGCCTGTGGTATTAATAGGATCAGAAGAAGAACACCAGCACTTGTCTTCAGGTAGCTATAGGTGCAACTTTTAAGGGTACACAGCACAGTAACTGTAAATACTTCAAGCTGCCTGCCTGTGGTATTAATAGGATCAGAAGAAGAACAGCACTTGTCTTCAGGAAGCTATAGGTGACACTGTGCAGGGGTACACAGTACACTAACTGTAAATACTTCAAACTGGATGCCGGTGGCATTAATAGGATCAGAAGAAGAAAACCAGCACTTTTCTTCAGGTAGCTATAGCTGCAACTGTGAAGGGTATACTGTACATTAACTGAAAATTCTTAAAGCTGCCTGCCTGTGGTATTAATAGGATCAGAAGAAGTACAATACCACTTGTCTTCAGGTAGCTATAGGTGCAACTGTGCAGGGTATACAGTACACTAACTGTAAATATGTCAACGTGCCTGCCTGTGGTATTAATGGGATCAGAAGAAGCACACCAGCACCAGTCTTCAGGTAGCTATAGGTGCAACTGTTCAGGGGTACACAGTAAACTAACTGTAAATACTTCAAGCTGCCTGCCTGTGGTATTAATAGGATCAGAAGAAGAACACCAGCACTTGTCTTCAGGTAGCTATAGGTGCAACTTTTAAGGGTACACAGCACACTAACTGTGAATACTTCAAGCTGCCTGCCTGTGGTATTAATAGAATCAGAAGAAGAACACCAGCACTTGTCTTCAGGTAGCTACAGGTGCAACTGTGCAGGGGTAAACAGTACACTAACTGTAAATACTTCAAGCTTCCTGCCTGTGGTATTAATAGGATCAGAAGAAGAACACCAGCACTTGTCCTAAGGTAGCTATAGGTGCAACTGTGGGTACACAGTACACTAACTGTAATAACTTCAAGCTGCCTGCCTGTGGTATTAATAGGATCAGAAGAAGAACACCAGCACTTGTCTTCAGGTAGCTATAGGTGCAATTTTTAAGGGTACACAGCCCAGTAACTGTAAATACTTCAAGCTGCCTGTCTGTGGTATTAATAGGAACAGAAGTAAAACACCAGCACTTGTCTTCAGGTAGCTATAGGTGCAACTGTGCAGGGGTACACAGTACACTAACTGTAAATACTTCAAGCTGCCTGCCGGTGGTATTAATAGGATCAGAGGAAGAACACCAGCACTTGTCTTCAGGTAGCTATAGGTGCAGCTGTGTAGGGTATACAGTACATTAACTGTAAATACTTCAAGCTGCCTGCCGGTGGTATTAATTGGATCAGAAGAAGAATACTGTTGTTGTGAAGGGTACACAGTACATTAACTGTAAATTCTTCAAGCTGCCTGCATGTGGTATTAATAGGATCAGAAGAAGAACACCAGCACTTTTCTTCAGGTAGCTACCGGTGCAACTGGGCAGGGGTACACATTACACTAACTGTAAATACTTCAAGCTGAATGCCTGTGGTATTAATAGGATCAGAAGAAGAACACCAGCACTTGTCTTTACGTAGCTATAGGTGCAACTGTGCAGGGGTACACAGTACACTAACTGTAAATGCTTCAATCTGCCTGCCTGTGGTATTAATAGGATCAGAAGAAGAACAACAGCACTCTTCTTCAGGTAGCTATAGGTGAAACTGTTCAGGTTACACAGTACACTAACTGTAAATACTTCAATCTGCCTGCCTGTGGTATTAATAGGATCAGAAAAAGAACACCAGCACTTGTCTTCAGGTAGCTATAGGTGCAACTGTGCAGGGTACACAGTACACTAGCTGTAAATACTTCAAGGTGCCTGCCTTTGGTATTAATAGGATCAGAAGAAGAACACCAGCACTTGTATTCAGGTAGCTATAGGTGCAACTGTGAAGGGGTACACAGTACACTAACTGTAAATATTTCAAGCTGTCTGCCTGAGTATTAATAGGATCAGTAGAAGAACACCAGCACTTGTCTTCAGGTAGCTTTAGGGGCAACTGTGCAGGATACACAGTACACTAGCTGTAAATACTTCAAGCTGCCTGCCTGTGGTAATAATAGAATCAGAAGAAGAACGCCAGCACTTGTCTTCAGGTAGCTATAGGTGCAATTTTTAAGGGTACACAGCACAGTAACTGTAAATACTTCAAGCTGCCTGTCTGTGGTATTAATAGGAACAGAAGTAAAACACCAGCACTTGTCTTCAGGTAGCTATAGGTGCAACTGTGCAGGGGTACACAGTACACTAACTGTAAATACTTCAAGCTGCCTGCCGGTGGTATTAATAGGATCAGAGGAAGAACACCAGCACTTGTCTTCAGGTAGCTATAGGTGCAGCTGTGTAGGGTATACAGTACATTAACTGTAAATACTTCAAGCTGCCTGCCGGTGGTATTAATTGGATCAGAAGAAGAATACTGGTGTTGTGAAGGGTACACAGTACATTAACTGTAAATTCTTCAAGCTGCCTGCATGTGGTATTAATAGGATCAGAAGAAGAACACCAGCACTTTTCTTCAGGTAGCTACCGGTGCAACTGGGCAGGGGTACACATTACACTAACTGTAAATACTTCAAGCTGAATGCCTGTGGTATTAATAGGATCAGAAGAAGAACACCAGCACTTGTCTTTAGGTAGCTATAGGTGCAAATTTTAAGTGTACACAGCACACTAACTGTAAATACTTCAAGCTGAATGCCTGTGGTATTAATAGGATCAGAAGAAGAACACCAGCACTTGTCTTTACGTAGCTATAGGTGCAACTGTGCAGGGGTACACAGTACACTAACTGTAAATGCTTCAATCTGCCTGCCTTTGGTATTAATAGGATCAGAAGAAGAACAACAGCACTCTTCTTCAGGTAGCTATAGGTGAAACTGTTCAGGTTACACAGTACACTAACTGTAAATACTTCAATCTGCCTGCCTGTGGTATTAATAGGATCAGAAAAAGAACACCAGCACTTGTCTTCAGGTAGCTATAGGTGCAACTGTGCAGGGTACACAGTACACTAGCTGTAAATACTTCAAGCTGCCTGCCTTTGGTATTAATAGGATCAGAAGAAGAACACCAGCACTTGTATTCAGGTAGCTATAGGTGCAACTGTGAAGGGGTACACAGTACACTAACTGTAAATATTTCAAGCTGTCTGCCTGAGTATTAATAGGATCAGTAGAAGAACACCAGCACTTGTCTTCAGGTAGTTATAGGGGCAACTGTGCAGGATACACAGTACACTAGCTGTAAATACTTCAAGCTGCCTGCCTGTGGTAATAATAGAATCAGAAGAAGAACGCCAGCACTTGTCTTCAGGTAGCTATAGGTGCAACTGTGCAGGGCACACAGTACACTAACTGTAAATATTTCAAGCTACCTGCCTGAGTATTAATAGGATCAGAAGAAGAACACCAGCACTTGTCTTCAGGTAGCTATAGGTGCAACTGTGCAGGGTACACAATACACTAACTGTAAATACTGCAAGCTGCCTGCCTGTAGTATTAATAGGATCAGAAGAAGAACAGCACTTGTCCTCAGGTAGCTATAGTTGCAACTGTGCAGGGGTACACAATACACTAACTGTAAATACTTCAAGCTGCCTCCCTGAGTATTAATAGGATCAGAAGAAGAACTCCAGCACTTGTCTTCAGGTAGCTATATGTGCAACGGTGCAGGGTACACAGTACACTAACTGTAAATACTGCAAGCTGCCTGCCTGTAGTATTAATAGGATCATAAGAAGAACAGCACTTGTCTTCAGGTAGCTATAGGTGCAACTGTGCAGGGGTACACAGTACACTAACTGTAAATACTTCAAGCTGCCTGCCGGTGGTATTAATAGGATCAGAAGAAGAACACCAGCACTTGCCTTCAGGTAGCTATAGGTGCAACTGTGCATAGGTACACAGTACACTAACTATAATTACTTCAAGCTGCTTGCCTGTGGCATTAATAGGATCAGAAGAAGTACAACAGCACTTGTCTTCAGGTTGTTATTGGTGCAACTGTGCAGGTCACACAGTACACTAGCTGTAAATACTTCAAGCTGCCTGCCTGTTGTATTAATAGGATCAGAAAAAGAACGAAAGCCCTTGTATTCAGGTAGCTATAGGTGCAACCGTGAAGGGGTACACAGTACACTAACTGTAAATAATTCAAGCTGCCTGCCTGAGTATTAATAGGATCAGAAGAAGAACACCAGCACCTGTCTTCAGGTAGCTATAGGTGCAACTGTGCAGGGTACACAGTACACTAACTGTAAATACTGCAAGCTGCCTGCGTGTAGTATTAATAGGATCAGAAGAATAACAGCACTTGTCTTCAGGTAGCTATAGGTGCAACTGTGCAGTGTACACATTACACCAACTGTAAATACTTCAACTTCCTGCCTGTGGTATTAATAGGATCAGAAGAAGAATGCCAGCACTTGTATTGAGGTAGCTATAGGTGCAACTGTGCAGGGTACACAGTACACTAACTGTAAATACTTCAAGCTGCCTGCCGGTGGTATTAATAGGATCAGAAGAAGAATGCCAGCACTTGTATTAAGGTAGCTATTGGTGCAACTGTGCAGGGTACACATTACATTAACTGTAAATTCTTCAAGCTGCCTGGATGTGCTATTAATAGGATCAGAAGAAGAATGCCAGCACTTGTATTCAGGTAGCTATAGGTGCAACTGTGCAGGGGTACACAGTACACTAACACTAACTGTAAATATTTCAAGCTGCCTGCGTATTAATAGGATCAGAAGAAGAACACCAGCACTTGTCCTCAGGTGCAACTGTGCAGGATACACAGTACACTAACTGTTAATACTGCAAGCTGCCTGCCTGTAGTATTAATAGGATCAGAAGAAGAACAGCACTTGTCTTCAGGTAGCTATAGGTGCAACTGTGCAGGGGTACACAGTACACTAACTGTAATTACTTCAAGCTGCCTGCCTGTGGTATTAATAGGATCAGAAGAAGAACAGCACTTGTCCTCAGGTAGCTATAGGAGCAACTGTGCAGGGGTACACAGTACATTAACTGTAAATGTTTCAAGCTGCCTGCCTGAGTATTAATAGGATCAGAAGAAGAACACAAGCACTTGTCTTCAGGTAGCTATAGGTGCAACTGTGCAGGGTACACAGTACACTAACTGTAAATATTGCAAGCTGCCTGCCTGTGGTATTAATAGGATCAGAAGAAGAACAGCATCACTTGTCTTCAGGTAGCTATAGGTGCAACTGTGCAGGGTACACAATACATTAACTGTAAATTCTTCAAGCTGCATGCATGTGCTATTAATAGGATCAGAAAAAATACCACAGCAATTGTCTTCAGGTAGCTATAGGTTCAACTGTGCCGAGGTACACAGTACACTAACTATAAATACTTCAAGCTGCCTGCCTGTGGCATTAATAGGATCAGAAGAAGTACAACAGCACTTGTCTTTAGGTAGTTAAGGGTGCAACTTTGCAGGGCACACAGTACACTAACTGTAAATACTTCAAGCTGCCTGCTTGTAGTATTAATAGGATCAGAAGAAGAACACTAGCACTTGTCTTCAGGTAGGTGTAATTGTTCAGGGTACACAGTACACTAACTATAAATACTTGAACCTGCCTGCCTGTGTTATTAATAGGATCAGAAGAAGAACACCAGCACTTGTCTTCAGGTAGCTATATGTGCAACTGTGCAGGGTACACAGTACACTAGCTGTAAATACTTCAAGCTTTCTGCCTGTGGTATTAATAGGATCAGAAGAAGAACGCCAGCACTTGTATTGAGGTAGCTATAGGTGCAACTGTGCAGGGGTACACAGTACACTAACTGTAAATATTTCAAGCTGCCTGCCTGAGTATTAATAGGATCAGAAGAAGAACACCAGTACTTGTCTTCAGGTAGCTATAGGTGCAACTGTGCAGTGTACACAGTACACCAACTGTAAATTCTTCAACTTCCTGCCTGTGGTATTAATAGGATCAGAAGAAGAATGCCAGCACTTCTATTCAAGTTGCTATAGGTGCAACAGTGCAGGGTACACAGTACACTAACTGTAAATACTTCAAGCTGCCTGCCTGTTGTATTAATAGGATCAGAAGAAGAATGCCAGCACTTGTATTCAGGTAGCTATAGGTGCAACTGTGCAGGGGTACACAGTACATTAACTGTAAATGTTTCAAGCTGCCTGCCTGAGTATTAATAGGATCAGAAGAAGAACACCAGCACTTGTCTTCAGATAGCTATAGGTGCAACTGTGCAGGGTACACAGTACACTAACTGTAAATACTTCAAGCTGCCTACCTGTGGTATTAATAGGATCAGAAGAAGAACAGCACTTGTCTTCAGGTAGCTATAGGTGCAACTGTGAAGGGTACACAATACATTAACTGTAAATTCTTCAAGCTGCCTGCATGTGCTATTAATAGGATCAGAAAAAGTACCACAGCAATTGTCTTCAGGTAGCTATAGGTGCAACTGTGCAGAGGTACACAGTACACTAACTATAAATACTTCAAGCTGCCTGCCTGTGGCATTAATAGGATCAGAAGAAGTACAACAGCACTTGTCTTCAGGTAGTTATTGGTGCAACTGTGCAGGGCACACAGTACACTAACTGTAAATACTTCAAGCTGCCTGCTTGTAGTATTAATAGGATCAGAAGAACACTAGCACTTCTCTTCAGGTAGGTGCATCTGTTCAGGTTACACAGTACACTAACTATAAATACTTCAACCTGCCTGCCTGTGGTATTAATAGGATCAGAAGAAGAACACCAGCACTTGTCTTAAGGTAGCTATAGGTGCAACTATGCAGGGTACACAGTACACTAACTGTAAATACTTCAACCTGCCTGCCTATGGTATTAATGGGATCAGAAGAAGAGCACCAGCACTTGTCTTCAGGTAGCTATATGTGCAACTGTGCAGGGTACACAGTACACTAGCTGTAAATACTTCAAGCTGCCTGCCTGTGGTATTAATAGGATCAGAAGAAGAACGCCAGCACTTGTATTGAGGTAGCTATAGGTGCAACTGTGCAGGGGTACGCAGTACACTAACTGTAAATACTTCAATCTGCCTGCCTGTGGTATTAATTGAATCAGAAAAAGAACACCAGCACTTGTCTTCAGGTAGCTATAGGTGCAACTGTGCAGGGTACACAGTACACTAGCTGTAAATACTTCAAGCTGCCTGCCTTTGGTATTAATAGGATCAGAAGAAGAACACCAGCACTTGTATTCAGGTAGCTATAGGTGCAACTGTGAAGGGGTACACAGTACACTAACTGTAAATATTTCAAGCTGTCTGCCTGAGTATTAATAGGATCAGTAGAAGAACACCAGCACTTGTCTTCAGGTAGTTATAGGGGCAACTGTGCAGGATACACAGTACACTAGCTGTAAATACTTCAAGCTGCCTGCCTGTGGTAATAATAGAATCAGAAGAAGAACGCCAGCACTTGTATTCAGGTAGCTATAGGTGCAACTGTGCAGGCTACACAGTACACTAACTGTAAATATTTCAAGCTGCCTGCCTGAGTATTAATAGGATCAGAAGAAGAACACCAGCACTTGTCTTCAGGTAGCTATAGATGCAACTGTGCAGGTTACACAATACACTAACTGTAAATACTGCAAGCTGCCTGCCTGTAGTATTAATAGGATCAGAAGAAGAACAGCACTTGTCCTCAGGTAGCTATAGTTGCAACTGTGCAGGGGTACACAATACACTAACTGTAAATACTTCAAGCTGCCTCCCTGAGTATTAATAGGATCAGAAGAAGAACTCCAGCACTTGTCTTCAGGTAGCTATATGTGCAACGGTGCATGGTACACAGTACACTAACTGTAAATACTGCAAGCTGCCTGCCTGTAGTATTAATAGGATCATAAGAAGAACAGCACTTGTCTTCAGGTAGCTATAGGTGCAACTGTGCAGGGGTACACAGTACACTAACTGTAAATACTTCAAGCTGCCTGCCGGTGGTATTAATAGGATCAGAAGAAGAACACCAGCACTTGTCTTCAGGTAGCTATAGGTGCTACTGTGCATAGGTACACAGTACACTAACTATAATTACTTCAAGCTGCCTGCCTGTGGCATTAATAGGATCAGAAGAAGTACAACAGCACTTGTCTTCAGGTTGTTATTGGTGCAACTGTGCAGGGCACACAGTACACTAGCTGTAAATACTTCAAGCTGCCTGCCTGTTGTATTAATAGGATCAGAAAAAGAACGCCAGCCCTTGTATTCAGGTAGCTATAGGTGCAACTGTGAAGGGGTACACAGTACACTAACTGTAAATAACTCAAGCTGCCTGCCTGAGTATTAATAGAATCAGAAGAAGAACACCAGCACTTGTCTTCAGGTAGCTATAGGTGCAACTGTGCAGGGTACACAGTGTCACGGGCCTGGCCAGAGCGGAAATGTCACGGAACGCCCCACACTCCGCTTGAGTGCTTCCGTCATATACCGCTTCCTAAGTTCTGGAACAGGAGTCCAATGGATCTGGCCATAGGAACCCCAAGAACTAGACAACACCAGTCTTGGAGTACATCAGAACTGTTTTTATTTTGAGATCTCACAGACCTTTATACAGCAGGGATGACTCAAAGCTAACCTAATTAACATGACCTAATTTACTACAAAATATACCCAGACCAGATGACAGTCTTGTGGGCACCGAGCTTCACACATTAATACAATTAACAATACAAACAACAATCTCCCCCCTCCTCAGCCTAGACCATTCGTCTATTAGCCAGGGCTGGTGGCTAATGTGATCAGCTCTCTCAATTAACATAAACACATGTTGATAACACCAGCATCTCCTCACAGGATGTGTCCCAGCAGAATGAATCAGTCTTATCAGCAGGGGGCTGCTGGAGGAATCCCCCCTCCCTCTTCAGGTACACAAATATACAGTAAGGAGTCCCCATACAATATATACATGACTGAGTCCGATTAATACAGTTCAGACTGGATTTCTCATTCACCTCAAATGCTAGGGCCCATAATCGGTGGGCAACAGGCTTGCACACAGTCCTCTCCAACAGCCTCCGCTCTGGCCAGGCCCGTGACACACAGTACACTAACTGTAAATACTGCAAGCTGCCTGCGTGTAGTATTAATAGGATCAGAAGAATAACAGCACTTGTCTTCAGGTAGTTATGGGTGCAACTGTGCAGTGTACACATTACACCAACTGTAAATACTTCAACTTCCTGTCTGTGGTATTAATAGGATCAGAAGAAGAATGCCAGCACTTGTATTGAGGTAGCTATAGGTGCAACTGTGCAGGGTACACAGTACACTAACTATAAATACTTCAAGCTGCCTGCCGGTGGTATTAATAGGATCAGAAGAAGAACACTAGCAGTTGTCTTCAGGTAGTTATAGGTGCAACTGTGCAGTGTAAACAGTACACCAACTGTAAATACTTCAACTTCCTGCCTGTGGTATTAATAGGATAAGAAGAAGAATGCCAGCACTTGTATTAAGGTAGCTATTGGTGCAACTGTGCAGGGTACACATTACATTAACTGTAAATTCTTCAAGCTGCCTGCATGTGCTATTAATAGGATCAGAAGAAGTACAACAGCACTTGTCTTCAGGTAGCTATAGGTTCAATTGTGCAGGGGTACACAGTACAATAACTATAAATAATTCAAGCTGCCTGCCTGTGGCATTAATAGGATCAGAAGAAGTACAACAGCACTTGCCTTCAGGTAGTTTTTGGTGCAACTGTGCAGGGCACACAGTACACTAACTGTAAATACTTCAAGCTGCCTGCTTGTAGTATTAATAGGATCAGAAGAAGAACACTAGCACTTGTCTTCAGATAGGTGCAACTGTTCAGGGTACACAGTACACTAACTATAAATACTTCAACCTGCCTGCCTGTGGTATTAATTAAATCAGAGGAAGAACACCAGCACTTGTCTTCAGGTAGCTATAGGTGCAACTGTGCAGGGTACACGGTACACTAACTGTAAATACTTCAACCTGCCTGCCTATGGTATTAATAGGATTAGAAGAAGAGCACCAGCACTTGTCTTCTGGTAGCTATAGGTGCAACTGTGCAGGGGTACACAGTACACTACTTTCTAAATACTTCAAGCTGCCTGCCGGTGGTATTAACAGGATCAGAAGAAGAACACCAGCACTTGTCTTCAGGTAGTTATAGGTGCAACTGTGAAGGGTACACAGTACATTAACTGTAAATTCTTCAAGCTGCCTGCATGTGCAATTAATAGGATCAGAAAAAGTACAACAGCACTTGCCTTCAGGTAGTTATTGGTGCAACTGTGCAGGGCACACAGTACACTAACTGTAAATACTTCAAGCTTCCTGCTTGTAGTATTAATAGGATCAGAAGAAGAACACTAGCACTTGTCTTCAGGTAGGTGCAACTGTTCGGGGTACACAGTACACTAACTATAAATACTTCAACCTGCCTGCCTGTGGTATTAATAGGATCAGAAGAAGAGCACCAGCACTTGTCTTCAGGTAGCTATAGGTGCAACTGTGCAGGGTACACAGTACACTAACTGTAAATATTGCAAGCTGCCTGCCTGTGGTATTAATAGGATCAGAAGAAGAACAGCATCACTTGTCTTCAGGTAGCTATAGGTGCAACTGTGCAGGGTACACAATACATTAACTGTAAATTCTTCAAGCTGCCTGCATGTGCTATTAATAGGATCAGAAAAAATACCACAGCAATTGTCTTCAGGTAGCTATAGGTTCAACTGTGCCGAGGTACACAGTACACTAACTATAAATACTTCAAGCTGCCTGCATGTGCAATTAATAGGATCAGAAAAAGTACAACAGCACTTGTCTTCAGGTAGTTATTGGTGCATCTTTGCAGGGCACACAGTACACTAACTGTAAATACTTCAAGCTGACTGCTTGTAGTATTAAAAGGGTCAGAAGAAGAACATTAGCACTTGTCTTCAGGTAGGTGCAACCGTTCAGGGTACACAGTACACTAACTATAAGTACTTCAAGCTGCCTGCCTGTGGTATTAATAGGATCAGAAGAAGAGCACCAGCACTTGTCTTCAGGTAGCTATAGGTGCAACTGTGCAGGGTACACAGTACACTTGCTGTAAATACTTCAAGCTGCCTGCCTGTGGTATTAATAGGATCAGAAGAAGAATGCCAGCACTTGTATTCAGGTAGCTATAGGTGCAACTGTGCAGGGGTACACAGTACACTAACACTAACTGTAAATATTTCAAGCTGCCTGCGTATTAATAGGATCAGAAGAAGAACACCAGCACTTGTCCTCAGGTGCAACTGTGCAGGGTACACAGTACACTAACTGTAAATACTGCAAGCTGCCTGCCTGTAGTATTAATAGGATCAGAAGAAGAACAGCACTTGTCTTCAGGTAGCTATAGGTGCAACTGTGCAGTGTACATAGTACACCAACTGTAAATACTTCAAGTTCCTGCCTCTGGTATTAATAGGATCAGAAGAAGAACACCAGCACTTGTCTTCAGGTAGCTATAGGTGCAACTGTGCAGGGGTACACAGTACACTAACTGTAATTACTTCAAGCTGCCTGCCTGAGTATTAATAGGATCAGAAGAAGAACACAAGCACTTGTCTTCAGGTAGCTATAGGTGCAACTGTGCAGGGTACACAGTACACTAACTGTAAATATTGCAAGCTGCCTTCCTGTGGTATTAATAGGATCAGAAGAAGAACAGCATCACTTGTCTTCAGGTAGCTATAGGTGCAACTGTGCAGGGTACAAAATACATTAACTGTAAATTCTTCAAGCTGCCTGCATGTGCTATTAATAGGATCAGAAAAAATACCACAGCAATTGTCTTCAGGTAGCTATAGGTTCAACTATGCCAAGGTACACAGTACACTAACTATAAATACTTCAAGCTGCCTGCCTGTGGCATTAATAGGATCAGAAGAAGTACAACAGCACTTGTCTTTAGGTAGTTATGGGTGCAACTGTGCAGGGCACACAGTACACTAACTGTAAATACTTCAAACTGCCTGCTTGTAGTATTAATAGGATCAGAAGAAGAACACTAGCACTTGTCTTCAGGTAGGTGTAACTGTTCAGTGTACACAGTACACTAACTATAAATACTTGAACCTTCCTGCCTGTGTTATTAATAGGATCAGAAGAAGAACACCAGCACTTGTCTTCAGGTAGCTATATGTGCAACTGTGCAGGGTACACAGTACACTAGCTGTAAATACTTCAAGCTTCCTGCCTGTGGTATTAATAGGATCAGAAGAAGAACGCCAGCACTTGTATTGAGGTAGCTATAGGTGCAACTGTGCAGGGGTACACAGTACACTAACTGTAAATATTTCAAGCTGCCTGCCTGAGTATTAATAGGATCAGAAGAAGAACACCAGTACTTGTCTTCAGGTAGCTATAGGTGCAACTGTGCAGTGTACACAGTACACCAACTGTAAATTCTTCAACTTCCTGCCTGTGGTATTAATGGGATCAGAAGAAGAATTCCAGCACTTCTATTCAGGTTGCTATAGGTGCAACAGTGCAGGGTACACAGTACACTAACTGTAAATACTTCAAGCTGCCTGCCTGTTGTATTAATAGGATCAGAAGAAGAATGCCAGCACTTGTATTCAGGTAGCTATAGGTGCAACTGTGCAGGGGTACACAGTACATTAACTGTAAATGTTTCAAGCTGCCTGCCTGAGTATTAATAGGATCAGAAGAAGAACACCAGCACTTGTCTTCAGATAGCTATAGGTGCAACTGTGCAGGGTACACAGTACACTAACTGTAAATACTGCAAGCTGCCTACCTGTGGTATTAATAGGATCAGAAGAAGAACAGCACTTGTCTTCAGGTAGCTATAGGTGCAACTGTGAAGGGTACACAATACATTAACTGTAAATTCTTCAAGCTGCCTGCATGTGCTATTAATAGGATCAGAAAAAGTACCACAGCAATTGTCTTCAGGTAGCTATAGGTGCAACTGTGCAGAGGTACACAGTACACTAACTATAAATACTTCAAGCTGCCTGCCTGTGGCATTAATAGGATCAGAAGAAGTACAACAGCACTTGTCTTCAGGTAGTTATTGGTGCAACTGTGCCGGGCACACAGTACACTAACTGTAAATACTTCAAGCTGCCTGCTTGTAGTATTAATAGGATCAGAAGAAGAACACTAGCACTTGTCTTCAGGTAGGTGCAACTGTTCAGGTTACACAGTACACTAACTATAAATACTTCAACCTGCCTGTGGTATTAATAGGATCAGAAGAAGAGCACCAGCACTTGTCTTCAGGTAGCTATATGTGCAACTGTGCAGGGTACACAGTACACTAACTATAAATACTTCAACCTGCCTGCCTGTGGTATTAATAGGATCAGAAGAAGAACGCCAGCACTTGTATTGAGGTAGCTATAGGTGCAACTGTGCAGGGGTACGCAGTACACTAACTGTAAATACTTCAATCTGCCTCCCTGTGGTATTAATAGGATCAGAAAAAGAACACCAGCACTTGTCTTCAGGTAGCTATAGGTGCAACTGTGCAGGGTACACAGTATACTAGCTTTAAATACTTCAAGCTGCCTGTCTTTGGTATTAATAGGATCAGAAGAAGAACGCCAGTACTTGTATTCAGGTAGCTATAGGTGCAACTGTGAAGGGGTACACAGTACACTAACTGTAAATATTTCAAGCTGTCTGCCTGAGTATTAATAGGATCAGTAGAAGAACACCAGCACTTGTCTTCAGGTAGTTATAGGGGCAACTGTACAGGATACACAGTACACTAACTGTAAATACTTCAAGCTGCCTGCCTGTGGTAATAATAGAATCAGAAGAAGAACGCCAGCACTTGTCTTCAGGTAGCTATAGGTGCAACTGTGCAGGGTACACAGTACACTAACTGTAAATATTTCAAGCTGCCTGCCTGAGTATTAATAGGATCAGAAGAAGAACACCAGCACTTGTCTTCAGGTAGCTATATGTGCAACGATGCATGGTACACAGTACACTAACTGTAAATACTGCAAGCTACCTGCCTATGTTATTAATAGGATCAGAAGAAGAACAGCACTTGTCTTCAGGTAGCTATAGGTGCAACTGTGCAGGGGAACACAGTAAACTAATTGTAAATACTTCAAGCTGCCTGCCCATGGTATTAATAGGATCAGAAGAAGAACACCAGCACTTGTCTTCAGGTAGCTATAGGTGCAACTTTTAAGGGTACACAGCACACTAACTGTAAATACTTCAAGCTGCCTGCCTGTGCTATTAATAGAATCAGAAGAAAAACACCAGCACTTGTCTTCAGGTAGCTATAGGTGCAACTGTGCAGGGCACACAGTACACTAACTGTAAATACTTCAAGCTGCCTGCTTGTAGTATTAGTAGGATCAGAAGAAGAACACTAGCACTTGTCTTCAGGTAGGTGCAACTGTTCAGGGTACACAGTACACTAACTGTAAATACTTCAATCTGCCTGCCTGTGGTATTACAGTTTTTCTCCATTGTTTTGGCTCATTTCTTGAAACAGAAATGACATTCTCAAAACTCTAAGTTTATTTGGCAAAACAGTCTTACAGTTCAGCACAACTCTATAACTCATGTGCAAAAGCTCACATCTCTCCCAAAACTGTTCACTCATGCTTCAAAACCATATTCCTTTCCCATATAAAGAGTCAGTGCTACCACAATGGCAAAGATTCTTCTCAATTGCTTTGGCTCATTTCTTAAAACAGACCAGATGTTCTCAACTCTCTTGGTGCTTTTGCCAAAATAACTTGGATGGTTCAGCACAACACCATGGTTCACCTTCAAAAGCTCATATCTTTCCCAAAACAGTTCACTCATGTGTCAAAAATAAATTTCTTTCTCATTCAAATAGTCAGTGCCCCAAAATGCTTCGTCCCTTTGGCATTGTGTAAGCACTGCAAGTCAAAATGTTTAGATGTTTTGTCTCTAAGGCAGAGGACCATTGAAATATCCCTCATGTCCACCTTTCAGTCTTAGCCCAGTCCTTCATTGACAATGGTTACTGTACAGTTTTTGTCTAGCTAACTGAATACAATTGTGTATAAAACTGAAAAGATTTTAAGGTAAGAGTAGCCTTCAAGGTTTGACATCACACATTGCACTCATACTGCCAAGGAAAAATTACTTTACAGTATTGTAACCATTATCATTCACACACAAAGTAACTTCCATACATCAGAGTAAAAAGAAAATGTATACAGCATAATATACGGAAATATAAACACACGAACATAAAACAAGGAAAATTACATTTAGCCTATGTCACGGAACTCCCCACACTCCGCTTGAGTGTTTCCGTCAGTATACCGCTTCCTAAGTTCTGGAACACGAGTCCAATGGATCTGGCTATAGGAACCCCAAGAACTAGACAACACCAGTCTTGGAGTACATGACCAGTGTAGGAACTAATGTCCCCAACTTCCACTACCCACTCTTTATTTACTACTCCCCTTTCCCTTTCTTATCTATAATAATTAGATAACGCACACAGGAGTTGTTTTGGAGTAAAACCGGCCATAGCAGCCTCCTTTATTATAAAATATAAAACCAACTTTTAAATAACTTTAAATAACTCTTTTAATGAACATTTTGTACAACTATGTATAACTTTTAACTGACAGTTCTTACACCTCCCAATCTTTGGTCTTCTGATGGCACTCTTAACTTCATCTCCTCCATTTTAACAACTTCACCAAACACCATACACTGCGGTACATAATTTACCATACCAGGCCACCAGCCGTATTTAAAAACAGCTCGGTGACAACACCCTTCCCGCAGTGTAACATCTGTCTTCCAGCCTCGCCTTCCGCTGTCAGAACAGAACACACCAGAGGGGCCCAGAATACTGAAAGCCCCCCACCATTTACCATCACCTCTTTGCATTTTACCACCATCAGAGACCAAAGATGCCGCCGATAAATTGCTGCTATGACGACCATGATCCATTCACCTGTAATAAAGAAAAAACAGAAACAGCAAACCAGAAAATACCCACAACAAACCAAAAAAGGGAGGGTGGGTGGGCAACTTCCCCTTTTTCTGTCTCCTCACACTGCTCCTGCTTAAACCCCGCCTATTCCTTTTATATCTCTCCACCCCTAAAGTTAACTTCAATCCCCTCCCTCTTACTTCCTTTCCATTTTAACCCTCCGTTGTCTCCTGTTCCACCTTGTCATGCCCAGCCCTTCATTACCATTCCATATTTCCATTATCATTCCGGGCTTCCCTTGACCAGTGTAGGAACTAATGTCCCCAACTTCCACTACCCACTCTTTATTTACTACTCCCCTTTCCCTTTCTTATCTATAATAATTAGATAACGCACACAGGAGTTGTTTTGGAGTAAAACCGGCCATAGCAGCCTCCTTTATTATAAAATATAAAACCAACTTTTAAATAACTTTAAATAACTCTTTTAATGAACATTTTGTACAACTATGTATAACTTTTAACTGACAGTTCTTACACCTCCCAATCTTTGGTCTTCTGATGGCACTCTTAACTTCATCTCCTCCATTTTAACAACTTCACCAAACACCATACACTGCGGTACATAATTTACCATACCAGGCCACCAGCCGTATTTAAAAACAGCTCGGTGACAACACCCTTCCCGCAGTGTAACATCTGTCTTCCAGCCTCGCCTTCCGCTGTCAGAACAGAACACACCAGAGGGGCCCAGAATACTGAAAGCCCCCCACCATTTACCATCACCTCTTTGCATTTTACCACCATCAGAGACCAAAGATGCCGCCACAGCCCGCAAGGATGACCCCTTAGCCTTAAGGGCACCTCCACACCCGCAATGCCCTCTCAATGCCATCTTGAAGCCCGAGAGCCCAAAGATCAATGCCTACTGCGGTAAGGTGCACCCCATCTCCCCTTAGGTACATCCCCACATTAACCTCCAACTCCGTGTGCCTCACCACCAATCCCCCATTATTAACCACAAACTTTCCAATTGCCTTGTTTACTTTAATTCTGGCTTTGTTGATCCTAGGTACCGATCTAGCCATGCGCCATGACGTCCTTGCCACTATGTCAGACCAAACTATGATCATGCCCGGGAAGGCCACCCGAAGTGCCAAAAAATCACACTTGACGGCCGACACCAGTTCCCTGGTAGATCGGACCCCCAGATCATTCCCTCCTGCATGTATCACTAAAACATCCGGGGGTCTATCGAGTCGAGTGTATCGTTCAAATTCCTGAACCACTCTACCCCACCCCATGCCTGGAAAGCCCAACCAGCGAATACATGCCTCCCTCCTGGAAATCCCCAGTTGCCTGCCTTCTGGTCTGACGTCCCCCCTTTTTGCACCCCAGAAAACATAGGAGTGCCCCAAGATCCAAACGAGGCGTGGTTGACCCCCATCTGCAAAGACATAACACAACAAAAGACAAATTGAAACATGTGCACTTCCCCTACCCCTGTCCTCAAATGCATGTAATCATAAAATATCTATGTATATTATTTTTTTTTTTTTTTTTTTTTTATTTATATCGCATCTGATGACAATTGAGGGCGCACATAAGACTGGAACCTCCTGGATTCCCACCTCCCTATCCTCTTGATTGCCGCCTCATCCAACCCACACCTGGCAGCTTCAGTAGCCGCCCCGATACGGAAGGAGTGTGAGGCGAATTGCCTACTATCCAATCCTGCAGCCCCAATGCATTTTCTAAACACTGCAATGAATTGAAACCTAGATAAGAAAGTTCTATCTTCATGCACAAACAACGGCCCTTCCCCGACCGGGCGAATTAGCAGAAATTCCTCAACTACTTGAACCGGGCAAATTCCCGACCCTGGTAACCTGAACAGTTGCACTTTTACCCCTTTTCCGGCTTGGTCTGTTTTTGACCTGCCCAGTTTCAGCAACACCCTATCCCGTTTTACTTCCACATCCTGCATCTTCAAACCCCCTGCTACTTGTTTTGCTGGACTCACCAACTCGCCAACCCGAAACGCTCCAAAAAACGCAATAGAAAAAACCGCCTTGAACAAAATCACTTCATAACCCGACTTACATACCCCACCTAACTTATTACACAATACCTGTAATAATGAAAAAGATACCGGCCTCCTCGAATCCTTCTTCGCATGGCTCTTCCTATAACCTTTTAAGGCCTGTTTTACCCAGAAATCCTTGGTAAAATCAGTCAGGCCCTGCAACTTGAACAGAAAGGCCAACCCCGCCAATTTCCGCTCAATTGCGGACACTGAACCACCCCCTTCCATGTGTCGTGACACAAAATACACTACCAACAACCTCAAGTCCTGTTCTCCCAGCCCGGCGTCCGCCAGCCGTGTAAACGTGGCCCATTCCGACCATACTTTTTCATATGCCGCCCATGTCGACCCACTCACCGATTTCCTGATCCATCCTGCGGCGATTCCAATACCGTCTCCCAAAGCCACCCCGGACAAGGAATCCCCTCTGTTTCCGTGGCGGGCGCCAGCTCCCTGAATCTGTCCCACTGGAACCGAGACAAGGAATCAGCCAAAGTATTGTCTACGCCCGGGATATGCACAGCATATAGAAAAACATTAATTTGTAAGCACCTCAACACCAGGTGACGCAACAATCGTATTACCGGCGGGGATGATGCCGATAGCCGATTGATGACCTGAACTACCCCCATATTGTCACAATTTAAACGTATTTTCAAGTTCCGCCATCTCTCCCCCCACAATTCTACTGCTAATACCACCGGGAATAATTCCAAAAGCACCAGATTCCGGGTAAATCCCGCCTCTACCCAAAAATCAGGCCATGCCTCCGCACTCCACTGCCCTTGGAAAAAAGCCCCATACCCCGTAGATCCCGCGGCGTCCGTCACCAAATCCATGTCACAGTTACTTACCGGTCCTTCCATCCACACCGAGCGCCCGTTGTAGCTTTCCAGGAACGTGTGCCACACCTTCAAGTCCTCCCTATGTTCCCTGGTAAGCCTGATAAAGTGAGTCGGAGACTGTATCCCCGCTGTGGCAGCTGACAACCGGCGGCAAAAAACTCTACCCATTGGAATAATGCGACACGCAAAATTCAACTTACCTAAAAGGGATTGTAATTGCCGCAGCTGCACTTTCCTCTGTCCCATCAAATCCCTGACATCCCTTTTTAACCCGTCCACCTTATCCCCTGGCAACCTGCACTCCATGTCTCTGGTATCTATTTCGATGCCCAAAAAACTCAACACTGTCGTCGGGCCCTCTGTTTTTTCCGCTGCTAATGGTACCCCAAACTTACCTGCAATGTGTTCCAAGGTTGCCAACAGAATCGCACACCCCTTGGACTCACGAGGCCCCACGCAGAGAAAGTCATCCAGATAATGAATCACAGAATCCATCCCTGACACATCCCTAATCACCCATTCAAGAAATGAGCTAAACAGCTCAAACTTGGCGCAAGATATCGAGCAACCCATTGGCAGGCACTGATCGACGTAAAACTCCCCCTGCCAACAGCAACCCAACAGCCAAAAGCTGTCCGGATGTACTGGAAGCAAACGGAATGCCGCCTCAATGTCTGCTTTTGCCATGAGTGCCCCCTGACCGTAATGTCTCACCCATCCCACCGCTGCATCGAACGATGTGTACGACACTGAACAATCTTCAGGATTGATACCATCATTCACAGACGCCCCTTTTGGAAATGAAAGGTGGTGAATAAGGCGAAACCTGTTTGGTTCCTTTTTAGGCACCACTCCCAACGGTGACACTACTAAATTCTGTAACGGCTTAGTTGCGAAAGGCCCACTCATGCGCCCCAACGCAACCTCCTTGGCCAGTTTTTCCGAAACCACCCCAGGATTCTGCAGTGCAGACCGCAAGTTCTTGGCCATCGGAGGTATAGCTGTCAGAGAACATGGAATTCTGAAACCCACTGAAAAACCCTCCCCCAACTCCCTCGCTGCCTCTCTGTCCGGGTACCTATTTAAAAAAGGCCGCATCCTTACCTCCTTCACTGGCGTTATCCCTCTTCTGAGCAGGTTCCCCTGTCTTCTTTCCTCTTTTGAAGCAGCGTGACAACGCGTGGTTCCCCCCACATCCTGAGCATTCATGTTTAAAACGACAGGATCCCCCAAACTTGCAGGATCCTTCGTTAAACTGCCAACACACCCCAAATTTTTTCCCGGCCGGGAGTCCAGAGGTAGACGATCCCCCGGCCCCCCCATGAAAAGGCTGGTTTGGTGCCCTGGCGGAAGACATCAAACGCATCCATAAGCTTATATCCTTATGGTCCCACCTAAGAGCCGGCCTCACCGCCCTGCGTTGCCTAAATTGCTCATCGTATCGAAGCCACGCAGTGCCCCCATACACCCTATGTGCCTCGCCTATGGCATCCATGTAGCAAAACAACGCAGAGCAATGCTCCGGGTTCTTTTCGCCAATTACACTCGCCATAATGGCGAACGCCTGCAACCAATTACTAAAGGTCCTAGGGATCAGACGATACCTTCGCTTCTCCTCATCTTCTTTTTTGGAATCGTCCGGCTTTACCCTATCCAAGTTGAACTTCTCTAACGGTAACAAGGAAAAAATTTCCACATACTCACCTTTTACTATTTTCTCCCGCACTTCTTGTTTTAAGTGTGCTCCCAGCGGGCCTTCATAGCAGACGTACACTTCGCATTTAGCCGCATCCGCTATCCTGACCACATCCTTCCTGACCGCCACTGCAGATTCCCCCGTGGCGGTGTTTTCCGCCACCCCGGCGTCTGAGTCGGCGACAGCCTCACCCCTTGTCCCCGTTGTTCCCCCAACACCCGACTGCTCCACCTGCCCTCCAACCCACGGCGCCACTATCGCTGGCGCCGTCTGGTTGGTTGCAAATCGTTGCACCAAATCCCTTAATCCTCCCAACAATTCCTGCAATGTTCCCCCTGTCCCAGCGGCGACAGGCTGAACGCCCGTCCCCCTTAAGCCAGGCGATCCCCCCGCCACGGCCCCTAGAACTCCCCCAGGAGCCATGGTGTCCCCCCCATCACCCCTATCTAACCAATTACCACCATCAACATTGATAACAGAATCAGTTAAAACATGTGACTCACCAGGCTGCCTGGGTCTGCTTCCCATCGCCGCTGCACTGGATCCTCCAGAAGGCGCGATGTCCTGGCGCACGTCCTCATCCGAACCCGACAGCTCTCCTTCCGACCGAACTTCCGTGGCTTGGAGCATCGGCGTGAGTAACCTCCCAGGTGAAGCTTGCCTGGGGGCTGTGGATTCCCATCTTGTGGCTGTTCTCCCCCTTTCCTTGCGACCACCTGCTGCTGTGCTCTGCTGTCCCACACTGCTGTCACCTCTGCTGGCCCCTGGACCTCTCCTTCTGTCTTCCACTGGCTCTCTACTGATCCTAGCTGCATGGGGGCTGCCAGCAGCGTCTGGTAGCTGACCTCCAGCCGTGCCCCTGCTCCTCCCCCGTCGGATCTCCCCCCTAGCAGATGCCTGTGCTGTGGGGGGGACCGTTCTGCTGCTGTCCTGTCTTCTGGGTGGCGAAGCCCGGGCGCCATAACGGCCCGAAGCCCCGCCCCCCGCGCTCCGCCGTTGTGGAGGATTCCGCCCGGTCCCCCCAGGGGTGACGGCGGCCACCCGTTTTGCTGGTGGGGCCGACGGGTCCGTTCCCGGGCTCCTATTAGGGCGAGCTGTTCTGGATGAGGGGCCTGGTGAAAAACGCTCAGGCGGCCTAGACCGCCTGGCGCGTGGCGTCGCTTCCCCCCCCCCGCCGGACCCCCCCGCTTCGTCTAGGAGCAATGGAGCTACCTGAGCCTGTAGCCATTCCTGTCCCCTCGTGGCCGCCGCCGTCCTCAGCCTTGCTAGGATCAAATCAATGTCTGCCATGCTGCTGCAAAAGCTTCTCTCCCCCTGTGGCAACTTCCCCTTTTTCTGTCTCCTCACACTGCTCCTGCTTAAACCCCGCCTATTCCTTTTATATCTCTCCACCCCTAAAGTTAACTTCAATCCCCTCCCTCTTACTTCCTTTCCATTTTAACCCTCCGTTGTCTCCTGTTCCACCTTGTCATGCCCAGCCCTTCATTACCATTCCATATTTCCATTATCATTCCGGGCTTCCCTTCAGAACTGTCTTTTATTTGAGATATCACACACATTTATACACCAGGCTGACTCAAAGCTAACCTAATTAACATGAGCTAATTATCTCATCCTTTATACAGCCTAGGTGACTGAGACATAACCTTTCACCCAGACTTGTGGTCACCGAGCTTCACACAGGAATATAAACACACGAGTCCATTGGACTCGTGTGTAATTACAATTAACTATACATTACCATAAACATCAACACAGGGTTAATTAGAACAAACAACAATGAGTTGAATACCTTTAGAACCTAGACTAAACTTATTTACATTAAACCCATTATAGCTGACATCAGACAGGTGAGTGGAGATGATGACATTAGCATCTCCTCACAGGATGTGTCCCAACAGTATAATTCAGTCTTATCATTCTAATATGGCATATAACGGGTTCCAGAGTCTGTGTGTTTTGGGGGGACATGGAGCTGAATCCAAAGTAACACCAACCCCAGGGTCCCCAGGCATACAGCTCACAGAGAGCACCATTCCCCCAAATGCTAGGGCCCATAATCAAAAGGCAACAGGCTTGCATACAGTCCTCTCCAACAGCCTCTGTCCCGGCTAGGTCTGTGACATTTCTCCCCTTTCGGCAGGAGACTAACACAGGAGGAGACCCCAGACGGGTTGACTCCGAAGTTAGTCCATAGTTCCAGTCCTCTACTGCCTGTACCCACACAGTACCCCAAACAAATTGTTCCAAACAGAGTATTACTCACCCAGCCAACCTCTGCCTCTCTCAGAGAACATATCTGCCGCTGAGGAGAGGCCTGGACTGGCTCTTATCCCTGGAATCCTTTCTGCCACTGGAGAGAAGACAGGGTGTCTGGGCTCACTCTGTCATGCTGTTGGGGATCGGGGCCGACTGCCCACCATCCCTGGAGTATACAGGTGGAGACTGAAGTCCCATCCACCTTCACAGGAAATCCATCCTCTGTTAGTTGAGGGCAGAGTCCAGCAGTCCTCGGCCCTGTTGCCAGCCCTTCTGCTGGAAACCCCACACCATCTGTTCCGGCTAACTGTTGGAGAGGGAGGCCGACTGCCCCGCCTCCCTGGAACTCTGTAGTTGTTGCCGGTGCTGGGCAGAGGTTGGTAGCACTCTGCCCTGTTGCCAGCACTTCTGCTGGGGACTCCGCATCCTCTGCTCCGGCTAACTGTTGGGGCAGGAGGCTGGCTTCCTCCACTCCCAAACTGTGTAGCTGCCATTGGGGAGGTGAGCCGGCTGCTTCCTTTTCCATTCCCTCATCTGGCTGCTGGGATGACATGTCGATGGTACTGTCTCCCAGGTACACGGATCTTTGCTGGGGAGGAAAGCCCACTTCCTCCACCCTGGCCAATTTTTGGGAAGGGACAACACACACCTCCTCTCCCTTCTCCCCCTGTATCTGCTGCTGGGAAGTGATTGCCATCTTCTCACCCTGAGCCTCCACAATTGCTGCAGGTGTGGGGCAGAGGTCTTGGACCCTCTGTCCGGTTGCCAGCACTTCTGCTGGGGGTTTTCCAGGTGGTTCCTCCTCTACAGAAACGTCTATTAAATCCCCAGTCTCTGGAATTGGTAAAAGTGTGGGACAGAGGTCTTGGACCCTCTGTTCAGTTACCAGATCTTCAGCTGGAGAAGTTTGTTTTAACTCCATAGATGCTGCTGGCAGAAAATCACATGTCCCTGTCAGTGTTGTGGGAGAAAGGGCGACTACCTCTTCTCTCAAGAAGGCCGAAGCCACTGTTGGTGCTGGGCAGAACACAGTGAACTTTGGCCCTGATAGCAGCTCTTCTGCTGGAGGCTCATCAGGTTGTTTTTCCTCAGCAGAAAAGTCTATCAAATCCCATGTCTCTGCAACTGATGTCTGGGGATAGAGGTTCACCATCTCCTGTCCATGGAACCCAGAAGATGCTATCATTTCTGGGCAGAGGTTAGCAGAGCTCTGCCCTGTTATCAGCACTTCAGGTTTGGGGATGGCAATCTCCGGATTTTCCACTGCCGATTCTCTGGCATGCTGCTGAACTTGTTCTAGCAGTTTCCTGTATGCCCTTTCCAGATGCTGTTCCTTCCTTAGCAAATGGTCCAGATCAGGTTTGAGCTCTGAGACCCCTGCAAGACCGAGCATAGACTCTCTATAGTCTCTCAGGTCCTCAAGGTCAGGTTCCCCTTCATCGCCAAACATAAAAAGATCTGTAAGGTTCTCCCACAGCAATCCAGGGCCGCCAAAGTCATATCCCTCCGGAGAGCATTCTGTTGTCTCCCCTAAATATCCCTCCTCTGCGTGCCATTGCAGAGCCCGATAATGATTGTACAGCTCTATCTCCTGCTGGACCAACCTGTCCAACTCAGTCACCCATTGCTCCTGGGGCTGCTCTCCCAGGAATGCCATCCGCAATGCCCGTTGGTCACTGGCCCATTGCTCTTGGGTTGGAAAGCACTTGCCTTGTTTTATACCAGCGAGACGGAGGGCTGCAATCCAGAGCTCCACCCGAATCAGCTGCCTGAGCTCCAGGTATTCATCCCCCGACACAGTCCTGGTGTACGTTGAAAGGATGATCCGCAGCAGCCCCGGGAATTCTGATGCCAGGTAGATATCTCCGCTGGGGTGACTGAAGTCTGCTATGCTGATCTTGGATCCAGTTGGAGGTTTGGATGTCCCAGACTTCAGGAAGCTTTCCCGCTGCTTGCCACCAATGTCACGGAACGCCCCACACTCCGCTTGAGTGTTTCTGTCAGTATACCGCTTCCTAATTTCTGGAACACGAGTCCAATGGATCTGGCTATAGGAACCCCAAGAACTAGACAACACCAGTCTTGGAGTACATCAGAACTGTCTTTTATTTGAGATATCACACACATTTATACACCAGGCTGACTCAAAGCTAACCTAATTAACATGAGCTAATTATCTCATCCTTTATACAGCCTAGGTGACTGAGACATGACCTTTCGCCCAGACTTGTGGTCACCGAGCTTCACACAGGAATATAAACACAATAGCTGGAGCTAATTACAATTAACAATACATTACCATAAACATCAACACAGGGTTAATTAGAACAAACAACAATGAGTTGAATACCTTTAGAACCTAGACTAAACTTATTTACATTAAACCCATTATAGCTGACATCAGACAGGTGAGTGGAGATGATGACATTAGCATCTCCTCACAGGATGTGTCCCAACAGTATAATTCAGTCTTATCATTCTAATATGGCATATAACGGGTTCCAGAGTCTGTGTGTTTTGGGGGGACATGGAGCTGAATCCAAAGTAACACCAACCCCAGGGTCCCCAGGCATACAGCTCACAGAGAGCACCATTCCCCCAAATGCTAGGGCCCATAATCAAAAGGCAACAGGCTTGCATACAGTCCTCTCCAACAGCCTCTGTCCCGGGTAGGTCTGTGACAGCCTACAATGCTGTAAATAAAGCTGGAGTTTCACAACTACTGTAACATCTCTTCACTGGCCACCGTCCTCACCCTCCTGCCCATCCACACGCTGCTGTCTGTCTGGCCACAGATTCTCATCAACATCGCCGCGATGCAACGAGGGAAGAAATGGTGTGCATGTCGCAACCATCCCCTACACTGATCTCCTGTAATGTCCTCACAGGCAGCATCCATTTCATGGAGCAGCAACCTCTGATCTTGAGCCCGATGCTCATACACTCTCCACCTCCAAGCGAAGAAAAACTCCTCAATAGGGTTGAGGAAAGGAGAGTAAGGTGGTAGGAACACCATATCCATCCTTGGATGAGCAGTGAACCAGGCAATGATAAGCAGGCCACTGTGGAAATTCATATAGTCCCATACAATTATATATTGTGGTAGGTGAGGCCCTATGAGACCTCTCTTATTTTCAGGGATCAAATCCAAATGAAGGCGGTCCAAGAAGATGAGGAGCTTCTGTGTATTGTGTGGGCCAAGACTGGGGATGTGAGTGTCCACAACATTCTCAGAAATGGCAGCACACATAGTTATATTGCCCCCTCACTGGCCTGGGACATCCACCGTGGCCCAGTGGCCAATAAAATTACGGCCACATCTTCGGCCCTTGGCCAGGTTGAAGCCAGCCTCATCCACATACACGGGTATGTGAGAGGTCTCGTTTCCTTGCAATGCCATTATTCTCAACAATAGAGTAAAAAAAGAAAACAACAAATCAGTCATACAGAAGAGTCATACACTACAGTTACAGACAGTTACATAGGAATGTTCTACACAAGTTCAATATATTACTGGCCAGTATTCCAGTGGTTCCAAACCTGGGGTACATGTACCCTATGCAGAGGTACTACAGGGAGTATTTGACAGAAAAGGGAGGGGAAAAATTATCAATGAGTAGACTTGCTGAAATGTTACAGTAAAACCCACAGTATTAGATAGATTTACATGGGAGGCACTACTGTAATTGCAGCTCTTTGACCCCTTTTCTTACTGTATTATATGTTATATTCTTCAAAATAAGAAAATAAGGATTATAATGATAATTGCATCATACAGTAAGCTGCAGTTTTTAGACAAAATGTTTATAAATCAGATACGTAAATCAAATACTTTCATACCTGGATTATCTAGATTCAGAAATCAGGTAAAGTAGGTACTGAAACCAATACATTTCGGGAACCACTGCTTATGGTAATTGTAAAAAGGTTATCTTGATGGACAACCAGTGACTGACTTACATGTACATACTGGTACCGCAGCTCTTTCACTCTGTCAGAGTTGCTCTCAAATGGTACCCTGTAAATTTGCTTCATTGTCATCTGATGCTTCTTCAATATGCGGGCTATTGTGGAGATCTATTGTGGAGATCTATTGTGGGGATCTATTGTGGGGATCTATTGTGGAGATCTATTGTGGAGATGCTTATAGAGTTGACGTTTTGGAACATGGCATTGTCTTGTAGGATTGCAGTGCAGATCTGTCTCAATGTGATGGCATTATTTGCAAACACCATGTTACAGATCTCTTGTTCTTGTTGTTCATTGAGAAATTTTCCTCGGCCACCCGTGCCAGGTTGTCGTCCAATCCTAGACATAAAATTCAAAGGATAACACTCCATTCGTAATTTATACCTTATGTATTCCGTACAGAATGAGTTACCAATGTAATCGTATTGTTGTTTTACTTACAGTAACTTTACCACAATTCCAATGCATCACTGCACAGTGAGTGGAATACTACTGTAAACTGTATCATCAATATTGTAGAAAATAAACTATTCCATACTATTCCATAATTTATTTTCTACAATATTTTTCTTGTCATTGTTAGCATCATACGTAACATCCCACTGAGGTAAGATACTGTAATACTGTAGGCCTATCACACACACATACTAAATGAATACGTAAATGAGTAAATAAACATATTTGTTGCTCTATGCACAGTGTCCTGTCCTATACATTATATAATTCCATCATTGACTGACTACATACCTGTTTTCCCTGCGAAAGATTTGGATGATAGAGAAGACTGTAGAGCGAGGCACATTAGGCTCCACTCGGCGACCTGCCTCCGCCATTGTGAGGCCATGGTTGATGACATGATCTATAATTGTGGCCCGAATTTCATCAGGGACAGCATAGTGTCTTCGTGCTCTTCTGCCTCTTCCCCCTATTCCACCATTACTCACCCTTACTCCTCCTCCTCTTCTTCTTCCTCTTCCTCGAGCAGGCAGATTTTCTTGTTCATTTACTTAGCCAGGTGCCTCCATGTTCAGAAATTGTACTAGTCCTGCATGGTCAAGCTCTATATATATGTGTTTGGCAGCATTTACAATCATGGACAGCACCTGTCAGGTAACTAAACCTACTGTTTGATTGGTCATCTGAGACCAACTCCAACTCCTCCTTCGTTAGTCAAGTTCTAGTTGCACCTGACTGTCAATTGCTGTAATCATTTTATCAAATGTTCCAAGAGATTCATATATGGTATTCATGGTATTATGTTCCTGAATAATTTTGACAATTGAACAGACTATTGTGCATGTGATGACTTAAACAATTACGCTGACACGTTTTGAAGAGAACAACCATTAGACTGAGAATTGACAATCAGTTTAGATCAATAAGATCTATTCACTTGGAAATTGTGCTAAATGTAGGCTACTTGTACTTAATCATTTGAAGGATGTACTGAGACATTGAGACATGTACTGAGACATTTGCAATTTTGATGAAATGAATGAGAAATTCAATTCAGTTGTGAACAATTGCCAAGTGGTTTGGAGATTTGTCCATGTTGTTTTGAGAATGTCATTTCTGTTTCAAGAAATGAGCCAAAACAATGGAGAAAAACTGTAATAGGATTAGAAAAAGAACACCAGCACTTGTCTTCAGGTAGCTATAGGTGCAACTGTGCAGGGTACACAGTAAAATACTTCAAGCTGCCTGCCTGTGGTATTAATAGGATCAGAATAAGAACAACAGCACTTGTCTTCAGGTAGCTATAGGTGCAACTGTGCAGGGTAAACAGTACACTAGCTGTAAATACTTCAAGCTGCCTGCCTGTGGTATTAATAGGATCAGAAGAAGAACAACAGCACTTGTCTTCAGGTAGCTATAGGTGCAACTGTGCAGGGTAAACAGTACACTAGCTGTAAATACTGCAAGCTGCCTACTTGTGGTATTAATAGGATCAGAAGAAGAATAGCACTTGTCTTCAGGTAGCTATAGGAGCAACTGAGCAGGGTACACAGTACACTAACTATAAATACTTCAAGCTGCCTGCTTGTAGTATAAATAGGATCAGAAGAAGAACACTAGCACATGTCTTCAGGTAGGTGCAACTAACTATAATTATTTCAACCTGCCTGCCTGTGGTATTAATAGGATCAGAAGAAGAAAACCAGCACTTGTCTTCAGGTAGCTATAGGTGCAACTGTGCAGGGTACACAGTAAACTAGCTGTAAATACTTCAAGCTGCCTGCCTGTGGTAATAATAGGATCAGAAGAAGAACGCCAATACTTGTATTCAGGTAGCTATAGGTGAAACTGTGCAGGGGTACACGGTACACTAACTGTAAATATTTCAAGCTGCCTGCCTGAGTATTAGTAGAATCAGAAGAAGAACACCAGCACTTGTCCTCAGGTAGCTATAGGTGCAACTGTGCAGGGTACACAGTACACTAACTGTAAATACTGCAAGCTGCCTACCTGTAGTATTAATAGGATCAGAAGAAGAACAGCACTTATCTTCAGGTAGCTATAGGTGCAACTGTGCAGTGTACACAGTACACCAACTGTAAATACTTCAACTTCCCGCCTCTGGTATTAATAGGATCAGAAGAAGAACACCAGCACTTGTCTTCAGGTAGCTATAGGTGCAACTGTGCAGGGGTACACAGTACACTAACTGTAATTACGTCAAGCTGCCTGCCTGTGGTATTAATAGGATCAGAAGAAGAACACCAGCACTTGTCTTCAGGTAGCTATAGGTGCAACTGTGCAGGGTACACAGTACACTAACTGTAAATACTGCAAGCTGCCTGCCTGTGTTATTAATAGGATTAGAAGAAGAACAGCACTTGTCTTCAGGTAGCTATAGGTGCAACTGTGCAGGGGAACACAGTAAACTAACTGTAAATACTTCAAGCTGTCTACCTGTGGTATTAATAGGATCAGAAGAAGAACACCAGCACTTGTCTTCAGGTAGCTATAAGTGCAACTGTGAAGGGTACACAATACATTAACTGTAAATTCTTCAAGCTGCCTGCATGTGCTATTAATAGGATCAGAAAAAGTACCACGGCAATTGTCTTCAGGTAGCAATAGGTGCAACTGTGCAGAGGTACACAGTACACTGACTATAAATACTTCAAGCTGCCTGCCTGTGGTAGTAATAGGATCAGAAGAAGAATAGCACTTGTCTTCAGGTAGCTATAGGAGCAACTGTGCAGGATACACAGTACACTAACTATAAATACTTCAACCTGCCTGCCTGTAGTATTAATAGGATGAGAAGAAGAACACCAGCACTTGTCTTCAGGTAGCTATAGGTGCAACTGTGCAGGGTACACAGTACACAAGCTGTAAATACTTCAAGCTGCCTGCCTGTGGCATTAATAGGATCAGAAGAAGAATGCCAGCACTTGTATTCAGGTAGATTATAGGTGCAACTGTGCAGGGGTACACAGTACACTAACTGTAAATTTTTCAAGCTGCCTGCCTGAGTATTAATAGGATCAGAAGAAGAACACCAGCACTTGTCTTCAGGTAGCTATAGGTGCAACTGTGCAGGGTACACAGTACACTAACTGTAAATACTGCAAGCTGCCTGCCTGTAGTATTAATAGGATCAGAAGAAGAACAGCACTTGTCTTCAGGTAGTCATAGGTGCAACTGTGCAGGGTACACAGTACACTAGCTGTAAATACTGCAAGCTTCCTGCCTGTAGTATTAATAGGATCAGAAGAAGAACAGCACTTGTCCTCAGGTAGCTATAGGTGCAACTGTGCAGGGGTACACAGTACACTAACTGTAAATACTTCAAGCTGCCTCCCTGAGTATTAATAGGAGCAGATGAACAACACCAGCACTTGTCTTCAGGTAGCTATATGTGCAATGGTGCATGGTACACAGTACACTAACTGTAAATACTGCAAGCTACCTGACTGTGTTATTAATAGGATCAGACGAAGAACAGCACTTGCCTTCAGGTAGCTATAGGGGCAACTGTGCAGGGGAACACAGTAAACTAACTGTAAATACTTCAAGCTGCCTGCCCGTGGTATTAATAGGATCAGAAGAAGAATACCAGCACTTGTCTTCAGGTAGCTATAGGTGCAACTTTTAAGGGTACACAGCACACTAACTGTAAATACTTCAAGCTGCCTGCCTGTGCTATTAATAGAATCAGAAGAAGAACACCAGCACTTGTCTTCGGGTAGCTATAGGTGCAACTGTGCAGGGCACACAGTACACTAACTGTAAATACTTCAACCTGCCTGCCTATGGAATTAATGGGATCAGAAGAAGAGCACCATCACTTGTCTTCAGGTAGCTATAGGTGCAACTGTGCAGAGTACACAGTACACTAGCTGTAAATACTTCAATCTGCCTGCCTGTGGTATTTATAGGATCAGAAGAAGAATGCCAGCACTTGTATTGAGGTAGCTATAGGTGCAACTGTGCAGGGGTACACAGTACACTAACTGTTAATACTTCAACCTGCTTGCCTATGGTTTTAATGGGATCAGAAGAAGAGCACCATCACTTGTCTTCAGGTAGCTATAGGTGCAACTGTGTAGGGTACACAGTAAAATACTTTAAGCTGCCTGCCTGTGGTATTAATAGGATCAGAATAAGAACAACAGCACTTGTCTTCAGGTAGCTATAGATGCAACTGTGCAGGGTACACAGTACACTAGCTGTAAATACTTCAAGCTGCCTGCCTGTGGTATTAATAGGATCAGAAGAAGAATGTCAGCACTTGTATTAAGGTAGATATAGGTGTAATTGTGAAAGGGTACACAGTACGCTAACTTTAAATACTTCAACCTGCTTGCCTATGGTATTAATGGGATCACAAGAAGAGCAAAAGCACTTGTCTTCAGGTAGCTATACGTGCAACTGTGCAGGGTACACAGTACACTTGCTGTAAATATTTCAAGCTGCCTGCCTTTGGTATTAACAGGATCAGAAGAAGAACGCCAGCACTTGTATTGAGGCAGCTATAGGTGCAACTGTGCAGGGGTACACAGTACACTAACTGTAAATACTTCAATCTGCCAATCTGTATTAATAAGATCAGAAAAAGAACACCAGCACTTGTCTTCAGGTAGCTATAGGTGCAACTGTGCAGGGTACACAGTAAAATACTTCAAGCTGCCTGCCTGTGGTATTAACAGGATCAGAATAAGAACAACAGCACTTGTCTTCAGGTAGCTATAGGTGCAACTGTGCAGGGTACACAGTACACTAGCTTTAAATACTTCAAGCTGCCTGCCTGTAGTATTAATAGGATCAGAAGAAGAACGCCAGCACTTGTATTCAGGTAGCTATAGGTACAAATGTGAAGGGGTACACAGTACACTAACTGAAAATATTTCAAGCTGCCTGCCTGAGTATTAATAGGATCAGAAGAAGAACACCAGCACTTGTCTTCAGGTAGCTATAGGTGCAACTGTGCATGGTACACAGTACACTAACTGTAAATACTGCAAGCTGCCTGCCTGTGGTATTAATAGGATCAGAAGAAGAACGCCAGCACTTGTATTGAGGCAGCTATAGTTGCAACTGTGAAAGGGTACGCAGTACACTAACTGTAAATACTTCAATCTGCCTGCCTGTGGTATTAATAGGATCAGAAAAAGAACACCAGCACTTGTCTTCAGGTAGCTATAGGTGCAACTGTGCAGGGTACACAGTAAAATACTTCAAGCTGCCTGCCTGTGGTATTAACAGGATCAGAATAAGAACAACAGCACTTGTCTTCAGGTAGCTATAGGTGCAACTGTGCAGGGTACACAGTACACTAGCTTTAAATACTTCAAGCTGCCTGCCTGTGGTATTAATAGGATCAGAAGAAGAACGCCAGCACTTGTATTCAGGTAGCTATAGGTGCAACTGTGAAGGGGTACACAGTAAACTAACTGAAAATATGTCAAGCTGCCTGCCTGAGTATTAATAGGATCAGAAGAAGAACACCAGCACTTGTCTTCAGGTAGCTATAGGTGCAACTGTGCATGGTACACAGTACACTAACTGTAAATACTGCAAGCGGCCTGCCTGTGGTATTAATAGGATCAGAAGAAGAATAGCACTTGTCTTCAGGTAGCTATAGGAGCAACTGTGCAGGATACACAGTACACTAACTATAAGTACTTCAAGCTGCCTGCCTGTGGCATTAATAGGATCAGAAGAAGTACAACAGCACTTGTCTTCAGGTAGCTATAGGTGCAACTGTGCAGGGTACACAGTACACTAACTGTAAATACTTCAAGCTGCCTGCTTGTAGTATTCATAGGATCAGAAGAAGAACACCAGCACTTGTCTTCAGGTAGCTATAGGTGCAACTGTGCAGGGAACACAGTACACTAACTGTAAATACTTCAAGCTGCCTGCCTGTGGTATTTATAGGATCAGACGAAGAACGCAAGCACTTGTATTGAGGTAGCTATAGGTGCAACTGTGCAGGGTACACAGTACACTAGCTGTAAATACTTCAAGCTGCCTGCCTGTGGAAATAATAGGATCAGAAGAAGAATGCCAGCACTTGTATTCAGATAACTATAGGTGCAACTGTGCAGAATTACACAGTACACTAACTGTAAATACTTCAATCTGCCAATCTGTATTAATAGGAACAGAAAAAGAACACCAGCACTTGTCTTCAGGTAGCTATAGGTGCAACTGTGCAGGGTACACAGTAAAATACTTGAAGCTGCCTGCCTGTAGTATTAATAGGATCAGAATAAGAACAACAGCACTTGTCTTGAGGTAGCTATAGGTGCAACTGTGCAGGGTACACAATACACTAGCTGTAAATACTTCAAGCTGCCTGCCTGTGGTATTAATAAGATCAGAAGAAGAACGCCAGCACTTGTATTCAGGTAGCAATAGGTGCAACTGTGAAGGGGTACACAGTACACTAACTGAAAATATTTCAAGCTGCCTGCCTGAGTATTAATAGGATCAGAAGAAGAACACCAGCACTTTTCTTCAGGTAGCTATAGGTGCAACTGTGCATGGTACACAGTACACTAACTGTAAATACTGCAAGCTGCCTGCCTGTGGAATTAATAGGATCAGAAGAAGAATAGCACTTGTCTTCAGGTAACTATAGGAGCAACTGTGCAGGATATACAGTACACTAACTATAAATACTTCAAGCTGCCTGCCTGTGGCATTAATAGGATCAGAAGAAGAACACTAGCACATGTCTTCAGATAGGTGCAACTGTTCAGGGTACACAGTACACTAACTATAAATACTTCAACCTGCCTGCCTGTGGTATTAATAGGATCAGAAGAAGAACACCAGCACTTGTCTTCATGTAGATATAGGTGCAACTCTGCAGGGCAAACAGTACACTAACTGTAAATACTTCAACCTGCCTGCCTATGATATTAATAGAATCAGAAGAAGAACACCAGCACTTATCTTTAGGTAGCTGTCGCGGACACTGGACCTTTTTCTGTCCACATTCACCCTGTTATTTGGTATTTCTATATTAATCTTTTATTTTTTTTGAACTTGCCCAATACATGATTCTTGAAAGAGCTGATCACATTAACCTGCAGAGACGAACTGTCTGGTCACCAGGTCTGCCTTAAGTGTTGTGTTAATTAACATGTTAATTATATTATTGTCTTTTAAGTTTTTGCTAGAGGGGAGGGGGGAGTGTCCATGAGTCAGCCCTACCTCGTTATCTAACCCCTTGTGTTAAATGTGTATAAAAAGGCTGTGTTCTGTCCAATAAAGCAGTCAAGATTCTACAAGCTATTATCGACTAGACTTGTATTTACTGCAGCTATAATATTATATCTGTCTGATGGTCATACTGGAGTAAGCGGTGTTATTGACGGAGGCACTCAGTGGAGTGTGGAACAGGATCCGTCACAATTGGTGGCAAGCTGTGGGATGCTTCCTCTTGCCTAGGCACACCCAAATCACCACCGGGACCCCCTGCTCCTAACAGCAGATGGAACATCACTACGCCAGACTCAAGCGCAGCACCTTGAAGGATCTCTTGGAAGCCCGTGGAAAAGTCTCCAGCAACAAATCCAAAGCGACTCTCATCACCGAACTAATGGAGATAGACCAGGCCAGTAACCCACCAGCAGATACCTCAGAGGCGGCAAAGTTCCAGCGTGACGTCCAGTGGCGACTGGCCTTGTATGGTACTCACCCCCCGCAGGAGGTTATCAGTCAAGTGTTAACAGAGGTGTCCCAGCTGCGAATGGCTGAACTCCAGCGGGACCAAGGAGCGTCAGTTATGTTCAACCGGGAAGCTCCAGCGGCCTGCAAAAAGCTACCCTATGCCGCCTTCCGCATGTTTCAAGATGGTGAAGATGAGATGGATGTTTACCTGCAAATGTTTGAGCGTCAATGCGGTCTCCAAGGTGTCAATAAAGCAGATTGGGTCACGCTCCTGGTCAGCCGTCTCACAGGAAGGGCTGCAGAGGCGTACAATAATGTCCCTGATGAGATCAGCCAGGACTATGACCGGGTAAAAGAAAGACTATTGGCTCGCTTCGGCATTACTCCAGAGGCACACCGTTTGAGGTTTCGCAACCTCCGCCGAAAGGAGAGAGAGCCTTACACAGAATGGGCTCATCAAATGACCCGAGCAGCGGAGAGTTGGATGACCGGGCGCCAAGCTGTTACCATGGCAGATGCGCTCCAGCTAATCCTCCTGGAACAATTCTATGATCATACCCCACATGAAGTTAGAGACTGGGTAAAGGATCGGCGGCCAGTCACAGTAGATGAAGCTGCCACCCTAGCTGACCAATACGTGGATTCAAGGCGGACTGTACAACCAGAGCCTAAGACCCCAGCTCGGCCTGTCCCCAACATTCCACGGAGCGTTGCCCCTCCACACCAGCCGTCAATCACCGGCCCCACTCAGCTACCATCTTCACGAGGAAAAGGGGACCTCTGCTACAGATGCAACCAAACAGGGCATGTTAGGAGGTATTGTCCGCAGAATGTTTCCCAGGATGCGCGGAACAACAGGCCCCTTGGACCTGCCCGGGCTGCTGCACACTGTCTGGAGAGAGATGATGTGACTCACCCAAGCGAGGAGAATATTGGAATTCTACATGAGGCAGACCCTGTGCAAGCTGCCACTACAGATAATCGTTTGCACCATCGACAAGCCGTGTGGATTAATGGTCGGGCTGCACAGGGACTGCGGGACACGGGAGCTACTATTACCCTGATACAGTCCCGAATGATAAACCCGGCAGAGCAGACGGGACGGTCTGTGGCTGTGCGGGTGGCCGGGGGAAATGTTATGCGGGTCCCCACTGCCAGGGTTCACCTTGATTGGGGTTCGGGGGCCAAAGAAGTGGAAGTGGGAATAATGCAGAACTTACCTGCAGAGGTTTTGTTGGGCAACGATTTGGGACGTTTAAATTCAGCCTTCTCCCTGGATGTATCCCCGGAAGCCTATCCTGTTACCACCCGCCAGCAAGCCCGGATGGAGGTGCGCTCCCTCGAGGACGGGACCCAGGTAAGACCTGTCACCCCTGACCTAGACTGTACTACCCCAACTAACCCTATCCCGACTTGGGCTTCTCCCCAAGAATTTGCTCAGGCAACTCTTAGCGACCCTTCCTTAGCTAGCTATAGGGAAAGAGCAGGATTGGACCCTGGGGGGTTGGAGAGGGAGCGAATAGAGTGGGTCCAGGGATTACTCTATCGGGTTACTGAGGGAAAGACAGCCTCCCATCCACCCAAGCGGCAGCTGGTTGTGCCGCAGAAATATCGTCATGACCTGCTGCGCATTGGGCATGACATACCCTTAGCCGGACACCTGGGGATGTCCCGGACCCTCCACCGTCTGACTCAGTCGTTTTTTTGGCCGGGGATTACAGGGGATGTCCGACAGTATTGCCGGACCTGTGACACATGCCAGCGGGTGGGTAAGCATGGGGGCCCGCTGAAAGCTCCCCTACACCCTTTACCGATCATTGATGAACCCTTTAGCCGTGTTGCCGTAGACCTGGTTGGACCATTGCCCAGACCTAGTCCTTCTGGGAAGAGATATATCCTTACTGTGGTGGATTATGCCACCCGGTACCCGGAGGCCATTCCCCTGGCAAATATCCATGCAGAAACTGTGGCTGATGCTTTGCTCCGGATCTTTGCAAGGGTGGGTTTCCCTCTGGAAATCATCTCTGACCAGGGGACCCAGTTCACTGCTGAGCTCACTCAGCAGTTATGGAGGCTCTGTGGGATAAAGCCCCTACAGAGCTCTCCCTATCACCCCCAGACCAACGGACTGTGTGAGAGGTTCAATGGAACACTGAAACAGCTGCTTAGGACATTTGCAACCTCTCACAGGGATTGGGAGAGATATCTGCCACACCTTCTCTTCGCTTATCGGGAGGTGCCGCAGGAATCTACCGGGTTCTCCCCATTTGAGTTACTGTATGGGAGGCGGGTGAGGGGGCCCCTAGATCTAGTCAGAGCCCACTGGGAAGGGGGAATTGATCCCCAAGGGTCCTCTATCGTAGCATACGTTCTTGAGTTTAGGGACAGACTGAAGGAGCTCACGGACACTGTCCAGGAGAACCTTCGGGCTGCCCAAAGGCGGCAGAAACGATGGTACGATCGTACTGCTCGGAACCGCACTCTGGAGGTTGGGCAGAAGGTTCTTGCCCTCAGACCAACCAAGCAGGACAAGTTACAGGCCACTTGGCAGGGACCTTACCGGGTTGTGGCAAAGCTCTGTGACACAACCTACCTAGTGGCTAAATGTTCGGATGAAAGAGTCCGACGGACCTTTCATGTGAACATGTTGAAAGCATACTGGGAAAGATCAGGAGAGGTAGCCGCTATATGTGCTCCAGCTGTGGAAGATTCTGAGAATCTTCCCCTGCTGGTTCTCCCGGAGCTAAATAGAATTACTGCAGGGATAGAGATGATAAAGCTTGACGACCAGCTAGGGCCGACGCAGAGAGAACAAGCTAGACAGGTCCTTAGTCAGAGAAGGGAAATGTTCTCCACAGTCCCTGGGTACACTACTATGGCAGTGCACCGTGTGGAGACCCCGGGACAACTGCCACTAAGACAGGCAGCTTACCGGATACCTGACGCAGTGAGAGAGGGGATGCGTCATGAGATTAAGGAGATGCTTGAATTGGGAGTCATTGAGCCATCCAGCAGCCCCTGGGCTTCCCCGGTGGTCCTTGTACCGAAGCGGGATGGCACAACTCGCTTCTGTGTAGACTACCGCAGATTAAATGAGTGCACCACCACTGATGCTTACCCTATGCCCCGGGTCGATGATCTGTTAGATCGCATTGCTCGGGGAAAATTCCTGACAACCCTTGACCTATGCAAAGGATACTGGCAAATTCCTCTGGATGCGGAATCTATTCCGAAATCGGCGTTCATTACCCCATTTGGCTTATACCAGTCTAAAGTAATGCCATTTGGGATGAAGAATGCACCGGCGACTTTCCAGAGGATGGTAGACCAACTCCTCGATGGCCTCCAGGACTATGCTTGTGCATATCTGGACGACATTGCGATCTACAGTGATACCTGGGAGGACCATCTGGTTCATCTGGGTGTCGTGCTAGACCGCATCAAGGCTGCAGGACTAACCCTTAAGCCAGAGAAATGCAGCATAGGGATGTCCGAGGTACAGTACCTTGGACATCGAGTAGGCAGTGGACAACAACGACCTGAGCCTGCTAAGATTGAGGCCGTTGCCAAGTGGCCAACCCCCCGTACTAAAACCCAGGTCCTGGCGTTCCTCGGCACAGCTGGGTACTATAGGAAATTTGTCCCGCAATATAGTTCCATCGCTAAGCCCCTGACAGACCTGACTAAGAAGCACCTTCCCCGACAGGTACTGTGGTCCCCTGAGTGTGAAGCTGCCTTCCAACAATTAAAGAATGCACTAACTTCAGCTCCTGTTCTAGCTGCCCCTGACCCAAACAAACGTTTTTGTGTCCACACAGATGCCTCTACATTCGGTCTGGGGGCAGTACTGAGCCAAGTAGGACCTGATGGCGGTGAGCACCCAGTGGCCTACATCAGTCGGAAGCTGCTACCCAGGGAAGTCGGTTATGCAGCCGTGGAGAAGGAGTGTTTGGCGCTGGTGTGGGCTCTCAAGAAATTCCAACCTTATCTCTACGGACGATCTTTTACGGTGCTCACCGACCACAATCCATTAATCTGGCTTAATCGGGTCTCCGGGGATAATGGACGTTTGTTACGATGGAGCTTGGCACTGCAGCCCTACAATTTTACCATACAGTATCGGCCAGGAAAGCAGAATGGGAATGCTGATGGACTTTCCCGGCAAACGGAACTATAAAACTCTCCCGGACAGCCCCAAGCTGACCCGTGGTGGATCTAGTTGGGTCTGCCGGACTATGGGACAGGGGGGGGCACTGTCGCGGACACTGGACCTTTTTCTGTCCACATTCACCCTGTTATTTGGTATTTCTATATTAATCTTTTATTTTTTTTGAACTTGCCCAATACATGATTCTTGAAAGAGCTGATCACATTAACCTGCAGAGACGAACTGTCTGGTCACCAGGTCTGCCTTAAGTGTTGTGTTAATTAACATGTTAATTATATTATTGTCTTTTAAGTTTTTGCTAGAGGGGAGGGGGGAGTGTCCATGAGTCAGCCCTACCTCGTTATCTAACCCCTTGTGTTAAATGTGTATAAAAAGGCTGTGTTCTGTCCAATAAAGCAGTCAAGATTCTACAAGCTATTATCGACTAGACTTGTATTTACTGCAGCTATAATATTATATCTGTCTGATGGTCATACTGGAGTAAGCGGTGTTATTGACGGAGGCACTCAGTGGAGTGTGGAACAGGATCCGTCACAGTAGCTATAGGTGCAACTGTGCAGGGTACACAGTACACTAGCTGTAAATACTTCAAGCTGCCTGCCTGTGGTAATAATAGGATCAGAAGAAGAATGCCAGCACTTGTATTCAGGTAGCTATAGGTGCAACTGTGCAGGGGTACCCAGTACACTAACTGTAAATATTTCAAGCTGCCTGCCTGAGTATTAATAGGATCAGAAGAAGCACACCAGCACTTGTCTTCAGGTAGCCATAGGTGCAACTGTGCAGGGTACACAGTACACTAACTGTAAATACTGCAAGCTGCCTGCCTGTAGTATTAATAGGATCAGAAGAAGAACAGCACTTGTCTTTAGGTAGCTATAGGTGCAACTGTGCAGGGGTACACAGTTCACTAACTGTAAATACTTCAAGCTGCCTCCCTGAGTATTAATAGGATCAGAAGAAGAACACCAGCACTTGTCTTCAGGTAGCTATAGGTGCAACTGTGCAGGGGTACACAGTACACTAACTGTAAATATTTCAAGCTGCCTGCCTGTAGTATTAATAGGATCAGAAGAACACCAGCACTTGTCTTCAGGTAGCTATAGGTGCAACTGTGCAGGGAACACAGTACACTAGCTGTAAATACTGCAAGCTGCCTGCCTGTAGTATTAATAGGATCAGAAGAAGAACACCAGCACTAGTCTTCAGGTAGCTATAGGTGCAACTGTGCAGGGTACACAGTACACTAACTGTAAATACTGCAAGCTGCCTGCCTGTAGTATTAATAGGATCAGAAGAAGAACAGTACTTGTTTTCAGGTAGCTATAGGTGCAACTGTGCAGGGTACACAGTACACTAACTGTAAATACTGCAAGCTGCCTGCCTGTAGTATTAATAGGATCAGAAGAAGAACGCCAGCACTTGTCTTCAGGTAGCTATAGGTGCAAATGTGCATGGTACACAGTACACTAACTATAAATACTGCAAGCTGCCTGCCTGTAGTATTAATAGGATCATAAGAAGAACAGCACTTGTCTTCAGGTAGCTATAGGTGCAACTGTGCAGGGGTACACAGTACACTAAGTGTAAATACTTCAAGCTGCCTCCCTGAGTATTAATAGGATCAGATGAGGAACACCAGCACTTGTCTTCAGGTAACTATATGTGCAATGGTGCATAGTACATAGTACACTAACTGTAAATACTGCAAGCTACCTGCCTGTGTTATTAATAGGATCAGTCGAAGAACAGCACTTGGCTTCAGGTAGCTATAGGTGCAACTGTGCAGGGGAACACAGTAAACTAACTGTAAATACTTCAAGCTGCCTGCCCGTGGTATTAATAGGATCAGAAGAAGAACACCAGCACTTGTCTTCAGGTAGCTATAGGTGCAACTTTTAAGGGTACACAGCACACTAACTGTAAATACTTCAAGCTGCCTGCCTGTGCTATTAATAGAATCAGAAGAAGAACACCAGCACTTGTCTTTGGGTAGCTATAGGTGCAACTGTGCAGGGCACACAGTACACTAACTGTAAATACTTCAAGCTGCCTACTTGTAGTATTAATAGGATCAGAAGAAGAACACTAGCACTTGTCTTCAGGTAGGTGCAACTGTTCAGGGTACACAGTACACTAACTATAAATACTTCAACCTGCCTACCTGTGGTATTAATGGGATCAGAAGAAGAGCACCATCACTTATCTTCAGGTAGCTATAGGTGCAACTGTGTAGGGTACACAGTACACTAGCTGTAAATACTTCAATCTGCCTGCCTGTGGTATTTATAGGATCAGAAGAAGAACGCCAGCACTTGTATTGAGGTAGCTATAGGTGCAACTGTGCAGGGGTACACAGTACACTAACTGTAAATACTTTAATCTGCCTGTCTGTGGTATTAATAGGATCAGAAAAAGAACACCAGCACTTGTCTTCAGGTAGCTATAGGTGCAACTGTGCAGGGGTACACAGTACACTAACTGTAATTACTTCAAGCTGCCTGCCTGTGGTATTAATAGGGTCAGAAGAAGAACACCAGCACTTGTCTTCAGGTAGCTATAGGTGCAAATGTGCAGGGTACACTGTACACTAACTGTAAATACTGCAAGCTGCCTGCCTGTGTTATTAATAGGATCAGAAGAAGAACAGCACTAGACTTCAGGTAGCTATAGGTGCAACTGTGCAGGGGAACACAGTAAACTAACTGTAAATACTTCAAGCTGGCATCCCATGGTATTAATAGGATCAGAAGAAGAACACCAGCACTTGTCTTCAGGTAGCTATAGGTGCAACTTTTAAGGGTACACACACACTAACTGTAAATACTTTAAGCTGCCTGCATGTTCTATTAATAGGATCAGAATAAGAACAACAGCACTTGTCTTCAGGTAGCTATAGGTGCAACTGTGCAGGGTACACAGTACACTAGCTGTAAATACTTCAAGCTGCCTGCCTGTGGTATTAATAGGATCAGAAGAATATCGCCAGCACTTGTATTCAGGTAGCTATAGGTGCAACTGTGAAGGGTACACAATACATTAACTGTAAATTCTTCAAGCTGCCTGTATGTGCTATTAATAGGATCAGAAAAAGTACCAAAGCAATTGTCTTCAGGTAGCTATAGGTGCAACTGTGCAGAGGTACACAGTACACTAACTATAAATACTTCAAGCTGCCTGACTGTGGCATTAATAGGATCTGAAGAATTACAACAGCACTTGTCTTCAGTTAGTTATTTTTGCAACTGTGCAGGGCACACAGTACACTAACTGTAAATACTTCAAGCTGTCTGTTTGTAGTATTAATAGGATCAGAAGAAGAACACTAGCACTTGTCTTCAGGTAGGTGCAGCTGTTCAGGGTACTCAGTACACTAAATATAAATACTTCAACCTGCCTGCCTGCGGTATTAATAGGATCAGAAGAAGAACACCAGCACTTGTCTTCAGGTAGCTATAGGTGCAACTGTGCGGGGTACACAGTACACTAGCTGTAAATACTTCAACCTGCCTGTCTATGGTATTAATGGGATCAGAAGAAGAGCACCAGCACTTGTTTTTAGGTAGCTATAGGTGAAACTGTGAAGTGGTACACAGTACACTAAATGTAAATATTTCAAGCTGCCTGCCTGAGTATTAATAGGATCTGAAGAAGAACACCAGCACTTGTCTTCGGGTAGCTATAGGTGCAACTGTGCATGGTACACAGTACACTAACTGTAAATACTGCAAGCTGCTTGTCTCTGGTATTAATAGGATCAGAAGAAGAATAGCACTTGTCTTCAGGTAGCTGTAGGTGCAACTGTGCAGGGTACACTGTACACTAACTGTAAATACTTCATCCTGCCTGCCTATGATATTAATAGGATCAGAAGAAGAACACCAGCATTTGTCTTCAGGTAGCTATAGGTGCAACTGTGCAGGGTACACTGTACACTAGCTGTAAATACTTCAAGCTGCCTGCCTGTGGTACTAATAGGATCAGAAGAAGAATGCCAGCACTTGTATTCAGGTAGCTATAGGTGCAACTGTGCAGGGTGTCACGGAATGCCCCACACTCCGCTTGAGTGCTTCCGTCATATACCGCTTCCTAAGTTCTGGAACACGAGTCCAATGGATCTGGCTATAGGAACCCCATGAACTAGACAACACCAGTCTTGGAGTACATCAGAACTACTCTTTATTTTGAGATCTCACAGACCTTTATACAGCAGGGAGGACTCAAAGCTAACCTAATTAACATGACCTAATTTACTACAAAATGTACCCAGACCAGATGACAGTCTTGTGGGCACCGAGCTTCACACATTAATACAATTAACAATACAAACGACAATCTCCCCCCTCCTCAGCCTAGACCATTCGTCTATTAGCCAGGGCTGGTGGCTAATGTGATCAGCTCTCTCAATTAACATAAACACATGTTGATAACACCAGCATCTCCTCACAGGATGTGTCCCAGCAGAATGAATCAGTCTTATCAGCAGGGGGCTGCTGGAGGAATCCCCCCTCTCTCTTCAGGGACACAAATATACAGTAAGGAGTCCCCATACAATATATACATGACTGAGTCCGATTAATACAGTTCAGACTGGATTTCTCATTCACCTCAAATGCTAGGGCCCATAATCGGTGGGCAACAGGCTTGCACACAGTCCTCTCCAACAGCCTCCGCTCTGGCGATGCCCGTGACATTTCTCCCCTTTCGGCAGGAGACTAACACAGGAGGAGACCCCAGACGGGTTGACTCCGAAGTTAGTCCACAGCTCCAGTCCTCTACTGCCTGTACCCACACAGTACCCCAAACAAATCATTCCAAACAGTGTATTACTCACCCAGCCATCCTCTGCCTCTCTCAGAGAACATATCTGCCGCTGGGGAGAGACCCGGACTGACCCTTCTCCCTGGAATCCTTTCTGCCGCTGGAGAGAAGACAGGGGGACTGGGCTCACTCCATCCTGCTGTTGGGGATCTGGGCCGACTGCCCAGCATCCCTGGGGCATACAGGTGGGGACTGAAGCCCCATCAACTGACACCAGATCAAGCTGCAGTTGTGAGGTGATGACTGCATTCTCTCCTTGGATCCTGATCTGCAGCTCGCGATAGACTGCCACCTCCTCACCTTGGGCCTCCACAATTGCTGCAGGTGTGGGGCAGAGGTCTTGGACCCTCTGTCCGGTTGCCAGCACTTCTGCTGGGGGTTTGCCAGGTGGTTCCTCCTCTACAGAAACGTCTATTAAATCCCCAGTCTCTGGAATTGGTAAAAGTGTGGGACAGAGGTCTTGGACCCTCTGTTCAGTTACCAGATGTTCAGCTGGAGAAGTTTGTTTTAACTCCATAGATGCTGCTGGCAGAAAATCACATGTCCCTGTCAGTGTTGTGGGAGAAAGGCCGACTACCTCTTCTCTCAGGAAGGCCGAAGCCACTGTTGGTGCTGGGCAGAACACAGTGAACTTTGGCAATGATAGCAGCTCTTCTGCTGGAGGCTCATCAGGTTGTTCTTCCTCAGCAGAAAAGTCTATCAAATCCCATGTCTCTGCAACTGATGTCTGGGAATAGAGGTTCACCATCTCCTGTCCATGGAACCCAGAAGATGTTATCATTTCTGGACAGAGGTTAGCAAAGCTCTGCCCTGTTGTCAGCACTTCAGGTTTGGGGATGGCAATCTCCGGATTTTCCACTGCCGATTCTCTGGCATGCTGCTGAACTTGTTCTAGCAGTTTCCTGTATGCCCTTTCCAGATGCTGTTCCTTCCTTAGCAAATGGTCCAGATCAGGTTTGAGCTCTGAGACCCCTGCAAGACCGAGCATAGACTCTCTATAGTCCCTCATGTCCTCAAGGTCAGGTTCCCCCTCATCGCCAAACATAAAAAGATCTGTAAGGTTCTCCCACAGCAATCCAGGGCCGCCAAAGTTATATCCCTCCGGAGAGCATTCTGTTGTCTCCCCTAAATATCCCTCCTCTGCGTGCCATTGCAGAGCCCGATAACAATTGTCCAGCTCTATCTCCAGCTGGACCAACCTGTCCAACTCAGTCACCCATTGCTCCTGGGGCTGCTCTCCCAGGAATGCCATCCGCAATGCCCGTTGGTCACTGGCCCGTTGCTCTTGGGTTGGAAAGCACTTGCCCTGTTTTATACCAGCGAGACGGAGGGCTGCAATCCAGAGCTCCACCCGAATCAGCTGCCTGAGCTCCAGGTATTCATCCTCAGACACAGTCCTGGTGTACGTTGAAAGGATGATCCGCAGCAGCCCCAGGAATTCTGATGCCAGGTCCATATCTCCGCTGGGGTGACTGAAGTCTGCTATGCTGATCTTGGATCCAGTTGGAGGCTTGGATGTCCCAGACTTCAGACTTCAGGAAGCTTTCCCGCTGCTTGCCACCAATGTCACGGAATGCCCCACACTCCTCTTGAGTGCTTCCGTCATATACCGCTTCCTAAGTTCTGGAACACGAGTCCAATGGATCTGGCTATAGGAACCCCAAGAACTAGACAACACCAGTCTTGGAGTACATCAGAACTACTCTTTATTTTGAGATCTCACAGACCTTTATACAGCAGGGATGACTCAAAGCTAACCTAATTAACATGACCTAATTTACTACAAAATGTACCCAGACCAGATGACAGTCTTGTGGGCACCGAGCTTCACACATTAATACAATTAACAATACAAACGACAATCTCCCCCCTCCTCAGCCTAGACCATTCGTCTATTAGCCAGGGCTGGTGGCTAATGTGATCAGCTCTCTCAATTAACATAAACACATGTTGATAACACCAGCATCTCCTCACAGGATGTGTCCCAGCAGAATGAATCAGTCTTATCAGCAGGGGGCTGCTGGAGGAATCCCCCCTCCCTCTTCAGGGACACAAATATACAGTAAGGAGTCCCCATACAATATATACATGACTGAGTCTGATTAATACAGTTCAGACTGGATTTCTCATTCACCTCAAATGCTAGGGCCCATAATCGGTGGGCAACAGGCTTGCACACAGTCCTCTCCAAGAGCCTCCGCTCTGGCCATGCCCGTGACACAGGGGTACACAGTACACTAACTGTAAATACTTCAAGCTGCCTGCTTGTAGTATTAATAGGATCAGAAGAACAACACTAGCACTTGTCTTCAGGTAGGTGCAACTGTTCAGGATACACAGTACACTAACTATAAATACTTCAACCTGCCTGCCTGTAGTATTAATGGGATTAGAAGAAGAACACCAGCACTTGTCTTCAGGTAGCTATAGGTGCAACTGTGCAGGGTACACAGTACACTAACTGTAAATACTTCAACCTGCCTGTCTATGGTATTAATGGGATCAGAAGAAGAGCACCAGCACTTGTCTTCAGGTAGCTATAGGTGCAACTGTGAAGGGGTACACAGTACACTAACTGAAAATATTTCAAGCTGCCTGCCTGAGTATTAATAGGATCAGAAGAAGAACACCAGCACTTGTTTTCAGGTAGCTATAGGTGCAACTGTGCATGGTACACAGTAAACTAACTGTAAATACTGCAAGCTGCCTGCCTGTGGTAGTAATAGGATCAGAAGAAGAATAGCACTTGTCTTCAGGTAGCTATAGGAGCAACTGTGCAGGATACACAGTACACTAACTATAAATACTTCAACCTGCCTGCCTGTAGTATTAATAGGATCAGAAGAAGAACACCAGCACTTGTCTTCAGGTAGCTATAGGTGCAACTGTGCAGGGTACACAGTACACAAGCTGTAAATACTTCAAGCTGCCTGCCTGTGGCATTAATAGGATCAGAAGAAGAATGCCAGCACTTGTATTCAGGTAGATATAGGTGCAACTGTGCAGGGGTACACAGTACACTAACTGTAAATTTTTCAAGCTGCCTGCCTGAGTATTAATAGGATCAGAAGAAGAACACCAGCACTTGTCTTCAGGTAGCTATAGGTGCAACTGTGCAGGGTACACATTACACTAACTGTAAATACTGCAAGCTGCCTGCCTGTAGTATTAATAGGATCAGAAGAAGAACAGCACTTGTCTTCAGGTAGTCATAGGTGCAACTGTGCAGGGTACACAGTACACTAGCTGTAAATACTGCAAGCTGCCTGCCTGTAGTATTAATAGGATCACAAGAAGAACAGCACTTGTCCTCAGGTAGCTATAGGTGCAACTGTGCAGGGGTACACAGTACACTAACTGTAAATACTTCAAGCTGCCTCCCTGAGTATTAATAGGAGCAGATGAAGAACACCAGCACTTGTCTTCAGGTAGCTATATGTGCAATGGTGCATGGTACACAGTACACTAACTGTAAATACTGCAAGCTACCTGACTGTGTTATTAATAGGATCAGACGAAGAACATCACTTGCCTTCAGGTAGCTATAGGGGCAACTGTGCAGGGGAACACAGTAAACTAACTGTAAATACTTCAAGCTGCCTGCCCGTGGTATTAATAGGATCAGAAGAAGAATACCAGCACTTGTCTTCAGGTAGCTATAGGTGCAACTTTTAAGGGTACACAGCACACTAACTGTAAATACTTCAAGCTGCCTGCCTGTGCTATTAATAGAATCAGAAGAAGAACACCAGCACTTGTCTTTGGGTAGCTATAGGTGCAACTGTGCAGGGCACACAGTACACTAACTGTAAATACTTCAACCTGCCTGCCTATGGAATTAATGGGATCAGAAGAAGAGCACCATCACTTGTCTTCAGGTAGCTATAGGTGCAACTGTGCAGAGTACACAGTACACTAGCTGTAAATACTTCAATCTGCCTGCCTGTGGTATTTATAGGATCAGAAGAAGAATGCCAGCACTTGTATTGAGGTAGCTATAGGTGCAACTGTGCAGGGGTACACAGTACACTAACTGTAAATACTTCAATCTGCCTGCCTGTGGTATTAATAGGATCAGAAAATAGAACACCAGCACTTGTCTTCAGGTAGCTATAGGTGCAACTGTGCAGGGTACACAGTACTCTAACTGTTAATACTTCAACCTGCTTGCCTATGGTTTTAATGGGATCAGAAGAAGAGCACCATCACTTGTCTTCAGGTAGCTATAGGTGTAACTGTGTAGGGTACACAGTAAAATACTTTAAGCTGCCTGCCTGTGGTATTAATAGGATCAGAATAAGAACAACAGCACTTGTCTTCAGGTAGCTATAGGTGCAACTGTGCAGGGTACACAGTACACTAGCTGTAAATACTTCAAGCTGCCTGCCTGTGGTATTAATAGGATCAGAAGAAGAATGTCAGCACTTGTATTAAGGTAGATATAGGTGTAATTGTGAAAGGGTACACAGTACACTAACTTTAAATACTTCAACCTGCTTGCCTATGGTATTAATGGGATCACAAGAAGAGCACCAGCACTTGTCTTCAGGTAGCTATACGTGCAACTGTGCAGGGTACACAGTACACTTGCTGTAAATATTTCAAGCTGCCTGCCTTTGGTATTAATAGGATCAGAAGAAGAACGCCAGCACTTGTATTCAGGTAGATATAGGTGCAACTGTGCAGGGGTACACAGTACACTAACTGCAAATTTTTCAAGCTGCCTGCCTGAGTATTAATAGGATCAGAAGAAGAACACCAGCACTTGTCTTCAGGTAGCTATAGGTGCAACTGTGCAGGGTACACAGTACACTAACTGTAAATACTGCAAGCTGCCTGCCTGTAGTATTAATAGGATCAGAAGAAGAACAGCACTTGTCTTCAGGTAGTCATAGGTGCAACTGTGCAGGGTACACAGTACACTAGCTGTAAATACTGCAAGCTGCCTGCCTGTAGTATTAATAGGATCACAAGAAGAACAGCACTTGTCCTCAGGTAGCTATAGGTGCAACTGTGCAGGGGTACACAGTACACTAACTGTAAATACTTCAAGCTGCCTCCCTGAGTATTAATAGGAGCAAATGAAGAACATAAAGCACTTGTCTTCAGGTAGCTATATGTGCAATGGTGCATGGTACACAGTACACTAACTGTAAATACTGCAAGCTACCTGACTGTGTTATTAATAGGATCAGACGAAGAACAGCACTTGCCTTCAGGTAGCTATAGGGGCAACTGTGCAGGGGAACACAGTAAACTAACTGTAAATACTTCAAGCTGCCTGCCCGTGGTATTAATAGGATCAGAAGAAGAATACCAGCACTTGTCTTCAGGTAGCTATAGGTGCAACTTTTAAGGGTACACAGCACACTAACTGTAAATACTTCAAGCTGCCTGCCTGTGCTATTAATAGAATCAGAAGAAGAACACCAGCACTTGTCTTCGGGTAGCTATAGGTGCAACTGTGCAGGGCACACAGTACACTAACTGTAAATACTTCAACCTGCCTGCCTATGGAATTAATGGGATCAGAAGAAGAGCACCATCACTTGTCTTCAGGTAGCTATAGGTGCAACTGTGCAGAGTACACAGTACACTAGCTGTAAATACTTCAATCTGCCTGCCTGTGGTATTTATAGGATCAGAAGAAGAATGCCAGCACTTGTATTGAGGTAGCTATAGGTGCAACTGTGCAGGGGTACACAGTACACTAACTGTAAATACTTCAATCTGCCTGCCTGTGGTATTAATAGGATCAGAAAATAGAACACCAGCACTTGTCTTCAGGTAGCTATAGGTGCAACTGTGCAGGGTACACAGTACTCTAACTGTTAATACTTCAACCTGCTTGCCTATGGTTTTAATGGGATCAGAAGAAGAGCACCATCACTTGTCTTCAGGTAGCTATAGGTGTAACTGTGTAGGGTACACAGTAAAATACTTTAAGCTGCCTGCCTGTGGTATTAATAGGATCAGAATAAGAACAACAGCACTTGTCTTCAGGTAGCTATAGGTGCAACTGTGCAGGGTACACAGTACACTAGCTGTAAATACTTCAAGCTGCCTGCCTGTGGTATTAATAGGATCAGAAGAAGAATGTCAGCACTTGTATTAAGGTAGATATAGGTGTAATTGTGAAAGGGTACACAGTACACTAACTTTAAATACTTCAACCTGCTTGCCTATGGTATTAATGGGATCACAAGAAGAGCACCAGCACTTGTCTTCAGGTAGCTATACGTGCAACTGTGCAGGGTACACAGTACACTTGCTGTAAATATTTCAAGCTGCCTGCCTTTGGTATTAATAGGATCAGAAGAAGAACGCCAGCACTTGTATTGAGGCAGCTATAGGTGCAACTGTGCAGGGGTACACAGTACACTAACTGTAAATACTTCAATCTGCCAATCTGTATTAATAGGATCAGAAAAAGAACACCAGCACTTGTCTTCAGGTAGCTATAGGTGCAACTGTGCAGGGTACACAGTAAAATACTTCAAGCTGCCTGCCTGTGGTATTAACAGGATCAGAATAAGAACAACAGCACTTGTCTTCAGGTAGCTATAGGTGCAACTGTGCAGGATACACAGTACACTAGCTTTAAATACTTCAAGCTGCCTGCCTGTGGTATTAATAGGATCAGAAGAAGAACGCCAGCACTTGTATTCAGGTAGCTATAGGTGCAACTGTGAAGGGGTACACAGTACACTAACTGAAAATATTTCAAGCTGCCTGCCTGAGTATTAATAGGATCAGAAGAAGAACACCAGCACTTGTCTTCAGGTAGCTATAGGTGCAACTGTGCATGGTACACAGTACACTAACTGTAAATACTGCAAGCTGCCTGCCTGTGGTATTAATAGGATCAGAAGAAGAACGCCAGCACTTGTATTGAGGCAGCTATAGTTGCAACTGTGAAAGGGTACGCAGTACACTAACTGTAAATACTTCAATCTGCCTGCCTGTGGTATTAATAGGATCAGAAAAAGAACACCAGTACTTGTCTTCAGGTAGCTATAGGTGCAACTGTGCAGGGTACACAGTAAAATACTTCAAGCTGCCTGCCTGTGGTATTAACAGGATCAGAATAAGAACAACAGCACTTGTCTTCAGGTAGCTATAGGTGCAACTGTGCAGGGTACACAGTACACTAGCTTTAAATACTTCAAGCTGCCTGCCTGTGGTATTAATAGGATCAGAAGAAGAACGCCAGCACTTGTATTCAGGTAGCTATAGGTGCAACTGTGAAGGGGTACACAGTAAACTAACTGAAAATATTTCAAGCTGCCTGCCTGAGTATTAATAGGATCAGAAGAAGAACACCAGCACTTGTCTTCAGGTAGCTATAGGTGCAACTGTGCATGGTACACAGTACACTAACTGTAAATACTGCAAGTGGCCTGCCTGTGGTATTAATAGGATCAGAAGAAGAATAGCACTTGTCTTCAGGTAGCTATAGGAGCAACTGTGCAGGATACACAGTACACTAACTATAAGTACTTCAAGCTGCCTGCCTGTGGCATTAATAGGATCAGAAGAAGTACAACAGCACTTGTCTTCAGGTAGCTATAGGTGCAACTGTGCAGGGTACACAGTACACTAACTGTAAATACTTCAAGCTGCCTGCTTGTAGTATTCATAGGATCAGAAGAAGAACACCAGCACTTGTCTTCAGGTAGCTATAGGTGCAACTGTGCAGGGAACACAGTACACTAACTGTAAATACTTTAAGCTGCCTGCCTGTGGTATTTATAGGATCAGAAGAAGAACGCCAGCACTTGTATTGAGGTAGCTATAGGTGCAACTGTGCAGGGTACACAGTACACTAGCTGTAAATACTTCAAGCTGCCTGCCTGTGGTAATAATAGGATCAGAAGAAGAATGCCAGCACTTGTATTCAGGTAACTATAGGTGCAACTGTGCAGAATTACACAGTACACTAACTGTAAATACTTCAATCTGCCAATCTGTATTAATAGGAACAGAAAAAGAACACCAGCACTTGTCTTCAGGTAGCTATAGGTGCAACTGTGCAGGGTACACAGTAAAATACTTGAAGCTGCCTGCCTGTAGTATTAATAGGATCAGAATAAGAACAACAGCACTTGTCTTCATGTAGATATAGGTGCAACTGTGCAGGGGTACCCAGTACACTAACTGTAAATATTTCAAGCTGCCTGCCTGAGTATTAATAGGATCAGAAGAAGCACACCAGCACTTGTCTTCAGGTAGCCATAGGTGCAACTGTGCTGGGTACACAGTACACTAACTGTAAATACTGCAAGCTGCCTGCCTGTAGTATTAATAGGATCAGAAGAAGAACAGCACTTGTCTTTAGGTAGCTATAGGTGCAACTGTGCAGGGGTACACAGTTCACTAACTGTAAATACTTCAAGCTGCCTCCCTGAGTATTAATAGGATCAGAAGAAGAACACCAGCACTTGTCTTCGGGTAGCTATAGGTGCAACTGTGCAGGGGTACACAGTACACTAACTGTAAATATTTCAAGCTGCCTGCCTGTAGTATTAATAGGATCAGAAGAAGAACAGCACTTGTCTTCAGGTAGCTATAGGTGCAACTGTGCAGGGTACACAGTACACTAGCTGTAAATACTGCAAGCTGCCTGCCTGTAGTATTAATAGGATCAGAAGAAGAACACCAGCACTTGTCTTCAGGTAGCTATAGGTGCAACTGTGCAGGGTACACAGTACACTAACTGTAAATACTGCAAGCTGCCTGCCTGTAGTATTAATAGGATCAGAAGAAGAACAGTACTTGTTTTCAGGTAGCTATAGGTGCAACTGTGCAGGGTACACAGTACACTAACTGTAAATACTGCAAGCTGCCTGCCTGTAGTATTAATAGGATCAGAAGAAGAACGCCAGCACTTGTCTTCAGGTAACTATATGTGCAATGGTGCATAGTACACAGTACACTAACTGTAAATACTGCAAGCTACCTGCCTGTGTTATTAATAGGATCAGTCGAAGAACAGCACTTGTCTTCAGGTAGCTATAGGTGCAACTGTGCAGGGGAACACAGTAAACTAACTGTAAATACTTCAAGCTGCCTGCCCGTGGTATTAATAGGATCAGAAGAAGAACACCAGCACTTGTCTTCAGGTAGCTATAGGTGCAACTTTTAAGGGTACACAGCACACTAACTGTAAATACTTCAAGCTGCCTGCCTGTGCTATTAATAGAATCAGAAGAAGAACACCAGCACTTGTCTTCAGGTAGGTGCAACTGTTCAGGGTACACAGTACACTAACTATAAATACTTCAACCTGCCTACCTGTGGTATTAATGGGATCAGAAGAAGAGCACCATCACTTATCTTCAGGTAGCTATAGGTGCAACTGTGTAGGGTACACAGTACACTAGCTGTAAATACTTCAATCTGCCTGCCTGTGGTATTTATAGGATCAGAAGAAGAACGCCAGCACTTGTATTGAGGTAGCTATAGGTGCAACTGTGCAGGGGTACACAGTACACTAACTGTAAATACTTTAATCTGCCTGTCTGTGGTATTAATAGGATCAGAAAAAGAACACCAGCACTTGTCTTCAGGTAGCTATAGGTGCAACTGTGCAGGGGTACACAGTACACTAACTGTAATTACTTCAAGCTGCCTGCCTGTGGTATTAAATAGGTCAGAAGAAGAACACCAGCACTTGTCTTCAGGTAGCTATAGGTGCAAATGTGCAGGGTACACTGTACACTAACTGTAAATACTGCAAGCTGCCTGCCTGTGTTATTAATAGGATCAGAAGAAGAACAGCACTAGACTTCAGGTAGCTATAGGTGCAACTGTGCAGGGGAACACAGTAAACTAACTGTAAATACTTCAAGCTGGCATCCCATGGTATTAATAGGATCAGAAGAAGAACACCAGCACTTGTCTTCAGGTAGCTATAGGTGCAACTTTTAAGGGTACACACACACTAACTGTAAATACTTTAAGCTGCCTGCATGTTCTATTAATAGGATCAGAATAAGAACAACAGCACTTGTCTTCAGGTAGCTATAGGTGCAACTGTGCAGGGTACACAGTACACTAGCTGTAAATACTTCAAGCTGCCTGCCTGTGGTATTAATAGGATCAGAAGAATATCGCCAGCACTTGTATTCAGGTAGCTATAGGTGCAACTGTGAAGGGTACACAATACATTAACTGTAAATTCTTCAAGCTGCCTGTATGTGCTATTAATAGGATCAGAAAAAGTACCAAAGCAATTGTCTTCAGGTAGCTATAGGTGCAACTGTGCAGAGGTACACAGTACACTAACTATAAATACTTCAAGCTGCCTGCCTGTGGCATTAATAGGATCAGAAGAAGTACAACAGCACTTGTCTTCAGTTAGTTATTTTTGCAACTGTGCAGGGCACACAGTACACTAACTGTAAATACTTCAAGCTGTCTGTTTGTAGTATTAATAGGATCAGAAGAAGAACACTAGCACTTGTCTTCAGGTAGGTGCAGCTGTTCAGGCTACTCAGTACACTAAATATAAATACTTCAACCTGCCTGCCTGCGGTATTAATAGGATCAGAAGAAGAACACCAGCACTTGTATTCAGGTAGCTATAGGTGCAACTGTGCAGGGTACACAGTACACTAGCTGTAAATACTTCAACCTGCCTGTCTATGGTATTAATGGGATCAGAAGAAGAGCACCAGCACTTGTCTTTAGGTAGCTATAGGTGAAACTGTGAAGTGGTACACAGTACACTAAATGTAAATATTTCAAGCTGCCTGCCTGAGTATTAATAGGATCAGAAGAAGAACACCAGCACTTGTCTTCGGGTAGCTATAGGTGCAACTGTGCATGGTACACAGTACACTAACTGTAAATACTGCAAGCTGCTTGTCTCTGGTATTAATAGGATCAGAAGAAGAATAGCACTTGTCTTCAGGTAGCTGTAGGTGCAACTGTGCAGGGTACACTGTACACTAACTGTAAATACTTCATCCTGCCTGCCTATGATATTAATAGGATCAGAAGAAGAACACCAGCATTTGTCTTCAGGTAGCTATAGGTGCAACTGTGCAGGGTACACTGTACACTAGCTGTAAATACTTCAAGCTGCCTGCCTGTGGTAATAATAGGATCTGAAGAAGAACGCCAGCACTTGTATTCAGGTAGCTATAGGTGCAACTGTGCAGGGGTACACAGTACACTAACTGTAAATACTTCAAGCTGCCTGCTTGTAGTATTAATAGGATCAGAAGAACAACACTAGCACTTGTCTTCAGGTAGGTGCAACTGTTCAGGGTACACAGTACACTAACTATAAATACTTCAACCTGCCTGCCTGTAGTATTAATGGGATCAGAAGAAGAACACCAGCACTTGTCTTCAGGTAGCTATAGGTGCAACTGTGCAGGGTACACAGTACACTAACTGTAAATACTTCAACCTGCCTGTCTATGGTATTAATGGGATCAGAAGAAGAGCACCAGCACTTGTCTTCAGGTAGCTATAGGTGCAACTGTGAAGGGGTACACAGTACACTAAATGTAAATATTTCAAGCTGCCTGCCTGAGTATTAATAGGATCAGAAGAAGAACACCAGCACTTGTCTTCAGGTAGCTATAGGTGCAACTGTGCATGGTACACAGTACACTAACTGTAAATATTTCAATCTGCCAGTCTATGGTATTAATGGGATCAGAAGAAGAGCACCAGCACTTGTCTTCAGGTATCTATAGGTGCAACTGTGAAGGGGTACACAGTACACTAAATGTAAATATTTCAAGCTGCCTGCCTGAGTATTAATAGGATCAGAAGAAGAACACCAGCACTTGTCTTCAGGAAGCTATAGGTGCAACTGTGCATGGTACACAGTACACTAACTGTAAATACTGCAAGCTGCCTGTCTCTGGTATTAATAGGATCAGAAGAAGAATAGCACTTGTCTTCAGGTAGCTGTAGATGCAACTGTGCAGGGTACACTGTACACTAACTGTAAATACTTCAACCTGCCTGCCTATGATATTAATAGGATCAGAAGAAGAACACCAGCACTTGTCTTCAGGTAGCTATAGGTGCAACTGTGCAGGGTACACTGTACACTAGCTTTAAATACTTCAAGCTGCCTGCCTGTGGTAATAATAGGTTTAGAAGAAGAACGCCAGCACTTGTATTCAGGTAGCTATAGGTGCAACTGTGCAGGGGTACACAGTACACTAACTGTAAATATTTCAAGCTGCCTGCCTGAGTATTAATAGGATCAGAAGAAGAACAGCACTTGTCTTCAGGTAGCTATAGGTGCAACTGTGAAGGGTACACAGTACATTAACTGTAAATTCTTCAAGCTGCCTGCATGTGCTATTAATAGGATCAGAAGAAGTACAACAGCACTTGTCCTCGGGTAGCTATAGGTGCAACTGTGAAGGGGTACACAGTAAACTAACTGTAAATACTTCAAGCTGCCTGCCTGTGGTATTAGTAGGATCAGAAGAAGAACACCAGCACTTTTCTTCAGGTAGCTATAGGTGCAACTTTTAGGGGTACACAGCACACTAACTGTAAATACTTCAAGCTGCCTACCTGTGGTATTAATAGAATCAGAAGAAGAATGGCAGCACTTGTCTTCAGGTAGCTATAGGTGCAACTGTGCAGGGGTACACAGTACCCTAACTGTAAATACTTCAAGCTGCCTGCCTGTGGTATTAATAGGATCAGAAGAAGAACACCAGCACTTGTCTTCAGGTAGCTATAGGTGAAACTGTGCAGGGTACACTGTACACTAACTGTAAATACTTCAACCTGCTTGCCTATGGTATTAATAGTATCAAAAGAAGTACAACAGCACTTGTATTCAGGTAGCTTTAGGTGCAACTGTGCAGGGTACACAGTACACTAACTGTAAATACTTCAAGCTACCTGCCTGTGGTATTATTAGGATCAGAAGAAGAATATCACTTGTCTTCAGGTAGCTATAGGAGCAACTGTGCAGGGTACACAGTACACTAACTATAAATACTTCAAGCTGCCTGTCTGTGGCATTAATAGGATCAGAAGAAGTACAACAGCACTTGTCTTCAGGTAGCTATAGGTGCAAATGTGCAGGGTACACAGTACACTAACTGCAAATACTTCAAGCTGCCTGCATGTAGTATTAATAGGATCAGAAGAAGAACACTAACATGTCTTCAGGTAGGTGCAACTGTTCAGGGTACACAGTACACTAACTATAAATAATTCCACCTGCCTGCCTGTGATATTAATAGGATCAGAAGAAGAAAACCAGCACTTGTCTTCAGGTAGCTTTAGGTGCAACTGTGCAGGGTACACAGTACACTAACTGTAAATACTTCAACCTGCCTTCTTATGATATTAATAGGATCAGAAGAAGAACACCAGCACTTGTCTTCAGGTAGCTATAGGTGCAACTGTGCAGGGTACACAGTACACTAGCTGTAAATTCTTCAAGCTGCCTGCCTGTGGTAATAATAGGATCAGAAAAAGAACACCTGCACTTGTATTCAGGTAGCTATAGGTGCAACTGTGCAGGGGTACACAGTACACTAACTGTAAATATTTCAAGCTTCCTGCCTGAGTATTAATAGGATCAGAAGAAGAACACCAGCACTTATCTTCAGGTAGCTATAGGTGCAACTGTGCAGGGTACACAGTACACTAACTGTAAATACTGTAAGCTGCCTGCCTGTGGTATTAGTAGGATCAGAAGAAAAACAGCACTTGTCTTCAGGTAGCTATAGGTGCAAATGTGCAGTGTACATAGTACACCAACTGTAAATACTTCAAGTTCCTGCCTGTGGTATTAATAGGATGAGAAGAAGAACACCAGCATTTGTCTTCAGGTAGCTATAGGTGCAACTGTGCAGGGTACACAGTACACTAACTGCAAATACTTCAAGCTGCCTGCATGTAGTATTAATAGGATCAGAAGAAGAACACTAACATGTCTTCAGGTAGGTGCAACTGTTCAGGGTACACAGTACACTAACTATAAATAGTTCCACCTGCCTGCCTGTGGTATTAATAGGATCAGAAGAAGAAAACCAGCACTTGTCTTCAGGTAGCTTTAGGTGCAACTGTGCAGGGTACACAGTACACTAACTGTAAATACTTCAACCTGCCTTCTTATGATATTAATAGGATCAGAAGAAGAACACCAGCACTTGTCTTCAGGTAGCTATAGGTGCAACTGTGCAGGGTACACAGTACACTAGCTGTAAATTCTTCAAGCTGCCTGCCTGTGGTAATAATAGGATCAGAAAAAGAACACCTGCACTTGTATTCAGGTAGCTATAGGTGCAACTGTGCAGGGGTACACAGTACACTAACTGTAAATATTTCAAGCTGCCTGCCTGAGTATTAATAGGATCAGAAGAAGAACACCAGCACTTATCTTCAGGTAGCTATAGGTGCAACTGTGCAGGGTACACAGTACACTAACTGTAAATACTGTAAGCTGCCTGCCTGTGGTATTAGTAGGATCAGAAGAAAAACAGCACTTGTCTTCAGGTAGCTATAGGTGCAACTGTGCAGTGTACATAGTACACCAACTGTAAATACTTCAAGTTCCTGCCTGTGGTATTAATAGGATGAGAAGAAGAACACCAGCATTTGTCTTCAGGTAGCTATAGGTGCAACTGTGCAGGGGTACACAGTACACTAACTGTAATTACTTCAAGCTGCCTGCCTGTGGTATTAATAGGATCTGAAGAAGAATGCCAGCACTTGTATTCAGGTAGCTATAGGTGCAACTGTGCAGGGTACACAGTACACTGACTGTAAATACTTCAACCTTCCTGCCTATGGTATTAATAGGATCAGAAGAAGAACAACAGCACTTGTCTTCAGGTAGCTATAGGTACAACTGTGGAGGGTATACAGTACACTAACTGTAAATACTGTAAAAACGTAAAAACACCTGCCTGCCTGTCAGTATATTAGAAAGAGAATAACAGGAACGGGTGTATATATATATATATATATATATATATATATATACAACACCTGGGATGCATATATATACACAATACACTGTAAGTGCATCTAACTGACTCACCTGCCTACTCTATCTAACTTAAATCAAATGACACTGTCTCTCTCTCTCTGTCTAATTCTCTCCTCCGCAACACGCTACACAAGGCCACCACGCAGGCGGCCTTCTGTAGTGTGGGTCGTGTACTAAATCCCCTGAGCAATAATTGGCCAAAGCCACACTTTCTTTGTCCAATTACGGCTCTCTGTGCTGACGGCATTGTGATTGGCCAAGCATGCGGGTCATAGTGCATGCTTGGCCAATCATTAGCCAACAATGCACTGCGATGCTGCAGTGAATTAAGGGCCTTGACGTGCCACTCGAATTTGGCGTGAATGGCCCATAACCTTCACAATTCAGCAAACGGTCGAACACACGATGTTCGAGTCGAATATGGGTTTGACTCGAACTCCAAGCTCATCCCTAACTGCAAGTTTAACGCCTTAAAGAAATTTAATTGCATTACTGCAGGTTTAACGCCATATGGTTCTGTGCATTACTGCAAGTTTAACGCCGTATATTTCAGTATATTACTGCAAGTTTAACGCCATATATTTCTGTGCGTTACTGCAAGTTTAACACCATATATTTCATTGCGTTTCTGCAAGTTTAATGCCTTATATTGCATTGCGTTACTACAAGTTTAACACCATATAGTTCTTTGCATTACTGCAAGTTTAATGCCATACAGTTCTGCGCATTACTGCAACTTTAACGCCATATAGTTCTGCGCATTACAGCAAGTTTACCGCCATATAGTTCTGTGCGCTACTGCAAGTTTAACGCCTTATAGTTCTGTACATTACTGCAAGTTTACCACCATATAGTTTTACTGCAAGTTTAACGCCTTATAGTTCTATGCGTTACTGCAAGTTCAAATCCATATAGTTCTGTGCATTACTGCAAGTTTAACACCATATAGTTCTCTGCATTACTGCAAGTTTAAAACGGTATATTTCATTGTGTTACTCCATGTTTAACGCCATATATTTCATAGAGCTATATACTTCTGTGCATTACTGCAAGTTTAATGCCGTATATTTCATTGCATTACTGCAAGTTTAACGCTTTTTATTTCATTGCATTACTGCAACTTTGACACCATATAGTTCTGTTTGTTACTGCAAGTTTAACGCCGTATATTTCATTGCGTTACTGCAAATTTAACGCCGTATAGTTATGTGCGTTACTGCAAGTTTAACGCTGTATATTTCATTGCATTACTGCAAGTTTAACGAAATGTCGTTCTGTGTGTTACTACAAGTTTAACGCCATATTGTTCTGTGTGTACTGTAAGTTTAACGCCATATATTTCTTTGTGTTTCTGAAAGTTTAATGCCATATTCTGTTGTTCTGTGCGTTACTGCAAGTTTAACGCCTTATATTTCATTGCGTTACTAAAAGTTTAACGCCACATAGTTCTGTGCGTTACTGCAAGTTTAATGCCATACAGTTCCATGCGTTTCTGTAAGTTTAATGAATATAGTTCTGTGCGTTACTGCAAGATTAATGCCATATAGTTCTGTGCATTACTGCAAGTTTAACGCTGTATAGTTCATTGCGTTACTGCAAGTTTAACGCTGTATATTTCATTGCATTACTGCAAGTTTAACGCCATGTAGTTCTCAGCATTACTGCAAATTTAATGCCATATGTTTCATTGTATTTCTGCAAGTTTAAGAACATATATTTAATTGAGATAAAAAGAGAAAAAAGCAACGCCAACCTAAGTGCAGTATTAAAACATACACATTTTATTAGAGGTAGAAATGCACTCACTCAGAATATAATATAAACAGGCACATCAGGTACATCAGGTATGATTGGTCCGGGTAGTAAGTGTGGTGGGCAGCAGAGCTCCACAGGAGATGATCCTCTTGTCCTGTCTGTCGGTGCCAGTGGTAGCCAGTGTCTCAGGCTGGGGCAGGAGAGGTACAGCATGGATCCTCTGTTTGTGCTTCCCGTGTCCCGGTGACACTATGGGCGTGCACGTGTTCGGAGCATGAGTGCTCCTTCATCAGGCATAGCGGTCATTCATTTTGGAAGTGGCATAAGAAGGGCAGGCGGGCCAATCAGGTCCTAGCCCCACCTGCCTCGTAATGGGCTTCATGGAGCCGTGGGAGGGATTGGATAGGTATTGCACAGGCTCTATCAGCCAATGGTATTGTTGCCGGGTAACAGAATAAAGAGAAAAGAAAAAAGGGGGTGTGGGAGACACGGAGAGATAGCGAAGGTGGTGATAGTGTGTGTACAGGAGAGAGAGCAGCAGAGGGACAAGATACATGGATATTTGCTATTAGGGAGCACATAATATGAGATGAATGAAGACGGGGGAAAGAATATATGTATATACATATATGCACCAGGATGGTGGGGTGCGGAAAGGGGTATATTTATGGAAAAAAGGGAAGAAGGTGAAAAAAGTGAAAAAAGTGAAAAATAAAAAATGATAAGTATATATATACCGTATTTATCGGCGTATAACACGCACAGGCGTATAACACGCACATTCATTTTAAGAGGGAAATTTCAGGAAAAAAAACTTACATTTTAAATAAGGAACTTTGAAGCAAAATATGGGTCAGTGCCTATCTGCAGCCTCACCATTGCCATCAATGCAGCCTGATCAATGCCCATCTGCAGCCTCACAAGTGCCATCAGTACAGCTTCGCCATTGCCATCAATGCAGCAGCCTTGCCATTGCCTTCAATGCAGCAGCCTCACCATTGCCTTCAATGCAGCAGCCTCACCATTGCCATCAGTGCAGCCTGATCGATGCCCATCTGCAGCAAGTGGGGACAGGGAGGGGGACGGGATGAGTGCCGACTGATTACATGCAGTGAGAATCCTATGATAGACAGAACAGTGGTCCAATGGCGGCCCAGGAGATGGGACTTCCTATTGCAGAGGCCGCCAAGTAAAGAGGAGATTCTCACTGCATGTAATCTGACGGCGCTCATCCCGCCCCACTCCCTGTCCCCTCTGAGGCAGCTAAAATTTAAGTATTGGCGTATAACACGCACATGCTATTTGCACACGATTTTCATGGTGAAAAAGTGAGTGTTATACGCCAATAAATACAGTATATAAGAGAATGGAGATAAAAATAGAAAAAATAATAAGGATGAAATGGGATAAACCAATTTAGATTTTTGTAAAATTTAATGGATGATAAAAAATGGAAATGAAAGTGGAAGGGTTTTAAATGAAAGAGTGTAAAAAAATATATGATAATAATAATAATAATACATATAATTCCAATATAGACGATATAAACAAATATATTAAAAAAATTATAAGAAAAAAGGAATGTGGAAAAAAGGAATATAGAAATAATATATGATAAAAAAATATATATATATTAAGATGTATGTCTACCTTAATACATATATATATATATATATATATATATATATATATATATATATATATATATATATATATATATATATATATATATATATATATATACACACACACATATTGATCATGGGCGAAAGACGGAAGATTCGTATGTATGCATAGGCACATGTGCATGCGTTTGGTGGGACCATAAAATGTATGGGAGCATGCTGAGTTGGATTGCGGGTATGAGTGGATTGTATGGGGGGATATTAGGGGTTATACGTGAGGTTGTGGGAAGGGAAAAAAGGAAAAGGTGAGAGGTCGACCCATTGTAGCTGCCATGGAAAGTGTCACCAGCTTCTTCTCCATATCCATATCGACCACTTCCTACAACCATTAGCACAAAACCTACCCACATACATCTGATGGTATCCACCTCTTATGCCCCGTACACACGGTCGGATTTTCCGATGGAAAATGTCCGATCGGAGCGTGTTGTCGGAAATTCTGACCATGTGTGGGCTCCATCGGACATTTTCCATCGGATTTTCTGACACACAAAGTTGGAGAGCAGGAGATAAAATTTTCCGACAACAAAGTCCGATCACATCAATTCCGACCGTGTGTGGCCTGTTCCGACGCATAAAGTGCCACACATGCTCAGAAGAAATTCTGACACGGAACAGCTTGGTCTGGTAAACTTAGTGTTCACAATGGATACAGCACTTTCGTCACGCTGCAATGTTAAAAATGGTTTAATACAGCGCACTCTCTTCTTCTTTATAATGTGACAAGAATTAAGTAGTTTTGCTGCTCATATTCACACGCACTTCTCACAAACGTATTTTTTTGTTTTTTTCTTGGGATTCCCTGAATATATTGTTGTCACATGTGACAGAATTTTTTTTTTTTTTTTTTTTTTTTATTTAAAGCCATTTTTGGTTTAGATTTTATGTTTGTATTTTTTCCAAGGCTGATCTTTGTTTAATGTTATTTTTAGTTTTACTCCAGAATATTTTTGTGTGTGTTTTGTGTGTCAAGTTACCACAACGCCATTGATATCTTTTATTATTTCATCTCAAGGAGATTGTTTGGTGTTGCTGTCCCTTGTTAATTTCACATTGTATTTTTGAAATGTACCTGAATCCTCACAAACAAACTGTCCTTTTTGAAGTAAAACACACATAGGCAAGTATAATTCAAAACAAAATTCCTTTATTAAGGGCTCAGAACCAAACAAAGAGGGAGGCAACGCTGGATAAACAGGAGAAATTAGCGAAGCCTTGGACCCCCAGGGCAGACATCAATTCTTGAACATCAAAATTGGTGACCTGAGGAGTACATATGTAAGGGAGGGCAGTCTGGTCCAGAAGTCCCACAGATCCGGAAAGCAGCAGATGACATCTGTGTCCCCAGGCTGTGGTACCACAAGAGGCTGCATCTTTTGGCCGACCAGACTGGATCCAGGGTCCTCACTTTCTGGTCTTCCTTCCATGCTTCATTCCGGGCTGTGGCTGTGCTGTTGGAGATATGGCAGGAGGAGGAGTAGGACCTGGAGGAGGAGGAGGACTGGGAGAACCTGGAGGAGAAGGAGGAGGAGGAGGAGGAGGAGGACCTGCAGGAGGAGGAGGAGGACCATGTGTGAGTTCGCAAAGGTGTGTCCCAGATGTAATTTGGGCCCTCATACCTTTATTAAGAGCCTCCAATATGAGCGACTCACACATGAGTTGTTGTCCCTCCTCCATCCTCTGCATTTTAGAGGCAATGATGGCAGCGAAGTCATCCTCCACGGTGTGTGGTGCTCTCAGGGCCTCTGTAGCCCTTCAAAAGAGACCTATGGCAGCCTCCTCTAGGGCACTCCTCCTCCTGCCACTTTCTCTTTCCAGGTGTAGGGGAGGGACCTGCAGATCAGGCAGCCTGCTCGGCCCGGCCACCTCCTGGCTGAGACTTCCCTGTGTATGAAAAAGGGACATGGTTTTAGTTTTTGCATCATCAATCACAATCCTAAATTAGTACTCCAAACTAACATCTAGTTAACATCATTGATTGGACAAGCAGAAATATTTAGAGGAATGCTATACCTGGCTCAAGCTGGGCTCCTCCACATGTTGCTGCCTGGAAGGCCCAGGTTGGGTGACAGAAGCCTCAGCTGGAGGGGAAGGAAGCGTGGAAGGAAGACTGGAGAGGGGTGACCTGGGTTCAGTCTGACGTGCCAGAAAATGCAGCCTGTCATAGTACCACATCCTGGGGACATAAATGTCATCTGCTGCTCCGGATCTCTGTGAATCCTGGACTTTCTGGCGCTCCCTTACATATGTGCTCCTCAGGCCACCAATTAAGATCTTCAAATATGTGATGTCTGCCGTGGGGATCACCTGCTTCACAATTTCCAACAATTGATCCAGCGCTGCCTTCCTCTTTGTTTGGTTCCTGTAATGTGGGTGGTTGATCTCCCACAAACAGGGCAGCTCCCTGAACATGTCAATGAATATTGACATGAAGTCATTATCTTGTAATGAGATATCCATGTTCACTGCAAGACACAACACAAGACAAATCCTAATGTCAGACAAAACTCTCCTAATCTTGTTACAATATAGGCCTCAATCTAGAAGCAGTATAGGCACAAGTATGTCTCTTTCCTTCGTTCTTACGATCGGCGCGTCCAATGCTCCTTCCTCCGCTCACAGATCGTACATAATACGCACGTGTGTTACGCTTTTTACACACTGTGCATGCGTGTAACTCCGCCCGCCCCTGACGTTCTTTCTAGTCTATTCCCCACCCCTTTTCGTTCGGCGCAGTGGGTGAAGAGCTCATGGCGGAGTCACAGCAGGTGCGTGCTAATTATAGCAACAAGGAGGAGGAGGAGGAAAGCCCGGATTCGGACACGTCCCGATCCAGAAGGAGAAGATTTAAGGCCACAAATATGTCCTTTGGGGAGATGTTGGAGATGGTGGACATCCTGAAGAAGGCCGACTATGATGGAAAGTATGGACCTTACCCCAACCCCAATATCAGAAAGGCCAAGATCATGGTGAAAGTGGTCAAAAGTCTGCACCGTAATTTCGGGGTACGACGATCGAAAGATCAGCTCAGGAAGCGGTGGTCGGACCTGAAATTAAGAGAGCCTGAGCAGTACCGAAAGATCCGGAGAGTGCTGCAAAAATTAAGTAGTTGTGCTGTGTTCCTATTCTTTTTGTCTTTATTACGTTCGTGCTGCTCCATATGCTTTTCTTAATTGTACAGTTTAAAATGTCAATTTTAATGTTCATGGGCCCATTATTTCGTTCGTATCAAACATTTTTTTTTTTCGGCCTCTAAAACACCATTGTTTAGGCCATATGCATTTTCCTACATTTTTTAGGGCCTACTTGGATGCAAAATATTTGGTTGTGTAGATGGGTTTTGTCACGGAACGCCCCACACTCCGCTTGAGTGCTTCCGTCATATACCGCTTCCTAAGTTCTGGGACACGAGTCCAATGGATCTGGCCATAGGAACCCCAAGAACTAGACAACACCAGTCTTGGAGTACATCAGAACTGTTTTTTATTTGAGATATCACACACATTTATACACCAGGCTGACTCAAAGCTAACCTAATTAACATGAGCTAATTATCTCATCCTTTATACAGCCTAGGTGGCTGAGACATGACCTTTCGCCCAGACTTGTGGTCACCGAGCTTCACACAGGAATATAAACACAATAGCTGGAGCTAATTACAATTAACAATACAAACATAACCTAATTAACCTAATTAACATGAGCTCCAATAGGAGTCGTCCCGTCTCCTACATTGTATAGAGGACAATGTGATCAGCTCATTCAATTAACACACATTACCATAAACATCAACACAGGGTTAATTAGAACAAACAACAATGCGTTGAATACCTTTAGAACCTAGACTAAACTTATTTACATTAAACCCATTATAGCTGACATCAGACAGGTGAGTGGAGATGATGACATTAGCATCTCCTCACAGGATGTGTCCCAACAGTATAATTCAGTCTTATCATTCTAATATGGCATATAACGGGTTCCAGAGTCTGTGTGTTTTGGGGGGACATGGAGCTGAATCCAAAGTAACACCAACCCCAGGGTCCCCAGGCATACAGCTCACAGAGAGCACCATTCCCCCAAATGCTAGGGCCCATAATTGGTGGGCAACAGGCTTGCATACAGTCCTCTCCAACAGCCTCTGTTCTGGCTAGGTCTGTGACAGGTTTGTTACTAGAATGAAATGCAAACTAGATTCTGTGTAAGGAGAGGACACTCAGCAGCAGTTTTCACATCTGGACACTGGAGCACTAGTGTGGGACACAAGAACACCCTTTTTATTAGGGGGCCCACACAGGTGCTCCAGTGAATACTATAGGGGGGTCTCCATCTGTGAAGCTTGTACAAAACAGGTAAAGTATTGCAGGTTGACAAAGGACAATAAAAAAGCGACATCTTGGAACTCTGCTAAAATTGACAATTGACAATTGTACCCCACTTCCAAGCAATGTTTCCTATTTATAGTTCTGCCATCAAATATCTGTGTGCTAATTATACCATTTTTGTTTTACATAGGGGAGAAAAGACTCGGAGGACACTCCTCATCCGAGGAGACCAGAGACCTCCCACCTCGGGAAGAAGGTGAAATACCCCCAACACAAGCGGAGCAGGAGGAGGAAGACGATGTGGTGGAAATTGACACCACAACAGGTGAGTGTCTGCGACCACAGGCTCAGGTAAGAGATAGATGCTGGCAGATTTTTGATACCTGTTTTTGTTTGTTTTCTCTCTTTTTAGGTGATCGTGAGGTTAGGGATCGAGATCCTTTCACATCAGAAAGTGCCCAGATCCTGATCGGGGAGATAATGGGGTGTAATTTAGAATTGGAAAACATCAAGAAAAAAAATCAATGATGTGATTCAAAAAAATAATAACATCATTGATGTTTTGGGGCGAATTTAAAACACCACAAAATCACTTTTTTTTGTGTGGTACAATGTTTTAAATTTTTTAACAATGTTTCGAAATGCCAAATTTGGAGGATGCACACAGTGTGCCAACATGTGCTATCTGCCATCACAGGAGATCAATGGATGCGTTTTGGGGTGCAACCCCTTCCTCAATAATAAAGTAGCTGTGAGGAAGGGGTTGCTCCCACAAAACACGTCCCTTGATCCCCCGTGATGGCAGCTAGCACATGTTGACATTCGTAAATTGGTGTGCATCTTCCAAATTTGGCTTTTCAAGGGGTGACTTCACCCCATCTGAACGCAATATCAAACACAGTTCCTAAATACTCAGGAAACTGTTGAGGAAAAAAAAAATAAATTAATATTTTTGCTCAGAAACATGGCAAGCAGATTAGGCACAAACATTCTGGGGCAACCTCCAGATAGCATTTATGAAGGGGAATTTAACAACACCAAAGTATATTATATATTATTCCCCCTCCCCCCCTCTCATGGGCCATTTCTAACATTATGGGGGGTGTGGAAATCTTGGACAGGTAACCCTCTTCACTTCATTGAGAGATGAATGCCTAAATACAGGGTATTACTTGGAACAGCCCCTCCTTAGTTACACTATTGGCAGCCCACTGAACAGGTAAGAAGTGTCATAATACAAAGATATAAATACACACTGTACACATTTGAGCACATATGGACATTCTGCTATTACCTATCAAGATAATAATAGGATATAAAAAGTTTAAACAGTACCATTTGAAAGTATACAGGCAGGCCCTTGCACTGCATGCTTTGGGGAATTCATCCATAAATCTGACCACTAAAGAGATGGGTATAGTGTGTATGGGTTTGGCAAAGTCAGCAGATAGATGATTGAGGATAGATAGAGAATTGGGATCAGCTGACTTAGCAGTTGGGGGAGGTAGGGTTACTAAAAATGATTTGGGGACACCACAAAAAAAGCCTCTGGCACTCTGCCTGAATTTAAAGCAAAAATCACATTTCAAAACATTTTAGGGGGTGTTTGGGGTAAAGCACTACTATGGAGCTGACAAAATACATTGTTAAGGGACTACATGAGGTGACTATAGGGCAGGAGAGCATGCTGGGGAGGTTATTGAAGGCCAATCTGTATGAAGGACCTAAAAAATTAATTACATAAAAATCCAGCATGCATGAGAACAAAGGGGACATTCACAGCATATTCCAATCATGGTAATTAAGGAATGAGGAAAGAAATACAATATATTATCAATCATTCAATACAATAAAATGTGATATTAAAGGATAAAAATCTTACCTTCATATACTCCTTCTGCAGGACCTGGATGATGGCAGAACAGGTCTCTGGGATAATGATCCTCAGAGCCTGGGGGGAGATGCCTGTCGAGAACTTGAGGTCATGCAGGCTTCTCCCCGTTGCCAAGTACCGCAGGGTAGCGACGAGCCTCTGCTCCGGAGTGATGGCTTGCCTCATGCAGGTATTCTGCCTGCTGATATAGGGGGTGAGTGAAGCCAGCAGACGGTGAAATACGGGGTCCGTCATCCTGAGAAAGTTCCTGAAATCATCAGGATTATTCTCACGGATCTCACGGAGCAAAGGCATATGAGAGAACTGGTCACGTTGAAGCAACCAATTCTTGGTCCATGAACTCCTCCCCACCCTGTTCATGGACTGGACTTGTGTCAAGGTCAGGACCCCAACACCAAGCCCCCACACAGCATGAACTCTACGAGGAGTACGCATACGCAACATGGCTAGAAAACGGTCGGCTGCTCAGAACGAAGTAACAGAAAGCACTGAAGAACAGCAAGGCCTGTGAAGAGCGACCTGAAAAACAGTAACGAACGCACAAGAACACAATGACTACTTAAGACTTGTGGGTTTGTATCTGCTCTTCAGTGCGTGCAAGCAAGTTCCGCGTGACTACGCGGAACTTGCTTGCACGCACTGAAGAGCAGATACAAACCCACAAGCACAAACTGAACGGCAGAAAACGATCTGAAAACCACGAATCTGAAAAAGCGTGAATCGTCTCTCACCAAACTTTTACTAACATGAGATTAGCAAAAGGAGCCCAAAGGGTGCCGTGCTTGGTTCTGAACTGGCCTTTTCTAGTCTCGTCGTACGTGCTTGACGTCACCGCGTGGTTGGCGATCGGAAATTCCGACAACTTTGTGCGACCGTGTGTACGCAAAACAAGTTTGAGCCAACATCCGTCGGAAAAAATCCTAGGATTTTGTTGTCGGAATGTCCGAACAAAGTCCGACCGTGTGTACAGGGCATTAGACATTCTAAAAAGCTACACCTGGGAACCCACATACAATGGGTCTCCCTAGATGTAAACTCCCTATACACCTCTATTCCCCATGACGTTGGTCTCCGAGCTGTCAAGCACTTTCTATCCCTAGACCCATCCATCAAGACCACCCAGGCAGACTTCCTCATAGACTCCACCCACTTCTGCCTGACCCACAACTATTTTTCATTCGACAACAGCTTCTACCTTCAAACCCAAGGGACGGCAATGGGTGCCAATTTTGCGCCCAGTTATGCCAATCTTACTATGGGCCTTTGGGAACATCCATCCATCTGGAACAACAACCCCTTTTCTGAATACATTATCTACATAGGTCGATACATAAATGATATCATCATCATATGGGACACGACCGGACCACCTGTTGACAAATTCGTAACCTACTGCAATTCCAACGACCTAGGCCTCTCTTTCACATCAGCATGCAGCCCAGATAGTCTGGCCTTCTTGGACCTTGAGCTCACACTGAAAATATGATCTATGCAAAAAAAATTATATAAAGCCTACAGCAGGCAATTCATATCTACATTATCAAAGCTGCCACCACCCCAGATGGATCTCCAATATCCCTAAAGGTCAATTCAACCACCTGAAATGAAATTGTACCCACAACCCTGATTACATCAGACAAGGCAACCTGTTTAAAACCAAGCTCGAGGAAAAAGGGTACCCCCCAGCCCTAGTACAAGAAGTATTTGCCAAATTCTTGGATGATGACTCTCTCCCTCCCCATACAGAACCACAAACCCAACCCATCACCCCTTCCCAACCCCATACCACCAGGTTCATCACCCAATTTCACTCCCAATACAAAAAAAATTGAAAGAATCTTTCAAAAACATTGGGACATCCTACTGGAGGACCCCATGTTAAAATCATCCATCAACACTGCACCCAAGATCACATACCGCAAAGCCAGAAACATAAAAAGCTTTGTCGCTCCAAGCAAGCTCAAAACTATACATAATAGACCGGACATTCCTTACACTAAACGGCATGTACCAATGCAAAAAGCTAAAATGTCTCACCTGCAAATTTGTCCCCATCACCAAAAATCCTTTTCTACAAAAGGAAACACCTACCAACTCAGAGAATTCTTCAATTGTTCCTCAGAATTCGTAATCTATGGCATTCGTTGCCCTTGTGACTTACTTATATCGGTCAAACTATCCGAACACTCAGGAAATGATTTGGAGAACATTACAGATCAATAGAAGAAAACCTCAACCTAACCATCCCTAGACATTTCAAGCAGTACCATCAGGGCTCCACCAATGGAATACGGGTCTGGGTTATAGAACAAATACCCAGGACTCTCCCCCCAGCGCTTCAAATGCCTCTGTGAAAGAGAAACTTTTTGGATATACACCCTTGACACTCTTGCGCCTGGAGGCCTGAATGAGGATATAGAAATCAACCCAGTCCTCTAAAAACCTATCCTCTACCATGTCCAAATCCAACTCATCCCACATCACCCTCCTATAGCCCTAACATATACCCCACATACAATAACCCCCCCTCTTCCCCCCCCTCCCAATAATCACATACTCCCCCATACCCCCATGCCTTCCATCCCTTCCTCTCACCTTTTCCTTTCTTTCCCCCCCTTTCTCCCCCCACAACCTCACGTATAACCCCTAATATCCCCCCATACAATCCACTCATACCCGCAATCCAACTCAGCATGCGCCCATACATTTTATGGTCCCACCAAACGCATGCACATGTGCCTATGTTTACATGTGCCTATGTTTACATGTGCCTATACATAAATACAAATCTTCTGTCTTTCGCCCATGATCAATATGTGTGTATATATATATGTATTTAGGTAGACATACATCTTAATATATACATTTTTTATATATTTTTTTTATCATATATTGTTTTTATATTCCTTTTTACCACATTCCTTTTTTCATATAATTTTTTTTATATATTCGTTTTTATCCCATTTCATCCTTATTATTTTTTCTATTTTTATCTCCATTCTGTTTTATATATATATATATATATATATATATATATATATATATATATACTTATCATTTTTTTATTTTTCACTTTTTTCACTTTTTTCACCTTCTTCCTTTTTTCCATCAATATACCCCTTTCCGCACCCCACCATCCTGGTGCACATATGTATATACATATATTCTTTCCCCCGTCTTCAATCAACTCATATTATGTACTCCTTGATAGCAAATATCCATGTATCTTGTCCCTCTGCCGCTCTCTCTCCTGTACACACACTATCACCACCTTCGCTATCTCTCCCTGTCTCCCACACCTCTTTTTTTTCTTTTCTCTTTATTCTGTTACCTGGCAACAATACCATTGGCTGATAGAGCTTGTGCAATACCTATCCAATCCCTCCCACGGCTCCCTGAAGCCCATTACGAGGCAGGCAGGGCTAGGACCTGATTGGCCCGCCTGCCCTTCTTATGCCACTTCCAAAATAAATGACTGCTATGCCTGATGAAGGAGCACTCATGCTCCGAATGCGTGCACGCCCATAGCATCACCGGGACCCGGGAAACACAAACAGAGGATCCATGCTGTACCTCTCCTGCCCCAGCCTAAGACACTGGTTACCACCGGCGCTGACAGACAGGACAAGAGGAGAACACCCCAGCACATAGGATCATCCCCTGTGGAGCCCTGCTGCCTACTACACTTACTACCCGGACCAATCATACCTGATGTGCCTGTTTATATCATACTCTGAGTGAGTGCATTTCTACCTCTAATAAAATGTGTATGTTTTAATACTGCTCTTAGGTTGGCGCCGCTTTTTTCTCTTTTTATCTCCCTTAAAAGGTGTATTCTGGCCTTCAAGCATGCTGCCTCCTGTGTTTTACCAGGATCTCTCCCTCTGAGGTTATATACCTAGACTTCTCCCCCCCCCGATTCTCCCCTCCCCCATACCCCCACCGTTTTATGCTTGGACTACTGCTCTGTCACCCACGCTATTCCTGGACGTTTTTATCACCTGATTATTATTATTATTATGTTTTTATCATCTAATTGTTAGATATCAATGTTTTATTGCTCCTTTATACAAGCTGCTATTTACCTTTTAGCTATTGCTCAACCCAATCCTAAGCTGTTATCCCTTAGCGCAACAAAATATTGTATTTTCTTTGTATATCTCCAGAAACCTTTGTTTGCTGCTTGGTGAAATACTGCTAGCACAAGTGTGTCCTTTCTTTTTCCCCCTTTGTTCCATCTCCCCCCCCTCACCCTCCTCTCCAGACACAGGCACTCACCTATAATATCCCATTACCACTCCTCTCTCCCTGTTACACTTTTTCTTTCCTTGCCTTCCCATTTCTTCTTACATCCTCTGTTCCGGATTCACATACAGTTTGTTTCCTTCCTTTTCCCTTTTATTCTTCTGTATTCTTTTTCTTTTTTCCTGTTTCTTTTTTCCCACCCTCCATGATGGATATGCTGCTATCTTTGGAACATTCTAAATATGTTCTCTTGGATGAACTATTTTCACACTTTCCAATCAAATTTTTCAGCCCAAAATTCACAGTTAAAGAGAACCTGTATGGGAAGTTGTGTGCACTTTTTAGAAAAATTGAAGATAACATTATCATGTTAAATCATCAAAAATTGGACAAATTCTTCCTTCAGGAATATATCTTTAATGCTATATAGTTCTGCGCGTTACTGCAAGTTTAACGCCATATAGTTCTGTGCATTACTGCATGTTTAACGTCTTATATTTCATTGCCTTAATGCAACTTTAACACCATATAGTTCTGTTTGTTAATGCAAGTTTAACGTCGTATATTTAATTGAGTTACTGCAAGTTTAACGCTGTATAGTTATGTGCGTTACTGCAAGTTTGATGCCGTATATTTCATTGCATTACTGCAAGTTTAACTAAATGTCTTTCTGTGTGTTACTGCAAGTTTACGCCATATAGTTCTGTGTGTTACTGCAAGTTTAACGCCATATATTTCTTTGCGTTCCTGCAAGTTTAATGCCATATAGTTCTGTGCATTACTGCAAGTTTAACGTTGTAAAGTTCATTGCGTTACTGCAAGTTTAACGCCACATAGTTCTGTGCATTACTCCAAGTTTAATGAATATAGTTCTGCGCGTTACTGCAAGATTAATGCCATATAGTTCTGTGCGTTACTGCAAGTTTAACGCTGTAAAGTTCATTGCGTTACTGCAAGTTTAACGCCACATAGTTCTGTGCATTACTCCAAGTTTAATGAATATAGTTCTGCGCGTTACTGCAAGATTAATGCCATATAGTTCTGTGCGTTACTGCAAGATTAACGCTGTATAGTTCATTGCATTTCTGCAAGTTTAATGCCATATAATTCATTGCGTTATTGCAAGTTTTAACCATACAGTTATGTGCGTTACTACAAAATGAATGCCATATAGTTCTGCGAGTTGCTGCAAGTTTAACGCCATATAGTTCTGTGCGTTACTGCAAGTTTAAAGCCTTATATTTCATTGCGTTACTTCAACTTTAACACCATATAGTTCTGTTTGTTAATGCAAGTTTAACCTTTGTATATTTCATTGCGTTACTTCTAGTTTAACGCCATGTCTTACTGTGTGTTACTGCAAGTTTAATGCCATATAGTTCTGTGCGTTACTGCAAGTTTAACGCAATATATTTCTTTGTGTTTCTGCAAGTTTAATGCCATATACTTCTGAACATTACTGCAAGTTTAACGCTGTGTAGTTCATTGCGTTACTGCAAGTTTAACGCCACATAGTTCTGTGCGTTACTGCAAGTTTAACGCCATATAGTTCCATGCATTACTCCAAGTTTAATGAATATAGTTCTGCGCGTTACTGCAAGATTAATGCCATATAGTTCTGTGCATTACTGCAAGATTAACACTGTATAATTTGTTGCGTTTCTGCAAGTTTAATGCCATATATTTCATTGCGTTATTGCAAGTTTTAAATATATAGTTATGTGCGTTACTGCAAGATTAATGTCATATAGTTCTGCGCGTTACTGCAAGTTTAACGCCATATAGTTCTGTGCGTTGCTGCAAGTTTAACGCCTTATATTTCATTATGTTACTGCAACTTTAACACCATATAGTTCTGTTTGTTAATGTAAGTTTAATGCCGTTGTAACGAGCCCCTGATCACTCGGTTTCACTCTCCCGACACTCCTCTGTGGCTATTAAATCAGATTGCAGATCGCAACGTCTGATGGTTTGGTCATCCGATGCTCTGGGAATCGAACTACAGCTATGTGCCGTTCAAATCCAGTTGTGATAGCTCAGAACAAACACCAGGCAGGCTGTATGTAAGTTCAAACAGGAAACTCCCTTTTTATTGATGCACACAACACACTTTTATACACAGCAGTTTGAACACCCCGCCCCCAACAACCACTTTCCTATTGGTCAATTGTAAAGTACACTCAAGTCTTCACTCAGGTCCTCTTGTCCATGAAAATGAGGACTTGAAACAGGGTCAGCAGGGATTGGTCCGATAGCTTGAATAGGAGGACTGATATGTGTAATGACACAGAGAAGCCCCAGGGGGTAATTAAAGTACATAAACAAACAGTCAAACACAAAACAATGCCTTCCTTCCAGACCATGGAGCTGTCTGGAGGGGGTTAGCCTTAAAACAGGGCAGCAGATCCCCCCCACTGTGTAATAGAATCAAAGCAGAAATACTTCAGTATTCCAAGCTTCATGACAATACTCCCCCCTGGAAAACAGTCCAACAGCCACAGTGGGACCCCGAACGGGTCAACTCGAGGATGTTGGAAAAGTAGTCTTAAGGTTCCAACAGTATGAATCGGTCACACTGTAATATGGCAAATACAATTTCCCAGAGTCTGTGTCTCTTGGGGGGATATGGACCTGAATCCAAAGTAACACCACCTCAAGGGTCCTCAGGCATACAGCTCACAAAGAGCACCGTTCCCCCAAATGCCAGGGCCCATGATCGGTCGGCAAGAGGCTAGCATTCAGTCCCCTCCAAAAGCCTCTGTCCCAGCTAGGTCTGTCACATTTCTCCCTTGTCGGTAGATGAATAACACAGGAGGAGTCCCCAGACGGATTTACTCCAAAGTTAGTCATTAGTTCCAGTCCCCTAATGCCTGTACCCACACAGTACCCCAAACAAATTGTTCCAAACAGAGCATTACTTACCCAGCCAACCTCTGCCTCTCTCAGAGAACATGCCCGCAAATAGGGACAGGCCTGGACTGGCCCTTCTCCCTAGAGTTCTTTCAGCCGCTGGAGAGAAGACAGGGTGACTGGGCTCACTCCGTCATACTGTTGGGGATCTGGGCCGACTGCCCAGCATCCCTGGAGTATACAAGTGGGGACTGAAGTCCCATCCACTTTTAGTAGGTGAAAATCCCACAGTGCTTGCAAAGCATGGCTGACATCCTCCTGTCTCAGTGTCACACCATTTTCTGGGGTTGTGTCAGTGGAGACCAAAGTCCCATCCACTACCACAGGAACTCCCTCTTCTGTTAGTTGAGGGCAGAGGCCAGCAGCACTCTGCCCTGTTACCAGCACTTCTGCTGGGGATTCCACATCCTGGCTCTGGCTAACCGTTGGGGCAGGAGGCTGGCTTCCTCCACTCCCAAACTGTGTAACTGCCATTGGGGAGGTGAGCTGGCTGCTTCCTTTTCCATTCCCTCATCTGGCTGTTGGGACGATATGTCTGTGGTACTGTTCCCCAGGTGCACAGATCTTTGCTGGGGAGGAAAGACCGCTTCCTCCACCCTGGCCCACTGTTGAGGAGGCACGACGAACACCTCCTTTCCCTTCTCCCCCTGTATCCTGATCTGCTGCTGGGAAGTGACCACCTCCTTTTTACCCTGAGCCTCTTGAACTGCCACAGATGTGGGGCAGAGGTCTTGGACCCTCTGTCCGGTGGCCAGAGCTTCAGCTGGGGAAGTTCCTTCTGACTCCACAGATACTGCTGTTGGTGCTGGGCAGAGCACAGTGAAGTTTGGCCCTAATAACAGCTCTTCTTCTGCTGGATGCTCACCAGGTTGTTCTTCCTCAGCAGAAAAGTCTATCAAATCCCCTGTCTCTGCAACTGGTGTTTGGGGATAAAGGTCCACCCTCTCCTGTCTGTGGAACTCAGAAGATGCTATCAGTGATGGGCAGAGGTTAGCAGAGCTCTGCCCTGTTGTCAGCACTTCAGCTTTGGGGATAGCGATTTCCAGATCTTCCACTGCCGATACTCTGGCACTCTGCTGGACAGGCACATTCCTCCATCCAAGATCATCCAATGCAGAAACAGGTTCATCAAGGTCAGTCAGCACTTGCTCCATCTGCCATAAGACCTCCACGTCCATAGCTGCAAGGGCAGGTTGGCAAAGCACACTGTTACTCTGCCACATTGTCGATTCTTCAGCCAGGATTTCAGAGTTGTCAACTGGTATTTAATGATAGTCCCAGGCAAAGGGAGCCCCACCCTGCTGCTGAGCAGAGTCTAGCAGCTGTCTGTAGGCAATCTCCAGCTCCCATTCCTGAATGGCCAGAAACTCCAAATCTTCCTGTGCCCAGTGCACTTCCGAGACATTCAGTCTTCCCTCTCTGTGCTCCATTATTTCCTCCAAATGCCACTCCCGATCACTCCCAAAATCAGGGTCCCTGGACAGCCTCCAGTACAACAATCCTAGGCCATAGTAGTCAAAGCCTTCCGTGGGGCTGTCATCCGCTGTCCACGGGCACACTTGGGCTACATACCACTGGAGGGCTCTGTAGCTCTCATCCAACCGCATTTCTGCCTGGATCAGCCTGCTTAACTTAGCTGTCCACTCCTGGTTCGGTTGTTCCCCCAATAACAGCATTCGCACTTCATACTGTGACCAGTACCTTACATGGATGGAGGGGAGAACTTTTCCCTGGTTTCGCTGCTCACAGGCTAGCGCTTCCTTCCAGAGTTTGCAGCGGATAGAATCAAACCATTCCAGCAGGACCTGCTCTGATACTGGTCCTCTGTGCTGTATCTGCATCTCTCGCAACCTCCTTCTGAATTCCTCTTCCATGACGATGTATCTGTACCTCTCCTCTACTGCTATCCGGACCTTGGATCCAGGTGATGGTTTGGATGTGTTCACGGCAAAGAAGCGCAATCCCACCGGTCCCTCCCGGCTCTCAAGTAAGTCTTTCAGCGTAGCTCCCCTGCAGGCTGGTTTTGAGTGTCCCAGTAACTGGAGAGCAAATCCCACGGCTGCCAACCAATGTAACGAGCCCCTGCTTGCTCGGTTCCACCCTCCCCACACTCCTCTGTGGCTATTGAATCAGTTTGCAGATCGCAACGCCTGATGGTTTGGTCATCCGATGCTCCGGGAATCGAACTACAGACAAACAAACACCAGGCAGGCTGTATGTAAGTTCAAACAGAAATCTCCCTTTTTCTGATGCACACAACACACTTTTATACACAGCAGTTTGAACACCCTGCCCCCAACAACCACTTTCCTATTGGTCAATTGTAAAGTACACTCGAGTCTTCACTCAGGTCCTCTTGTCCATGCAAATGAGGACTTCAAACAGGGTCAGCAGGGATTGGTCCGATAGCTTGAACAGAGAAGCCCCAGGGGGTAATTAAAGTACATAAACAGACAGTCAAACACAGAACAATGCCTTCCTTCCAGACCATGGAGCCGTCTGGAGGGGGTTAGCCTTAAAACAGGGCAGCAGATCCCCCCCACTGTGTAATAGAATCAAAGGAGAAATACTTCAGTATTCCAAGCTTAATGACAGCCATATATTTCATTGCATTGCTACAAGTTTAACGCCGTATAGGTATGTGCGCTACTGCAAGTTTGATGCCGTATATTTCATTTGATTACTGCAAGTTTAACACCATGTCTTTTTGTGTGTTACTGCAAGTTTAACGCCATATATTTCTTTGCATTTCTGCAAGTTTAATGCCATATAGTTCTGTGCATTACTGCAAGTTTAACGCTGTATTGTTCATTGCGTTACTGTAAGTTTAACGCCTTATATTTCATTGTGTTACTACAAGTTTAACGCCACATAGTTCTGTGCGTTACTGCAAGTTTAACGCCATATAAGTTCGACGCATTAATCCAAATTTAATGAATATAGTTATGCGTGTTACTGCAAGATTAATGCCATATAGTTCTGTACGTTACTGCAAGATTAATGCTGTATATTTCATTGCGTTATCGCAAGTTTTAACCATATAGTTATGTGCATTACTGCAAGATTAATGCCATGTAGTTCTGCGCGTTACTGCAAGTTTAACGCCATATAGTTCTGTGCGTTACTGCAACTTTAATACCATATATTTCATTGCATTTCTGCAAGTTAAAGCCATATATTTCTTTGTGTTTCTGGAAGTTTAACACCATATATTTCATTGCGTTACTGCAAGTTTAACACATTATAGTTCTGTGTGTTACTGCAAGATTAATTGCCATATAGTTCTGTGCATTACTGCAAGTTTAACACTGTATGTTTCATTGCATTACTGCAAGTTTAACGCCATATTGTTCTGTGCATTACTGCAAGTTTAGCGCTGTATATTTCATTGCGTTACTGCAAGTTTAACCTCCCTGGCGGTATGATTATTTCAGATTTTTGCGTCTCAAAGCGGTACAATTATTTTGCATAGAAATTTTGCATTTTATATTGTAGGTCTGTAATTCTTAGCAATAATACACTTAAATCTGTCCACCAAGAGTCTAGTAGATATCCCGGGTATAATGAAGTTTGAAACACAAAATCATAAATTATAATATAATAAATTAATATAAATAATTGAAAAAAATAATAATATAATAATAATAAAATAAATTTCCCCACGATTCACTCAATTCTGCAAGTGTTCTAATTTACTATCACTGTTTTCTAGCTGGTCTAAAGCCACTTTTGACTTAAAGGGACACTTTTTGGTTGCTTTGGAAAACCTCAAGTTTCCAGGCAGAAAGAACAGTATTTATAATATAAAACTGCATGCAGGGCATGGGCCAAAGCACTGGAGACAAAAGGGAAGTGAAATGATTTTATACAGTACTGTAATCTGTAAGATTACAGTACTGTATGTGTTATGATTTTTACATTTTTAATTTGCCACCAGGCTCCGCCTCCGTGCGTCGCGATGCATGCAGGGAACGGAGCCTAGCAAAGAGAGGCTTCGGGCAGAGGACAGAGCCTGCAGACAGCACGGGGGGACATCGCAGGATCCTGGGGACTAGGTAAGTAACCTGCACCAGTGTGGCTCGGGGTTACCGCTAATGGTGCTGAAATTTAACCCCGAGCCACACTCGGGAATACCATCAGGGAAGTTAATGCCATATAGTTCTGTGCTTTACCGCTAGTTTAACGTCATATAGTTCTGTGCATTACTGCAAGTTTAACGCCATATGGTTTTGAGCAAAACTGCAAGTTTAACGCCATATAGTTCTGTGCATTACTACAAGTTTAACGCTATATATTTAATTGCATTTCTGCAAGTTTATTGCCTTATATTTCATTGTGTTACTGCAGATTTAACGCCATGAAATTCTGTGCATTAACTTCAAGTTTAACGCCGTATTTTTCATTGCGGTACTGAAAGTTTATCGCCATATAGTTCTGTGCATTACTGAGAGTTTAATGCCATATAGTTCTGTGCATTATTGCAAGTTTAATGCCATATAGTTCTGTGCATTATTGCAAGTTTAACACTGTATATTTCATTGAGTTACTGCAAGATTAATGCCTTATATTTCATTGTCTTACTGCAAGTTTAACGTCATATAATTCTTTGTGTTACTGCAAGTCTAACACTATATAGTTCTGTGCGTTACTGCAAGTTTAATGGCGTAAATTTAATTGCGTTACTGCAGGTTTAACGCCATATAGTTCTGCGTGTTACTGCAAGTGTATATTTCATTGCGTTACTGCAAATTTAATGCTGTATATTTCATTTTGTTACTGCAAGTTTAATGCTATATTGTTCTGTGCATTACTGAGAGTTTAACACCATATAGTTCTGTGTGTTATTGCAGTACTGTTATTACTGTATATTAACGCCATATAGTTCTGTACGTTACTGCAAGTTTTACGCCATATATTTCATTGCTTTTCTGCAAGTTTAACGCCATATATTTCATTGCGTTACTGCAAGTATAGCACCATATAGATATTTCATAGCATTTCTGCAAGTTTAATGCCTTATATTTCATTGCGTTACTACAGGTTTAACGTCATATAGTAGTTCCGTGCATTACTGAGAGTTTAACTCCATATAGTTCTGTGAGTTACTGCAAGTTTAACGCCTTATAGATATTTCAATGCATTACTGCAGGTTTAACGCCATATGGTTCTGTGCATTACTGCAAGTTTAACGCTGTATATTTCATTGCATTACTGCAAGTTTAACGCTTTATAGTTCTGTGCGTTACTGCAAGTTTAACACCATATATTTCATTGTGTTACTGCAAGTTTAACACCATATAGATATTGCATTGCGCTTCTGCAAGTTTAACGCCTTGTATTTCATTGCGTTACTACAAGTTTAACGCCATATAGTTCTGTGCTTTACTGCTAGTTTAACGCCTTATAGTTCTGTGCTTTACTGCTAGTTTAACTCCATATAGTTCTGTGCATTACTGCAAGTTTAACGCCATATAGTTCTGAGCATTACTGCACGTTTAATGCCATATATTTCATAGCGTTACTGCAAATTTAACGCTATAGACTTCTGTGCATTACTGCAAGTTTAATGCCGTATATTTCATTGCGTTACTGCAAGTTTAACGCCTTATATTTCATTGTGTTACTACAAGTTAACACCATATAGTTCTGTGCGTTACTGCAAGTTTAACGTTGTAACGACACCCCGAGTATGAAAGGGGTTGAAGTCGTTTAGGACATTCCATACCCAAACACAAAGGCAGCTACAGAACACTTCAATCAGCTGACCATGAACCCATACAAATAATTCTCCCCCAAATAAGAGACAAGATGCTCTATCTTGAGGGTCAAGCAGGAATCAACTCATTTATTATCACGCATGGACACAACAGATAAAATAACTCAGAGACTCTTTTCCCCCCACCCTTGGAAAAGTGGGCGGGTTAAACTGTCCAATGACAATAGACACACAGGTCAGGTGCGTGCGTTACTGCAAGTTTAATGCCATATATTTCTTTGCATTTCTGCAAGTTAAATGGCATTAAATTCTGTGCGTTACTGCAAGTTTAATGCTGTATAGTTCATTGCATTATTGCATTACTGCAAGTTTAACGCCTTACTACAAGTTTAACGCCACATGCATTACTGCAAGTTTAACTCCTTACTACAAGTTTAACGCCACATATTTCTGTGCATTACAAATTTAACACCATATAGTTCCATGCGTTACTGCAAGTTTAATGAATATAGTTCTGCGCGGTACTGCAAGATTAATGCCATATAGTTCTGTGCGTTACTGCAAGTTTAATGCTGTATAGCTCATTGCATTACTGCAAGTTTTACACTGTATATATCATTGCATTACTGCAAGTTTAACACAATGTAGTTCTGTGCGTTACTGGAAGTTTAACGCCATATAGTTCTGTGCTTTACTGCAAGTTTAACACCATATATTTCATTGCGTTTCTGCAAGTTTAATGCCATATATTTCATTGCGTTACTGCAAGTTTAACACCACATAGTTCTGTGCGTTACTGCAAGATTAATGCCATATAGTTCTGCGAGTTACTGCAACACCATACAGTTCTGTGCCTTACTGCAAGTTTAACGCAATATATTTCATTGTGTTTCTGCAAGTTTAACACCATATATTTGATTGCGTTACTGCAAGTTTAACACATTATAGTTCTGTGCATTACTCTCTGCAAGTTTAACGCTTTAAATTTCTGTGCGTTACTCTCTGCAAGTTTAACGCTGTATATTTCATTGCATTACTGCAAGTTTAACGCCGTATTGTTATGTGCGTTACTGCAAGTATAGCGCTGTTTATTTAATTGTGTTACTGCAAGTTTAACGTCATATAGTTCTGTGCATTACTGCAAGTTTAACACCATATAGTTCTGTGCGTTACTGCAATCTTGCCATATATTTCATTGCGTTACTGCCAGATTAATGTCTTACATTTCATTGTCTTACTGCAAGTTTAACGCCATATAGTTCTGTGCGTTACTACAAGATTAATGCCATATAGTTCTGCGAGTTACTGCAAGTTTAACGCCATATAGTTCTGAGTGTTGCTGCATGTTTAATGCCATATATTTCATAGCGTTACTGCAAATTTAACGCTATATACTTCTGTGCATTACTGCAAGTTTAATGCCTTATATTTCATTGCGTTACTGCAAGTTTAATGCCTTATATTTCATTGCGTTACTACAACTTTAACCACTTGCTTACTGGGCACTTAAACCCCCCTCCTGCCCAGACCAATTTTGAGCTTTCAGCGCTGTCGCACTTTGAATGACAATTGCGCGGTCATACAACACTGTACCCAAATGAAATTTTTATCATTTTTTTCCCACAAATAGAGCTTTGTTTTGGTGGTATTTAATCACAGCTGGGATTTTTATTTTTTGCTAAACAAACAAAAAAAGATAGAAATTTTTGAAAAAAAAAAAAATCATGTTTAATAGTTTGTTATAAAATTTTGCAAACAGGTAATTTTTCTCCTTCATTAATATGCGCTGATGAGGCGGCACTGATGGGCACTGATAGGCTGCACTGATGGGCACGGATAGGCACAGATAAGGCGGCACTGATAGGCACAGTTAAGGCGGCACTGATAGGCACAGATAAGGCGGTACTGATGGGGACAGATAAGGCGGTACTGATGGGGACAGATAAGGCGGTACTGATGGGCACAGATAAGGCGGCACTGATGGCCACGGATGGGCGGCACGGATGGGTGGCACGGATGGGTGGCACGGATAGGTGGCACGGATGGGCACTGATAGGTACCACTGATGGGGGGCACTGATGGGGGCACTGATGGGTGGCACTGATTGGCACTTATGGGCACTGGTAGGTGACACTGATGGGCACTGATAGGTTGCACTGATGTGGGTGCTGATGGGTGGCACTGATGTGGGTGCTGATGGGTGGCACTGATGGGTGGCACTGTGGGCACTGATGGGTGGCATTGTGGGCACTGATGGATGGCACTGTGGTCACTGATGGGTGGCGCTGATTGATGGCACTGTGGGCACTGATGGGTGACTCTAGTGGGCACTTGTAGGCAGCACTGCTGCCTATTGCTTTGTGTTGTAAGAGCACCGTGATTGGGACTGATGTCCCGATCACGGCCGCCGGTGATCGGGGTTTTTTTTTCCTCCTCACGCTGTCAGCGCGAGGAGGAAAAATAGCCGATTACCGGCTCTGTTTACATCACATGATCAGCTGTCATTGGCTGACAGCTGATCATGTGGTAAGGGGTCGGGGACCAACCCCTTACTCTGATCTGTGATCAGGCGAGTCTCATAGACTCGCTGATCACCGAGCGCGCGACCTGCAGGGGGCACGCAGGCCGCTCGTGCATGGGACGACGTCAATAGACGTAATCCCGGCAATTTAGATCCGCGCTGTTGCCGTCATTTGGCAATGGCCCGGATCTGAAGCGGTTAACACCATATAGTTCTGTTTGTTACTGCAAGTTTAACGGCGTATATTTCATTCAAATTTGGCGCTATGTAGTTCTGTGTGTTACTGCAAGTTTAACGCCATATAGTTCCGTGCGTTACTGCAAGTTTAATGCCATATATTTCTTTGCATTTCTGCAAGTTAAATGGCATTAAATTCTGTGCGTTACTGCAAGTTTAACGCTGTATAGTTCATTGCATTACTGCAAGTTTAACGCCTTATATTTCATTGTGTTACTACAAGTTTAACGCCACATATTTCTGTGCATTACAAATTTAACACCATATAGTTCCATGCATTACTGCAAGTTTAATGAATATAGTTCTGCGTGGTACTGCAAGATTAATGCCATATAGTTCTGTGCGTTACTGCAAGTTTAATGCTGTATAGCTCATTGCATTACTGCAAGTTTAACACTGTATATATCATTGCATTACTGCAAGTTTAACACAATGTAGTTCTGTGCGTTACTGGAAGTTTAACGCCATATAGTTCTGTGCTTTACTGCAAGTTTAACACCATATATTTCATTGCGTTTCTGCAAGTTTAATGCCATATATTTCATTGTCTTACTGCAAGTTTAATGCCATATAGTTCTGTGCGTTACTGCAAGATTAATGCCATATAGTTCTGCGAGTTACTGCAAGATTAATGCCATATAGTTCTGCGAGTTACTGCAAGTTTAACGCCATATAGTTCTGTGCCTTACTGCAAGTTTAATGTCATATATTTCATTGTGTTTCTGCAAGTTTAACACCATATATTTCATTGTGTTACGCAAGTTTAACACATTATAGTTCTGTGCATTACTCTCTGCAAGTTTAATGCTTTAAATTTCTGTGGGTTACTCTCTGGAAGTTTAATGCTGTATATTTCATTGCATTACTGCAAGTTTAATGCCATATTGTTATGTGCATTACTGCAAGTATAGCGCTGTTTATTTCATTGCATTACTGCAAGTTTAACGTTATATAGTTCTGTGCATTTCTGCAAGTTTAACACCATATAGTTCTGTGCGTTACTGCAATCTTGCCATATATTTCATTGCGTTACTGCCAGATTAATGCCTTATATTTCATTGTCTTACTGCAAGTTTAATGCCATACGTTTTTTTGTGTTACTGCAAGTCTAACTTCATATAGTTCTGTGCTTTACTGCAGGTTTAATGCTGTATATGTCATTGCATTATTGCAAGTTTAACACCATATATTTCATAGCGTTACTGCAAATTTAGCGCCAAATAGTTCTGTGCATTACTGCAAGTTTAATACCATAAATTTCATTGCGTTACTGCAAGTTTAATGCATTTTATTTCATTGCGTTACTGCAGGTTTAATGCCATATAGTTCTGTGCATCACTGCAAGTTTAATGCCTTATATTTCATTGCGTTACTGCAAGTTTAACGCCTTATATTTCATTGCGTTACTGCAAGTTTAACGCCTTATATTTCATTGCGTTACTGCAAGTTTAACGCCATATAGTTCTGTGTGTTACTGCAAGTTTAACGCTATACAGGCATACCCTACTTTTAAGTACACAATGTGGTTTATTTACTAAAGCTGGAAAGTGCAAAATCAGGCTCACTTCTGCATAGAAACCAAAGAGCTTCTAACCCCAGCTTGTTCAATTAAGCTTTGGTAATAAAACCTGGAAGCTCATTGGTTTCTAAGCAGAAGTGATTTTGCACTTTCCAGCTTTAGTAAATGTCATGAACCTTGGAATACTGGATTGTCATGAACCTTGGAATACTGGATTGTCATGAACCTTGGAATACTGAAGTATTTCTCCTGTGATTCTATTACACAGTGGGGGTCTTCTGCCCTGTCTTAAGGCTAACCCCCTCCAGACAGCTCCATGGTCTGAAAGGAAGGCATTGTTCTGTGTTTGACCATTTGTTTATGTACTTTAATTACCCCCTGGGGCTCCTCTGTGTCATTACACATATCAGTCCTCCTATTCAAGCTATTGGACCAATCTCTGCTGACCCTGTTTCAAGTCCTCATTTGCATGGACAAGAGGACCTGAGTGAAGACTAGAGTGTACTTTACAATTGAGCAATAGGAAAGTGGTTGTTGGAGGCAGGGTGTTCAAACTGCTGTGTATAAAAGTGTGTTGTGTGCATCAATAAAAGTTAGATTCCTGTTTGAACTGGTGTTTGTTCTGAGCTATCACAACTGGATTTGAACGGCACAAAGCTGTAGTTCGATTCCCGGAGCATAGGATGACCGAACCATCAGACATTGCAATCTGATTCAATAGCCACAGAGGAGTGTCGGGAGAGTGGAACCGAGTGAGCAGGGGCTCGTTACAGTAAATAAACCCCATTGTGTACCTAAAAGTGGGGTATGTGCGTTACTACAAGTTTAACGCTATATATTTAATTGCATTACTGCAAGTCTATCGCCTTATATTGCATTGCGTTACTGCAGGTTTTACGTCATATAGATCTGTGCATTACTGCAAGTTTAACGCTGTATATTTCATTGCGTTACTGCAAGTTTAAAGCCATATAGTTCTGTGCATTACTGAGAGTTTAACACCATATAGTTCTGTGCGTTATTGCAAGTTTAACGCCGTATATTTCTCTGCGATACTGCAAGATAAACGCAATATATTTCATTGCGTTTCTGCAAGTTTAACGCCATATATTTCATAGCGTTACTGCAAGATTAACACCTTATAGTTCTGTGCGTTACTGCAAGATTAATTTCATATAGTTCTTTGCGTTACTGCAAGTTTAACGCTGTATATTTCATTGCGTTACTGCAAGTTTAGCGTCTTATATTTCATTGTGTTACTACAAGTTTAATGCCATATAGTTCTGTGCGTTACTGCAATTTTAAGACCATATTGTTCCATGCTTTACTGCAAGTTTAAAGCCTTATATTTCATTGCTTTACTGCAGGTTTAACGCCTTATATTTCATTGCATTACTGCAGGTTTAACGCCATATTGTTCTGTGCATTACTGCAAGTTTAACGCTGTATATTTCATTGTGTTACTGCAAGTTTAGCACCTTATATTTCACTGTTTTACTACAAGTTTAACGCCATATAGTTTTGTGCATTACTGCAAGTTTAACACCATATAGTTCCGTGCGTTATTGCAAGTTTAAAGCCTTAAATTTCATTGCATTACTGCAAGTTTAACGCCTTATATTTCGTTCCTTATATTTCATTGCATTACTGCAGGTTTAACGTCATATAGATCTGTGCATTACTGCAAGTTTAACGCTGTTTATTTCATTGCATTACTGCAAGTTTAAGGCCATATTGTTCTGTGCGTTTTACTGCAAGATTAGCGCTGTTTATTTCATTGCGTTACTGCAAGTTTAATGTCATATAATTCTGTGCATTACTGCAAGTTTAACCACCTCAATACAGGGCACTTTCACCCCCTTCCTGCCCAGGCCATTTTTCAGCTTTCAGTGCTGTCGCATTTTAAATGACAATTGCGCGGTCATGTTACACTGCACCCTAATAAAATTTGTACTATTTTTTCCCCACCAATAGAGCTTTCTTTTGGTGGTATTTGATCACCTTTGCGGTTTTTATTTATTGCGCTATAAACAAAAGAATAGGGACAAGTTTAAAAAAACACAATATTTTTTACTTTTTGCTATAATAAATATCCAATTTTTTTTTTAAACAATTTTTTTCCTCAGTTTAGGCCGATACGTATTCTTCTACATATTTTTGGTAAAAAAAAATCGCAATAAGCGTATATTGATTGGTTTGCGCAAAAGTTATAGCGTCTCCAAATAGGGGATAGATTTATAGCATTTTTATTATTTTTTTTTACTAGTAATGGCAGTGATCTGTGATTTTTATTGTGACTGCGATATTGCGGCGGACATATCGGACACTTTTGACACATTTTTAAGACCATTCACATTTATACAGCGATCCGTGCTATAAAAATGCATTCATTACTGTGTAAATGTGACTGGCAGGGAAGGGGTTAACACTAGGGGGTGATCGAGGGGTTAATGTGTGAGGTGATTCTAACTTTGGGGAGAGGGGACTGACTGGGGGAGGTGACAGATTGGTGTCCCTATGTACAAGGGACACACATCGGTCTCCTCTCCTCTCCTCTCTGACAGGACGTGGATCTCTGTGTTTACATACACAGATCCATGGTCCTGCTTGGTTGCTGGGCAATCGCGGGCGCCCGGCGGACATCGCAGCCGCCGGGCATGCACATTGGGTCCCCAGTGACATGGCGGGCATGTGCGCGCCGCTGGCGGCGGACGCGCACCCCCAGCGGCGGACGCACACCCCCAGCGGCGGACGCGCGCCCCCTAGTGGCTCGGGAAGGCATCATGTCATATGACGTCCGCCCAGAACGATAGCAGCCTCGTCCCACAATCATATGACAGTGGGCGGGCAGCTAGTGGTTAACACCATATAGTTGCAAGACTAATGCCATATAATTCATTGCGTTACTGCAAGTTTAACACCTTATATTTCATTGCGTTACTGCAGATTTAATGCCATATAGTTATGTGCATTACTGCAAGTTTAACGCTGTATATTTCACTGCATTACTGCAAGTTTAAAGCCATATATTTCACTGCATTACTGCAAGTTTAACACCTAATAGTTCCGTACGTTACTGCAAGTTTAACGCCATATATTTCTTTGCATTTCTGCAAGTTTAATGCCATATAGTTCTTTGCATTATTGCAAGTTTAACGTTGTATAGTTCATTGTGTTACTGCAAGTTTAACGCCTTATATTTCATTGCATTACTACAAGTTTAACACCACATAGTTCTGTGCGTTACTGCAAGTTTAATGAATATAGTTCTGCGCGTTACTGCCAGATTAATGCCATATAGTTCTGTGCGTTACTGCAAGTTTTTTTTTAACAATTTTTATTTATCAAAACATTTTTAACAATAAATTGTAATACTAGTATACATCCATATCATAAAACAATTCTATATTTCTTATCAGAGCGATTATTCACTTTTCTATTTCCTTTAATTTACAAACTTAGTTCAAGGATGTAGATTCCATGATTTAAACCCACCCCCCACCCCCCCACCCCCCAACCTCTCTCACCACTCAATCATACCCATTCATTCCAACGCAAAAAAAAAAAAAAGTATATCCTCCTCCTGTTATGAACCTTTCAAATTCTACCCCGTCCTCAGGAGCCCTGAAGAAGCTCTGAAGTCCTCCCACTTGGCCCATATGTTTAATATTTGTTGTTTGAACCCTTCTTCTATCACCATTCTTTCCTCCAGGGCACGCATCTCCGCCATCTCACACTCCCATTCTACTATAGAGGGCACACATGTGCTTTTCCATTTTCTTGCTATCATGGTTCGAGCTGCTGTCAAAAAATATTTCAATATTCCCTTTTTTATTTTTTTCACCAATCCTGGGATCATAGATGATACTGTGACCTGTATATCAGGGTACAGATCAATCCGGTCATATCTCTATATCTCTCAAATACTTTTTGTCAGAATGGTTGGATCTCTGAGCAATAGTACCAAATATGTGACATTGTACCCTGAGCTTTATGGCACCTCCAACAGGTATCTTCATTATCAGGGTTTACTTTATGTAGGTCCACGGGACACTTATACCATCTAGCTAAAATTTTTATCATTTCTTTCCTGATGTTTAGCGGAAATTGAGAGTTTATGGGTTGCTATGATTGCCTTTTTCCACATTTCCCTGGGGATTTCCGTTCCTATCTCTAGTTCCCATTTCTTGATATAAGGCAACTCCTGACCTATTTTTCCTGAATTCAAGTATTTATAAATTTTAGATAGGACATGGGTAGATCTATGTTCTTGCAGGAAAATTTTTTCTAAACTTGTCAATGGCCTATCTATTACTGACTCCCTTGTTAAAGATGTAATGTACCGTTGGAGCAATCCATACTGCATCCATTTTGTTTTATGTTCTACACCCAACCTTGCCAGTGGGGGGAGTCTATTCTCTTCCATCGTTTCCACTATCCTAGTATCTTCACATCTCTTCCATTTAAGAAATGTTTTAGATTCAAGTGCCAGTGGAAATTCTGGATTACTAAATAGTGGGGTCATAGGGCCTCTACTAGTAGATCCCATCCCTTTTGTTTATCATAATATCCCATACTTTTAGTGTTGATACCACTAGAGAGGGCATTTCACCGTCCGGCGTCCGGCCGTTACTGCAAGTTTGACGTTGTATATTTCGTTGCATTACTGCAAGTTTAACGGCATGTAGTTCTGTGCATTACTGCAAGTTTAACGCCATATAGTTCTGTACGTTACTGCAAGTTTAACGCCATGTATTTCATTGCGTTTCTGCAAGTTTAATGCCATATATTTCATTACGTTACTGCAAGTTTAACACCATATAGTTCTGTGCGTTACTGGAAGATTAATGCCATATAGCTCTGCGCGTTACTGCAAGTTTAACGCCATATAGTTCTTTGCATTACTGCAATTTTAAAACTGTATATTTTATTGTGTTAATGCATGTTTAACGCCATATATTTCATAGCGTTACTGCAAATCTAATGCTATATACTTCTGTGCATTACTGCAAGTTTAATGCCGTATATTTCATTGTGAATAAAGTAGGTGGTGATTGCGCTGTGATAAAAGGGGAAGGGAGGAAGAGGAAGGGGAAGGGACTAGCTCAAATGTATAGAGAGGTGAAAAAAAATGAAAAAATTATACAAAATATAAAGGTATAATGAGCATGAGGGCTAGTATCATACTAGCACATAAAAAATTATGTAAATACTTAAACAAAAGAAAAGAAAAATCTCAGTGCAAAAGGGCTAGTATCATACTAGCACATATGTGGTGACTCAGCAAATACTTATTAAAAGAAAAATCTCAATGCAAAAGGGCTAGTATCATACTAGCACATATGTGGTGACTCAGCAAATACTTATTGGTGACTCCAAGTAAATAAATAAATGGTGAACAGTCCCACCGCCTTGTAATACAAAGTGCTCAAACAATGAGTCATCAGTACCAAACAGGCAAATGAAAAAAATTATACAAAATAATGAAATGTAATAAAGTGCAGTCTCATGAGCACTAAATCTGAATAAACTGAAGAAACAAAATTGTCTAAAACATATAAAGCTATAAAATGAGTGACAAATACAGTGTGGGTACAAAAAAAAAAATTGAACCAAATAAAAATATATAAATCAAACAAAGTCCATGTGCATGAGGGCTAGTATCATACTAGCACATAAAAAAATTTGTAGATACTGAAACAAAAGAAAAGAAAAAATCTCAGTACAAAAGGGCTAGTATCATACTAGCACATATGTGGTAACTCAGCAAATACTTATTAAAAGAAAAATCTCAGTGCAAAAGGGCTAGTATCATAGTAGCACATAAGTGGTAACTCAGCAAATACTTATTGGTGACTCCAAGTAAATAAATAAATGGTGAACAGTCCCACCGCCTTGTAATACAAAGTGCTCAAACAATGAGTCATCAGTACCAAACAGGCAAATGGAAAAAAATTATACAAAATAATGAAATGTAATAAAGTGCAGTCTCATGAGCACTAAATCTGAATAAACTGAAGAAACAAAATTGCCTAAAACATATAAAGCTATAAAATGAGTGACAAATACAGTGTGGGTACAAAAAAAAATTGAACCAAATAAAAATATATAAATCAAACAAAGTCCATGTGCATGAGGGCTAGTATCATACTAGCACATAAAAAATTTTGTAGATACTGAAACAAAGGAAAAGAAAAAATCTCAGTGCAAAAGGGCTAGTATCATACTAGCACATATGTGGTAACTCAGCAAATTCTTATTAGTGACTCCAAGAAAATAAATAAATGGTGAACAGTCCCACCACCTTGTAGTACAAAGTGCTCAAACAATGAGTCATCAGTTCCAAAAAGGCAAGTCCACAAGCCACAGGGAAGGGAAAAAGGTCTTCAGTGGGGACACCTCTGTGCTCGCAAGCAGCTCACCTTACTACTGCAAGACAACAGCTTGTAATCCAGTAACAAATCACTAGCAGGCAAGGGTCTCATCCAGTAGTTCAGGCAATTCGGGTGGTGGGTGTGCAGGATGGTATATAAAAAACATAAGCAGACAGTATATAGTATAACTCCGTGGTGGCCACAGTGGAAAAAGGGGACAGGACACAGAAGGGGGATGCACTCACTTTTGTAAAATGAGTGTGGGCGTCAATCCAACGATCGCCGAGTTCGTATACCTCAAAAGGGTGTCTTCAAACCGTCCCCTTTTCCTCAATGCTTGTCACAATGGGATGAATATATGTGGAGTGTTGGAAGAGAGTGCACATAGCGTGATCCCGTATATCAATCAGTTTATTAGGTTAAAAATAGCATGGTACACTTACATTTAGCAGAAGGCTATAGTAAAAAACATCCACGAGCGCCAAGCTCGTATCCTATCATCAGTCTGTGACAGTTCCCGTGCTCCAATCCTGACGCGTATCGTCATGTCATGTGACTTCATCAGAGGATACATTTATTATTTTTTACAATAATATTTTTCTTTATTCTTTATTGCAATATGTGTTTTTTTTTTTTTAATCAGCCCTGTTGGGGGGCTTTGGTGAGATATCAGGGGTCTTAACAGACCTCTGATATCTCCCCTTTGAGACAGAGAAAGAGACAGAGGATAGAGATTCCCCAGTCCCTTTCTCTGCAGCTTCAGCTGCACTGAGAATGAATGGAGAGAAGACAGCGGCTCCTCTCCATTCATAAACTGACACATTGTAATCACAGGAGTTTACAATGTTTCAGTTATGTGAATGGACAGAGTCAGCTGACTCTGTCCATTCACGAAGGAAGGAGGAGGAGGACAGCACAATGGAGGGGACAGCTGAGAGGGACAGCAGAACGGAGGGGACAGCTGAGAGGGACAGCAGAACGGAGGGGACAGCTGAGAGGGACAGCAGAACGGAGGGGACAGCTGAGAGGGACAGCAGAACGGAGGGGACAGCTGAGAGGGACAGCAGAATGGAGGGGACAGCTGAGAGGGACAGCAGAACGGAGGGGACAGCTGGGAGGGACAGCAGAATGGAGGGGACAGCTGAGAGGGACAGCAGAACGGAGGGGACAGAGAAGGAGAGGGACAGCAGAACGCCGGAACGGATGGGGACAGCTGAGGGGGACAGAGCAAAGGAGGAGGACAACGGAGGGGGACAGAGCAATGGAGGAGGACAGCGGAAGGGGACAGAGCAACGGAGGAGGACAGCGGAGGGGGACAGCGGAGGGGGACAGAGGAACGGAGGAGGACAGCGGAGGGGGACAGAGGAACGGAGGGGGACAGAGCAACGGAGGAGGACAGAGGAATGGAGGGGACAGAGCAACGGAGGGGGACAGCGGAGGGGGACAGAGGAATGGAGGGGGACTGAGGAGGATGAGGTGACAGTCAGCGGTGATCGTGTGTGGGGGAGTTACAAGCACCGGTCACCGGTGTATGTCACTAAAGCAGCTGAAAGCCGCGGGGGGGAGAAGCTTGTAACTCCCCCACGCGCCGATCACCGCTGACAGTCCAGGTATCGGGGGAAGCATCGGGAGCATTTGCCCGAGTACAAGTACTTGGGCAAATGCTCGGTATCGGTGCTGGGAAAACCCTAATGGAGAGGGTATGATGCAATGTGGGGAGGGGGTTGAGAGCCAAAGCCTAGGAATGGCTCTTTTTGCTGCTAATAATATGAATGACGCAAGTTTCTGTGATGATTTAGAGATATCCGGGAAAGGAAGATCCAGAAGAAAATGTATGGGATTTAATGAAATGGTTGCAGAAAGGAGTGTTTGTAATAATCTTTGGACCTCACTCCAATATGGGCCTAGAATGTGGCATTCCCAAAAGATGTGGAGGAGAGTTCCAACAGACTGACCACACAGCACAGCATAGAAAGGGTAGGATTTTGGGCATGTAGCAGATCAGGAGTTCAGTACCAAAAGAACAATATCTTAATAGCGGTTTCATTAGCGCTACACATCTTGAGACTTTAGAAGATGATTCCCAGATTTTCCCCCAGTCTAACAGTGAGATTGGACGGTTTAACATCCTAGACCATTTTACCATGTAGTTATGTGTGGTATCAGTTAAAGGAGGTACTGCGTACAGCATTTTATATATAGACAAAATTAGTTTAGTTTCATATGGGCCATTTACACATAGCATTTCGAAGTCTGTAGGTTTTTCTAAGGACAATGAAGGTGAGATGGTATGGAAAAAGTGTTTAATTTGTATATAAGAGTATTCCATAGAGGCGGGAAGGTCGTGTTTTTTTTTTAGATCTGAGAATGATAGGAGTATGCGTGTAACCGGATGTACCAGATGTCGCAGCTGAAATATACCTGCTTGAGTCCATGGGGTTGTTCGTACAAAAGACAGTCCATCTGGAATGTCTGGATTAAAAAGGACGTTCTGGAGCGGGGAACACAGTGAGGAAAGAGAGAACTTATCTGCACATCTCTTCCAGATAGATAAAGTAAAAAGGATCGGGGACAGACACAGAGATCTCAATTGGGTCATGAATTTGTTTGAGAAAGGCCATAACATGTAACAGGGATGTACTGGAGCCGTGATCCCCATTTCAATTTCGGCCCACCTACTTGGAGCTTTCCTTGAGGTCCAGGTAGTCAATACCCTGAGGTGAGAAGCATAGTAGTACTTGATGAGGTCAGGGGCGGCTAACCCCCCTTTAGTTTTGGGGGAAAAGATTACTGATTGAGCAATTCTATGGGAGGCATTGTTCCAAATAAAATTAAGGCACTTTCTCTGGAGATTTTTCAGCTGTGAGATTGGGACTGGGATTGGTAATGTTTCAAATAAGTATAGCAGTTTGGGCAATATTGGCATTTTGAGGACATTGATTCTGCCCAGGAGAGAGAGTGGGATGGGGGTCCAGAGGTTTAAAAGTCTTGAGATTTCTGCAAACATAGGAGGGAAGTTGGCTTGATAGAGCGAATTATATGAGGGGGTAAGGTGAATTCCTACGTATTTCAAAGAGGTCTGACACCACCTGTATGTAAATCTGCTTTGCAAAGAGCTAAGCATGTCTGGGGGTATATTGATAGGGAGGGCTTCTGTTTTAGTCTGGTTAATCTTAAAACCGGACAAGGCTCCAAAAGTGCATAATATATCATGTAAAAAGGGTAGGGAGATGTCGGGACGGGTGATGGTCAGTAAGATATCGTCCGCAAATAGGGATTATTTGTAGTCTTGTTGGCGCAAAGAAACTCCCCTTACTTCAGGGTGGGATCTGATGGCTGCTGCTAATGGTTCGAGACTCAATACAAACAGTAAGGGTGATAAAGGGCAACCCTGTCTAGTGCCATTGCTATGGGTAAATCTTTGTGATGTGTGGGAAGACATCTGAACTTGAGATGTGGGGTGAGAATAAAGGGTTTGTAAGGCTTGTATAAAGGGACCTGAAACTCCAAATTTGGCCAGGACTGCAAACATAAATGGCCAGCTCAAACGATCAAATGCTTTTTGTGCATCTAAGCTTAAGACTATAGTGGGGCGTTTAGTTTTAGTTATTAAATCAATCAAATCTATGGTTCTTCTCGTATTGTCTCCAGCATGTCTTGTGGGTACGAATCCCACCTGGTCTCTATGAATCAGAGCTGGTAATAGGGGAGATAGTCTGTTAGCTAATATTTTAGTAAAAATGTTATAGTCCAAATTTAATAAAGCAATGGGGTGATAGTTATCTGGTAATGTGGGATCTTTATCCAGTTTAGGAATAACTGTTATGTTAGCATGCAGGAACTGTGAATGTGGGATGGTACCTTTGAGAAGGGAGGAGTATAGAGATTGGAGATAAGGTGTTAAGGTCTGTGAAAATGTCTTAAAGTAGGTATATGGAAGGCCGTCAGGGCCCGGGGATTTGTGAGCTGGCAGGTTTTTAATCACTTCTCCTATCTCTTCTACAGCGATCGGGGAGTTGAGAGCTGTGATATGTTCGGCGGAGAGTTTGGGTAATTTTAGAGAAGACATGAAATCATCAAAATGAGATTGTGAGAATTGAGGATGTGAGTCAGGGCCTAAGCAGTTATACAATCGAGTATAAAAATCTCCAAAGACTTTTGACATAGTTTCGGGACAATATGTGGGAGTACCATCAGGCTGCGTCAAATGATCGGGGATTGATAGAAAGGGCCGTGGCTTCAATTTGTTAACTAGCATTTTATGTGGTTTGTTTGCAAAGTCATAGAATTTCTGTTTGGCCCATAGCATAGATTTAGAAATTTTGTTCAAGTCAAACGACTTGATTTGGTCTCGGATAGCAGTAACAATCCTCAATTTTTCCACCGTGGGGGATACCAACAGGCGCCCTTCTGCATTCCGCAATTGAGTAAGTAAGCCGTTTTTAAGTTTTGCAGAGTCTCTCTTTAAGCGGGAGCTTGCAGATATACATTCACCTCTAAAGAAAGCCTTGTGGGCCTCCCACAAGGTGGAAATTTTCGAGACCGAGCCCTCGTTAACTTGGAAGAATTGAGTTAGTTTCTGTTGTAGTTGGTTTTGGGATATTGGGAAATTCATTAAGACACCAGTGGCATGTTTTAGTATATGTTGACGTCAGCAGAACATTGAGTTCAATGGGTGCGTGATCCGACCAGGTAATAGGATTTATCTCAGAAGAGACTATATAGGGAAGTAAAGGGCCTGTAACCAGAAAATGATCTAATCTAGAATACGACTTGTGAGAGTGGGAATAGAATGTGTAACTCTTTTGGGTTGGATGTTTTACTCTCCAAGTGTCGAATAGATTATGAGATCTGGTCAGTTTACGAAAAGAGGCAGATCATTTCTGGGAAGCTGATTGTGGGGCAGTTTGGAATAGGGATCTTCTATCTCTGGTCGGGGACATGCACACATTGAAGTCGCCTCCTAGTATCATAAAAGGCTGAGAGAAAGATTGTAACTTTTCAAAAACGGTTGTGAGAAAACCGATTTGTCCCACATTTGGGGCATAGATGTTAGCTAAAGAAAATTGAGTGTTGAGGTGACTACAATTCAGGAGTATAAACCTGCCATGAGGGTCCAGGTAGGAGGAGAGTATCCGAACCGGGCAAGATCGACAAATAAGAATAGCTACTCCTGCTTTTCCGTAAGGATCGGATGCCATATAGGCTCTAGGAAAATATCTGGAGGCAAACTTAAAGGAGCCTCCAGCTTTAAAATGAGTCTCCTGAATCATAATCACCTCCACTTTAGATGACCTAAATTCCTTTAATGCTTGCCATCATTTCCCGATGGAGTTTAGACCTTTAAAATTGCATGAGTAGATCTTAAGAGCCATGTCTAATCAGAAGACGTAGTGCTAACGTTATATAAAATGTAAACAGATAAATGAACATTCTTAGGTTATAACATACAAAGTTGGACAGAAATCGGAGCTGACACATTATTGTAAGCATATCATTGAGTACCATAAAAAGGTCATAAAAGGGAAGAAAAAAGGACCTGTAAATTGAAAAGTCAAGAAAAAACAGAAAAAAAGAAAAAGAAAGAAAAAATAGATAGAGAAAAAAAAATAACAGACCAAAAAAAGAAATTTTTTTTTTTGAAAAGCCTGAAAATAAAAAAAATTTCAGGCTACCCAGGCAGAAGCCATGGGTTACAGTGGGGGGGCATGGTAGCCTACAGGTATTGGCGGGGGGGTCCCCGGCTCTGCTCAAAAAAACAAAACAAAAACTGTCTCACGATAAGCTGAGGAAGAAAAATAGAGGAACGTAATAAAAGGGAAGAAACGACTTCCAAGAGGTTTACCAGTAAAACCAGCATCGAGGGGTTAATCTCTCTATATTATGAGAGAAAGTCACCTATCTTCAAGAAGGTCACCGGAGTGGCTGTGACACAGATCATCTAGTCATGGAGTAACAACAATGAAGATTAGCGGTGAGAAGGATCTTTCAGGTCGGAAATCTGTGGGAGTTGGATCTTTGCGATGCGGAAAAGGCCTTCTGGGATTTTCGTCGGACTGGGTCCAGATCTTGGCTGGGGTGGTGAGTGGTTTAGGATTCGGAGCTTGAGGTGGAAGATTTCTTCGGGCAATGGTGGAAGGCCCAGGTTGCGGATGAAAGCTTCACTTTTGAAGAGATCTCTCAATGAATATTGGACACCATCATTAGAAGCGGATAAGCAAAAGGGGAACCCCCAGCGGTAAGGGACCTGATAATTCTGTAGGTGTGTAGTGACAGGTCGGAAGCTGCGCCTTTTGGCCAAAGTTATTGGGGATAGATCATTGAATATCTGGATCTTATTTTGCTTAAAGTCAATACGTGACTTGTTGCGTGTTGCAGCTGTGAGAGCTTCTTTGCTTTCGTAATAGTGGAAATGAACGATAACGTCTCTGAGGTTAGCGTTGGGAGGAGGTTTTGGGGCTAGGGATTAGGGATGAGCCGAACACCCCCCCGGTTCGGTTCGCACTAGAACCTGCGAATGGACCGAAAATTTGCACGAACGTTAGAACCCCATTGACGTCTATGGGACTCGAACTTTCAAAATCAAAAGTGCTCATTTTAAATGCTAATTTGCATGGTATTGTCCTAAAAAGGGTTTGGGGACCCGGGTCCTGCCCCAGGGGACATGTATCAATGCAAAAAAACTTTTAAAAATGGCCGTTTTTTCGGGAGCAGTGATTTTAATGATGCTTAAAGTAAAAAAAAAAAGTGAAATATTCCTTTAAATATCGTACCTGGGGGGTGTCTATAGTATGCCTGTAAAGTGGCGCATGTTTCCCGTGTTTAGAACAGTCCCTGCACAAAATGTCATTTTTAAAGGAAAAAATCTCATTTAAAACTGCTTGCGGGTTTAATGTAATGTCGGGTCCTGGCAATATGGATGAAAATCAGTGAGACAAACGGCATGGGTACCCCCCAGTCCATTAGCAGGCCCTTTGGGTCTTGTATGGATATTAAGGGGAACCCCGCACCCAAATTAAAATAAGGAAAGGTGTGGGGCCACCAGGCCCTATATACTCTGAACAGCAGTATACAGGCGGTGCAAACAAGACAGGGACTGTAGGTTTGTTGTTAAGTAGAATCTGTTCGTAATTTTGAATGGGTACATTTTTAACGTGTTTAGCTCCAGCCAAAAAATCTTTTTTAAGCTTTTTGGAAAACATAGGGAAGGGTTATCACCCCTGTGACATTTGTTTTGCTGTCTGTCCTCCTCTTCAGAAGATTTCACCTCACTTTTTGTCCCAATGACAAATGTTTTTTGAAAATTTGGGGTTTTTTGTGGAACAAGGATTGGAAAGCATCAGTGGAAAGGAGAAATGTTTTTCCCATATTAACTCTTACAGGAGAGAATTTCCTTTCCTATGGGTAGATTTCATCTCACTTCCTGTTGTCTCCTTCCGTTTGCAAGTAGGAGTCGTTTGTAAGTTAGATGTTTGAAAGTAGGGGCCTGCCCTATATAATCAGCAGAAATTTGGGCCTTAGGTGTTGTTGTGGCCACAACACTGTAAGCCCTCACAGGGCCCTGCTGTGAAATATTAGATCAAGAATTGTAATTACATGCCCCTGTTGACCAGGGGAAGAAAAATTGGGCCTTTGGTGCTGGTGGTGGTGCTGGTGCCACAACACTGTAAGTCCTCACTCGCTCTTGGTGGGCACAGAAATGGGCCCTGCTGTGAAATATTAGATCAAGAATTGTAATTACATGCCCCTGTTGAACAAGGGCAGAAAAATTGGGCCTTTGGTGGTAGTGGTGCTGGTGCCACAACACTAAGTCCTCACAGACACTCTAGTTGGAACGCAGGAACGAGCCCTGCTGCAAAGTATTGGATCAAAAATTGTAATTACACGCCCCTGTAAAACAGGGGCTGAAAAATTGGGCCTTAGGCACTGGTGCTGGTGCCACAACACTGCAACCCCTCACAGATACTCTAGTTGGAACGCAGAAACGAGCCCTGCTGCAAAGTATTGCATCAAAAATTGTAATTACATGCTCCTGTTAAACCTTAGGCAGTGGTGGTGGCGCCCAGAACCAAAAATGTTCTTACAAGCTATCAGCGTGATCATTGAGGAGGAAGAGGATAATTACTCAGGGATAGTCACTCAGCATCAGCATAGGCAGTCTTTGAAGGGATCTGAGATTTCAAAAAAAATTATTTGGTTACATCAGCATCAGGTGCTTGGTAGCTGGTGGTGATCCAAGACTGATTCATTTTTATTAAGGTCAGTCGATCGACCGAGTCGGTGGACAGACGCACCCTGTGATTGGTTACAAAGCCTCCAGCAGCACTGAATGTGCGTTCTGAAAGAACGCTGGATGCAGGACAGGCCAGTAGCTCAATTGCATACTGTGCAAGCTCTGGCCAGTGATCCATCCTCAAGACCCAGTAACCCAGAGGATTTTTGGGTGGGAAAGGTGTCCAAGTCAGATCTTGCCCCTAGGTATTCCTGCACCATGTAAAACAGACGCTGGCGATGGTTGCTGGAACCGATCATACCTTGGGGCTGCGGACCAAAAAATTGTCTGAACGCATCGGTCAGACGGCCACCTTCTCCACCGCTCCTTCTTTGACTGACCGAAGCCTCAGCAACACGTTGTCCAGAAACAGGAGTTTGTAACCTCCCAGTCTCTGGGAACGCGTTGCACAGACCTTTCTGCAAGGCCTCCCGAAGATGTTTCATCCTCTGCTCCCTCTGCGATGGCAAGATAAGGTCCGCAACCTTACCCTTGTAACGTGGATCAAGGAGGGTTGCCAGCCAGTATTGGTCCTTCTCCTTGATACCACGAATACGAGGATCCTTACGCAGGCTTTGCAGGATCAGGGAGGCCATGCAGCGTAGGTTTGCTGAGGCATTCGGTCCGGAGTCCTCTGGGTCACTAAGGACGACATGGTCCGCAGCCACCTCCTCCCAGCCACGTACAAGTCCATGTGTTTCATGGGACTGATCCCTTAAAGACTGCTGCTGATACTGAGTGCCAGGCTCCACCTCCATACTGACACAATCTTCCTCCTCCTCCTCCTCCTCCTCCTCCTCGTCCTCTTCCTGTGTGATCAGCGGGCATGCAGGAACACTGTCTGGAAAAAGGGGGCCTTGAGAGCTAAGGAAGTCCTCCTCTTCCTGCCTCTGTTCTGCCTCAAGTGCCCTGTCCATTATTCCACACAGAGTGTGCTCCAACAGGTGGACAAGGGGGACAGTGTCACTGATGCATGCACTGTCACTGCTCACCATCCTCGTGGCCTCCTCAAATGGTGACAGGACAGTGCATGCATCCCTGATCATGGCCCACTGGCGTGGGGAAAAAAAACAAGCTCCCCTGACCCTGTATTGTTGCCATAGTCGCACAGGTACTCATTGATGGCCCTCTGCTGCGTGTGCAGCCGCTGCAGCATGGCCAACGTTGAGTTCCACCTGGTGGGCATGTCACAGATTAGGCAGTTCTTGGGCAGGTTAAACTCCTTTTGGAGGTCCGCCAGCCGAGCACTGGCATTATATGACCGGCGGAAATGCACACAGACTTTCCTAGCCTGCCTCAGGACATCCTGTAAGTCTGGGTACCTGCCCAAGAACCGCTGCACCACCAAGTTAAGGACGTGAGCCAAACAGGGCACATGGGTCATTTGTCCCTGTCGGAGGGCAGAGAGGAGGTTGGTGCCATTGTCGCAAACCACCATTCCTGCCTTAAGTTGGCGTGGCGTCAACCACCTCTGAACCTGCCCCTGCAGAGCTGACAGAACCTCTGCCCCAGTGTGGCTCCTGTCCCACAAGCACACCAGCTCAAGCACCACATGGCATCTTTTGGCCTGCATACTTGCGTAGCCCCTTGAAAGGCTACAGAGCACTGCTGGTTCCAAGGAGAAAGCACAGGAAGAGGCCATGGAGGAAGAAGAAGAGGAGGGGGTGGAGGAGAGAGGTGTTTCACAATCATTAGTAGTGGCATTTTGGAGGCGTGGTGGCGGAACAACCTCCATCACTACTGCACCTTGTCCTGCATCCTTCCCAGCTGCCAGCAGAGTCACCCAATGCGCCGTGAAACTTAGGTAACGTCCCTGTCCATGCCTGCTGGACCATGAGTCAGCAGTAATATGCACCTTACCGCTGACCGCCCTGTCCAGCGAGGCATGGACATTGCCTTCCACATGCCGGTAGAGAGCGTTTGGGTACCTGCCACTGAGGAACCTCACATTCCACAAACTCACAGAAGGGGGCAGAGTCTACCAATTGAAAAGGCAGCAGTTGAAGTGCTAGCAATTTTGCCAAGCTAGCATTCAACCGCTGGGCATGTGGATGGCTGGGAGCAAACGTCTTTCGGTGGTGCAGCAGCTGGGGCAGGGAAATTTGCCTGGTACAATCTGACATTGGTGTACCAAAAGCAGATTGCCCACAAGTACTTGGCTGTGACACACCTAATTCTACACCTTCATTCCTCTCAGTGCAGGCCTCAGAGAGGACTGAAGGTATAGTGGGGTTGGAGATCTCAGCTGATGAGGAGCAAGGAGAGGTCCTCTTTGTTCTTTGGTGTGGGTCTTTTAGATACGCTTGCCAATGAACTGCATGGCAGGTCAACATATGTCTGGTCAAGCATGTGGTACCCAAGCGAGAGATGTTTTGGCCACGCGAGATACGCTTGAGACACATGTTGCAAATAGCAGCGGTGCGATCTGATGCACTCATCTCAAAAAAGGCCCACACCAAAGAACTTTTTGAATAACGCACAGAGACTGCAGTGCCCAGCACATGTGGAGCTTTGGGGTGTGATGCAGTCAATGTGCTGCCCTTAGGCTGGCCCCTGGAGGGCACCTGCCTCGTTGGTGATGTGCCGCCTCCTCCTCCTCCTCCTCTCTCCTATCAGGCACCCACGTTGAGTCAGTGACCTCATCATTCCCTTCCTCCTCATCACTGGAGCAAACCTGGCAGTATGCTGCAGCAGGGGGAGCATGACTGCCAGATTGCTGTCCTTCTTGGGCATCCTCTCTGTCCGTGCTCATGTTACTGCCTTCATCAAGCTCAGTATCATCATCAGAGCCTTCCAAACGCTGGGCATCCTCCTGGAGCATGTACCCAACACTGTGGTCAAACAGTTCGAGGGACTTCTTTAGGAGGACATGGTGGGGCTAGGGAAGGAGTCACTGATGACATTGAGCCGAGGGAAGAGGCCGCTGCTTTGCCAGACAAAGTACCCTGAGCATGGGTGAGAGAGGATGAGGAGGATGAGGACGGCTTGGTCATCCACTCGACCAAGTCTTCCGCATGTTGCGGCTCAACACGGCCAGCTGCCGAAAAAAAAGCCAAGCGTGTCCCACGGCCACGTGCTGATGAGGATGCACCGTCTCCACGACCAGCACTAGACACAGAGCCTGCTTGCCCTCTCTTATTGGCTTGTGACTGTCTGCCTCTCCTTCTTGGCCTTCCAGACATACTAATGGCCTGTAGCTGCACTAAGCTGGGATATATATATATATATATATATATATATATATATATATATATGTATGTACTGATACTGCAGCTAGCAAAATCAACTGCCTGCCTGTAGTACGAGAACACTACCAACCTTCTATAGGTAGCTTTAGCTGAACACTGTGCAGACCTCGCAAAAAAATAACTTGTAGCTTTTTTAGCTGCCTGCAGTAGTGATAGGATCAGGAAAACACCACCAACCTTCTACAGGTAGCTTTAGCTGAACACTGTGCAGAGCTCGCAAAAAAATAACTTGTAGGTTTAGCTGAACACTGTGAGGAGGATGCACCACACTAACTTGTAGTTTTAGCTGAACACTGTGAGCAGGACGCACTACACTAACTTGTAGTTTTAGCTGAACACTGTGCAGAGGTCTCACTACACTAACTTGTAGTTTTAGCTGAACACTGTGAGCAGGACGCACTACACTAACTTGTAGTTTTAGCTGAACACTGTGAGCAAGACACACTGCACTAACTTGTAGCTTTAGATGAACACTGTGCAGAGGTCTCACTACACTAACTTGTAGTTTTAGCTGAACACTGTGAGCAGGACGCACTGCACTAACTTGTAGCTTTAGATGAACACTGTGCAGAGCTCGCAAAAAAGTAACTTGTAGATTTAGCTGAACACTGTGAGGAGGACGCACCACACTAACTTGTAGTTTTAGCTGAACACTGTGAGCAGGACGCACTACACTAACTTGTAGTTTTAGCTGAACACTGTGCAGAGGTCTCCCTATACTAACTTGTAGTTTTAGCTGAACACTGTGAGCAGGACGCACTACACTAACTTGTAGTTTTAGCTGAACACTGTGCAGAGGTCTCACTACACTAACTTGTAGTTTTGGCTGAACACTGTGAGCAGGACGCACTGCACTAACTTGTAGCTTTAGATGAACACTGTGCAGAGCTCGCAAAAAAATAACTTGTAGGTTTAGCTGAACAATGTGAGGAGGACGCACCACACTAACTTGTAGTTTTAGCTGAACACTGTGAGCAGGACGCACTGCACTAACTTGTAGCTTTAGATGAACACTGTGCAGAGCTCGCAAAAAAATAACTTGTAGGTTTAGCTGAACACTGTGAGGAGGACGCACCACACTAACTTGTAGTTTTAGCTGAACACTGTGAGCAGGACGCACTGCACTAACTTGTAGCTTTAGATGAACACTGTGCAGAGGTCTCATTACACTAACTTGTAGTTTTAGCTGAACACTGTGAGCAGGACGCACTGCACTAACTTGTAGCTTTAGATGAACACTGTGCAGAGGTCTCACTACCTAACTTATAGGTTTAGCTGAACACTGTAAGGAGGACGCACCACACCAACTTGTAGTTTTAGCTGAACACTGTGAGCAGGACGCACTGCACTAACTTGTAGCTTTAGCTGAACACTGTGCAGAGGTCTCACTACACTAACTTGTAGTTTTAGCTGAACACTGTGAGCAGGATGCACTGCACTAACTTGTAGCTTTAGATGAACACTGTGCAGAGGTCTCACTACGCTAACTTGTAGTTTTAGCTGAACACTGTGAGCAGGACGCACTGCACTAACTTGTAGCTTTAGATGAACACTGTGCAGAGCTCGCAAAAAAATAACTTGTAGGTTTAGCTTAACACTGTGAGGAGGACGCACCACACTAACTTGTAGTTTTAGCTGAACACTGTGAGCAGGACGCACTGCACTAACTTGTAGCTTTAGATGAAGACTGTGCAGAGCTTGCAAAAAAATAACTTGTAGGTTTAGCTGAACACTGTGAGGAGGACGCACCACACTAACTTGTAGTTTTAGCTGAACACTGTGAGCAGGACGCACTGCACTAACTTGTAGCTTTAGATGAACACTGTGCAGAGCTCGCAAAAAAATAACTTGTAGGTTTAGCTGAACACTATGAGGAGGACGCACCACACTAACTTGTAGTTTTAGCTGAACACTGTGAGCAGGATGCACTGCACTAACTTGTAGCTTTAGATGAACACTGTGCAGAGGTCTCATTACACTAACTTGTAGTTTTAGCTGAACACTGTGAGCAGGACGCACTGCACTAACTTGTAGCTTTAGATGAACACTGTGCAGAGGTCTCACTACCTAACTTATAGGTTTAGCTGAACACTGTAAGGAGGACGCACCACACCAACTTGTAGTTTTAGCTGAACACTGTGAGCAGGATGCACTGCACTAACTTGTAGCTTTAGCTGAACACTGTGCAGAGGTCTCACTACACTAACTTGTAGTTTTAGCTGAACACTGTGAGCAGGATGCACTGCACTAACTTGTAGCTTTAGATGAACACTGTGCAGAGGTCTCACTACGCTAACTTGTAGTTTTAGCTGAACACTGTGAGCAGGACGCACTGCACTAACTTGTAGCTTTAGATGAACACTGTGCAGAGCTTGCAAAAAAATAACTTGTAGGTTTAGCTGAACACTGTGAGGAGGACGCACCACACTAACTTGTAGTTTTAGCTGAACACTGTGAGCAGGACGCACTGCACTAACTTGTAGCTTTAGATGAACACTGTGCTGAGCTCGCAAAAAAATAACTTATAGGTTTAGCTGAACACTGTGAGGAGGACGCACCACACTAACTTGTAGTTTTAGCTGAACACTGTGAGCAGGACGCACTGCACTAACTTGTAGCTTTAGATGAACACTGTGCAGAGGTCTCATTACACTAACTTGTAGTTTTAGCTGAACACTGTGAGCAGGAAGCACTGCACTAACTTGTAGTTTTAGCTGAACACTGTGAGCAGGACGCACTGCACTAACTTATAGCTTTAGCTGAACACTGTGCAGAGGTCTCACTACACTAACTTGTAGTTTTAGCTGAACACTGTGAGCAGGATGCACTGCACTAACTTGTAGCTTTAGATGAACACTGTGCAGAGGTCTCACTACGCTAACTTGTAGTTTTAGCTGAACACTGTGAGCAGGACGCACTGCACTAACTTGTAGCTTTAGATGAACACTGTGCAGAGCTCGCAAAAAAATAACTTGTAGGTTTAGCTGAACACTGTGAGGAGGACGCACCACACTAACTTGTAGTTTTAGCTGAACACTGTGAGCAGGACGCACTGCACTAACTTGTAGCTTTAGATGAACACTGTGCAGAGCTCGCAAAAAAAAACTTGTAGGTTTAGCTGAACACTGTGAGGAGGACGCACCACACTAACTTGTAGTTTTAGCTGAACACTGTGAGCAGGACGCACTGCACTAACTTGTAGCTTTAGCTGAACACTGTGCAGAGGTCTCACTACACTAACTTGTAGTTTTAGCTGAACACTGTGAGCAGGATGCACTGCACTAACTTGTAGCTTTAGATGAACACTGTGCAGAGGTCTCACTACACTAACTTGTAGTTTTAGCTGAATACTGTGAGCAGGACGCACTGCACTAACTTGTAGCTTTAGATGAACACTGTGCAGAGCTCGCAAAAAAATAACTTGTAGGTTTAGCTGCACACTTTGAGCAGGACGCACCACACTAACTTGTAGTTTTAGCTGAATACTGTGAGCAGGACGCACTGCACTAACTTGTAGCTTTAGATGAACACTGTGCAGAGCTCGCAAAAAAATAACTTGTAGGTTTAGCTGAACACTGTGAGCAGGACGCACTGCACTAACTGTAAATAGTCTAGCTGCCTGACTGTGGTACTAATAGGATCAAAAGAACACCAGCAATTTTCTTCAGGTAGCTGTAAATACTGTAACAAGACAAGCCTGCCTGTCAGTAAGAAGATAACAGGAACGGATCTAGCTAAACTGAATACAGTGTATATATATATATATATATATATATGCAACACCTGGGATGCATATATATACACAATACACTGTAAGTGCAGCTAACTCACTGATTGTCCTGCCTAATCTATCTAACTCAAATGAAATGACACTGTCTCTCTGTCTATCTATCTATCTTTCAACGCCGGAACACACACTACACAGGGCCGCCGTGCAGGCGGCCTTATATGGTGTGGGGCGTGTTCTAAACCCCCTGAGCCATAATTGGCCAAAGCCACCCTGGCTTTGGCCAATTACAGCTCTCTCTACCGACGGCGCTGTGATTGGCCAAGCATGCGGGTCATAGTGCATGCTTGGCCAATCATCAGCCAGCAATGCACTGCAATGCCGCAGTGAATTATGGGCCGTGACGTGCCACACGAATTTGCCGCGAACGGCCCATAACGTTCGGAATTCAGCGAACGACCGAACAGCCAATGTTCGAGTCGAACATGGGTTCGACTCGAACACGAAGCTCATCCCTACTAGGGATCTATGTGCCCTGTCCAGGCGCCAATCTATGTCTGGTATATGGGGAGTTAGAGTAACAAACAAGCCCAAAAGATAGGGACGCAGCTCCTTGTCATTTACCGCCTCAGGAATTCCTCTAATTCTCAGATTCTGGCGTCTTTCGCGATTCTCCAAATCTTCCTGTTGTAACTGGAGTTGGGAGATTGTATGTTTCATGCAGGCATTATCCTCCTCGAGAACATGTACATATTGGGTCAGTTCATTAAACTTATTCTCCAAAGTATACGTTCTCCTAACTGGTCAATTTCTCCCCGCAACTCATGTGCTATTTTACCGACCTCTTTGGCAATGCTGTGAGTCAGGTCATGCAGTAAAGAATTCAATTGCAAATTGAGGACAGCCACCGTCATGACATCTGTGGGGTGTTCGGGTGGATGAGGGTGCTGGGCTTGCTGGGATCTGTTGTCCTCCATGGATGCGTTTCCCGGTGTCATGCAGGAGACAGCTGTGTCCGTCGGGCCGGGCTGTTCACTCGAGGCCGGGGATTGCGGCTTGTATAAAAAATGCTCCATGCTGTGAGAAGGCCGCGACGGTGGTGGTGGGATAAAGCCACTATAGATCACTTTCTGGAAGCTGATCTTACCCATGCAGTGCCAGGGGGTATCTGTTAGGTTGCCGTATCGTTCCTGGACTTAAAGAGGATCTGTAAGCTTTGTAGGAGCTGCTGATAAAGAGAAGGGGACTGGAGCTATCCTCTTACGCGTCCGCCATCCTGCACGCCGCCATGTGCCCCCTCGGGACCCTGGGTTTATTTAGACAGTATTCATCTTATAGGTAAGATTGTGCCTTATTTGGATTAATAGAACCACCAGTCTACAGCTCCATCTCCCCTCGCCATCAGCAAGACAGGAGGGAGACAGTCTCTGCGAGCCCAGATGTCTTATGAGGGTTCGGGCAGCCGGAGGAGAAGAGGGGATAACTACAGGGTGTATTGTGGAGTCCCAAGATGGCCGCCGGCTTCCAGGAGTAGGCCGAAGCCGCGGTTTATCCTAAGAGATGGCTGCCGGGCGAGTGAACACAGCCACCTCCGATCCTCAGATCCCCTCCAGGACAGGCAGTGGTGGAGGACCGCGTAATCTAACGCCCCCTGGGGACTTGACTGTAGGCAGATGCGCAGTGTGGGCTACTCACTGTGTCCCAGGGGAGTGTCCGCAACCAAGCCCACAGGCCGCGACTGAGTGGAAGGCCACAGGATGCCGAGGGCGACTGTTGGAGGTACTCCCACTACTTCTCCGAGCTGATGGGCTGTCCTGTGTGTTCCTCAGAGGTGGATCGGCCATCCAGAATGGACAGATTATCTGTCCACCTTCTGGATCGTGGGTCCAGGCCGCAGGGATCACCAGTCAGTCTGTAGGCCCCAAGATGGTGGAGGGCCTCGATGGTCCAGAGGAAGCCTCAATAAAGAAGGGAATCCGGCCGGTAAAGTCCCAGATAGGCACCGGGATCAGAGCAGCAGGGGTCTGGGGTCAGAAATATGTTTTCTGCGGCTGTGACAGCGCAGTATAAGGCAGCGGATGGCACTAGATTGGTGCGGGGTATGAGGAGCTGAGTTCTTACATGTCTCTCCAGCTGCACGTCCGGACATGCCCCCCATTACTGCAAGTTTAATGAATGTAGTTCTGCCTGTTACTGCAAGATTATGCCATATAGTTCTGTGCGTTACTGCAAGTTTAACGCTGTATAGTTCTTCGCGTTACTGCAATTTTAACGCCGTATATTTCATTGCATTACTGCAAGTTTAACACCATGTAGTTCTTTTTTTTTAAATTCTATATTTTATTTTTCCAAATACAAAGAAAACATATTTTTATACATTTGTAATTAAATAACATTATTGCTGCCTGCATATCACAGAGTGCAATTTAACACATTGTAATTCAATTTTCGTTACATACATATGACTAATTGTCAAACAGACCCGTACAAAGAGTTACAGAGCATAACAAAGAGAAAGAGAAAAAAAAACACATATGGATTCTCTTCCTGTCTCTAATATATCTGTATTATGTTCGCTTATACACTTATACACATACATCCTTATACGCACCTATACATGCACACATATACATACATAAATATGTTTTCCCCCTCTTCTTCTCCCAGAACATTTCACAAATGCCGTTTACCAAGGAGAGAAGAGAATAAAAAAGGAAAAGCTATTTTAAGTTCTCTCGCTCTCTCTCCCCTCTCCCTAAGTCCCCACCTGCCCTCCCAGGGCACATCCGTATTTCCTGGTACACACCAGAAGAGACCGTGAATTCCATTTTTTATTGAATTTCTCCACCTTACCCTGTATAATTGCTGTGCCTTTTTCCATAGCATATATCTCAACTATTTCTTTAAACCATAACAAGATCAGGGGGGTGATTCTTGCTTCCAGACGGCCGGGATACAGGCCTTTGCCACATTCAGAAGGTGAGCCACTAGAGAGTTCCGGTATCTACGCTAGGTCCGAAAGATGAAGAAGTTATCTTTCTGGGTCGAGGCCCAGGTCGTACGCTGTTAATTGTCTTACGGTATGTCGCACTTTGGACCAGAAATCCACTATCTTCCTACATGACCAAAAAATATGGAGCATGTTGCCCTCTAACTCTCCACACCACCAGCATTTATTCGTCCTCTCCGGGTACATTTTTTGTAATAATGATGGAACTTTGTACCACCTTGTAAGAATTTTGTAACATAGCTCTTGTTATTGAGTGGCTGTTGAGGAGTGATGGGCAAAGTGTAGCATATAACTCCATTGCTGCTTAGAGAGTGTAGTGTCTAGATCTCTTTCCCATTTCAAAAGGAATCTTGGGACAAAGTCTTCAGGAGGATCTATTAGTATTTTATATACCTCAGATACCCCATGTGCAGAGGGCTTTTCTAGAAGACATAGATTTTCCAATGGTGTGTTTAAATGATCTGATGAAGGTGTGCTGCTTTATAATATCTTATCGGATCTGGAAAGGCCATGCCCCCTCTGGCCTTTGACATAGCCAGTAGGTTGAACGATAGACGGGGATGCTTTTTTGCCTAAATAAATCTAATAAAGGCGCTGCGTGATGATTTCAGAAAGGACTCTGGGATAGATATTGGCAAGGTCTGAAAAAGGTACAGTAATCTTGGTAAAATGTTCATTTTGAGGATGGCATTCCTACCCATCCATGTATAAGGACCTTTATTCCATCTTTCCAAGTCAAAGGAGAGTTCTCGTAATAAAGGTGGAAAATTTGCTTGGAAGACTTTGTCTATTGAGGAGATCAGTTTGACTCCTAGGTATGTCAGAGATGATGCAACCCATGGAAAGGAGAATAACGATTGAAGAGCCTGTATATGTGCATTTGACAGTGTAATGTTTAATATTTTTGATTTTTGAGTGTTAATTTTAAAATTGGAAATTAAGCTATATCGGTCAAACAGTAATGAAAAACAGTATGTCATCTGCATAAGCCGCAGTTTTATGTTCCGTTTTATCGATCACACAACCTTGAATATCGATATTTTGTCAAACATGATGCAAAAATGGTTCAAGAGTTAATATAAAAATCATTGAGGACAAAGGGCATCCCTGCCTAGTACCGTTGCTCATGCTAAAAAATGGGGAGGTCACCTCTTTAATTTTTACCGCTGCGGATGGAGCTGGAGTATATAGACTCTATCCATTTACTGAATGCTTTCCTGACTCCAAAAACGCCATGTAGTTCTGTGCGTTACTGCAAGTTTAACGCCATATATTTCATTGCATTTCTGCAAGGTTAATGCCATATATTTCATTGCGTTACTGCAAGTTTAACACCAGATAGTTCTGCGCGTTACTGCAAGTTTAACGCCATTATAGTTCTGTGCGTTACTGCAAGTTTAACGCCTTATAGATATTTCATTGTGTTACTGCAAGTTTAACGCCATATAATTCATTGCATTTCTGCAAGTTTAATACCATAAATTTAATTGTGTTACTGCAAGTTTAACACCCTATAGTTCTGTGCATTACTGCAAGTTTAATGACATATATTTCATTGTGTTTCTGAAAGTTTAATGCCATATATTTAATTGTGTGACTGCAAATTTAATACCATATAATTCTGTGCGTTACTGCAAGATTAATGCAATACAGTTCTGCGCATTACTGCAAGTTTAACACCATATAGTTCTGTGGGTTACTGCAAGTTTAATGCCTTATACTTCTATGCGTTACTGCAAGTTTAACTCCATATCATTTTGTGCATTACTGCAAGTTTAACGCCATATGGTTCTGTGCATTACTGCAAGTTTAACACTATATATTTAATTGCGTTACTGCAAGTTTAACACCTTATATTTCAGTGTGTTACTACAAGTTTAACGCCACATAGTTCTGTGCATTACAAATTTAATGCCATATAGTTCCATGCATTACTGCAAGTTTAATGAACATAGTTCTGCGCGTTACTGCAAGATTAATGCCATATAGTTCTGTGCATTACTGTAATTTTAATGCTGTATAGTTCATTGCGTTACTGCAAGTTTAACGCCGTATATTTCATTGCATTACTGCAAGTTTAACGTCATGTAGTTCTGTGCCTTACTGCAAGTTTAACGCCTTATAGTTCTGTGCATTACTGCAAGTTTAATGCCATATATTTCATTGCGTTACTGCACGTTTAATGCCATATATTTCATAACGTTACTGCAACTTTAACACCATATAGTTCTGTTTGTTACTGCAAGTTTAACGATGTATATGTCATTGTGTTACTGCAAGTTTAACGCCGTATAGTTATGTGTTACTGCAATTTTAACGCCGTATATTTCATTCAATTACTGCAAGTTTAATGCCATGTCGTTCTGTGTGTTACTGCAAGTTTAACACCATATAGTTATGTGCGTTACTGCAAGATAAACACCATATATTTCTTTGCGTTTCTGCAAGTTTAATGACATATAATTCTGTGCATTATTACTGTAAGTTTAACGCTGTATAGTTCATTGCGTTACTGCAAGTTTAACACCTTATATTTCAGTGTGTTACTACAAGTTTAATGCCACATAGTTCTGTGCGTTACAAATTTAATGCCATATAGTTCCATGCGTTACTGCAAGTTTAATGAACCCTCTGTTCAGTTACCAGATCTTCAGCTGGAGAAGTTTGTTTTAACTCCATAGATGCTGCTGGCAGAAAATCACATGTCCCTGTCAGTGTTGTGGGAGAAAGGCCGACTACCTCTTCTCTCAGGAAGGCCGAAGCCACTGTTGGTGCTGGGCAGAACACAGTGAACTTTGGCCCTGATAGCAGCTCTTCTGCTGGAGGCTCATCAGGTTGTTCTTCCTCAGCAGAAAAGTCTATCAAATCCCATGTCTCTGCAACTGATGTCGGGGAATAGGGGTTCACCATCTCCTGTCCATGGAACCCAGAAGATGTTATCATTTCTGGACAGAGGTTAGCAGAGCTCTGCCCTGTTGTCAGCACTTCAGGTTTGGGGACGGCAATCTCCGGATTTTCCACTGCAGATTCTCTGGCATGCTGCTGAACTTGTTCTAGCAGTTTCCTGTATGCCCTTTCCAGATGCTGCTCCTTCCTTAGCAAATGGTCCAGATCAGGTTTGAGCTCTGAGACCCCTGCAAGACTGAGCATAGACTCTCTATAGTCCCTCATGTCCTCAAGGTCAGGTTCCCCCTCATCGCCAAACATAAAAAGATCTGTAAGGTTCTCCCACAGCAATCCAGGGCCGCCAAAGTCATATCCCTCCGGAGAGCATTCTGTTGTCTCCCCTAAATATCCCTCCTCTGCGAGCCATTGCAGAGCCCGATAACGATTGTCCAGCTCTATCTCCTGCTGGACCAACCTGTCCAACTCAGTCACCCATTGCTCCTGGGGCTGCTCTCCCAGGAATGCCATCCGCAATGCCCGTTGGTCACTGGCCCGTTGCTCTTGGGTTGGAAAGCACTTGCCCTGTTTTATACCAGCGAGACGGAGGGCTGCAATCCAGAGCTCCACCCGAATCAGCTGCCTGAGCTCCAGGTATTCATCCTCAGACACAATCCTGGTGTACGTTGAAAGGATGATCCGCAGCAGCCCCGGGAATTCTGATGCCAGGTCCATATCTCCGCTGGGGTGACTGAAGTCTGCTATGCTGATCTTGGATCCAGTTGGAGGTTTGGATGTCCCAGACTTCAGACTTCAGGAAGCTATCCCACTGCTGCCACCAATGTCACGGAACGCCCCACACTCCGCTTGAGTGCTTCCGTCATATACCGCTTCCTAAGTTCTGGAACACGAGTCCAATGGATCTGGCCATAGGAACCCCAAGAACTAGACAACACCAGTCTTGGAGTACATCAGAACTGCCTTTATTTTGAGATCTCACAGACCTTTTTATATCAGGGATGACTCAAAGCTAACCTAATTAACATGACCTAATTTACTACAAAATGTACCCAGACCAGATGACAGTCTTGTGGGCACCGGGCTTCACACATTAATACAATTAACAATACAAACAACAATCTCCCCCCTCCTCAGCCTAGACCATTCGTCTATTAGCCAGGGCTGGTGGCTAATGTGATCAGCTCTCTCAATTAACATAAACACATGTTGATAACACCAGCATCTCCTCACAGGATGTGTCCCAGCAGAATGAATCAGTCTTATCAGCAGGGGGCTGCTGGAGGAATCCCCCCTCCCTCTTCAGGGACACAAATATACAGTAAGGAGTCCCCATACAATATATACATGACTGAGTCCGATTAATACAGTTCAGACTGGATTTCTCATTCACCTCAAATGCTAGGGCCCATAATCGGTGGGCAACAGGCTTGCACACAGTCCTCTCCAACAGCCTCCGCTCTGGCCATGCCCGTGACAGCCCATGTTAATTAGGTTTCTGGTCACAGGTCAGAGTAATATGAGCAGGAGGTATACACCTCCTCTTTTACTGTATAAAAGAGCCTGTATTTTTCAATAAAAGAGATTCCTGGTTGAACTTACACACAGCCTGCCTGGTGTTTGTTCTGAGCTACACAACTGGATTAAAACGGGACATAGCTGTAGTTCTAATCCCGGAGCATCGGATGACTGAACCATCAGATGTGCGATCTGCAATCTGATTCTATAGCTGCAGAGGAGTGTCGGGAGAGTGGAACCGAGCGAGCAGGGGCTCGTTACATTGGTTGGCAGCGGTGGGATTTGCTCTCCAGTTACTGGAACACTCCAAACCAGCTTTGGGAATGGTGGGATCGTGCTTCCTTGCAGGAGAGGAGAGGTACAGATACCAGCCACCATGGAAGAGGAATTCAGAAGGAGGTTGAGAGAGATGCAGATACAGCACAGAGGACCAGTATCAGAGCAGGTCCTGCTAGGATGGTTTGATTCTATCTGCTGCGAACTCTGGAAGGAAGCGCTAGCCCGTGAGCAGCGAAACCAGGGAAAAGTTCTCCCCTCCATCCATATAAGGTACTGGTCGCAGTATGAAGTGCGAATGCTGTTATTGGGGGAACAGCCAAACCAGGAGTGGACAGCTGAGTTAAGCAGGCTGATCCGGGCAGAAATACGGTTGGATGAGAGCTACAGAGCCCTCCAGTGGTATGCAGCCCAAGTGTGCCCGTGGACAGCGGATGACAGCCCCACAGAAGGCTTTGACTACGATGGCCTGGGATTGTTATACTGGAGGCTGTCCAGGGACCCTGACTTTGGGAGTGATCAGGAGTGGCATTTGGAGGAAATAATGAAGCACAGAGAACGAAGACTGAATGTCTCATAAGTGCACTGGGCACAGGAAGATTTGGAGTTTCTGGCCGTTCAGGAATGGGAGCTTGAGATTACCTACAGACAGCTGCTAGACTCTGCTCAGCAGCAGGGTGGGGCTCCCTTTGCCTGGGACTATCAGGAAATACCAGTTGACAACTCTGAAATCCAGGCTGAAGAGTTGACAATGTGGCAGAGTAACAGTGTGCTTTGCCAACCTGCCCCCGCAGCTATGGAGGCAGAGGTCTTATGGCGGATGCAGCAAGTGCTGACTGACCTTGATGAACCTGTTTCTGCAATGGATGATCTTGGATGGAGGAATGTTCCTGTCCAGCAGAACGCCAGAGAATTGGCAGTGGAAAATCTGGAGATCCTATCCCCAAAGCTGAAGTGCTGACAACGGGGCAGAGCTCTGCTAACCTCTGCCCAGCACTGATAGCATCTTCTGGGTTCCAGGGACAGGAGATGGTGAACCTTTATCCCCAGACACCAGTTGCAGAGACAGGGGATTTGATAGACTTTTCTGCTGAGGAAGAACAACCTGGTGAGCCTCCAGCAGAAGAAGAGCTGTTATTAGGGCCAAACTTCACTGTGCTCTGCCCAGCACTGATAGCATCTTCTGGGTTCCACGGAGAGGAGATGGTGAACCTTTATCCCCAGACACCAGTTGCAGAGACAGGGGATTTGATAGACTTTTCTGCTGAGGAAGAACAACCTGGTGAGCCTCCAGCAGAAGAAGAGCTGTTATTAGGGCCAAATTTCACTGTGCTCTGCCCAGCACCAACAGAAGTATCTGTGAAGTTACAAGGAACTTCCCCACCTTAAGCGCTGGCAACCGGACAGAGGGTCCAAGATCTCTGCCCCACATCTGTAGCGATTCCGGAGGCTCAGGGTGAGAAGGAGGTGGTCACTTCCCAGCAGCAGATCCGGATACAGGGGGAGAAGGGAGAGGAGGTGTTCATCGTCCCTCCCCAACAGTTGGCCAGGGTGGAGGAAGTGGTCTTTCCTTCCCAGCAAAGATCCGTGCACCTGGGAGACAGTACCACAGACATATCGTCCCAACATCCAGATGAGGGAATGGAAAAGGAAGCAGCCGGCTCACCTCCCCAATGGCAGCTACACAGTTTGGGAGTGGAGGAAGCCAGCCTCCTGCCCCAATGGTTAGCTGGAGCGGAGGATGCGGAGTCCCCAGCAGAAGTGCTGGCAACAGGGCAGAGTGCTACCAACCTCTGCCCAGCACCGGCAACAACTACAGAGTTCCAGGGAGACGGGGCAGTCGGCCTCCCTCCCCAACAGTTAGCCGGAGCAGATGGTGTGGGGTTTCCAGCAGAAGGGCTGGCAACAGGGCCGAGTACTGCTGGACTCTGCCCTCAACTAACAGAGGATGGATTTCCTGTGAAGGTGAATGGGACTTCAGTCTCCACCTGCATACCCCAGGGATGCTGGGCAGTCGGCCCAGATCCCCAACAGCATGATGGAGTGAGCCCAGACACCCTGTCTTCTCTCCAGCAGCAGAAAGGACTCCAGGGAGAAAGGCCAGTCCAGGCCTCTCCCCAGGGCAGATATGTTCTCTGAGAGAGGCAGAGGTTGGCTGGGTGAGTAATGCTTTGTTTGGAACAATTTGTTTGGGGTACTGTGTGGGTACAGGCATTAGAGGACTGGAACTACTGACTAACTTCAACTCAACCCGTCTGGGGTCTCCTCCTGTGTTAGTCTCCTGCCGAAAGGGGAGAAATGTGACAGACCTAGCCGGGAGAGAGACTTTTGGAGGGGACTGAATGCTAGCCTCTTGCCGATCGATCGGGGGCCCTGGCATTTGGGGGAACAGTGCTCTTTGTGAGCTGTAGGCCTGGGTACCCTTGAGGTGGTATTACTGTGGATTCAGGTCCTGGTCCCCCAGGACACACAGACTCTGGGGACCCTGGATTTGCCATATTAGAAATACTGGCTGATTCATAATGCTGGGACAAATACTGTTAGGAGATGCTGATGTCAATTCCAGCCACCTGTCTGTCTGTTGCCTGCTAGAATGTGTATTGTAAATAAGTCTCTAGTATGGGATCTAAGAGTCATTAGATCCCCATTGTTGTTTGTGTTAATTAACTCTGCTATTGTGATAATGTTGATTGGGTTTTCTGAGCTACAAGACGGCCAGTCTGGCCTAAAGGTCATGTCTGAGTCATCTAGGCTGTCTAAAGGGATTAGTTAATTAGCCCATGTTAATTAGGTTTCTGGTCACAGGTGTATGTTCAGAGTAATATGAGCAGGAGGTATACACCTCCTCTTTTACTGTATAAAAGAGCCTGTATTTTTCAATAAAAGAGATTCCTGGTTGAACTTACATACAGCCTGCCTGGTGTTTGTTCTGAGCTACACAACTGGATTAGAACGGCACATAGCTGTAGTTCTAATCCTGGAGCATCGGATGACTGAACCATCAGACATGTGATCTGGAATCTGATTCTATAGCTGCAGAGGAGTGTCGGGCGAGTGGAACCGAGCGAGCAGGGGCTCGTTACACCTATATATTTAATTGCGTTACTGCAAGTTTAACACCATTTAGTTCTGTGCATTACTGCAAGATTAATGCTATATAGTTCTGCACGTTACTGCAAGTTCAACACCATATAGTTCTGTGCGATACTGCATGTTTAACGCCTTATAGTTGTGTGCATTACTGCAAGTTTACCGCCATATAGTTCTGTGGGTTACTGCAGGTTTAATGCCATATAGTTCTGTGTGTTATTGCAAGTTTAACACCATATCTTTAATTGCGTTGTTGCAAGTTTAACGCCATAGAGTTCTGTGCATTACTGTAAGTTTAGCACCATGTATTTCATTGCGTTTCTGCAAGTTTAATTACATATTTCATCACATTACTGTAAGTTTAACACCATATAGTTCTGTGCTTTACTGCAAGATTAACACCATATAGTTCTGTGCATTACTGCAAGTTTAAAACTGTATATTTCATTGCGTTACTGCACGTTTAATGCCATATATTTCATAGCGTTACTGCAAATTTAATGCTATATACTTCTGTGCATTGCTGCAAGTTTAATGCCTTATATTTCATTGGTTACAGCAAGTTTAATGCCTTATACTGCTGTGCATTACTGCAAGTTTAATGCCGAATATTTGATTGCGTTACTGCAAGTTTAACGCCTTATAGTTCTGTGCGTTACTGCAAGTTTAACTCCATATAGTTCTGTGCATTACTGCAAGTGTAACGCCATATTGTTCTGTGCATTACTGCAAGTTTAACACCATATATTTAATTGTATTGCTGCAAGCTTAACGCCATATAGTTCTGTGCATTACTGCAAGTTTAAAACTGTATATTTCATTGCGTTACTGCACATTTAATGCCATATATTTCAGAGCGTTACTGCAAATTTAATGCTATATACTGCTGTGCATTACTGCAAGTTTAATGCCGTATATTGCATTGCGTTACTGCAAGTTTAATGCCTTATATTTCATTGCGTTACTGCAACTTTAACACCATATAGTTCTGTTTGTTACTGCAAGTTTAACGCTGTATATTTCATTGCGTTACTGCTAGTTTAACGCTTTATATTTCATTGCATTACTGTAAGATTAACGCCATGTCGTTCTGTGTGTTACTGCAAGTTTAACGCCATATAGTTCTGTGCGTTACTGCAAGTTTAATGCCATATATTTTATTGCATTACTACAAGTTTAATGCCATATAGTTCTGTGCGTTACTGCAAGTTTAACACAATATAGTTCCATGCGTTACTGCAAGTTTAATTAATATAGTTCTGCGCATTACTGCAAGATTAATGCCATATAGTTCTGTGCGTTACTGCAAGTTTAACGCTGTATAGTTCATTGCGTTACTGCAAGTTTAATCCCTTATAGTTCTGTGCATTACTGCAAGTTTAACGCCATGTATTTTATTGCATTTCTGCAAGTTTAATGCCATATATTTCATTATGTTAGTGCAAGTTTTAACACCATATAGTTCTGTGCCTTACTGCAAGATTAATGCCATATAGTTCTTCGCATTACTGCAAGTTTAACACCATATAGTTCTGTGCGTTACTGCAACTTTAATGCCATATATTTCATTGCATTTATGCAAGCTTAACGCCATGTAGTTCTGTGCATTACTGCAAGTTTAACACCATATATTTCATTGCGTTACTGCAAGTTTAACACATTTTAGTTCTGTGCGTTACTGCAAGATGAATGCCATATAGTTCTTTGCGTTACTGCATACATTGCATTACTGGAGGTTTAACACCATGTCATTCTGTGTGTTACTGCAGATTTAACACCATATTTGTGTTTCTGCAAGTTTAATGCTATGTGGTTCTGTGCATTACTGCAAGTTTAACGCTGTATAGTTCATTGCATTTCTGCAAGTTTAACACCCTATATTTCATTGCATTACTACAAGTTTAATGCCACATAAAACTTGTGTGGCACATTACTGCACGTTTAACACCATATATTTCATTGCGTTACTGCAAGTTTAACACATTATAGTTCTGTGTGTTACTGCAAGATAAATGCCATATAGTTCTTTGCGTTACTGCAAGTTTAATGCTGTATATTTCATTGCATTACTGCAAGTTTAACGCATATTGTTCTGTGCGTTACTGCAAGTTTAGCACTGTATATTTCATTGTGTTACTGCAAGTTAAACATCATATAGTTCTGTGCATTACTGCAAGTTTAACGCCATATAGTTCTGTGCATTACTGCAAGTTTAATTCCATATAGTTCTGTGTGTTACTACAAGTTTAACGCTATATATTCCATTGCATTACTTCAAGTTTGTCGCCTTAAATTTCATTGCGTTACTGCAGATTAAATGCCATATAGTTCTGTGCATTACTGCGAGTTTAACGCTGTATATTTCACTGCGTTACTGCAAGTTTAATGCCATTTAGTTCTGTGTGTTACTGCAAGTTTAACACCATATATTTAATTACGTTGCTGCAAGTTTAAATAAACAAGAAAAAATCGTGCTATTAAAGTCCAAATTAGTCCATGTGTGATCAATATTTTTATGAGGCTTTATTTACAAGGATCTATAAAGTAAGCTCATTGTTTTACAGTAGGGATTATATAGGTAAATATCATGAAATTTCAAATATTAAACATTGGGTTCACGTAAACCTAAATTAAAGATATATATCATTTCCTTAGTTACTTTTGTAGGTATTTAAATGATTTATACCTACTATATATATTGTTTACAGGTAGAGTGTATATAGGTCAAATAAATTCTGATAATGAGCTTTAATCGTAAGGTGGAGAAAAGGAAAGAGAAAGAAGAAAAAGGGTAGAAAGGCAGAGGTATGGTCCACAAGGTTGTCCCGCTCGTCAGTTTATTATACTTTTTAGTTCTCTTTGAAGCCTTAGAATTGGTGTCTCTGTAAGTCATTTAATCTGTTACCATGGCAACAGGACAGAGTCATTGAAATTTGACAGGAACTGTTGTTTTATCCAAGGATGCCAAAGTTTTTCAAATTTTGGAATTTGATTTTGATCGATGACTACCATCTTAGCATGGGACATTGTATTATTCATTCTGTGAATTGTTTCTGCTAGTACCAACGTAGGAGATTTCCATGCTTTGGCCACTGTTTGTTTTGCAACCGTTATTAGTTGGATCATAAGTTTGAATTGAGAGAGTGTTAACCATTCCGGTTTTAGATTAAGTAAAGTTAAATATGGATCTGGTTGTATTATTTTTTAAAATATTTTAGATGCAATCAAGAAGACTTCCTTCCAGAAGGTTTGGATTACTGGGCACGTCCACCATATATGTAAATGTGTACCTATTTCTGGGCATCCTCGAAAACAAAGAGCTGAGGTATTAGGTGAATATTTTGCCACTCTAGCGGGTACAAGGTACCAGCGAGTTAGGACTTTATAATTTGTCTCCAGTGCTAAGATGTTGGGTGAGGATGACTTAGATGTGAGCCATATGTTAGACCAGTCCGTGTCTTCTAAAGTTCGTCCCAGGTCCTCCTCCCACCTCTGAACGTAAGAGGGTCTATTAAGATTTATTACTCCATATAATTGATTATAAAGTGATGAAATTGTACCTTTAGCAAATGGATCTTTTGTACAGATTGATTCAAAAATGGATAATTGGGATAATGGTGTATCCCCCTTTAGGAATGGTGTAAAGACATTTTTGATTTGGAGATATCTAAATATCTCAGAGTTTGGTAGATCATATTTTTCTCTAAGCGATGGGAATGAAAGGAATGATTTAGATGCTATGAAGTCATTTAGTGTCTGAATGCCTGATGTTGTCCAAGCTTTAAAAGAATTTGGGTAGATCCATGCCGGATAAAAGGCTGGATTTCTGATAAAAGAAAGGAGAGGATTGTGTGGAGATTGTAACTGATATTTGGTTTTTAGTTTATCCCAGAGAGATAAGAAGTGTTTAGTTATGGGATTATGAATTTTAAAGCGGTCTTTAGGATCAAGCCATAACAAGTTTGATATTAATAGAGGGTCATTTTCTGAAGCCTCTATAAATACCCATAATGGGATTTCCTGTTTTGCATGGTATTTGGACAGACTGGCCAAATGTGCTGCTCTGTAGTAGTTAGTAAAATTAGGGTATCCCAGGCCTCCTTTATTTTTGGGAAGATGTAGTGTGTGTGTAGGTATACGTGGTTTAGAAGAGCCCCATATAAATGAAGTTGCTCTTTTTTGTACTATTCTCAAAAAATAGGAAGGAATTGGAATAGGGAGGACTCTGAATAGATAAAGCAATTTGGGTAGAATAGTCATTTTGATTGCATTAATCTTCCCTATCCAGGATAAAGGAAGTTGCGACCATTGTTTTATTAGATTTGTGATCTGTCTTAATACAGGAGGATAATTGGTTGAGAATAAGTCAGAATGAGATGCTGTTAAATGAATTCCAAGATATGGGATTGATTTTTCTGCCCATGTGAATGGGAGTGCAGCCCTAGCCGGGATCAATTCCATGTTTGTGAGCGAAATATTAAGCACTAGGCATTTCTTAGGATTAATCATAAGGCCGGATAGGGCTGCAAATCCATCAAGAGCTGGTATTAAGTTAGGACCAGAGACCTGTGGTGATGATAGAAAAAGTAATATGTCGTCTGCAAATATACATAATTTGTGTGTAATACCTCCTACTTCAATGCCAGTTATAGTTTGGTTTGTTCTGATGTATTGGGCCATGGGTTCGAGTATAAGGGCAAATAATAAGGGAGATAATGGGCAACCCTGTCGGGTACCTCTTTCAATATTAAAGGCATCAGATTTGTATCCAGCGTATTTTATATAGGCTTTGGGTTTATTATATAATGCTTTGATCCATGTTAAAAAGTGGGGTCCAAAACCCCATTTTTGTAATGAATATTGCATATATTGCCAGGATACTGTGTCAAATGCCCTCTTAATATCGAGAGATAGAAAACATAAAGGGATTTTCCGTTTTTTAGCAATATGTGCCAATAACACTGCCCTGCGTATATTATCGCCTGCCTGTCTATTTGGCATGAAGCCTACTTGATCTCTATGTATTAATTTTCCTATAATGCTATTGAGGCGTTTTGCTATTATTTTTGCTAATAATTTAATATCAAGGTTTAACAGAGAGAAAGACCGATAATTCACACAGGAAGTATCATCAGAAAGGGGTTTTGGGATCATACAAACAATTGCCATTAGTGTTTCTTGCCGAAAAGAATGTCCTACTAGAAGTTTGTTAAAAGTTTCAGTGAGAATGGGAGAGAGTATTTCTGAGAATGTTTTATAGTATAAAGCCGAGTAGCCGTCTGGGCCTGGTCTTTTGTTAAGTTTTAGGTCTTTTATGGCGTTAGCAACTTCATCTATAGTTATAGGCTCATCCAAACTGCTTTTTTGATTCTGAGACAACTCAGGTAAGGTTATTTTTGAGAAGAAGGATTCAGTCTCTGTAGGATTAAATTCATTGTTTGTCTTGTATAAAGTTGCGAGATGTGAGTGAAATTTATGGACTATTTTAACTGGATTACAAGTATAAACATTTTTTGATAATTTCAAACATATTGGTTTGAAAGATTTGTTAGTTATATTTAATGCCCGAGCCAAATATGTACCTGGTTTGTTTGTATTCATGTAGAAATTGTGTTTGGAGCGTTTGAGGGATTTATCAACTGACTCAGTGAGAAATAGATCGTATTCCAATCTAGATTTTTCCAGATGAGATTTTGTACTCTGAGATGGATTATCTTGGAATGATATGTAGGCTGCATTAAAATTGAGTTCTAGTTTTTTTGCTAGATTTTTGCGTTCCCGTTTAAATAGTGCCATTTGTCTTTGTATTGTACCACGCAAGACAGGCTTATGAGCTTCCCACAGTGTTATTGGGGAAATGTCTGTTGTATTATTAATTGATATGTATTCCTTTAAAGCTTGTTCAATGGCCATCTGATGTAGTGGGTGTTTGAGCATTATGTCCGGTAAGTACCACGTTGGGTCATGCGCTTTTGGTATGGCTGAGGCTATAGTAGTGTATACTGCATTATGGTCAGACCACGGAATCGGAATTATATCTGATGCAATAATTTCTGGTATCATTCCTATTGTTAGAAAAATATGATCTATTCTGGTGAAGGTTTGATGAGGGTGCGAGAAATAAGTGAATTTCTTTTTCATTGGGTTACTTTCTCTCCACAAATCTACCAGATTGTATTTGGAAAGAAGTTGAGAAAAAGGTAATCTAGAGGTTATTTTGGATGGTGTAAAAGGTGATTTATCTAGAAATGGGAGGAGGACCTGGTTCGAATCCCCGCACATTATCACTGTTCCTATTTTGTGTGTATTAATCACTTGTAATATATGTGAGAGGAATGGTGTAGGTTGTTTGTTAGGAGCGTAGTAGGAAATCACCGTGATTGCTGTATCCATTATATAACCCATGAGTATCAGGTATCTACCTTCTGGGTCTTTAATTTCTGATGATAAGGTGAATGGTGTGGATCGGTGAAATGCAATTAGAGTACCCCTTTGTTTGGTACAGGCAGAAGCCGTGTAAATTTGTTGATAAGAAGGAGAAATATATTTTGGAGTAGAATCTTTGGTGAAGTGTGTTTCTTGGAGGCATACTATGTGAGCCTTCTTGTTATGGAAAGTACGGAAGGCTTTGGTCCTTTTTTGAGGGACATTTATTTCCTGAACATTCAGGGAAAGTATATTCAGTGGTGCCATGGCAACAGATCAAATAGTTTTGACTTACTTTTTGTTATGCAGAGCTGACTGTGCAGATCAACCTGTGTGGACTGAAGAGATGAAAAGATAGAAAAGAAACCAGTGAATTCTGGAGTAAAGAGTAAACAAAAAACATATGAGATTAGATGATACATTGTATAAATTATTTTTTGCAAGTAATCACAATTTACCCGTGAAAGAGAATAAATATCTCTCTCAGGGGAATAAGTGCCTTTGTCACACTCCCACATAATATGGTTGGGAGAATGAGGAGGGCTAATGGGGGTACACGGATCTTCCGCTTACAGGAGAGAAGTGCTATGTCAAAAGACATCAAAATGATGATTCATTAATTGGAGTGCAGAATATAGTTTTTGTTGAAATTATTTATTCCAGGGTGGTTGTATATGGTTAGTCTTGCCCTAGGCTAAATAATTCAGTTAGAAAGGTACTGTTAATAACTTTGGTATTGATGAAGATAGTTTGAATTATTTTGGGATTTTAACCCTTTTAGAGTAAACAATTACATATTTTATTCATATGTAACTGTTTAGATATGTTAATTCATAAAATTGAGGTTGTATTGCTTCAGATTAGAATAAACAAAAACATAGTTCTAGGAACCAGTTAGGTACTAATATATTTGTTTTAAGAAAAGAAAGAAAAAGCTTCCATTACTTCTGGATTATTGAACATATTTGTCCTAAAAAGTAATAAATCTATTGTTATTACCTGAAAATATATAACTGAACAAGAATTTCCTTATTTCACTTATATATTCTAAGGCTATATGAATCAGAAGTAATAAGAAATATAACTGGAATGTAACATGATCCCACACAGTGTGTGACTATCAGAATGCAGTTACATTCAGTTATAAATACAGGTTTTTTATAGAGAACCATCTCTTAGTATAATAAATGAAGAGATATCAGGAAATAGGATGTCAATCCATTGAATCTTCTTGGTCCATGGATGATGTGGCATAACGGCCTCTTTTGTGAGAATGATGATTCCCATTTTGTTCTGAAATTTTCTGGGTGCTGCCTGAAGGTGAAGATGATGCCATTCTTCTGCGTGTGGGGGTGTTGCTGCTTGTGGGTTCTGTCAGATTTAATTTTAAAAGGGTTTGTTGTAGTTCATCTGCTGATCTGCTTCTGTAAATTGTACCTTGGTAGTTAAATCTGACTGAAAAGGGGAAGCCCCATTGATACATAATGTTGTGGCGTTGCAGTTCCATTAGTTGGGGTTTCATGGATTGTCTTTTAGTAATAGTAAGTTGGGATAGGTCAGCAAAAATTTGATAATTGTGTCCTTGAAAATTAAGTTCCTTTTTTTCTCTTGCAGCAATTAGTATTTGTTCTTTCGTTCTGTAATAATGAAATTTTGTGATTATATCATGTGGGGGTCCATCTTTCTTTTTGGCTGTGAGGGCTCTGTGTACTCTGTCCAGTTCTAAACGTTCAATAGGGATATCTGGCTTTAGTTCTTGTAATAGAGCAGTAATAGTAGATTGCAGGTCTGTCACAGTTTCAGGTATTCCCCTTATGCGCAAGTTTGAACATCTGGCTCTATTTTCGTAATCTTCGAGCTTAGTTTGAAGTATTAAATTCTCTTCTTTTAATTGTTCCAATTCTGTTATATTTTCTTGGGTTGTAATTTCAATTTAATCAATTTTTATTTCTAAGGCTGCGGTGCTATTTCCCAGCTCTCTTATTTCTTTGGTTAGGCTGTTTGTTATTTGGTCTGAGGTTTGTTTTAAAGCCTTATGAAGCATCTTTTCAAATTGTAATAATATTACTGGGGATGCTGAGGAGGCTTGTGGAGAAGTTTGTGAGAGGATTTGTTCTGTATCTGACTCAAATGGAGAGTCTTGCTGTGACATTTTCTGTCTGTGAGAGCGCCCTGATGCTGTATATTGTGAGGTGACTGGAGCTGCTTTAGTTGCAGTGAGTGCCTGTGAGCTCTTTGTGAGGTGATTTTTATTTCTGCCACGGCTTCCTCCCAGTACCATATTTCCTGCCCAAACTTTCACAGTTTGTTCCCTGGGGCAAACAGGTTCAAATGGATACCTTTTGAGCCTGCAAGCTCCGCTTTGTCCTTCTCTTCTCTCCTCAGCGGTGTGGAGCTCTAACAATGCATGTCTGCTCCGCTAGGCTCCGCCTCCTGTCCTCCCAGCTTCATATTTTCATGCAAGTTTTTTATCGTCTGTTTGTAAGTGCATTTCTTTTAAATTTAATAAATTAGTGTTAATGATATCACACTATTGGTCGATTATATAGTTTTTTGGGTTATCATCTACTGTCAACTATGGCTCCGTGAACCATTTCCTTACCTGCTGAGCTATTGATCCATCTATCATACAAGCCGTTCCCTGGATTGAGCCGAGGTATTGCTTTCCACATAGAGATATTTGCTCAGTTTGACCTGACTTCTGGTAAGGATGCCCTCTATGTGGTGACGGCTCCATTTCATTTGATTTATCCACTGGGTGGAGGTTTGCTTTTTTATAGGCTATACTCTTCATGCCTTTTTTATTTACATTTTGTAAGGAGGCCCTTTGTGTGGTGAATGTCATTTCATTCACTGGGTGGCCATACTGTGAGTGCTACTAGATCTATTGTACACATATAATTTATCATTTTGTGATACACGCGATGTACATTTTTTATTGTTTTACACACAATTAACACCTCTGGAATTGATGCTAACCCATGCTGAGGAGTTCGCGAGGTCTACACTTCATGCTGTATAACTACTAGCCCAGGCTGGGGTATTAGCCACCCGTTAATTTAGCTTACATTCTGGTAAGCATGCATTTCTTGTGATCTTCCTGTGATGAATATCCAGTTCATCTCGACTGGTCAAGCATTTGGAATTTTTACATAATTCTTTATTAATTTGGACTTTAATAGTGCAATTTTTTCTTGTTTATTTGATTTGTGTTTATCCCACATTTATTACAGCTTAGGGATTTGTCCACCCTATTAGTTTATCAGATTAGCACAGTTTTTTCTTTCCTGCTGCAAATTTAATGCCATATAGTTTTGTGCATTACTGCAAGTTTAATGGGACAGCAGGCCACACCTTGCCCCTAACCTTAGTTCCCCGGGTACAACCATAAAACCTATTGACAGAAACACACACACACACCATATTTGGCAAAAATTGGCCGCAGTAATTTTATTGGTTACAAATATTCATACAAATAAACATGATAATTCAAATATTCAGATGAAAATAAATATAACAGCAAAACCTTTGCCCAGTTTTCAGAACACGGGCTACTCAACCTTTATTTACAAAGAAATACGTCCCCCCCGGATTCCGGGGTGACCCAACCACATAAAATACACCGCGAAGGGGAGGGAGGGAGCTTCTTCTCTTTCAGGTCCGGCTGCTGCAAGAGGAAGTACAGACCCTCAGCAGCCCCTTTTAACACTTCCCCAGGGACTACCAGAACATTCCCTGGAATCCGATTGGACCACCTGAAACTCAGGTATACATTTAAAGATACAGTACATTTAATACCTGCAAAACCTAACAATCACCAGGGCTGGGTGACCGCCGTCCCAAAAAAGGGGGCTCCAATGGTGCGCCCCCTTTTGTGCATGGGACAGCAGGCCACACCTTGCCCCTATCCTTAGTTCCCCGGGTAAAACCATAAAACCTATTGATAGAAACACACATACACACCATATTTGGCAAAAATTGGCCGCGGTAATTTTATTGGTTACAAATATTCATACAAATAAACATAATAATTCAAATATTCAGATGAAAATAAATATAACAGCAAAATCTTTGCCCAGTTTTCAGAACACGGGCTACTCAACCTTTATTTACAAAGAAATACGTCCCCCACCAGCCGGACTTGTGTAACCAGGCTGGCCTACCACAAATACGCGGCCCTCTCAATGCTGCTTTGCAGACCAAGAAAATATCTGCACCCACATCCGAAAGGTGGACCCCATCCTGCCTATAAAGCCCTGGGATGCCCCCTTCCAGATCCACGTGCCTATAAGAAAATCCCCCCAAAAGTGGCATGAATTTTGCCATCGCCCGATTGACCCTCATCCTCATCTTCTCCATTACTTTAGAAAATGGGGAAGACAGTCAAGCGAAACGGGGAACAATTTCTGAAAATACGATGACCGTACCCGAGGAAGTCAAATGGAACCTGTACAGATCCCGTTTGATCATGAATAAAAGGTCTAAAGTACGAACTGAACCCAAATCATTGCCTCCTAGATGGACTATCAAAATCTAAGGTGGTGGCCAAAACTGATGTAACTGTGACAAATGAAAAAATAAATGCTGCCACCGCAAACCTCTTATACCCTTCCAATACAGAGCAAAGGATTCCGGCAGTAGCAATAGGTTGACAGAATACCTGCGTTGGGCCGAACGCTTCCGAGCCCAATATATGTATGAGTGGCCCAGAATCCAAACACAATGCTGAAAACCTGGAAAATTAAAGTGACAAGTTAGATCTGATATATCTCTTAAAACAGTTTGAACTTCACCTTCCCAAACCCATTATGGCTTTGGCTGGCAACCCCCTTTCAGCAGCGTCAGACGCTGCCCCTATTCTGAAGGAATATGAGGAAAATGTAAAATCTTGTAAACCCAATCTCCCAAGACAGCGTTTCAAAACATAAGCAAATTGGTACTTAGTTAACCACTTCCCGCCCGCCCTATAGCGGATTGACGTCTGGGAAGTGGTTCCGTTATCCTGACTGGGCGTCATATGATGTCCAGCAGGATAACATGCCGCTGCACGCCCCCGGGGGCACGCATCACGGCGATCGGTGGAGCGGTGTGTCAGCCTGACACATCGCTACACCGATCTTGGTAAAGAGCCTCCGGCGGAAGCTCTTTACCACGTGATCAGCCGTGTCCAATCATGGCTGATCATGCTGTCAATGGCAAGAGCCGTTGATCAGCTTTTCCTCACTCGCGTCTGGCACACAAATGGGCACTGATTAGCACCATTATGTTCCAGATCTGCCCAGCAATGCCCCCAATATGTTTTATCAGTGCCACCTGTCATTGCCCATTGGTGCCACCTGTCATTGCCCATCGGTGCCACCTGTCAGTGCCCATCTGTGCCCATCAGTGCCCATCTATCAGTGCCCATCAGTGCCACACATCAGTGCCACCCATAAGTACCCATCAGTGCCACCCATATGTACCAATCAGTGCCACCTACGAGTGCACATCAGTGCCGCCTATGAGTGCCCATTGGTGCCACCTATGAGTGCCCATCAGTGCCGCATACCAGTGCCACCTATCAGTGCCCATCAGTGCCACCTATCAGTGCCCATCAGTGCCGCCTATCAGTGCCCATCATCAGTGCCCGTCAGTGCCACCTCATCAGTGCCACCTCATTGGTGCCACCTCATTGGTGCCCATCAGTGCCGCCATATCAGTATTTGTCAGTGCAGCCATATCAGTGCCCATCATTGAAGGAGAAAACGTACTTATTTACAAAAATTTTAACAGAAACAAAGAAAAACTTGTTTCTTTTTCGAATTTTTCTGTCTTTTTTTATTTGTTGCGCAAAAAATAAAAACCGCAGAGGTGATCAAATCCCACCTTTTTTATCATTTTGTTCCCACAAATAGAGCTTTCTTTTGAAAGCTCTATTTGTGGGAACAAAATGATAAAAAATTTGTTTGGGTACAGTGTAGCATGACTGCGCAATTGTCATTCAAATTGCGACAGCGCTGAAAGTTGAAAGTTGGCCTGGGCGGGAAGGTGTCTAAGTGCCTGGTATTGAAGTGGTTAAAGGAGACTGATCCCAATGACTGAGAAAATGAGTTGCCCCAACCGGACGTGCAGCGAGGAAACCAGTAACCAGTGCCACCGGACATACTGAGGCGTCTCCCCATGCCGACACCGTCACCCATTCCCCACGTCCCAGTTGGTCAGTTTTTGACCATCTCAAAAAAACTCATACCTGACCGTGGTCAACTAGCACATGCTCTGACAGCAAACCCAAGAAGCTCACTTTGGACCCAGGAAGCAGGTCGGAAACCCGAAAGGCACCAAAATAAAACAACACAAAAGTCACTTTAAATAGCAAAGCCTCATAGCTGGTAAAACATACCTCCGTCGTGGCATCGCACAAGCACCTAAGAAGAGATAAGCCAATAGGTCGCCTGCCATCCGGGGCAAAAGTTGACCTCCGATAGCCTTTCAAGGCCTGTTTTACCAGAAAGAAACTAGAGCAGGACGGGAGACCCCTCATTCTGAAGAAAAAGGATACCCCCGCCAAGGTCTTAGCCAGAAACCCATAAGAGGGCTGGACTTCCATTAGAAAAGCCAAAAAGGCCAAAACAGCCTGCTCCCTGGGAGCCTCCCAATCAAAACCAGAATTTTCAGAAAATTGCATCCACTTCCTGCAAGCCGCAGAGTAATCTGCCCACGTACGTGAAGAAACTGAAAATTTAATGGCATCAACCACCCTCATTAGATTAGATCCCACAAGTACGCCGGGCATTGCGTTCCTTCTGCGTCCGCCCCTGGGAGCAATTCCTGAAAACGCTGCATCTGGAAACGGGAAAGAGAGTCAGCTAACGTATTCAAAACCCCTGGCGAGTACTTAGCTTTGATCCAAATGTTACATTTTAAACATAAAAAAAACAGATGACGCAAAATCTTAACCACCAAGAGGGAACTGGAAGAAAGACAATTGACAGCGACGAGGACCCCTTTATTGTCTGTTTCCACCAGAATCCGCCTGTTGGCAAAAAACTCTCCCCAACGCGACACGGCCGCTAAAATTGGAAAAAGCTCTAACAGCACAATGTTCCTAGTAGCCTTCTTTTGAATGCATGCCTCCGGCCAAGCCCCACGGCTCCAATGTGATCTCCAAATTGCCGCAAAACCCTTGGGGCCTGCCGCGTCAGTGAACAGATGAAAATCAGGAGCAAAGATAAAATCCGATTGAAAGAAGGAACGCCTGTTAAATGTTGCCAAAAAATCAGCCCACACCACTAAGTCATCCTTGAGGGAAGCCGTCAAGTGCATGTGAGCAATGGAGATGTCAAACCTGCAGTTGCCATGTACAATCGCCTAGAGAAAATCCTCCCAACCGGCATGATTTTACCAGCAAAGCCAGGAGACCTAATAGTGACTGCATCTCCTTCAACAACACCTTACGTCTCCGCAAGAAAACTGCAATAGGGTTCCTCATCTTATCCACCTTAGCCTGTGGCAAACTAAATTCTTCCACCTTGGTATCAATCAGAATACCTAAAAACTCCATGGAAGTCGCAGGATAACAAGTTTTCTCGACAGCCAGAGGAACCCCAAAATGTTCCGTAACAACACCAAATAACTGCAGAAGACGAGAACAGATGTCAGAATTCGCCGGGCCGATAAACAAAAAATCATCCAAGTAGTGTGCAACCGAATCCTGACCGGACTCAAAACACATAACCCAATGAATAAATGTAGAAAAAGTTTCAAAGTATGCACAGGACAAAGAACATCCCATAGGAAGACATTTGTCAAAAAAATAAAACACGTCAAAATAAAAACCCAAAGGACTGAAAGCTGCCAGGGAGATCAGTAAAAGCCTGAAGGCCGACTTCACATTGGCTTTTGCCAACAAGGCCCCCTTTAATTCTGCTTTAATTTTGCCAACTGCTTCTTCAAAAGTCACATAAGCGACTGAACACAGTGACTCATCAATCTCGTCATTCAACTAGCCCCCTTTCGGGAAAGAAAGATGCTGTATTAAACAAAATGAATTTGGTTCCCTTTTGGGAACCACACCTAGCGGAGAGATGCAGAAATCGCTGAATGGGGGAAATTTAAATGGGCCAGCCATGCGACCCTCTGCGATTTCCTTAGAAACTTTTACCCTCACCACTTCTGGAAACTGACTAACTGACTTTAGATTATCCACAATAGTGCATCCAGAGCCTGAAAAAGAAGGCAGAGGGAAACCAACTGAAAACCCTTCAATTAGTAAAAGCGCCTTCTCCCTGCTTGGGTATAGATCAAGCCAAGGGCGCATGTTTTCCAGCCTCACTGGCGTGCAGGCTTTTGGGAAAAATATCGCGCTGAGACGGGACCCCAGCAACAGCTGTTTTCTTAAAACATTTCACCACAGGATGGGGCCCCGCGCAAAAAGAGCACTCATGCCTGTACTTACATGAGGTATTAAAGCAACACTGACTCTCATTAAATGAAAAACAACAACCCCTGCGATACGCCAAAGTAACCGGAGTACCCAGATTAGCAGGGAACTGACGCATAACAGGCACTCTCTGAGGCAAGATCAGATTAAGCCATAGGCCCACGTCCTTCATCCCCCATCTTAAGGATGGGTGGACCGCTAGCTTCTGGCGAAAAGACTCGTCATAGGCGTACCAGCCCAGACTGCCAAAATTCTTGTAGGCCTCCAGGACGTGATCCAAGTGCTGAAACAAGCTCCCGCTTAATTCAGGGTGCTTCTCAACCAATACACTCACAAAAACAAAAAATGCCTGCAACCAATTATTGAACGAGCGGGGTACCGCTCTACGCCTATCCTCCTCCTGATCACCTTTTTTATCTAATTTCAAAATAAAATCTTTAGCAGCGGGAGGAAGGGATAGTACTTCCACAAATTCTCCCCACCAGATTTTCTCCTTAACTGCCAAAGGGAGATGGTACCCCAAAGGAGAAATTTCACATGGCATAACCCCTTTCAAACAGGATTCAGGAACTGACAAGTTATCCCTAACAGGAGTGTGCATGTGTGCATCCCCAACGTGTATACTGCCTAACTGACTAAGTGACAAAGGAGCAGGGACATTTACAGGTGCAGAGATAAAGCTAGCAAAGGCAGACCCAGAGGGGGAGACAGCCAGAGAAGGAGGAAAAATAGGAGAAGCAATACCAGCAGCAGAGAGAGTGTGAGAAACAGCTGACAGGTAACCCAGAATATCATTTACAGTAGATTTTTGTAACTCACCCTGCCCAGCTGATGACGCCTCCGCCACTGGGACACCAAAGCTTGGCTGCAGGCTGTGAAACAGTGCACCCGAGACCAGGTCACTCTGAGGAGCCGACCTCTGTGGAGTAGCCGTCGCTTGAGAGATTGCAGCAGTCGCAGGCACCTCCGTTCTCTCCTGCCATTCCCCTCGTGGTGCTGAGTGTCCTCTTCCTCTCCTCCTGGCTGTCAACTGTAAAACAAGTAAAAAGGCGCAAGACACAATTACCTTGGATTTAAACCGATTAGTCCAGAAACTAAGATTGGCTGGTAAATTGCATGTGTATGTTCATGCATGTATACTGGAAGTATATAACGGAGGTCAGTCAGGGCAGCCACCAAAGGAACCAAAAGCGGGGTCCAGCAGGCTAGAACAACAACAAGGAGAGGGGCGCCTCTGAGTATATATCATTAAAACATTTATTAAAACAGCAATATCCACTCACATAAAAGTAGGAAGAGTTGCATTCAGGTCTGTTGGCTGGGCTGGAGAGATGCGGTGGAACTACAGGTCACAGCAGTTCCTGCAGGGCATGCCAAGTCCAGAGGAGGAAGGATGAGTAGGTGCAGCCGGGTGCAGTCTCTTGCAGTGAACAGTCCAACATAAATCCTGCTGTATTAGGATCCTTCTCCTCCCCCGGCCACAAGACGCTCCAGGGGCATGCTCCGCCTTGTTCTTCTCTGAGGTGAGGGCTGGACTGGCTGAGCCTCCACCATCTCCATGCTCTGCTGACTGTCCACCATGACAGACAGCGCCAGGCAGTGGCGCATCCATTCTTCCCCGCCCTGGCTCTCTCCACGAAAGCCCGAACAAGGTCTTCCATCCGCACAGCTTAAAGTGACTGGAGAGAAAACAGTTTTGAGTGGCAGGTCAGTAACCTTCAGCTTCAGCCTCTTCTCCTTAAGGTCCGGCTGTAGCTTCTTCTCTTTCAGGTCCGGCTGTTGCAAGAGGAAGTACAGACCCTCAGCAACCCCTTTTAACACTTCCCCAGGGACTACCAGAACATTCCCTGGAATCCGATTGGACCACCTGAAACTCAGGTATACATATAAAGATACAGTACATTTAATACCTGCAAAACCTAACAATCACCAGGGCTGGGTGACCGCCGTCCCAAAAAAGGGGGCTACAATGGTGCACCCCCTTTTGTGCAAACTGTATATATCATTGCATTACTGCACGTTTAACGCCATATATTTCATAGTGTTACTGCAAATTTAACTCTATATACTTCTGTGCACTACTGCAAGTTTAATGCCGTATATTTCATTGAGTTACTACAAGTTTAATGCCCTTATATTTCATTGCGTTAATACAACTTTAACACCATATAATTCTGTTTTTTACTGCACTTTTAACGTCATATATTTCATAACGTATATCATTTAATGCAATGATATATACAGTTTAAAACTGTATATATCATTGCATTACTACATGTTTAACACCATATATTTCATAGCGTTACTGCAAATTTAACGCTATATACTTCTGTGCACTACTGCAAGTTTAATGCCGTATATTTCATTGCGTTACTACAAGTTTAACGCCCTTATATTTCATTGTGTTACTGCAAATTTAACACCATATAGTTCTGTTTGTTACTGCAAGTTTAACGCCGTATATTTCATTGCGTTACTGCAAGTTTAACGCCGTATAGTTATGTGCGTTACTGCAAGTTTAACGGCGTATATTTCATTGCATTACTGGAAGTTTAACGCCATGTCGTTCTGTGTGTTACTGCAAGTTTAACGCCATATAGTTCTGTGCGTTACTGCAAGTTTAACGCTGTATTGTTTATTGTGTTACTGCAAGTTTAATGCCGTATATTTCAATACATTACTGAAAGTTTAACGCCATGTATTTCTGTGCATTACTGCGAGTTTAATACCATATAGTTCTATGCGCTTTGCAACTTTAACGCCATATATTTCATTGAGTTTCTGCAAATTTAATGCCATATATTTCATTGCGGTACTGCAAGTTTAACACCATATAGTTCTGTGCGTTACTGCAAGATTAATGCCATATAGTTCTGCATATTACTGCAAGTTTAATGCCATATAGTTCTGTGGGTTACTACAACTTTAATGCCATATATTTCATAGCATTTCTGCAAGTTTAACGCCATGTAGTTCTGTGCATTACTGCAAGTTTAACACCATATATTTGATTGCGTTACTGCAAGTTTAACACATTTTAGTTCTGTGTGTTAGTGCAAGATTAATGCCATATAGTTCTTTGCGTTACTGCAAGTTTAACGCTGTATATTTCATTGCATTACTACAAGTTTAACGCCATATTGTTCTGTGCGTTACTGCAAGTTTAACAACGTATATTTCATTGCGTTACCTCAAGTTTAACGTCATATAGTTCTGTGCATTACTGCAAGTTTAACTCCATATAGATCTGTGCGTTACTACAAGTTTAACGCTACATATTTCATTGCATTACTGCAAGTTTGTCGCCTTATATTCCATTGCATTACTGCAGATTTAACACCATATAGCTCGGTGCATTACTGCGAGTTTAACACCGTATATTTCACTGCGTTACTGCAAGTTTAACGCCATATAGTTCTGTGCGTTACTGCAAGTTTAACACCATATATTTAATTGCGTTGCTGCAAGTTTAACGCCATATAGTTCTGTGCATTACTGCAAGTTTAAAACTGTATATATCGTTGCATTACTGCACATTTAACGCCATATATTTCATAGCATTACTGCAAATATAACGCTATATACTTCTGTGCACTACCGCAAATTTAATGCCGTATATTTCATTGCATTACTACAAGTTTAACACCTTATATTTCATTGCGTTACTGCAACTTTAAGACCATATAGTTCTGTTGGTTACTGCAAGTTTAACGCTGTATATTTCATTGCATTACTGCAAGCTTAACGCCATATAGTTATGTGCGTTACTGCAAATTTAATGCCATATATTTCATTGCATTACTGGAAGTTTAATGCCATGTCGTTCTGTGTGTTACTGCAAGTTTAACGCCATATAGTTCTGTGCGTTACCGCAAGTTTAACGCTATATATTTCTTTGCATTTCTGCAAGTTTAATGCCATATAGTTCTGTGCATTACTGCAAGTTTAATGCTGTATAGTTCATTGCATTACTACAAGTTTAACGCCTTATATTTCATTGCGTTACTACAAGTTTAATGCCACATAGTTCTGTGTGTTATTGCAAGTTTAACGCCATATAGTTCCATGCGTTACTACAAGTTTAACGCCGTATATTTCATTGCATTACTGCAAGTTTAACGCCATGTAGTTCTGTGTGTTACTGCAAGTTTAAAGCAATATAGTTCTGTGCATTACTGCACGTTTAATGCCCTATATTTCATTGCGTTACTGCAAGCTTAATGCCATATAGTTCTGTGCATTACTGCAAGTCTAGCGCCATATATTTCATTGCGTCTGTTCAAGTTTAATGCCATGTATTTCATTGCGTTACTGCAAGTTTAACACCATATAGATATTTCATTGTGTTTCTGCAAGTTTATTGCCTTATATTTCATTGCGTTATTACAAGTTTATCGCCATTTAGTTCTGAGCATTACTGCAAGTTTAACGCTGTATAGTTATGTGCTTTACCGCACGTTAACGCCATATATTTCATTGCGTTTGCGTTACTGCAAGTTTCACGCTGTATACTTATGTGCGTTTCTGCAAGTTTAACGCTGTATTTTTCATTGCATTACTGCAAGTTTAACTCCATATAGATCTGTGCATTACTACAAGTTTAACGCTACATATTTCATTGCATTACTGCAAGTTTGTCGCCTTATATTTAATTGCGTTACTGCAGATTTAACACCATATAGCTCTGTGCATTACTGCGAGTTTAACGCTGTATATTTCACTGCGTTACTGCAAGTTTAACGCCATATAGTTCTGTGCGTTACTGCAAGTTTAACACCATATATTTAATTGCGTTGCTGCAAGTTTAACGCCATATAGTTCTGTGCATTACTGCAAGTTTAAAACTGTATATATCGTTGCATTACTGCACATTTAACGCCATATATTTCATAGCGTTACTGCAAATATAACGCTATATACTTCTGTGCACTACCGCAAATTTAATGCCGTATATTTCATTGCATTACTACAAGTTTAACACCTTATATTTCATTGCGTTACTGCAACTTTAAGACCATATAGTTCTGTTGGTTACTGCAAGTTTAACGCTGTATATTTCATTGCATTACTGCAAGCTTAACGCCATATAGTTATGTGCATTACTGCAAATTTAATGCCGAATATTTCATTGCATTACTGGATGTTTAATGCCATGTCGTTCTGTGTGTTACTGCAAGTTTAACGCCATATAGTTCTGTGCGTTACCGCAAGTTTAACGCTATATATTTCTTTGCGTTTCTGCAAGTTTAATGCCATATAGTTCTGTGCATTACTGCAAGTTTAATGCTGTATAGTTCATTGCATTACTACAAGTTTAACGCCTTATATTTCATTGCGTTACTACAAGTTTAATGCCACATAGTTCTGTGTGTTACTGCAAGTTTAACGCCATATAGTTCCATGTGTTACTACAAGTTTAACGCCGTATATTTCATTGCATTACTGCAAGTTTAACGCCATGTAGTTCTGTGTGTTACTGCAAGTTTAAAGCAATATAGTTCTGTGCATTACTGCACGTTTAATGCCCTATATTTCATTGCGTTACTGCAAGCTTAACGAAATATAGTTCTGTGCATTACTGCAAGTCTAACGCCATATATTTCATTGCGTCTGTTCAAGTTTAATGCCATGTATTTCATTGCGTTACTGCAAGTTTAACAGCATATAGATATTTCATTGTGTTTCTGCAAGTTTATTGCCTTATATTTCATTGCGTTATTACAAGTTTATCGCCATTTAGTTCTGAGCATTACTGCAAGTTTAACGCTGTATAGTTATGTGCTTTACCGCACGTTAATGCCATATATTTCATTGCGTTTGCGTTACTGCAAGTTTCATGCTGTATACTTATGTGCATTTCTGCAAGTTTAACGCTGTATTTTTCATTGCATTACTGCAAGTTCAACGCCATATAGTTCTGTGCATTACTGCAAGTTTAACGCCATATGTTTCATTGCCTTTCTGCAAGTTTAATGCCATATATTTCATTGCGTTACTGCAAGTTTAACACCTTATAGTTCTGTGCGTTACAGCAAAATTAATGCCATATAGTTCTGTGCGTTACTGCAAGTTTAACGCTCTATATTTCATTGCATTACTGCAGTTACTGCAAGTTTAAAACTGTATATTTCATTGCGTTCCTGCACAATTAACGCCATTTATTTCATAGAATTACTGCAAATTTAATGATATACAGTAGGTGACTGCGATATTGTGTCAATCTCCCCACTGTTATCGGCAAGATTTGACACCTGCGAGCCCCGTCATGGGAGCCAGCCCTGACCTGGCTCGCTCATCGGGAAAGGAAAACTGTTTTTTTCCTTTCGTGATGAGCGATGGGCAGTGCTGACAGTTGTCTGGTATGAATCATGAGGGGGAACATCCCTTATTAAAGGGGGCTCCCGGATCCGATAAGCCCTCTGCCCGCAGACCCCAACAACCAACAGCCCCCCTGCCCCAAAGCGCCCACCCCCCATGTTGAGGGCTTGCGGCCCACCCCCTTTCCTGACCGGCTGGGCTGCGTGCTCGGATAAGGGCCTGGTAGGGATTTTGGGAGGGACCCCCATGCCGTTTTTTCAACGTAGAGGGTTCCCCTTAAAATCCATACCAGACCTAAAGGCCTGGTATGCCCCTGGGGGGAACCCATGCTTTTTTATTTAAAATTTGGTACGGCGTTCCCCCTCATGATTCATATCAGACAGCTGTCAGCACTGCCCGTCGCTCATCGCGAAAGGAAAAAATAGTTTTCCTTTCCCAATGAGCGAGCCAGCGCGACATGCACAGTACCCTGTCGCCAAGAACCAGCATGATGGGAACGCACTGGAAACACAATCTCGCGGTCAGGTACTGTATACTTCTCAATTCTGTAAAAAGTAGATAAGAGGGAGGAGCCAGATGTGGGTGTTGGTGCCGACGCTGAGCCTGGGATGCCCGGTGTCTCCCCTCCCATGATGCAGGCTTCGGCTTACATGCGGGCCATCCCCTAGCCCGCCGCTGACTCCCCGGCCCACTGCCTTCGCCCCCCTCATCGGAGATCTCAGCTCCAGGAACGAGCCGTGGCTGATAAGAGCAGCGAGAGCGGCGCGCTCCAACCGCCTGTATTCTGAACGGCAACAGTGAGCGGATCACCGCCACAGCAGTGAGTGTACTGAACTTTCCTCCGTGAGAGCTGGCAGGTTGGTGTAACCCCGCTGAGCCTAGGGACAGAATACGGAGCTTGCAGCATCCGGCGTTGGGGAGGCCGTCCCTCAAGCCATCCACAAGAAACCTCAAGAAACCTCATGCTCGCGGGGTCCAGTGCCTGTCTTGGTATCGTGGAAGCTGCGGGATGGCACTAAGGTGCAGGGAAAAGCTCCAGAGGATGAACGATTGGTAAGACACTGATCTGCCTAAATCCATCCGAGGGGTAAGTGACTTAATTTAGAAATTAAGGAAGAGTGGTAACTAGTAACATCCTATTAGACTTCTAGCCGACCATAACAACTTGATTGGTCTCTGGTGGTTTCTTTACCTAAGGGTGTGGGAAATGGACATACATAATGGTCGGGGATTTACGCATGCCGTATTCTATTTCATTCCATGTAGACTCCAGGGAACTGTAGTAACTGCAGACTAAGAGGCTACAGCCAGCGATTCACCATACATTTCACTTGCCTGGAACACCATAGACCCTGTGGCGTTAGCTAGTGATTCACTATTCATCACTCCCGCTAGGAACAAAATACCAGCCTACCTCTTAACCCAATATAGAAGAAAGGAAGAAGCGGGAGGAAGAAAAAAATATATATATATTTTCTGCTAAAACCATTGCAAACATAAGCTTACAGAAAATGTATTGCACAGATTGAAACAGGGGGAAGTAAAAAAAAAAAAAGAATAAGTGAACACGGGAGCTGGATGTGGATAGTGTTAAGTGATTAATAGTGTTTAATAGTGATTAATAGTGTGGACTCTTTGTTTGCTGTCTGTGCCCAGCGCACAGCCTAAATCTCCACTGGAGTAGACTTGCCCCCTCCCGGTGGAATGCGATTATAATTGTCTCTTTTTCTTTTTTTCGTGGTTTCACTACACACTCTTCTCACACAGGACCTTTCAAAGGATCGCTCACTGGCCGAATAGACCACGGGAGAGGGCTCTCGGCCACCAGAGCGGGTTTGTTTCAGCTTGTAGCTCCGATCCCAGCCTACCCGTACTAGATAGGAAAGGGGAAAGGGATTAAAAAAAATAAGGGGAAGGAGAGAGAAGTAGGGAAGGAAGAAGGTGAGGGACAGGAAAAAGAGAAAAAAAGAAAAATGAGAGGTAAATTAATGAAAGGGGCAACCGCCAACCCACCTGAAACAAGCGCAAGTATGGGAACCATTAGAAAATACATGGTATACGACAGCAGCAAAGAAAGTCCGGGAAAAACAACCGGGGCAAAAAGCAAAACTCCAGAATGCCCATCTAAAATTGGGACAAGAAGACAGCTGGCTGAGACTGATACCCGTTCTACTGGTAGTGAGTCAATGGAAGAAATAATAACGGAACCCCAACAAAAAAAACAGCTCCCTACAAAGGGAGAAATGGCAGAAATGTTTGCGAAGCTCGAAACATCGATAAAAGGTGAGATAGGAACCTTGCGTGAGAACATGAACCATATCCTAAAAAGAGTTGAGGAGGTAGAAACCATGATGGACAAGCAAGGGGCCGAGATAAAAGACCTTAAGCTCCAGATGGAAGTGATGCAGAAAGCACAGAGAAATATAAAGTATAGACTGGAAGACCAAGAGAACCGAAATAGAAGGGAAAAACTTTGGATCAGAGGTCTCCCAGAGATACAAGGTGAAAAAGAGAACTTACAAGAAAAAATGGATATAATCTTTGGAGGTCTGATCAATCCACCTGATACCAGTCGTAAATTAAAACTTGAAAGAATCCACAGGATCAGAAAGCCGGCCGAAATTAGTGGGGACGTTCCGCGGGACGTTATTGTAAGATTCCACAACTACCAGGACAAGGAACAGATCAAAGTCAGCATAAGAAAAAATCAACAATTGAAGTTCGGTGAAACAAATCTGCAAATTTTCCCAGATCTGGCTGCGGAGACCCTAATTAGGAGAAGAACCCTGAAACCATTACTGGCCTTACTTAAAACACATGAGGTACAATACTCTTGGGGCTTCCCAGCCTGCCTAATTGGACGCAAAGATGGTCGCTCAGCAGTATTGAGATTCCCGGAAGAAACACAAACATTTTGCCACCGCTTAGATGTCCCATTAGTGGAAATCCCGGAATGGTGGGAAAAAACAGTAAATCAAGAGTCCACAGAGGAATTAACAGTCTGGAAACCTATCCTCATAGCAAAATGAATCAATATGCAGAAACCAAATAAGACTTATAGGAACTTAGGTTTGATACATCTACATTTATGAGATAGATGAGGGGATGGGGTGGGGGTGGCGGGGGGTGGTAGTGGGGGGATGGGGGGGACGGATGGGCAAGGAAAATACCTAATCCCAGGGGGAGTATTGGTTCCGATCATGCCCACCTCAAGCTCAACCTCTAGGGGGACAGGCCGGGAGGAGTCGGAGGGGCCACGGTTATCTGGGTCTATGGGAGGCCCGTTTCCCCCAACCACAGGGGATGGGGGGCTGGGTGGGGGGGAGGCGTGGGAGGTCGAGGGGGGAGGCAGGGTAGAGGGGAAGGGAGGGGGGTGGGAGGTAAGTCTGCATTCCATTGTCTACCACTCCTTTGGTTAACCTTGAAGGGTTCTTCACCTTTTGTCTTAGATAAAAAAAAATGATGATTAGCCTAAACATTATCTCATATAATGTAAGGGGTCTTAATTCCCCCACTAAATGTGGGAACATCCTGGGTGAATTAAAACTCCTGAAAGCCGATGTCTCTCTGTTACAAGAGACGCACTTCTTTCTGGGCAAGAATCAGAGCATTCACTCCAGGGAATACCCGACCTGGTTTTATGGTGACTCCCTGACCAGGGGCGCAAAAGGAGTGGCGCTAGGATTCGCTAAGCACGTATCGTTTAAATTAGAGGAGAGACTGGTCGACCCAGAGGGGCGATTTCTGTTTTTAAGAGGTAAACTAAATGGGTCAGCTTGCTCATTAGCAAATGTATACGGCCCAAATAAAAATTCTTGCAGATACTTACTGGGAATCCTCACAAAGTTTGAGGAATTCAGGCAAGAGGGGGGCTATAATAGCAGGGGACTTCAACTTGTGTCTGGATCCAGGTAAGGATTGTACGTCACGTGCACGGGGGACTGATGGGATGTGGCTGAATGAATTAAAAAAGAAGCTGCGCCTAGGTCAACTGGTAGACTGGTAGACATTACGATATAAGAGACTACACTTTCTACTCCCCCGTGTATGCGACATACTCCAGACTAGACTTCTTCCTCGTGGAGCATTGTCTCCTGGAGGAGGTGGAGGGCATGGGCATTGGTATGATGACCTTCTCTGATCACGTGCCTATAAGTCTACAGCTGAAAATAGGCAAGTGCAAAAACTGGGTTTATAGTTGGAGACTTGATGAGGACATCCTCCATGACAGAATAATAGATAAATGCATCAAAGAGGAGCTGGAATTTTTCTTTAAAACAAATGTACCGGGTGAGACATCAGAAGCTACTGTTTGGGAGGCCCACAAGGCCTATATCAGGGGGATCTTTTTGATGGTGGGATCCGAGGTTAAGAGAAGAAAGGAGAAAGACAAAGTAGTCCTTAACCAAGAAATCCATGACCTTGAACAACTACATAAGATAACGGGGGACAAGGAGGTCTTAATGAACCTACTTAGGGGGAGAGAGGCCATGCAGGCCCTAATAGAACAAGAAACATGAAAAACTAATAATCTCGTGAAAAAAGAAAGATACATAGGTGGTAATAGACCTGGGAGATTCCTGGCTAAGGCCCTGAGGAAGAAGAAATCCTCCAACTATATTGATAAAAATAAAAACAAAGGCAGGTGACATCAGAGTCAAAGACAGTGAGATTACAGAAACTTTCAGGGACTATTACGGGGAGTTGTATGCCATCAATAAAAAGGACACCCAGGAAGGGAGAGAACAAAAAAAGAGAAAATCAAAAGTTATCTAAAAAATAGCGGTATGATTAAAATCACGGAAATCAATCAACACATCTTAGAGGCCCCCATAACGGAGGAAGAAGTCAGAAGAGCCCTTAAGGAAATGCCTGTGGGCACTATAAAAAATACCAGGATTACTTAATCCCCAACACCTGTTCATATATGAACGAAATTGGGGACAAAGGGGAAATGAGGAGAGAAGCTTTGGAGGCTAATATAGCTATTATTCTCAAAGAGGACAAAGACAGTACACAGTGCCCCAGCTACCGACCCATCTCGCTAGTAAACGTTGACATGAAATTATTCACAAAAGTGCTTGCGGATAGACTGAAACAAATCATCAGAAAGATTATACACCCTGACCAGGTCGGGTTTATTCCGGGTAGAGCGGGATGAGACAACAGTATTAAAAAAGAACCCTCAGATGGATTAAGGCATTATACTCCCGACCCACAGCGAGAGTGAGGATCAATGGCTTACTCTCTGAGGCATTTGAAATCTTCAATGGCACGAGACAGGGGTGTCCACTCTCCCAGTTGCTCTTCATATTGGCTCTTGAACCACTACACTCTAGGATCAGGCTAAACCCGGACATTAGTGGGGTAAAGATCGGCATAGATGAGTACAAACTGACCGCCTTTGCAGATGATATCCTGCTTTATGTTACGCGCCCGAGGATATCCCTTCCGAACATTATTTCCACACTAACAGATTATGGGAAACTCTCTAATTTTAGGGTTAACCCGACTAAATCGGAAACATTGGATATCAAAGGGGGCAAACTCAGAGATAAGGCATACCAAAAATGTTTCCCATTTATTTGGGGGAAAAAATGAACTTAAATATCTGGGGGTCAAAATAACCACAACTAAAGAGGCTCTATTCCAGGTGAACTTTATGTCCCTTCTCAACGAAATAAAGCAAGAGCTAAACAGAATAACACACGGTCAGTTATCCTGAGCCGGTAGAATTAATATATATAAAATTGGTATTCTACCCAAAATCACATACAAAATGCAGATGCTCCCGGTGGAACTTCCACAGGCATACCTCAGGAGTCCACACACGATGTTCCTAAAATTTATTTGGAGAGGAAAAAAACCTTGCTTAAACTTTGCACAGCTAACTTAAAAAAAGGGTAAGGGAGGGTGGGGTGCACCAGACATTAGGAAGTATTATGAGGCAATTGCCTTAGCACGGGTAATAGATTGGGTGAACAACAATAAAGATAAACACTGGGTAAAAATGGAAAACACAATCAGTGATAGTAGGTTAAACAAGATAGTATGGATCCCCTCCACTTAAGAAAACTTAGCACCGGAACACAGCACATTACTAGACACGCACTTAAAGTATGGGATTCACTGCACAAAAGGGAGGGCTGGGGGTACAACTCACCCCTAATCCCTCTTAAGGACTCAGAATACTTTGCACCGGGGAAGGAGGAGTGGTTTGGAAAGTGGATACTGGAGGAAAACGCCCAACTAAAAGATGTGATGAACCAGGATAAAATGTGTACATTCCAGGAACTTAAAGATAGGGAAAGTTTGCTCGTCATAGACCCATGGCGGTATAACCAACTGTGCCACTTTATAGACTCACTCCCACAGCCAATCAGATCGGTAGACAATCTTCGTCCACTGGAGAAAATCTGTTTGGATAAAAAAAGGAAGGGGGGGGTTCTCTAAGACCTATAAAGTCCTAGCGGAGTTAGGGAACACGAAGGTCCCATCATACATTAGGAAGTGGGAGAAGGAGTTGGACTGTAAGATCTCAGACCCAGAAGCGTGGCAGATTCTGAAGAAAGTGAGCGCCACGTCGGTTAATTGTAAAATATTGGAGTTGAACTTCAAGTGTTTGGCAAGAATGTACATGACACCCGATCGTGAACACAAATGCCAGAAGGAAACTTCACAATTTTGTTGGAGGGGATGCAAAGAAATAGGGTCAATGGCGCATATTTGGTGGCAATGCCTGGAAATTGGAAATTTTTGGGGGGAAGTAAGGGAAATAATAAAAGAGATTACTAACAGGGATATCCCGGACGACCCTTGGGAATGCCTATTCCATAAGAGCGAAACACCTATTAAGACATATCTGAAAACGCTAGTATCACAACTCACTGATGCGGCTAAGAGCCTCATACCTTTGTACTGGTATAAGAAAGGAAGACCAAAGATGAGAGAATGGTTCAACAAAATCAATGAAATCTACAGCCTAGAATATCTCAGGTTCAGTGAAGGGACAAAAATGTAGTCCTTTGAGAAGAAGTGGAGGGAATGGGTGGAATTTAAAGACTCCCTAAGAGCGGCCGAGATATGGGGTTCTTAGCATAGGGTGGAGGAAAAGGCTAGATTGTGGTAAATGGTTTAGAGGGTGATGAGGGAGCAGTTGGGAAGATAGGTGGAGTAATGATAAGGAGTGGTAGAGGGGAATGGAATAAAGTAGGGGTGGTTGGGGGTGGGGAGGGGGATGGGATGGGATGGGAGGGGGGTGTGTTATTGGTAGGGAAGACCTCACCAAAGGGTACTTCCTGTGATGTAAATGTTTTGTAAAATATGGATAAAAGTCGCCACTATGATGTGAAGAAGTGAAGGGACAATGTTTGAAATCTATAAATGAAACATGATTCCCGGAGAAATATTTCACTGATGTGGCAAGAAAAAAGAAAAAAAAAGGTACTGTATACTTCTGTGCATTACTGCAGGTTTAATGCTGTATATTTCATTGCGTTACTTCAAGTTTAACACCTTATATTTCATTGTGTTACTGCAACTTTAACACCTTATATTTCATTGTGTTACTGCAACTTTAACACCGTATATTTCATTGCATTACTGCAAGTTAAACGCCATGTAGTTCTGTGTTTTACTGCAAGTTTAACGCCATATAGTTCTGTGCATTACTGCAAGTTTAATGCCATATATTTCTTTGCTTTTCTGCAAGTTTAATGCCATATAATTCTGTGCGTTACTGCAAGTTTAGCGCTGTATAATGAAGGTATGGCTTGACGGGTTGCATTAGATGCAGCACCTCATCCCAAAATAACTTAGTGATTGATCAGTAGGGAGAGCAGGGGATTATAGCGGTGGCAAGGAGAAAAGTATGAAGATAAGATAGTAGATGTAAAATTACAAAAAATACTTTATTTAGCACAATTCAATACATACAAGAAACGATAATATCATTGGCTGCAATTAACATATATTGTACATGACCACAATGCAGTAGGGTGAGCCAAGTAGAGACAGCCTTCAAAGCAAGAGCTCAGTTTCCTACATGTTTCGCCAAGAAATTGGCTTCTTCAGGGAATGGTAAGAGCTTGTTGCAATATATAAGAATCTGGAAACCAGACACCCAGGGGAGGCCCGGCAGGAAGCCCCCAGCCGAGGAAAGACCAGACTGCACTGTATCTATGTCTGCAGGGGGCACATAAAAGACACTTTAAAAGCAGATTGGTTGATAAGACGAAAATGCCTGGAGATGGATTGGGAGACAAGCTTAGAGGACTAGTGAAGATAATGGATAATAATCAAATGGACTATTTATGGGGCATGTAGCTAAGGAAGATCGTTGCTCATATGCGTATGAGAAATGATAGTAGTGAATTAGTCAATGGCAGGGAGTTGATGCGTCCTTGCCAATGTGTACAGAGCTTGTGCAGGCGTTTGTCATGTCCGGACACTGCAATTTTTTGTAATTTTACATCTACTATCTTATCTTCATACTTTTCTCCTTGGCACCGCTATAATCCCCTGCTCTCCCTACTGATCAATCATTTAGCACTGAATAGTTCATTGCGTTTCTGCAAGTTTAATGCCTTATATTTCATTGCATTACTACAAGTTTAACACCACATAGTTCTGTGCATTACTGCAAGTTTAACGTCATATAGTTTCATGCGTTACTGCAAGTTTAATGAGTATAGTTCTGCGCTCTACTGCAAGATTAATGCCATATAGTTCTGTGCGTTACTGCAAGTTAAACGCTGTATACTTCATTGTGTTAATGCAAGTTTAACGTTATATATTTCATTGCATTACTGCAAGTTTAACACCATGTAGTTCTGTGCGTTACTGCAAGTTTAACGCCATATATTTCATTGCATTTCTGCAAATTTAATGCCATATATTTTATTGCCTTACTGCAAGTTTAACACCATATAGTTCTGTGTGTTACTGCAAAATTAATGCCATATAGTTCTGTGCGTTACTGCAAGTTTAACGCTGTATAGTTCATTGCGTCACTGCAAGTTTATCGCCTTATATTTCATTGCATTACTATAAGTTTAACACCATATAGTTCTGTGTGTTACTGCAAGTTTAACGTTATACAGTTATGTGCATTACCACAAGTTTAACGCCATATATTTCATTGCGTTTCTGCAAGTTTAATGCCATATAGTTCTGTGCGTTACTGCAAGTTTAACGCTGAATAGTTCATTGCGTTACTGCAAGTTTAACGCCTTATATTTCATTGCGTTACTACAAGTTTATTGCCACATAGTTCAGTGCATTACTGCAAGTTTAATGCCATATAGTTCCATGCGTTACTGCAAGTTTAACGCCATATAGTTCTGTGCGTTACTGCAAGTTTAACGCCATATATTTCATTGCATCTCTGCAAGTTCTCTTCAGAGCCCTGACTTAAACCCAATTGAGCATCCCTGGAGAGACCTAAAAATGGCTGTCCACCAACGTTTACCATCCAACCTGACAGAACTGGAGAGGATCTGCAAGGAGGAATGGCAGAGTATCCCCAAATCCAGGTGTCCCCAAAAAGTCTCATGGCTGTTAGATCATTAGATCAAAAGGGTGCTTCTACTAAAAACTGAGCAATGGGTCTGAATACTTAGGACCATGTGATATTTCAGTTTTTCTTTTTTAATAAATCTGCAAAAATGTCAACAATTCTGTGTTTTTCTGTCAATATGGGGTGCTGTGTGTACATTAAAGTTGATGTAAACCCAATGTCATCCTTTCTAAACTACTGCCATGGGGGTTATCTATAAGGATATACATGCCTCCTGCATGTATCTTTACCTGTCAAATGTCTCCCCTCTGTCTGTTATTAGACCCGAAAAACTGCATATTCTGTGGGTGGGCTTGTTGTCTGGAGCTCAGTGAGTGGAGTTCTGATGTCAGTAGACTCCCTGTCCACCTCTACACTCCCCTTGTCAATATGCATTTTCTCCTGTGTATTTCTTACACTGAACTTCTGCTATGATCTCTAACATCCAGTGAAAAGACAGGAAAGTAACCACATGACTTCAACATGCCAAATCATGCTGAGGTGTGGAACAGCCAATCCTTGCAGAGCTGCTGAAGAAAGGAGTGGGAGGGAATTAAAAAATACTGCATGTCTCTTAGGCTAATGCACGAGATACGTAAATCACTTGTCACTCACAAATTTTTCTGTTTGGCAAGATTTATCTCACTGAACAATAAAAGAGGCTTGCTCAGAGATGGATTAACTCTTTGTGGCAAGACTGAGCTCAAATGATAGGAAATCTTATACTCTACAGTATGATATATATAAAAAAAAATTTCGGGTTTACATCCACTTTAATGAGGAAAAAAATGAACATGAATGATTTTAGCAAATGGCTGCAATGTAAAAAAGAGTGAAAATTTTAAGGGGGTCTGAATACTTACCATACCCACTGTAGTTCTGTGCATTACTGCAAGATTTATGCCATATAGTTCTGCGCGTTACTGCAAGTTTAACGCCATATAGTTCTGTGCGTTACTGCAAGTTTAATGCTGTATATTTTATTGCGTTACTGCAAGTTTACTGCAAAATTAATGCCATATAGTTCTGTGCGTTACTGCAAGTTTAACACTGTATAATTCATTGCGTTACTGCAAGTTTATCACCTTATATTTCATTGTGTTACTGCAAGTTTAACGCCATATAGTTCTGTGCGTTACTGCAAGTTTAACGCTGTATAGTTATGTGCTTTACCACAAGTTTAACGCCATATATTTCATTGTGTTTCTGCAAGATTTATGCCATATAGTTCTGCGTGTTACTACAAGTTTAACGCCATATAGTTCTGTGCGTTACTGCAAGTTTAATGCCGTATATTTCATTGCGTTACTGCAAGTTTAGTGCCATATAGTTCTGTGCATTACTGCAAGTTTAACGCCATATATTTTATTGCGTCTCTGCAAGTTTAACGCCACATATTTCATACTATTTCTGGAAGTTTAACACCATATATTTATGTGCATTACTGCAAGTTTAATGCCATATATTTAATTGTGTTACTGCAAGTTTAACACCATATAGTTCTGTGCGTTACTACAAGATTAATGCCATATAGTTCTGTGCATTACTGCAAGTTTAACGTCATATAGTTCTGTGCAATACTGCAAGTTTAATGCCATATATTTCATTGCATCTCTTCAAGTTTAATGCCATATATTTCATTGTGTTACTTCAAGTTTAACACCATATAGATATTTCATTGCGTTTCTGCAAGTTTATTGCTATATAGTTCTGAGCGTTACTGCAAGTTTAACGATGTATAGTTATGTGCTTTACCGCACGTTTAACGCCATATATTTCATTGCGTTTCTGCAAGTGTAATGCCATATAGTTCTGTGCAGTACTGCAAGTTTCACGCTGTATAGTTATGTGTGTTACTGCAATTTTAACGCTGTATATTTCATTGCATTTCTGCACGTTTAATGCCATATATTTCATTGTGTTACTGCAAGTTTAACACCATATAGTTTTTTGTGTTACTGCAAAATTAATGCCATATAGTTCTGTGCATTATTGCAAGTTTAACGCTGTATAGTTCATTGCGTTACTGTATGTTTAACGCCCTATATTTCATTGTGTTACTGCAACTTTAACACCATATAGTTCTGTTTGTTACTGCAAGTTTAACGCCGTATATTTCATTGCATTACTGCAAGTTAAACGCCATATAGTTCTGTGTGTTAATTCAAGTTTAACGCCATACAGTTCTGTGCATTACTGCAAGTTTAACGCCATATATTTCTTTGCTCTTCTGCAAGTTTAATGCCATATATTTCTGTGCATTACTGCAAGTTTAACGCTGTATAGTTCATTGTGTTCCTGCAAGTTTAACGCCTTATATTTCATTGCATTACTACAAGTTTAATGCCACATAGTTCTGTGCGTTACTGCAAGTTTAACGTCATATAGTTTCATGCATGACTGCAAGTTTAATGACTATAGTTCTGCGCGTTACTGCAAGTTTAACACCATGTAGTTCTGTGCGTTACTGCAAGTTTAACGTCATATAGTTCTGTACATTACTGCAAGTTTAATGCCATACATTTCATTGCATTTCTGCAAGTTTAATGCCATATATTTCATTGCGTTACTGCAAGTTTAACACCATATAGTGCTGTGCGTTACTGCAAAATTAATACCATATAGTTCTGTGCATTACTACAAGTTTAACACTGTATAGTTCATTGTGTTCCTGAAAGTTTAACGCCATATAGTTCAGTGCATTACTGCAAGTTTAACGCCACATATTTAATTGCATTTCTGCAAGTTTAATACCATCAATTTAATTGCGTTACTGCAAGTTTAACACCATATAGTGCTGTGCATTACTGCAAAATTAATGCCATATAGTTCTGTGCTTTACTGCAAGTTTAACACTGTATAATTCATTGCGTTACTGCAAGTTTATCACCTTGTATTTAATTGCGTTACTACAAGTTTAACACCATATAGTTCTGTGCGTTACTGCACTTTAACGCTGTATAGTTATGTGCTTCACCACAAGTTTAACGCCATATATTTAATTGCGTTTCTGCAAGTTTCATGCCATATAGTTCTGTGCGTTACTGCAAGTTTAACGCCGTATATTTCATTGCGTTGCTACAAGTTTAACGCCACATAGTTCTGTGCGTTACTGCAAGTTTAATGCTGTATATTTAATTGCATTACTGCAAGTTTAACGCCAAGTAGTTCTGTGTGTTACTGCAAATTTGACGCATATAGCTCTGTGCAATACTGCAAGTTTAACGCTGTATAGTTATGTGTGTTACCGCAAGTTTAACGCCGTATATGTCATTGTGTTTCTGCAAGTTTAATGCCATAGAGTTCATTGCGTTACTGCAAGTTTAACACCATATATTTCATTACATTAATGCAAGTTTAACGCCATGTAGTTCTGTGCGTTACTGCAAGTTCAACACCATATAGTTCTGTGCATTACTTCAAGATTTATGCCATATAGTTCTGCACGTTACTACAAGTTTAACGCCATATAGTTCTGTGCATTACTGCAAGTTTAATGCTGTATATTTCATTGCGTTACTGCAAGTTTAATGCCATATAGTTCTGTGCGTTACTGCAAGTTTAACGCCATATATTTTATTGCGTCTCTGCAAGTTTAATGCCATATATTTCATTGCGTTACTTCAAGTTTAACACCATATAGATATTTCATTGCGTTTCTGCAAGTTTATCGCCATATAGTTCTGAGCATTACTGCAAGTTTAACACTGTATAGTTATGTGTGTTACTGCAATTTTAATGCTGTATATTTCATTGCATTTCTGCAAGTTCAACGCCATATATTTATGTGCGTTACTGCAAGTTTAATGCCATATATTTAATTGTGTTACTGCAAGTTTAACACCATATAGTTCTGTGCATTACTACAAGATTAATGCCATATAGTTCTATGCATTACTGCAAGTTTAACGCCATATAGTTCTGTGCGTTACTGCAAGTTTAACGCCGTATATTTCATTGCGTTACTGCAAGCTTAACGCCATATAGTTTTGTGCGTTACTGCAAGTTTAATGCCATATATTTCATTGCATCTCTTCAAGTTTAATGCCATATATTTCATTGCGTTACTTCAAGTTTAACACCATATAGATATTTCATTGTGTTTCTGCAAGTTTATCGCCATATAGTTCTGAGCATTACTGCAAGTTTAACGCTGTATAGTTATGTGTGTTACTGCAATTTTAACGCTGTATATTTCATTGCATTTCTGCAAGTTCAACGCCATATAGTTCTGTGGGTTACTGCAAGTTTAACGCCATATATTTCATTGCATTTCTGCAAGTTTAATGCCATATATTTAATTGTGTTACTGCAAGTGTAATGCCATATAGTTCTGTGCAGTACTGCAAGTTTCACGCTGTATAGTTATGTGTGTTACTGCAATTTTAACTCTGTATATTTCATTGCATTTCTGCAAGGTCAACGCCATATAGTTCTGTGGGTTACTGCAAGTTTAACGCCATATATTTCATTGCATTTCTGCAAGTTTAATGCCATATATTTCATTGTGTTACTGCAAGTTTAACACCATATAGTTTTTTGTGTTACTGCAAAATTAATGCCATATAGTTCTGTGCATTACTGCAAGTTTAATGCTGTATAGTTCATTGCATTACTGCAAGTTTAACGCTATATATTTCATTGCATTACTGCAATTTCAATGCCATGTAGTTCTGTGCGTTACTGCAAGTTTAAAACTGTATATTTCATTGCGTTACTGCATGTTTAACGCCATATATTTCATAGCATTACCACAAATTTAACGATATATACTTCTTTGCATTACTGCAAGTTTAATGCTGTATATTTCATTGCGTTACTTCAAGTTTAACGCCTTATATTTCATTGTGTTACTGCAACTTTAACACCATATAGTTCTGTTTGTTACTGCAAGTTTAACACTGTATATTTCATTGCATTACTGCAAGTTAAACGCCATATAGTTCTGTGTGTTACTTCAAGTTTAACGCCATACAGTTCTGTGCATTACTGCAAGTTTAACGCCATATATTTCTTTGCTCTTCTGCAAGTTTAATACCATATAATTCTGTGCATTACTGCAAGTTTAATGCTGTATAGTTCATTGCGTTACTATAAGTTTAACGCCTTATATTACATTGCGTTACTACAAGTTTAACACCACATAGTTCTTTGCATTACTGCAAGTTTAACATCATATAGTTTCATGCGTTACTGCAAGTTTAATGAATATAGTTCTGTGCGTTACTGCAAGTTTAACGCCATGTAGTTCTGTGCGTTACTGCAAGTTTAACGTCATATAGTCCTGTGCGTTACTGCAAGTTTAACGCCATATATTTCATTGCATTTCCACAAGTTTAATGCCATATATTTCTTTGCGTTACTGCAAGTTTAACACCATAAAGTTCTGTGCATTACTGAAAAATTAATGCCATATAGTTCTGTGTGTTACTGCAAGTTTAACGCTGTATAGTTCATTGTGTTACTGCAAGTTTATCACCTTATATTTCATTGCATTACTACAAGTTTAACGCCATATAGTTCTGTGTGTTACTGCAAGTTTAATGCCATATAGTTCTTTGTGTTACTGCAAGTTTAACGCCATATATTTCATTGCATTTCTGCAAGATTAATGCCATATTGTTTTGTGCATTACTGCAAGTTTAATGCTGTGTAGTTCATTGCTTTACTGCAAGTTTAACTTCATATATTTCATTGCATTACTGCAAGTTTAACGCCATGTAGTTCTGTGTGTTACTGCAATTTTAACGCCATATAGTTCTGTGCGTTACTGCAAGGTTAAAGCTGTATAGTTATGTGCGTTACCGCAAGTTTAAAGCTATATATTTCATTGTGTTTCTGAAAGTTTAATGCCATATAGTTCTGTGCATTATTGCAAGTTTAAAGCCATATATTTCATTGCGTTACTACAAGTTTAACGCCCCATAGTTCTGTGCGTTACTGCAAGTTTAATGCCATATAGTTCCATGCATTACTGCAAGTTTAACGCCATACAGTTATGCACATTACTGCAAGATTAATGCCATATAGTTCTGTGCATTACTGCAAGTTTAACGCTGTATAGTTCATTGTGTTACTGCAAGTATAACGCTGTATATTTGATTGCATTACTGCAAGTTTAACGCCATGTAGTACTGTGCGTTATTGCAAGTTCAATGCCATATAGTTCTGTGCATTACTGCAAGTTTAACGCCATAGATTTCATTGCATTTCTGCAAGTTTAATGCCATATATTTCATTGCGTTACTGCAAGTTTAACTCTGTATATTTCATTGCATTACTGCAAGTTCAACGCCCTGTAGATCTGTTTGTTACTGCAAGTTTAACGCCATATAGTTGGACAGCAGGCCACACCTTGCCCATTACCTTAGTTCCCTGGATACAACCATGAAGCTTAGTAATAGATACACACACACACACACCATATTTTGGCAAACATTTTATTGGTTTCAAATATTCATACATATAAACATAATAATTCAAATATTCAGATGAAAATAAATATACAGCAAAACCTTTGCCCAGTTTGCAGAACACGGGCTACTCAACCTTTATTTAACAAAGAAATACGTCCCCACCAGCCGGACTTGTGTAAACAGGCCGGCCTACCCCAAATACGTGGCCATTTGAATGCTGCTTTGCAGCCCAAGATTGAAGATATCTGCACCCACATGAGAAAAGAGGATACCGTCTTGCCTATAAAGCCTCGGGATGCCCCTTCCAGATCCACGTGCCAATAGGAAACTCCCCAAAAGTGGCATGTACTTAGCCATCGCCCGATTGACCCTCTTCCTCATCTTCTCCATCACTCTATGAAATGGGGAAGACAGCCAAGCGAATCGGGGAACAATTTCTGAAAACACAATGACTGTACCCAGGGAAGTCAAATGGAACCTATAAAGATCCCGTTTGATCATGAACAAAAGATCTAAAGTACAGACTGAACCCAAATCATTGCCTCCTAGATGGACTATCAAAATCTAAGGCGGTGGCCAAAACTGATGTAATTGTGACTAATGAAAAAATAAATGCTGCCACCACAGACCTCTTATACCCTTCCAATATAGAACGAAGGATTCCGGTAGTAGTGATAAGTTGACAGAATACCTGCGTTGAGCTGCACGCTTCCGTGCCCAATATTTGTATGAGTGGCCCAGAATCCAAACGCAATGTTGAAAACCTATAAAATTAAAGTGACAGGTTAGGTCTGACATACCTCTTAAAACAATTGGACCTCCACCTTCCCAAACCCATTATGGCTTTGGCTGGCAAACCCCTTTCAGCAGCGTCAGACGCTGCCCCTATTCTAAAGGAATGGGAGGAAAACTTAAAATCTTGTAAACCCAATTTCTCAAGACAGCATTTGAAAACGTATGAAAAATGGTACTTAGTTAGGGGAGACCGATCCAAATGACTGAGAAAATGGCTGGACCCAACTGGACGTGCAGCGAGGAAACCAGTAACCAGTGCCACCAGACACACTGAGGCGTCTCCCCATGCCGACAATGTCACCCATGCCCCACATCCCCGTTGGTCAGTTTTTGACTGCCTCAAAAAAAAAACCATACCTGACCATGGTCAACTAGCACATGCATACAGCATACCCAAAGAGCTCTTTTTGAACCCAGGAAGCAGGTCGGAAGTCCGGAAGGCTCCAAAATAAAACAACACAAAAGCCACTTTAAATAGTAAAGCCTCATAGCTGGTAAAACAAACCCACAGCGTGGCATCGCACAGGCGCCTAAGAAGAGATATGCCGATAGGTCGCCTGCCATCCGGGGCAAAAGTTGTCCTCCGATAGCCTTTCAAGGCCTGTTTCACCATAAAGAAACTAGAGCAGGATGGGAGACCCCTCATTCTGAAGAAAAAGGATACCCCCGCTAAGGTCTTTGCCAGAAACCCATAAGAAGGCTGGCCCTCCATTAGAAAGGCCAAAAAGGCCAGAACAGCCTGCTCCTTGGGAGCCTCCCAAGCAAAACCAGAAATTTCAGCAAAATGGATCCACTTCCTCCAAGCGGCGGATTTATCCGCCCACGTACGGGAAGTGACTGAGAGTTTAATGGCTTCAACCACCAGCGTTAGATTAGTTCCCACAGGTAAGCCGGGCATTGCGTTCCTTCCGCGTCCACCCCTGGGAGCAATTGCCAAAAACTCTAAATCTGGAAACGGGAAAGAGAGTCAGCTATGTTATTCAAAACCCCGGGCGTGTACTTAGCCTTAATCCAGATGTTAAACTTCAAACATAAAAAAAAACCAGATGACGCAAAATCTTAACTACAAAAAGGAGCTAGAAGAAAAACAATTGACAGCGAAGAGGACCCCTTTATTGTCGGTTTCCACCAGAATCCGCCTGTTGGCAAAAAACTCTCCCCAAAGCGACAAATTGGAAAAAGCTCCAAAAGCACAATGTCCCTAGTAGCCTTCTGTCGAATCCACGCCTCCGGCCAAGCCCCACAACTCCAATGTGATCCCCAAATTGCTGCAAAACCCTTGGAGCCTGCCACGTCAGTGAACAAATGAAAATCAGGAGCAAAGATAAAATCAGACTAAAAAAAGGACCGGCCGTTAAATGTTGCTAAAAAGTCAGCCCACACCACTAAGTCATCCTTGAGGGAAGCCGTCAAGCGGATGTGAGCGAAGGGAGATTTCAAACCTGAGGTTGCCAGGTACAGGCGCTGTGAGAAAAACCTTGCTACCGTCATGATTTTACAGGCAAAAGCCAGGAGACCCAATAGCGACTGCATCTCCTTCAACAACACCTTACGTCTCCGTAAGAAAACTGCAATAAGGTTCCTCATCTTGTCAACATTAGCCTGCGGCAAACTAAATTCTTCCGCCTCGGTATCAATCAAAATACCTAAAAACTCCATGGAAGTCGCAGGATAACAAGTCTTCTCGACTGCCAGAGGAACCCCAAAATGTTCTGTAACAACACCAAATAACCGCAGAAGTCGAGAACAAATGTCAGAGTTTGCTGGGCCGATAAATAAAAAATCATCCAGGTAATGTGAGTCCTGACCAGACTCAAAACACATAACCCAATGAATAAACGTAGAAAAAGTTTCAAAATATGTACAGGACAAAGAACATCCCATAGGAAGACATTTGTCAAAAAATAAAACCCGTCAAAATAAAAACCCAAAGAACTGAAAGCCGCCGGGGAGATCGGCAAAAGCCTGAAAGCCGAATTCACGTCAGCTTTAGCCAACAAGGCCCCCCGGCCACATGCTTTAATTTTTTCAATTACTTCTTCAAAATTCGCATAAGCGACTGAACACAGCGACTCGTCAATCTTGTAATTCAACAATCCGCCCTTCGGGAAAGAAAGATGCTGTATTCGGAACGAATTTGGTTCCCTCTTGGGGACCACTGCTAGCGGAGAGATGCAGAAATCGCTGAATAGGGGAAATTTAAATGGGCCAGCTATGCAACCCTCTGCGATCTCCTTAAAAACTTTTTCCCGCACCACCTCTGGAAACTGACTAACTGACTTCAGGTTATCCACAATAGTGCACCCAGAGCCCGAAAAAGAAGGAAGAGGGAAACCGACTGAAAATCCTTCAATTAGTAAAAGCGCCTTCTCCCTGCTTGGGTATAGATCCAGCCAAGGGCGCATGTTTTCCAGCCTCACTGGCATGCAGGCTTTTGAGAAAAATATTGCGCTGAGACAGGACCCCAGCACCAGCTGTTTTCTTAACCTCCCTGGCGGTATGATTATTTCAGATTTTAGGTGCTGAAAGCGGTACCATTATTTTGCACAGAAATTTGGCGTTTTATATTGTAGGCCTGTAATTCTTAGGAATAGTTCACTTAAATCTGTCCAAACAAGAGTCTAGTAGACATCCCGGGTATGATAAAGTTTGAAAAATGAAATAAAAAATTATAATATAATAAATAACTATAAATAATTATAACAAATAATAATATAATAATAATAAAAATTATATAATAATGTAATCAAATCAAAAACACTGAAATTTGCTCAGTTGCAGAATTGTAGCTTTTGTTACTTTTAGTGTTTGATGACGGATCTCCTCACAAATCACTATCACTCAATTCTGCAAGTGATTATAATTTATTATCGCTTTTTTCTAGCTGGTCTAAAACCACTTTTGATGTAAAGAGACAGTTTTGGTTGCTATGGACAATCTCCAGTTTCCTGGCAGGAAGAACAGTTTTTATATATATAAAACTGCATGCAGGACACTGGGCAGACCACTAGGGACAAAGGGGATGTGTCATTATTTGATACAGTACTGTAATCAGTAAGATTACAGTATACTGTATCTATACTGTGTGTTTCACTTTTGAATTTACCGGCCAACTCCGTCCCCGTGCGTCGCAAAGCTCGCAGGGAACGGAGCTCGGCACTGTGAATCGAGCGAGACACAGCGGCTCGCCGATCACAGCGGAGAGGCATCGCAGGAACCAGGGGACAAGGTAAGTAAACTCTTCCTGGATCCTGCGATGCAAGCCCGAGTCTGGCTCGGGGATACCGCTTTTGGTATGAAAAATCCACCCCGAGCCAGACTCGGGAATACCGCCAGGGAGGTTAAAACATCTCACCACAGGATGGGGCCCTGCACAAAAAGAGCACAACAACCCCTGAGATACACAGAGTTAACCAGGTTACCTGGGTTAACAGGGTACTGACGCATAGCAGGCACTCTCTGGGGCAAGATCAGATTAAGCCATAGGCCCACGTCCTTTATCCCCCATCTTAAAGATGGGTGGACCGGTAGCTTCTGGCAAATAGACTCATCATAGGCATACCAGCCCAAGCCGCCAAAATTCTTGTAGGCCTCCAGTACATGATCTAAGTGTTGAAAGTGTTCAACTCGGGTCGCTTCTCAATTAGTACACTGGCAAAAACGAAAAAATGCCTGCAACCAATTATTGAAAGAGCGGGGTACCGCCCTACGCCTTTCCTCCTCCTGATCACCTTTCTTATCTGATTTTAAAATAAAATCCTTAGCAGCGGGAAGAAGGGATAACACTTCCACAAATTCCCCTCACCAGATTTTCTCCTTAACAGCCAAAGGGAGATGGTACCCCAAAGGAGAAATTTCACAGGGCATAATGTAACGAGCCCCTTGCTCGCTCAGTTCCACTCTCCCGACACTCCTCTGCAGCTATTGAATCAGATTGCAACGTCTGATGGTTCGGTCATCCAATGCTCCGGGATTAGAACTTCAGCTATGTGCCGTTCTAACCCAGTTGTGTAGCTCAGAACAAACACCAGGCAGGCTGTATGTAAGTTCAACCAGGAATCTATCTTTATTGACAAAATACAGGCTTTTATACACTCAAAGTGGAGGTGCAGACCTCCTGCTCATATTACTCTAACAATACAGCTGTAACCTAATTAACCTAATTAACATGAGCTAATTAACTAATCCCTTTAGACAGCCTAGATGACTCAGACATGACCGTTAGGCCAGACTGGCCGTCTTGTAGTTCAGAAAATCCAATCAACATTATCACAATCAACATAGACTCTTCTTTACACAATAGCAGAATTAATTAACACAAATAACAATGGGGATCTAATGACTCTTAGATCCCATAGTAGACTTATTTACAATACACATTTTAGCAGACAATAGACAGACAGGTGTTGGAATTTACATCAGCATCTCCTAACAGTATGTGTCCCAGCATTATGAATCAGCCACTATTCCAATATGGCAAATCCAGGGTCCCCAGACATACAGCTCACAAAGAGCACTTTACCCTGGTGTCGCTGCTCGCGGGCTAGCGCTTCCTTCCAGAGCTCACAGCGGACAGAATCAAACCATCCTAGCAGGACCTGCTCTGATACTGGTCCTCTGTGCTGTATCTCCTCTCGCAACCTCCTTCTGAATTCCTCATCCATGGTGGCTGGTATTTCTCCTCTCCTGCTATCCTGCTACCTTGGATCCAGGTGATGGTTTGGATGTGTTCACGGCAAGGAAGCACGATCCCACCATTCCCTCCACGGCTCTCAAGTAAGTCTTTCAGCGTGGCTCTCCTGCAGGCTGGTTTGGAGTGTCCCAGTAACTGGAGAGCAAATCCCACGGCTGCCAACCAATGTAACAAGCCCCTTGCTCGCTCCGTTCCACTCTCCCGACACTCCTCTGCAGCTATTGAATCAGATTGCAACGTCTGATGGTTCGGTCATCCAGTGCTCCGGGATTAGAACTTCAGCTATGTGCCGTTCTAACCCAGTTGTGTAGCTCAGAACAAACACCAGGCAGGCTGTATGTAAGTTCAACCAGGAATCTATCTACATCAGCATCTCCTAACAGTATCTGTCCCAGCTTTATGAATCAGCCACTATTCCAATATGGCAAATCCAGGGTCCCCAGACATACTGCTCACAAAGAGCACCGTTCCCCCAAATGCAGGGGGCCCCCGATCGATCGGCAAGAGGCTAGCATACAGTCCCCTCCAAAAGTCTCTTTTCCAGCTAGGTCTGTCACACATAACTCCTTTCAAACAGGATTCAGGTACTGACAAATTACCAGCCTCCCTAACGGGAGTGTGCATGTATGCATCCCCGGTGTGTGTGTACTGCCTAGCTGACTAAGTGACACGGGAGCTGGGACATTTACAGGTACAAAGACCAAGCTAGCAGAGGAAGAATAGGAAGAATAGGAGAAGCAATACCGGCAGCAGAGAGAGCATGAGAAACAGCTGACAGTTATACCAGAATATCATTAGCAGTTTGTAACCACCCCTGCCCAGCTGATGACGACTCCGCAGCTGGGACACTGATGCTTGGCTGCAGGCTGTGGAAAAGTGTACCCGGGACCAGGTCACTCTGAGAAGCCGACAGCTGTGGAATAGCCATCGCTTGTGAACTGCCAGCAGGTGCAGGCAGTGCCGTCCTCTGCTGCCGTTCCCCTCATGGTGCTGTGTGTCCTCCTCCTCTCCTCCTGGCTGGCGACTGTGAACAGGTCCGCCTCTTCTGTCCCGTCCGTCTCCCGGGCACTGCCGCCATGTCACCCCGCTCCTCTTCTCTCGCCTGCCCCGCCTCTTCTCTCACCTGTCCTTCACCTCACCCGGCCACAAGACGCTCCGGGGGCATGCTCCGCCTTGACCTTCTCTGAGGGGAGGGCATGACCGGCTAAGACAACAACCTCCTCCGTGCCATGCTGGCCGTCCTCTGTGCCAGACAGCGCCAGGCAGCCGCGCATCCATTCTTCCCCGCCCTGGCTCTCTGCTCTCTCCATGAAAGCACGAACAAGGTCTTCCCTCCTCACAGCTATTGCACCTCATGACTGGAGAGAGAATAGCTCTGAGTGACAGCCACTTCTCGTCACCTGCAGGTCTGTAGCTTCTTCAGCTTCTAGCTTCTTCTCCTTTAGGTCTGGCCGCTGCAAGAGGGAGTAAAGACCCTCAGCGGCCCCTTTAACACTTCCCCAGGGACTTCCAGAAAATTCCCTGGATTCCGATTGGACCACCTAAAACTCAATAGATACATTTAAAGAGACTGTACATTTTAGCTAACCTGCATCCTAACAATAACCAGGGCTGGATGACCGCCGTCCCAAGAAAGTGGACTCCGATGGTGCGCCCCCTTTTGTACATTCTGTGCATTACTGCAAGTTTAACGCCATGTATTTCAGTGCATTTCTGCAAGTTTAATGCCATATAGTTCTGTGCGTTACTCCAAGTTTAATACCACATATTTCTGTGTGTTACTACAAGTTTAACACTTTATAGTTATGTGCATTACTGCAAGTTTAACGCCATATATTTCATTGCATTAATGCAAGTTTAACGCCATGTAGTTCTGTGTGTTACTGAAAGTTTAACGCTGTATAGTTCTGTGCATTACTGCAAGTTTAACACTGTATATTTCATTGCATTACTGCAAGTTTAACGACTTATATTTCATTGAATTACTTCCACTTTAACGCTTTAGTTCTGTTTGTTACTGCAAGTTTAATGCTGTATATTTCATTGCGTTACTGCAAGTTTAACGCCATATAGTTATGTACGTTACTGCAAGTATGTGCGTTACTGCAAGTTTAACGCCGTATATTTCATTGCATTACTGCAAGTTTAACGCCATGTAGTTCTGTGTTTTACTGCAAGTTTAACGTCATATAGTTCTGTGCATTACTGCAAGTTTAACACCATGTATTTCATTGCATTTCTGCAAGTTTAATGCCATATAGTTCTGTGTGTTACTGCAAGTTTAATGCTGTATAGCTCATTGTGTTACTGCAAGTTTAATGTCTTATATTTCATTGCATTACTCCAAGTTTAATACCACATAGTTCTGTGCATTACTGCAAGTTTAATGCCATATAGTTCCATGCGTTACTGCAAGTTTAATGAATATAGTTCTGAGCGTTACTGCAAGATTAATGCCATATATTTCTGTGGGTTACTGCAAGTTTAACGCTATATATTTCATTGCATTACTGCAAGTTTATTGCCTTATATTTCATTGTGTTACTGCAAGTTTAACACCATATAGTTCTGTGCGTTACTGCAAGTTTACCGCCATATAGCTCTGTGCGTTTCTGCAAGTTTAACGCCATATAGTTCTAAGCGCTACTGCAAGTTTAATGCCGTATAGTTCTGTGCATTACTGAAAGTTTAATGCCGTATAGTTCTGTGCATTACTGAAAGTTTAACACCATATATTTAATTGCGTTACTGCAAGTTTAACACCGTATAGTTCTTTGCATTACTGCAAGTTTGATGCAGTATATTTAATTGCATTACTGCAAGGTTAGCGCCATATATATCATTGCGTTACTACAAGTTTAATGCCATATAGTTCTCTGCGTTACTACAAGTTTAAGGCTGTATATTTCATTGCGTTACTGCAAGTTTAACGCCATATAGTTCTGTGCGTTACTGCAAGTTTAACAACATATAGTTCTGTGCGTTACTGCAAGTTTAACGCCGTATATTTCATTGCGTTATTGCAAGTATATTGCAGTATATTGCAGTATATTATAATGTATCCATAGTGTATCCATGGAGTTGTGTCTGTGTCGTGAATAGTCAAATTAAAGTGCAACAAACACCACTTTCCATTGATTAAAGTGCATCCACATACACATTTACAAATTTTTATTACATTTTGTTAATAAGCACCCCACACTCCCCCCATCATGTCTGGGAGGACGGCAAGGAGAGGCAGACGTTCCCATTGCACTGTAAAGAGGCCAGCAGCGTATGTGTCCACAGGCAAAGGTAGGCGTGGTCAGTCCTCGGGTAGGGCATAATTTCCTCTGTTTAGTGATGTTGCTTGTGCTATCCAGCCACAGCATGCAGAGGAGGTGATGGAGTGGCTTACTAAACCATGCTCATCCTCCATCACCCAAGCAGAGACTGGTATGCAGTCCCCTGCAGCTGCCACAGTAGCAAAACCTGCCTCCTTGTCCACAGCTATTCCTGCCTTAGCACCAGAATCAGGCATGGAGGAGTTGTTTGAACACAGTGTCAGCCACTTGCTCTTTGATGATGCACAGCCCTTACTCAATTCAGATGTTGGCTCTGAGTCTGAGGTTGAGGAAGGCAGGAACATAAGCCTACAGAGAGGGGAAAACACAAATTGACAGTCATGTTCCCCCAGCCGCAGTGTATTGCCAAATTGTCTTCAGTGGTAATGAAGATGGAGGAGATGATAAGGTCACTGACTCGACTTGGGTGCCAGATAAAGCAGAGGAGGAAACTGAGGGTGAGGCACAACCCCAATGAGGCAGCCATTGTGGAAGTGTAGAGATCAGCCACCTTATTCCATCCCATTGTGGAGCTGTTATCTCCCGGCCCACTTCCCACAGCTCAGCTGTCTGGGCCTTTTTTAGTACATGCGCAGCTGATAGCACTGTTGCAAACTTTGTCTCAAGTGCATCAAGCATGGCAAAACCCCCAACCAATTGGTTACCACATGCTTGACAAGGCATTTAACCTCCCACCACTTAGCCCATTGGCAAGAGCACCTAAAAGCCACACAAGAGGGGCATAATTCTGTCCCTCCTCCTTACTGACCTCAGTCTATCCCTGCTATACTTCATGACCTCTTAGCAGCCTCCACTGACAGGGATGATGGTATAGTGCAGGCTGTAAATGATGAAGTGTAGAAATGGTGCTATTCTCCTCTAGAATGATGAAAAAAAGTGTCTAGCAATTTACTTGTACCTTTGGCTTAACAGAAATATTAAAATGCCAAAAAGTGAAAAAAATATATAAAATATATAAAATAAAAAAAAACGGTGTTATACCCTCTGCCTTATTGGATCAGGCAGCTAGGCTAAAAATATGTGTAGTGGTATTACTTTCCCTAAAAGATATAGTGAACTGCTTTGAAATCAGAAAATTTGGTGTAAAAAGTGTTGTACCCCCTGTCTGTCATAAACCATGTGAATTGTATACAAATGGTAGAATTAAGTATTCCTAGTGACATAAGATCTTATGCCAAAAAAATACACAACACAATACACATAAAATGTGTTACACCCTCTGGTGGGTGTTAAAGTGATAAATTAAACCATAAAATCCACAATAATAAAACAAAAATATAATAGCAACAATCATGCGAAAAATAAAACAAAAGTGGACTGGGAGTTCTGCATCCTCTGGCAATAGAGGATGTTTAGAGAAAACTCTTAGTGCAAGCAAAAGGATAAGTGTGTTTGGTCCTCTGTATCAGAATTAAAGCCATAAACATATAACCACAAATATAAATGGTGACTATTCCATAGTAAACAATTGAATATTAGATAAAAAATAGGAAGTTATGAAAAAATAGTCCAACTGTTTTAGATGATATACAGTTTCATTGGTTAAAGTGACTTTGTGCTTCAAACTGTGTTCAGTGACTGTTCAAAATTAGTGCTGTTTTTTTCTCTCAGGTGACAATAGTGCCAGGTGACTTTATTTGTGCTGGTAATATTATTGCACTCACCAGATAGCATTACCCTCCAGGGGTGTTAGACATTCACAGTTTTAGCCACTGTGTAGCTCTCTGGAGCATGCTGGATGATCTGCACGTCAAATGCTGGCTTTCTCCCAAGTTGTCACATGCAGGAGAGAGGAATACCCATAGCGTAATATTGTTTTTTAAAAACCTTTATTAATAATAAATATACATGGATATATACTCACATGGAGTCAGAATTTTACATGCAGCAGTGAGATAGAGTAAAAATGGAGCCGGCGCTGTATACAAACAATCGCCGCTCTGACCGGAAGTGATGCAAAGACGTACGGTACCACCCCAATAGCGCAGGGTGTCCCAGGTCCTTGCAGTATATCTGCCAACAGCACACCACCAGCTGTAGACTATAGTAGGCAAATTTCTCTGCCCCATCTGCTGCAGTGGAAAAAAATACAGTCTCTGCCACCCACATGCCCAGTGTATAAATGCAAGCTTGTCAAAGCTGCTGGCTCTACAACTTCTGCCTTTCCGCCTGGTGGATTCTGCCCACTTCGGTGAATTTGCAGAATGTGCTGTACTAAAATGGCAGGTTCCCATTCGCTATTTCTTTTCACGTAAGGCCATTCCATCTCTCTACCATCACATGGAAGGCAATGTTGTGCCATCATTGGACAAGGCAGTTAGCCACAAAGTCCACATTACTGCTCACACGTGGTCCAGCAAGCATGGGCAGGGACAATATATTTTGTTCACAGCACACTGGGTAACTCTGCTTGCAAAGAGGAAGGATGCAGGACAGGGCTCAGTGCTGCAGCTTGTTGTGCCCCCACGTCTCCATACAGCTGGTGATGATGCCAGAGTCATCAACCCTACCCCCTCCTCCTCCATGCCCTCCTCTGCTGAATTGTCCTATGAACCTCAAGTACCCCCTAAGATTTCAAAGGGCTATTCAATGATTCAGGCTAAAAGGTGCCATGCAGTGCTTCAGATGGTTTGTCTAGGAGACAGGAACCACACCAGAGCAGAGATTCTTGCAGCTCTGCAGGGACAGGCCTAGAGGTGGTTCATGCCAAACCAGCTGGAGCCAGGAATGGTGGTGTGTGATAATGGCACATGGTGGACAGCCCTTAGACAGAGAAAGTTGACACATGTGCCATGCCTGGCACATGTCCTAAATTTAGTGGTGCAGCGCTTCCTAAATAGGTAGCCATTTCAGTCGGTCATACACAGCCAGTGCTTGGGTTGTCTGAAATTCTGCGGGAATTCCACCTGCCCATAAACCGCCTGATTTGTGACATGTCCACCAGGTGAAACTCAGCTTTGGCAATGCTGCAGAGGCTGCACATTCAGCAGAGGGCCTTTAATGAGTACCTGTGGGAGTATGGCACAACATCAGGCTCAGGCCGGCTCAGCTTTTTTTCCCCACGCCAATAAAGGATGCTTGCACTGTTCTGTCACCATTTGAGGAGGCCACAAGGATGGTAAGCCATGACAATGCATGCATCAGTGACACAATCCCTGTTATGTTCCTGCTGGAGCAGTCTCTAGATGGCATTATGAACAGGGCATTTGAGGCAGAGCAGCGGGATAAAGAGGAGGACTTCCTTTCCTCTCAAGGCCCACTTTATGCAGACACCATTGTTCCCATGCCACAGAACACACAAGGAGGCAGTTCCAGATACTATAATCCTCAGTGACCCCGAGGAGTCGGTGTGACAGACCTAGCCGGGACAGAGGCTTTTGGAGAGGACTGAATACTAGCCTCTTGCCTTCTGATTATGGGCCCTGCATTTTAAGGGAACAATACTCTTTGCGAGGTGTATGCCAGGGGAACTGGAAGTAATGTTACTTTGGATTCAAGTCCATGTCCCCCCAAAACACAATACTCTGGGAACCCTGTATATGCCATATTATAAATAGTGACTGATTCATAATGTTGGGGCTCATTGAAAATGCTAATGTCATCAACTCCAGCCGCCTGTTGTCTGCTATAATGTGTTTATTGTAAATAAGGCTAGTGTGGGCTCTAAGAGTATTTCACCCATTGTTGTTTGTGTTACTTAACTCTGCTATTGTGTGAAGGTTTTCTGTGTTTCTATTTATGATAATGTTGATTGTGCCTTCTGAGCTAAAAGATGGCAAGTCTGCCCTAAAGGTCATGTCTCTGAGTCACCTAGGCTGTCCAAAGGATTGATAATTAGCTCATGTTAATTAGGTTTCTGGTTACAGTTTGTATTGTCATCCTGCTGTATATATTTGTGTGAGATCTCAAATAAAAGGCTATTCCTGATGTACTCCAAGACTGGTTTTGTATGGTTCTTGAGGGTTACTATAGCCAGATCCATTGGACGTGTGTTCCAGGACTTAGCAAGCGATATACTGACGGAAGCACTCAAGCGGAGTGTGGGACAAATTTGCGGTGCATGGGCTCCCTCATGCTTCTAAGCCTGCGAAAGGATCCAAGAATATGTGGTGTAAAGGAAAAGGATCACTATTGGTTGGCAACCCTTCTTGACAACAGTTATAAGGGGAAAGTTTCAGAACTCATCCCGTCCCCACAGAGAGTGCAGAAGATGAAATCTCCTATGGACACCTTAAAGAGAAGTTTATCTAATGCTTTTCCCGACTATGGTAGGTTACAGTGTCATGGAAAACGTAGTTTTGAGGCTTCTGTTGTTCAAGAGAGGAGCTTTGAAGAAGGCTGAATTTTTTTAGTCCTCGCTGCCCAGGGCTGTCAGCTTCCACATTCCATCAGTAGCGTCTGCATCAGTGGTGGCTGGTGCTCAAAATTTTTGGGGAGGCACAAACAAACTGAAAAATTCTGAAAAAAACCCATCAATTGCAGCCTCACTGTGCCATCAAACGCAGCTACTGTGCCATCAAACGCAGCCACTGTGCCATCGGCAGACGGTGAGGGTTGTCCTCGATGTCATCTTCTCCCATCCTCTGCTCCCATCCTCTCCTATGACTGGATGCCTGATAGGCATCCAATCACAGCGTCTGTCGTTTCAGGCAATCAGGTGATGGGTAACAGACCCGAGCACCTGATTGGTGGTGAGGCGGTTCAGTGTTAGGAAAGCGAATATTCATTCGCTTTTCTAACACAGCTGGGTGAACTGCCACCTATGACTCTAATCAGGTGCTTCAAAAACACCTCCCACGGCTGTAATTCAAATACCCAGTGCCTGAAAAGGGGTCGGGCACCTGAATAGGGGGTGGCAGTGGCGGCCATGGTTAGATTCATGCAATGCATGAATCTATCTATTGGTGATAGAGGGGGTGGCTGGAGAGAAGGGGCGGCGCCCGTGCGCCCTTATGGATGCACTGCAACTGGTCTGCATCACATGGTGGATGATTATCTAGGGGAGAAAACAGAGATGGAGAGCTTTCCAGTCGACGATCCACTGGCTTACTGGGTTATGAGAATAGACCTCTGGCCAAAACTTGTAGAGTATGTCAATAGAGCTGCTGCTGCATCCAGCGTACTTTCAGAATGGGCATTTAGTTCTGCTGGAAATTTTGTTACTGATCATAGAACCCGTCTGTCCACAGACTTCGTGGACCATGTGACTTTTATCAAAATGAATCAGTCCTGGATTACCAGCAGCTATGAAGCCCCTGGTGCCGATGTCACCGATTAAGTGTTTTTGGGATGTGGAATCTCTGCAGGACTTCTAGGCTGCCTAGTGTTGTGGGTGTTGATTTCATCTGGAAGAATATTTTTGGTGTAGGTTTCATGGGCACAATTAACACCCAAATACTAATTTTTTCGCACCTGTTTGACAGGTGCATATCATTACAATTTTTGACAGCAAGGCCAATTCTTGCTTTTATCAAGAGTACTTCTATCGGGTTATGGTGTGAAGGCGCCACCAACACCCAAAGAACAATTTTTCCACATCTGTTTGACAGGTGCATAGCATTACAATGTTTGAGAGCAAGGCCAATTCTTGCTGTCATCAAGAGTACCTCTATAGTGTTATGGTATGAAGGCGCCACAGACACCCAAAAAACAATTTTTCCGCACCTGTTACAGTAGTAGAAATCCAAAGTCTGTGGTAGAGACACCAGAATTTATCCAAAAAATCTCTAATCTTGTTCCCCATACCCCCATTGTGGCCTCATCATACAGACTGGCTCCCCAAGCCGTTGCAAAATAAAGAAAGCTTGCAGGGAAAATGCCTTTTTTTTGGGGCTCTATAAATGCAATTATTGCGGCAGCTTCTATACACAGTACAGATGTGCCACTTTACAGGTCCCCTAGGCACTATATTGAAAGGAATTTTTCATTTTTATACTTTCAATTTAAGCATCAATAAGTCACTGCTCATTTAAAAATGAAGTTTTTTTAATTTTTTTTTTCATTGATACATGTCCCCCCAGAGCAGTACCTGGACCACCATAACCATTTTAACAAAGTTCTAGTTTAAGGTAGGTTTAGACAGACAAAGTGATATCATTCTTTGAGCAAAAAATCAAATGTAATTTAAAATTAACAGTTTTGAAAACATTATCCTCTACAGTGGGTATAGAAAAGAATCCCCCCCCCCAACACACACACCCTTAAAATAATCACATTTTGTCACTTTGCAGCCTGAAAAAGACAGACACAGTTTTTTGCTTTATCCCGCTGTATTTATTTATAACATCCAAGTGAAAGATATAACACCAACATGTCAGAAAAAATAATTAAAAAACAGAATCACTGAGTTGTAAAAAGGAACCCCCTTGTGTCAGTAATATGTTGAACCACCTTTTGCTTTAATTACAGCCTTTAGTCTGTTGGGATATGTCTCTACTAACTTAGCACATCTAGACTTTGCAATATTTGCCCACTCTTCTTTGCAGAACTGCTCAAGTTCAGTTAAATTTGATGGTGACCGTTTGTGGTCTGCAGTCATTCCACAGATTTTCACTGGGGTTTAAGGCTCTGACTAGGCCATGCAAGGACATTCACCTTTTTCTCCTTCAACCACTGTGTGCTCATTTTTTGCTGTGTGCTTTGGGCCATTGTCATGTTGGAACGTAAACCTTCCCGTTGACAACTTTATGCCAGAGGGCAGCAGATTTGCCATTAAAAATTTGACGGTATTTTGCCCCATCCATTTTTCCTTTTATCCAGTCCCTGCTGCAGTGAAACACCCCCATAACAGGATATCATCACACCCTATAACGTGATATTAACACCTCCATGCTTTACTGTAGGAATAGTGTTATTTGGATGGATTTCCACCAGACATATGTTGGTGTTGAGGCCAAATCATTCCATTTTAGTCTCATCTGACCAGAAAACCTTTTTTCCGTGTGGCCTCAGAATCTTCAAGGTGTGTTTTGGCAAAGCTCAGTGGTGACTGCATGTGGCCTTTATTGAAGAGTAGCTTTTTTCTTGCACCCCTCCCCCCATACAATCCACGTTTGTAGAAAATTTGTGATATTTTTGCCTCATGCACACAATGACCACTCTTTGTCATAGATTCCTGTTGCTGTAGGCTTCTTGGTAGCCTCTCTGACCAGTTTCCTCCTGGCTCTTTCATCCAGTTTGGAGTGACGTCCTGATCCAGGATGGGTCTGTGTTGTACCAAATACCTCCCATTTCATAATAATAGACTTCACTCTGCTTCTAGGCATTGGTAAAGACTTGGTAAAGACTTTGCATCCAGCTTTCGGCTTGTTTCTGTACACAACTTTTATCCTGGAGATCCTGGTGACAGTGCCTTGCCATCCATAGTTGTTTGTTTGCTTCAGTTGCACTACCAGGGACTAAAATGCTCCTGGAAAGTGGTTGTCATGCTCAGATATTTAAAATTGCCACAGCTGATCACAGTTGGCAATCAAATGGCTGTGTGTGCAGTTGAGAAGGTGATTAGCTACACCTGATTGAGTTTGCAAGTCATTTTTAGGAGGGGGTGATCCTTTTTCCAAATAAGTGATTCTGTTTTTGATTTTTTTTCTGACATGTTGGTGTATCTTTCATTTGGATGTTATAAGTTGCACTGAGTAAATACAGCTGATTAAACAAAAACTGTGTCTGTCTTCATTCCAGGTTGCAAAACAACAAAATGTGATTATTTTAAAAGGAGGCGATTCTTTTCTATACCACTTTACCCATTGTATTTCTGGACCTCTATCTATCTATCTATCTATCTATCTATCTATCTATCTATCTATCTATCTATCTATCTATCTATCTATCTATCTATCTATAGTTTTTTTTTGTTTTGTTTTTTTAAACTACAGCTTATTCTAGTTAGGTAAAAATATTTCTGTATTTTGGTTAAAGGGACATACATCCCTTCTGAGACAGTCTTATCCTGTGGGCAGAAAAAATAGGTAAATATGATTTTTGTGGTTTTTGTTTGTGTGTTTTTTCTTCCTTCCCTGTGTTTCAATTGCTACTGAATGGGTACACATATCTAACATTAGTGAAAAGTAACCTCTCTGTCTCTCTGTGTGGAGTTAGTTCCAAGGCCACACCTCCTGCCTCTGCACACAGGCTAAGTAACAGAGCAGGTATCTGGCTAGGAGATATTTCTGAAATACTAAATTGACAATGTTTCTATTAATTTAAATGTGAATGAAGAAAAACTAAAGCGCTGATGTGGATACTCTATATGGTGACAAAACACCAAAAAAGGTGTGAGCTGCAACCAACCAATTAGTCCAATCCAATGCCTTTGACAAACTTGCTTGTTATTACACTTAGATCACAGTTAAATGACGAATTACATTTGTAAGGTGATGATTCACATGAAAAATGAAAGAAAAGCCATCATTGCGTAGTTACAGAATTGTGCACTCACATATTAGTAGTAGCTAGATCGCTTTAGGTAAAATGGTCAGACAGCTGTGTTACCGAACACTTGCGATGCCGTCACTGACTCCGCCTCCCCACGCGTTGCCTCACATGTCACGTGACTTTCTCAAGGGTAGTCATGTGACCGGCCAAGCTTCCTATTTAAGCTGTGGACGGCGTATTGGTTGTCATAGTGATATCGGTAATTCTGCAAGTCATCATTCCATTCAGCATGCATTTCAGCAATGCTTATATATAATAATAAATTACACAATATAACCTTTAATAATAAAACATATAAAGTTAAAATCAATAAAAAAAATAAAAAAAACATTATTCGCTATAGAGAATCTATTTGTACATAGACTTCAGGCTCCCCCCCATGGTCAAACTTGGTATTTTTATCCAGAATAAATAATAGATGACATTGAACCATACTCATTCACCCTCCAGTGGTGAGTCCCGAATATAACATCACAAACGTGAAGTATTTATTTTATTTTGGGTAAGTAAGCCAAATTCAACCCGAAATAATAAATTTAAAATTGTTAAGATTCACACATCACAGCTCCCTCTTAGAGTTTTATAGGAACTTTATAACATTATTTTATCATATAAGACCCATACCACCATTCCCTCATGTAGTGAGCCATAGGTAAACCCCACACATAGAATAAATATATTTAACCACTTCAATACAGGGCACTTGGACACCCTCCTGCCCAGACCAATTTTCAGCTTTCAGTGCTGTCGCAGTTTGAATGACAATTCAGCGGTCATGCTACACTGTACCCAAACTAAATTTTTATTATTTTGTTCCCACAAATAGAGCTTTCTTTTGGTGGTATTTGATGACCTCTGCGGTTTTTATTTTTTGCTAAACAAATAAAAAAAGACCGAAAATTTTGAAAAAAATAAAAGTTTTGCTTTTGTTTCTGTTAAAAAAAATTTGTAAATAAGTAAGTTTTCTCTTTCACTGATGGGCACTGATAAGGCGGCACTGACAGGCACTGATACGGCGGCACCGATGAGGTGGCACCAATGAGCGGGCACTGATGGGCACTGATATGCGGCACTGATGGGCACTGGTAGGTGTCACTGATGGGTGGCACTGATATGCAGCACTGATGGGCATTGATAGGAGGCACTGATGGGCACTCATGGGTGGCACTGGGTGGCACTGGTTGGCACTGATGGGCGACACTGATGGGCACTGAAAGGAGGCACTGCTGGGCACTGATAGGGTGGCACTGATAGGCGGCACTGATAGGCAGCACTGCTGGGCACTGATGGGCACTGATGGGCACTGATACGCAGCACTGATAGGCATCCTTGGTGGTGCTGGCAGTGGTAGGCATTGAAGTGGGCACTGATTGGCAGCTGCCTGGGCACAGATTGGCAGCTGCCTGGGCACATATTGGTATTTCCCTGGGGGTCTAGGGGGCATACCTGGTGGTCCAGTGTGGTGGCCATCCTGGTGGTCCTGGGCGGCTTCCCTGGTGGTCCTGGGTAGGATCCGAGGGGGGCTGTGCTGATAAACAATCAGCACAGACCCCCCCTGTCAGGAGAGCAGCCGTACGGCTCTCCTCTACTCGCGTCTGTCAGACGCGAGTGAGGAAAAGCCGATCACGGCTCTTCCTATTTACATCGTGATCAGCCGTGATTTGACAAGGCTGATCACGTGGTAAAGAGTCTCCGTCAGAGACTCTTTACCTAGATCAGTGTTGCAGGGTGTCAGACTCACACCCCGCAACAACGATCGCTGCGATGCGCGCAACCCGGGGGCGCGCAGCGGCTCGATATCCTGATCACGTCATATGACATCCGGTCAGGAATATCAAACCACTTTGCCGCCGTCATTTTGTAATAGGGCAGGCGGCAAGTGGTTAAAATACCAAAGAGATAAAATCTAAAAATCTGAAATAAAACAATTCAAATCAAAATCAATATTCAAGCCCCACGGCGATAAAGTGCACATTTCAAAGATCCATCTGGATTCACTTTTACTTAGTTCTCTCATCCTATTACTACCCTTCCAATGGGGTTTATACTTGTCAATAGCCCAGAATTTTATGTGAGTAGGATCTTTATTATGATGTAGTGAAAAATGACGGGATACACTATGTTTGGGGTAGCCACTTCGCCATAAATATATTTGCAACACTCGGTGCATACAAAAATGTCCCAGATCCACCTAAGAGGTCTAGTGACCTAACTTTTTTTCAGGGTAAAGGTTTTTATCCTTGCAGAAGATGTTACGCATGCAGGAATACAAACCTTAATGGCCAAAAATGCACAAATTTTATCTTCACGAGTACCAACAAAGAGTATATCATTAAGGATTTTATTTCATGTAGAACGGAAGGTGTGGTGTATGTACTGCAGTGTACATGTTCACTGCAGTATATAGGATGAACTAAACGCCCCCTATGGAAACGCATACGGGAACATATACAAAATATTAGAAGTGGCTACCCCAAACATCATTTTGCACTACATCACAATAAAGATCCTACTCAAATAAAATTCTGGGCTATTGACAAGTATAAACCCCATTGGAGGGGTAGTAATAAGATCAGAGAACTAAGTAAAAGTGAATCCAGATGGATCTTTGAAATGTGCACTTTATCGCCGAGCGGCTTGAATATTGATTTTGATTTGATTTGAATTGTTTTATTTCAGATTTTTAGATTTTATCTCTTTGGTATTTTAAATATATTTATTCTATGTGTGGGGTTTACCTATGGCTCACTACATGAGGGAATGGTGGTATGGGTCTTATATAGTAAAATAATATTATAAAGTTCCTATAAAACTTTAAGAGGGAAGTGTGATGTGTGAATCTTAAAAATTTTAAATGTATTATTTCGGGTTGAATTTGACTTACTTACCCAAAATAAAATAAATACTTCATGTTTGTGATGTTATATTCAGGACTCACCACTGGAGGGTGAATGAGTATGGTTCAATGTCATCTATTATTTATTCTGGATAAAAATACCAAGTTTGACCATGGGGGGGAGCCTGAAGTCTATGTACAAATAGATTCTCTATAGCGAATAATTATTTATTTTTTTTTTTTAAATGATTTTAACTTGTGTCTTATATGTTATATTATTAAAGGTTATATTGTGTAATTTATTATTATATATATAAGCATTGCTGAAATGCATGCTGAATGGAATGATGACTTGCGGAATTACTAATATCACTATGACAACCAATACGCCATCCACAGCTTAAATAGGAAGCTTGGCCGGTCACATGACTACCCTTGAGAACGTTACGTGACATGTGACGCAACGCATCAGGAGGCGGAGTCAGTGACGGCATTGCAAGTGTTTGGTAACACAGCGAATGCTGTATGAGCGGTGTTGAAGCTATCTGACCATTTTACTAAAAGCGATCTAGCTACTAATATGTGAGTGGATTACATTGATTGCACAATTCCGTAGCATTTAAAATCACTGCGCAATGATGCTTTTCTTTCATTTTTCATGTGAATCATTACCTTACAAATGTAATTCATCATGCAACTGTGATCTAAGTGTAATAACAAGCAAGTCTGTCAAAGGCATTGGATTGGACATTTAGTTGCAGATCTGACCTTGATTAGTACCAGCAGACATTATTTATTGCTCTTTCATCTTTTTTATTTGTCACCAGTTATTTAGGGATATGTTATCCCCTATAAGTTTTTTTGTGTATTTATCTGCACATATTCACTTTATTGATCGTGTTATCAGTGCATCGTTTATTTATTATGGTTTAAGTTTGTAAACACATGCACTATTCTAATAGATTGGGAGGGTTTAATAAGCGCACCAACACACTTTATATCTATTAATTTAAATATGTTTGTTACATAATTTTAAAACATTTTTGTTTAATTATGTTTGCTTTTATAGTTGAAAAAAAACACTTTTCAAGCAATGTGTGTACTTTTATTGTATGTTTGTTTCTGTATATCAGATTAAAGAGTTCTCAAATTATTTATTTTAAACAGTCCTAAAACGTGATTTATTTCTTTTTTTTCTTGTGTTTTAATTTACATGGATGTTAAAAGTAGCGGGTGGGGGTCCGGAGGAGGCAGGGAAAAGGGAGAGTGAGAGGGGGCCGAGTCACTGCACCATGGCCCTCTGGGCAGCAGGGGCTGACTGGCAACTTTTGGCCCAGGGGCAAGTACAAACTTGCCCCTGGGCCAAAAGTTGCCAGTCAGCCCCTGCTCAAGGCACACAATGTTTACAGAGTTTTAAACTCTATTGAACCATTAGTCTGATCATTGTTTTCTGGTTCTTTTTTCTGAGAGGATATAGGGGGAATTTAGTATTGTTAGTCTTATCAAACTTGGTGGGGGGAGAATAAAGTATTATTTTTATTTTCTGTTGAGGTATAGTTTCAGAACTTTTCCAATTTTAAAAGCATGTGATATCATATTATTTTATTCACTACTTAAAATGTAATAAAAATATTATTATTATTATTTTAAAGTCACCTTTATAAAAGCATATCCAGCTCCATTATCTGTTATTGTAAGACCCAGAGCATCTTCTGTCTTGGTAATTTCCACCTCTTTTGTCTCTCCTCTAACATGTGCAAAGATAAAGTCTTCCAGACCAATCTGACCACCAAGAAGCTTCTGCATGTCCACTTTGTGCGTATTCAATGTACAAAACAAGATCTGTGTAAGAAAAAAAAGATATCCTGAAACGTTAACAGATATAATCTAATATAAATATAAGAATATTAAACTTTCATTCAGTACAAAATCTGGCAATGCTTGCCCATTAGTTAGTTCAATCACTACTGCTGTAAATAATTGGATTTTTTCTACATACTTACACCACCTATAGGTGAATAGACACTGGCAGATCAAACAGAACCTGCAACTGGTTCATCCAATAATCCAGAGCAAGGTGTACTGTCGAAGTTCCAAGCTATTGATGGACAGTATTCTCTCCTGCAGAGACCAAGTCCTCTGAACTATAGTCACCTTCAACCTCCAAACCAAGTGGAGATACTGGCACAGAGGTTATTATTTTCCACATCACCGAAAGGAAAAATTTCCCCTTCTTCACATTCCGAATAATCAACCACCAATTCGTGCTCTGCAATATTCCGGGGACAGAGCCATACGGCAATCCAATGCTTGGACCTTCATATTCCAGACTAGGGATGGTCCCGATGTTTGAGTCGAACGTAAGTGCATTGACGGCTGCTGATTGGCCAAAGCATGCACCTAACCTGCATGCTTTGGCCAAACACAGCGCAATCTGCTGTGAGAGCTATGATTGGCCAATGGCAGGGTTCCTTTGTCCACGCCCCACACTATATAAGGCTGCTGCTTACACTGCGGCCATATATAGTGAATGAATGAAGATTAGGCAGGTAGTGTAGTGTAGTGTGCATTCAGTTAGTGTAGTATATATATATATATATATATATATATATATATATAATACAGTTCAGAGTATATAGTGCAGTCCGTATAGTATGTCTATTGCAGTTCAGAGTATATAGTGCAGTCTGTATAGTATATATAATGCAGTTTGGAGTATATAGTGCAGTCCGTATAGTATATATAATGCAGTTCAGAGCATATAGTGAATGAATGGAGATTAGGTAGGTAGTGTAGTGTGCAGTCAGTTAGTGTAGTACAGGCATACCCCACTTTTAAGTACACAATGGGGTTTATTTACTAAAGCTGGAAAGTGCAAAATCAGGCTCACTTCTGCATAGAAACCAATGAGCTTCTAACCCCAGATTGTTCAATTAAGCTTTGGTAATAAAACCTGGAAGCACATTGGTTTCTATGCAGAAGTGATTTTGCACTTTCCAGCTTTAGTAAATAAACCCCATTGTGTACTTAAAAGTGAGGTATACCTGTTTATATATAAAACAGTTCAGAGTATATAGTGCAGTTATGCAGTTAGTGTAGCATATATATATATATATATATATATATATATATATATATTTATATATATATATATATATATTACAGTTCAGAGTATATAATGCAGTCCGTATAGTATAACGAATGCAGTTTAAAGTATATAGAACAGTCCGTATAGTATATATAAGGCAGTTCAGCGTATATAGTGCAGTCCATGTAGTATATATAATACAGTTCAGAGTATATAGTACAGTCTGTATAATATATTTAATGCAGTTAAGAGTATATAATGCAGTCCGTAGGGTATATATAATGCAGTTCAGAGTATATAGTGCATACCGTATAGTATATATAATACAGTTTAGAGTATATAGTGGCATCAGTGTAGTATACAGTATATAATACATTAGAGAGTATATAGTGCAGTCAGTGTAGTATATACAGTCAGGTCCATAAATATTGGGGCATCAACACAATTCTAATCTTTTTGGCTCTATACACCATATACACCACCACAATGGATTTGAAATGAAACAAACAAGATGTGCTTTAACTGCAGACTTTCCGCATTAATTTGAGGGTATTTAGATCCAAATCAGGTGAATGGTGTAGGAATTACAACAGTTTGTATATGTGCCTCCCACTTTTTAAGGGACCAAAAGTAATGGGACAGATTAACAATCATCCATCAAACTTTCACTTTTTATTACTTGGTTGCAAAAACTTTGCAGTCAATTACAGCCTGAAATCTGGAACGCATAGACATCACCAGACGCTGGGTTTCATCCCTGGTGATGCTCTGCCAGGCCTCTAATGCAACTGTCTTCAGTTCCTGCTTGTTCTTGGGGCATTTTTCCTTCAGTTTTGTCTTTAGCAAGTGAAATGCATGCTCAATCAGATTTGGGTCAGGTGATTGACTTGACCATTGCATAACATTCCACTTCTTTCCCTTAAAAAACTCTTTGGTTGCCTTCGCAGTATTCTTCGGGTCATTGTTATTCTGCACTGTGAAGCGCAGTCCAATGAGTTCTGAAGGATTTTGCTGAATATGAGCAGATAATATTGCCCCAACCGTTTCAGAATTCATCCTGCTGCTTTTGTCAGCAGTCACATCATCAATAAATACAAGAGAACCAGTTCCATAGGCAGCCATACATGCCCACACCATAACACTACCACCACCATGCTTCACTGATCAGGTGGTATGCTTTGGATCAGGAGCATTTCTTTTCCTTCTCCATAATCTTCTCTTCCCTTCACTCCGGTACAAGTTGATCTTGGTCTCATCTGTCCATAGGATGTTATTCTAGAACTGTGAAGGCTTTTTTAGATGTTGTTTGGCAAACTCTAATCTGGCCTTCCTGTTTTTGAGGCTCACCAATGGTTTACATCTTGTGGTGAACCCTCTGTATTCACCCTGGTGAAGTCTTCTCTTGATTGTTGACTTTGACACACATACACCTACCTCCTGGAGAGTGTTCTTGATCTGGCCAACTGTTGTGAAGGGTGTTTTCTTCACCAGGGAAAGAATTCTTCGTTCATCCACCACAGTTGTTTTCTGTGGTCTTCCAGGTCTTTTGGTGTTGCTGAGCTCACCGGTGCATTCTTTCATTTTAAGGATGTTCCAAACAGTTGATTTGGCCACACCTAGTGTTTTTGCTATCTCTCTGATGGGTTTGTTTTGTTTTTTCAACCTAATGATGGCTTGCTTCACTAATAGTGACAGCTCTTTGGATCTCATATTGGATCTCATATTGAGAGTTGACAGCAACAGATTCCAAATGCAAATAACACACTTGAAATTAACTCTGGACCTTTTATCTGCTCCTTGTAAATGGGATAGCGTGGGAATAACACACACCTGGCCATGGAACAGCTGAGCAGCCAATTGTCACATTACTTTTGGTCCCTTAAAAAGTGGGAGGCACATATACAAACTGTTGTAATTCTAATGCCCTGTACACATGGTCGGACATTGATCGGACATTCCGACAACAAAATCCATGGATTTTTTCTGACGGATGTTGGCACAAACTTGTCTTGCATACACACGGTCACACAAAGTTGTCGGAAAATCCGATCGTTCGCGGTGACGTAAAACACGTACGTCAGGACTATAAACGGGGCAGTAGCCAATAGCTTTCATCGCTTAATTTATTCTGAGCATGCGTGGCACTTTGTGTGTCGGATTTGTGTACACACGATTGGAATTATAGCAAGCTCTCAAATTCCGATGGAAAATGTGTGATGGAGCCCACACACGGTCGGAATTTCCGACAACAAGGTCCTATCACACATTTTCCGTCGGAAAATCCGACCGTGTGTACAAGGCATTACACTGTTCACCTGATTTGGATGTAAATACCCTCAAATTAAAGCTGAAAGTCTGCAGTTAAAGCACATCTTGTTCGATTCATTTCAAATCCAATGTGGTGGTGTATTGAGCCAAAAAGATTAGAATTGTGTCAATGTCCCAATATTTATGGACCTGACTGTATAATACAATGGAGAATATATAATGCAGTCAGTGTAGTATATGTATATATATATATACATATATATACATTAGGGTTGTCCCGATACTAGTATCGGTATCGGCACCGATACCGAGCATTTGCCCAAGTACTTGTACTCGGGCAAATGCTCCCGATGCTTCCCCTGATACCTGGAAGTCAGCTGTGATCGGCGCATGGGGGAGTTACAAGATTCTCCCCCCGCGGCTTTCAGCAGCTTTAGTGACATACAGCAGTGATCGGTCACCGCTGACTGTCACTGCATCCTCCTCCATGCCCCCTCCTTTCCTCTGTCCCCCTCCGCTGTCCCCCTCTGTTCCTCTCTCCTTCCCTGTGTCTCTCCGCTGTCCCCTCCGTTCCTTTCTCCTTTTCTGTCCCCCTCCACTGTCCCTTCCGTTCTGCTGTGTCTTTCCGCTGTCCCCCTCCGTTCCTCTTTCCTTCCTTGTGTCTCTCCGCTGTCCCCCTCCGTTCCTCTCTCCTTCCCTGTGTCTCTCCGCTGTCCCCTCCGTTCCCCTCTCCTTCTCTGTCCCCTCCGTTCTGCTGTCTCTCTCTGCTGTGTGAATGGACAGAGTCAGCTGACTCTGTCCATTCACATAACTGAAACATTGTAATCTCCTGTGATTACGATGTCTCAGTTTATGAATGGAGAGGAGCCGCTGTCTTCTCTCCATTCATTCTCAGTGCAGCTGAGGCTGCAGAGAAAGGGACTGGGGAATCTCTATCCTCTGTCTCTTTCTCTGTCTCAAGGGGGAGATATCAGAGGTCTGTTAAGACCCCTGATATCTCACCAAAGCCCCCCAACAGGGCTGATTAAAAAAAAAAAAAAAAAAAAAACATATAAAGAATAAAAAAAATATTATTGTAAAAAAAAAAAAAAAAAACACACACACACATACACCGTTCACTTCCTCCCCCCCCCCAAAAAAAAGAAAACACTGTTTAAAAAAAAAAAAAAAAAAACACTGTCACGTGACATTAAAAAAAAGTATCGGTAAGCGGTATCGGCGAGTACTTGAAAAAAAGTATCGGTACTTGTACTCGGTCCTAAAAAAGTGGTATCGGGACAACCCTAATATGCATATATACGCAGGGTATATAGTGTAGTGCAGAGTATATAATACAGTGTATTGAAGTGGTTAAGGGGAACCCTATGACGGAATTAAGAAAAAAAACAGTGTGGGCCCCCGCCAAAATCCATACAAGGCCCTTTGGGTCTGGTATAGATTTCAAGGGGAACGTCAAAATGTAAAAAAATACCAGGACCTTTGAGTCTGGCATCATGGATTTTAAGGGGAACTCCACTCCACAATTTAAAAATAAATTGGTTTGGGGTCCCCCCCAAGATCCATACAAGACCCTTACAAGACCCAAAATCCATAATCCCCCCTCCTGAACCATTCCAGGCCGCTTGCCCTCAACATGGGGAGGGTGCTTTGGGGTGCTTCCAGATTCCAATAAGCCCCCCGCCAGCAGACCCCAACAACCAATGGCCAGAGTTGGGAAGAGGCTCTTGTCTCCATCAACATGGGGACAAGGTGCCTTGGGGGGGACCCCAAAGCACCCTCCCCATGTTGAGGGCATGTGGCCTGGTATGGTTCAGGAGGGGGGGCACTCGCTCGTCCCCCCTATCCTGACCTGCAGGCTACATGCTCGGATAAGGGTCTGGTATGGATTTTGGGGGGACCCCCACACCAATTTTTTAAAAAATTTTGGTGTGGAATTCCCCTTAAAATCCATACCAGACCCAAAGGGCCTGGTATGGACGGGGGGTACCCTACGCCATTTTTGTCCTTGTGACTTTAATAGGGTTCGCATGTTCGCTAGAATTTTTTGCCTGTTTGCATGTTCAGGTGTGAACAGAACTTGTGTTCAGCCCATCCCTATTCCAGACAGAGAGAATTTTCCTCCACAAAAGACCTGGAGTAGAACTGCACGTAGGAAACCTGCTTCAACCTAAATATAATTGCAACAGTTTATCAAAGGATACCCCTTGCTTCTTATATTTTGCTTTAAATCTGGAACCAACTGCTCCCTGAGAAAAGTTTATCGAGGTATACTGAGACTGACATCCCTTGCGTGTTCAGCAAGTCCAGCACCCGGTGCTAGGAACTTTGTGAACCCTCGGGGGCTGTGGTCATCCCGAAGAGCAGTGTCACAAAACAAAAATGGCGACTTTCTACTTTAAATTGCAGCAAATTTTGATGATCCTGGAAAAAAGGCACATGAAGATATGCGTTATTAAAACATAAAGCTCCAGCAGTCCATAAATGTAATTCATAAGCTATAGCAGCGCTTTAAGATAGAAACATCAGCATCCAACAGTGATGATATGCCCTCTGAAGAGTGAGTCCAAAACCCCTCAAGGTGTTCCTAACAGGTATTCATATGGTGTCTTGTCAAATAGATGATAACCTTCACCGCTTCACATGAGACCGCTCCCCTCAGAAAACACACTCACCAGAACGGTATAGTAAAACCGCCTTGTTACAATGATGGATCCTTAACCTGTAGCAAGACCGTATCCTTAATCAGCATTCATACGATAGGTCTGATCAATCAAAGCAGGGTGTCCGTTTGTTGAATCGTTTAACACACACCATAAGGAAAAAAGGGGGAAGCCTCATAGCGTAAAACAGTTTTATAGTTTTAATACCAACAAACAATCCCCCCTTTTAAGAAATATGCTTACATCAAGTTCAAATAAAAATAGAATCTCATGATAATATGATAATGTACAGCCTGTAACAATACTCGCTCACCGTCCGAAGCAGCTCTCATCTGCGGTGATATATAGGTGGAGATCGTCAGAAGCTGACAGTTTCAATCAAGCTGTCTGGTCACGCCTAGACATGTTTCGTCATTACATCTTTCTCAATAGGCGTGACTAGATGGAACGGCTGCGTGACTATATACTCAGGGAGATTAACCTATTGTGCTTGTCAAAGGCAGAAGTTGAAAAGCTCCACATCAGTTCTCACCGCAGGACGCTAACTTCTACATATATTCAATGTCATAACATCTCATACATGAGCATAATAAATTAGCCCTAAATATAGAGATTAACCACATCAATCTGCAACAAAAAATGAGTTACCATAATTGTACTAAATCGTGGAACAAGTAATTATAAAAGAGGTAAAATTATAACAAAAAAAAAATAAATATATATATATATATTTATGGTCGGAGCCCTCTACCCTGAGAGATATGAACCACATAAACACGTCACAAGACTAACAACATAAAATAGACCTGAAGTGTGCCCTTATTAATATATATTACATGTACAAAATATTAATTTTGTAAATGTAACTGGCTATATGTTCTCTTGGGGGCCTTTTGGCCATGAGTGATGTTTTATGTTGTTGTTTTTTAAACGTGAACCAGTGTTTGCATTTTATAATAAACCTATTGCATACTTGATTTTTTGATCCACTCCATTTTTATATCCATACTTAATGTTTTGCTGCTTAAAAAAACCCTTGGGGAAACTCTCATTTTTTTGTATCTTTTTTTGGGTTGTGCAGCCCCGGGTACTCTCACATATGTGTTTTTTCTAGTTTTGAGTCTAATGGTATTGTGTGACAATGCCAACTGTGTGTGGCAGTATGATATGAAGGCCAGGATGTGATGGAGATCTCCTGGTACTGCCCCAGGGTTTGAGGCTAGAAACCTGTCATAGATCTTCCAGGCAGTACAGTAGGCCTTCAGGGTGTTGTGAGATAATGATAGGTTAATCAGACTGGTAGCGTTGTGAAAGTATTGTTTCAATCCAGGGTTAGCTGCGACCAATGTGGGATAACAGACATGGCCGGGTCGTCTCCAGGTTCCTGCGAAAAGAATGATGCAAAGTTAAGGCGTCGGCCGAGGTATTGCATTTGCCTGGGATGTGGACGCAGAGGACATTAAATTGGTGCTGTAGTGATAGTTGCACCAGACTGTGCAGGAAGGACATGATGGCCACTGACTTGGACCGGCCTTTATTTATGATACTGGCTGTGGCTTGGTTGTCTGTGGCAAATGTCACTGTTTGTCCTGCCCAGGTGTTGCCCCAGACTAGAGCTGCTACAACAATGGGGTAGAGCTTGAACAATGAGGAGGATTGACTGAACCCAGGAATCAAGAGGATTTCTGGTGGCCATGGCCCTGCAAACCATTGATGGCCAAAAATTTCCGCAAAGCCTGTGGAGGCTGCGGCATCCGTTACTATCTGAGGTGAAGAGGGAGATGCTGATGGAATGAACATCGAAATGCCATTCCAGTTTGTGAAAAAATCATCCTATATGGCCAGATCAGCTATCGCTGCCTCGTCTAATTTAAGGATTTGGTCAGGGTCTTGCACCTGGGAGAGAAACACCAAGAGGCAGGAGACAAAGGATCGCCCCTGAGGGATAATCCTTATGGCAAAGTTAAGCATGCCAAGCAAAGATTGTAGTTGCCTCTTAGTGCACCCTTGAGTACTGGTGAAGGTATGAATGACTGTCCTGATGCAGGCCAATTTGTCGGGAGGCAGGCTAGCCTGCATGGTGCGAGTGTCAAGTGTGACACCCTAGAAGGTGATGAGCTGTGCCGGGCCTTCCACTTTCTTTTCTGCCAAAGGTACGTTAAGATTGTAGAACACCTTTCTTAGGCTGTTTAGATCTACTGGAGGCTCACTAGGTTTCTCTATGAGTAGGAAGTCGTCTAGGTAGTGAATCACTTTCTGACAGGACACGTGATGTGACAGGATCCAAGAAAGGGACTGAGAAAATGTGTCAAACAGCCACGGGCTCACGGGCTGCTTTTGGAGCCAAAAGTCAATTTAGTGGCGAAATAGTACAAGCCTTTCCACTTGATTCCGTGCCATCGCCATAGGTATGGTTTGATTTGTAATAACTTGAAGGCGTCCGAGATGTCCGCTTTAGACAGCCAAGCGCCTGGTCCTACACTAATGATAGTTTAAATAGCTAGGTCTACAGATGAATATTTAAGGGAGAATTCCTCTGAGGGTATGAGGGAATTTAAACTGGGTATGTGAGAACAATGAGGCGTGAACAAATCATAGACTAAACAAAGTTTATTTGAAAACTTGCCCTTGACAAGCATGATAGGGCTGACTCTCCATACAAAGAAAGGTGATTGTGTAAAGGGGCTGATCATGTACCCCCAGTCTAGTTTGGTCTGCAACAAGGTGCTGATGGCTTCCTCGTCGGTGGCAGCTGAGAGCAGGTTCTTGCACTCATGAGTTGTGTTGAGAAGCGTGATAAGTCGGGTGTGGAATCCTGTAGTGAATCCCTGCATGAGGAAAGCGGCCAATGAGGGTGTTGGGTGTGAGGATAGGTAAAACCCGAGCCATCCGACATGCACGCGACCTAGTCATGAGGAATTAAGCTGCTTGACACCGCAGGTGTTTCTGGGGTGAGCTTTATGACATGCAAGGCAGATATGAAGGAATTTGCAGTGAGGGAAGTTGCAACCCCCGAAGTTGAAATTGTTGCAGATAGCTGCACCCCCTAGTGCACGGATGGGTCATCCTAACCTGTCCGCCTGGGACGGCTGAGTAAATGCCGTTGGATCTTGAGCGGCACTAGAGATGGAGGAAAAGTTAGGCTGCCACCTAACTCGGAACACCAGTTAGCCATATGGGTAAAAGACTGGCAGTTGTTACAGAGTGGGGAGCATAGGCCAGACAAATGGCGACAGAACAGCACTGTATCGATCGTGCTCCAGTTGGTAGTCACCTGGAACTGAGAGAGTCTGGCTGCTGCCTTAGCTGAAAATGACCTGTGGTAGTCAAAAAATAAGCATAATCCATATTTGTAACCTAGATCCATTACTGCATGCAAATACAGGTCCAGTTCCTCCCTCCTGTTGGGGTTGACCGTGCATAGTACGTCTCTGAGCATCCCAAAGGCCAGCACAAACTCTGTGACAGTGAGTTTGCGGGTAAGCCTATTATCTTTGGCCTTCAGGATGACGGAGACGTCGCCCCGTGAATATGACTTGTTTTCGGCCAAGTTGTGTACTGAAATGAAGAGGGATGCTAAGTTAACGTCCTTCCCATCCAGGATGTCCTTCCTGATGCCTACTGGGACGAGGTGCACAGGGAAGATTTTGGTGCAGATGTTGGGCGTACCTGTAAGCGAAGGCACAGGGGTGACGGTGGTGACTGGAGATAGTGGGGGTGCAGCTTGACGTACCTCCAGGGTTCCCATTCTGGCCTGGACATTGGTGACTGCTGTTGACAGTGTGGTCACCAAGGAGTGCAGCTGAGTAATCCCTGAGGAAATTGACTGCAGTGATGCCTGGGTGCCTGGTAGGGCTGCCACTGGCGGTGGAAACAGCAGCCTAAAAAGCTCAGCTTTCCTAGATGTGGCAGGGTATTGAATACTCCTGCGCTGCAGTTCTGCCGTAAGCTTGAGGATGGTCCAAGCTCTAGGAGACTGCGAGCCTTCGCTTGCTGAGCCTGCACCGGGTGACGGCGGGGTGGAGGCGAAGTCATCACTGTTGGCCTGCGACATGGCGTCAGCTAAAATAAAGAGGGGAAATGCATATGTTTAAGGTAAGTTGAAAATTTAGAAGGGGATAGATGTGTTTGGGTAGATAAGATGGAAGGAAGAAGGAAAACAAAAGGACAGGACAAGGAGCGACAGGCGTAGTGACAGCTAGTTTGCGTGCGAGCGCCGTTGAGTGTAGTTTTAGAAAACTCAAAAGAATGCGTGACAACCAAGGTGAGCCAGGAGGTGACTGGATAGGTAACCTATAGCTCGGGTGCCCATCTGTGCTCGGCACAGACTAATGAACCAGAGCACCCCAGGGCAGACTGGGACAGGTAGCTGAAGTCTGGTATTCTAAGTAGGAATGTTGCGATCTGTAGTTAATTGACGTATGTTCGGTCTTCTAATGCTTGCACTGCCAGCAAGCTGGACTTTAGGCGACCTTGTCTGCGTAGTGAAGGATTGTGCTTCGAAAACAGAGTGAAATGCAGAAAAGTATGTGACAGTTACTAACGCCTCAGGAGCAAGTCAAATTGTATATGTGAAGTAAATACATGTCGTGAAAGAGTGTTTAGGAGAAAAGCAAAGGGGGTCCCCTTTGAACTATGCACCTGACTCGAAGCCTTAGTAGTGAAGTCTCAGTTGGGGTCGAGAACTGGGCCGACCGGGAAGTGATACAAGCCCTAGACAACATTTTTTTTTTTTTTACCTGAGGAAAATACTGTCCAAACCTGGGGCAGGATGGACCAACTGGAAACTCTACTGACCTAAAAGGGAAAGCGATAGAGAAATAGGTGAGCAGCCGTGTTGCTACTGGAGATGAGTGGCCGTTTTGAGCCATTTGCAGAAATGCTTGCAGCGATTGCAGGTAAGCAGCCTTTTAGAAAGGCGAAAAAAAGTTAGCAGAATTTTTGATTATGTAGGAATGACCGTGTGCAACATTGTACAAATAGATGGAGTGAGTTGTGTATGTTTATGCATGATAGAACGTAAGGCTGGGGATGCGAATCGTAAGTACTACTGTATTCGTATTGTCGATGCGACTAGTTTGAACCGGGCTGGAGTGTGAGCACTGGTGGTGTTGTTGGTTGAGCCAGTGATGCGACTGGACTCGGAACGGTTGGTGAAGTTTGTATTGCCGAGGATCCAAATTGTTGCGCCGATGATGCGACTAGATTCGAATCGGCTGTGGATGCAAGGTGACAAAGGGGCTTGTGTGCCGGATCCGAATCGTAGCACCGATGATATGACTGGACTCGGATTGACTGATGGTGATGGTGGTTGAAGGAGCTTGTGTTTGCCGAGGATCCGAACCATAGAGCCGAAGCTGTGACTAGATTCGACTGTTGGTGAGTGCTAGGTATCCAGTAAGAGGTGTAGGGAGTCAGTTAGGTGAAGTTGGTGTTTCGTAGAGGTGTAGGGGGTCAGTAGGTGGAGTGGGGGTTTAGTAGGAGATGTGGTTTATGGGACGCAGGTTCGGGACCATGCGCCGCTAATGCGACTTGATTTGTAAGTGGCTCTACGTGCTATTCGTATGATTCGTAATGCCTAGTCGGCTAAATACAAATGGAGCCGATCGGAGGGCTACCACGAGTCGTTACGTCGCAGATGCGACTGGGCTCAACTAAGAAACAGAGCTAGGCAGAAAGTGCGAATACATGCGAATGACATAGTAAGACCTACGGAGCCTTAAGGGCAGTTTACGAAGGGGTGCATGATAACATAACGATTCGAGTTTCTTAGGAACGGTAACAATAAGTCCTACCTGTGACAGCGAGTGTGTAACGGTCAACGAAAACCTGTGAACGGGGAACTGCAACACCCTGGATCTCGAAAGCACAAACTCACAGACATGCAGTGAGTTAGCAAAGTCGGCCTGGTGACATATTAGCGCACACTGGAACTGACACAGACCACTGTGGGTGGTCTGATTGAATTGATAAAGATAAACCCGCGCCATGGAGAAAAATAAATAAAATTGTAAATAAATAACAAATAAATTATAGAATAAATACAAAGTGTACATATACGTGTGCGTTTACACACTCACCCACATGTACATATGTAATAGGGCTGCCGCTGTAGTGCGAGGTGAGTACCCCAAAAAATGACAACAGAAAATTTATACTCAGCGCTACCTCTCTAAATCCTAAATGTGCATATACTCGCATCAAATATGTGTCATATGACAACATGTGTAACAAAGTGCCAATATAATGCAAAAAAAGTGCATTCAATAAAGTTCAAAAAATTCAAAAAATTGCAAAATAGGGTGCAAACAATGTTCATCAAGTGTGAGGTGCAGGGCTGGTGACACGTTGATGTAATCTTGGTGACTTCCTGTGTTCTCCTCCTGGATCCCCACTCACCAGATAAAGATGATGAAAACGCCTGTGTATATCAAGATTGTGTCTCCTGTCCAGTAGATATGTAGATTGGTTGTGCCTCAGAGAATGGAATCTCCTCTCCTTCACCACTTGATTGTAGATCCTACATACTTTACAGATAAAGATGATGAATACGCCTGTGTATATCAAGATGGTGTCTCCTGTCCAGCAGATATGTAGATTGGTTGTGCCTCAGAGAATGGAATCTCCTCTCCTTCACCACTTGATTGTAGATCCTACATACTTTACTTGGTCAAAGACGATCGGAGTAGTAAAGTTTGGACTGGGCTTATGATGACGCCCGGTGATAGGGGCGAAACATGTCAAGCTAAGAATAATCTGTGAAGACTGTTTGGATGCCAAGGCGGCAATTTTTGCAAATTTTAAAGATTCTGATGTAAGTGTAATGATTTTAAACTTTTTAATAAACCTTGCAGTATTACACTATATGCCCTCTTCTCTTCAGTTGTCCAAACTTTACTACTCCGATTGTCTTTGACCAAGTAAAGTATGTAGGATCTACAATCAAGTGGTGAAGGAGAGGAGATTCCATTCTCTGAGGCACAACCAATCTACATATCTGCTGGACAGGCGACACCATCTTGATATACACAGGCATATTCATCATCTTTATCTGTAAAGTATGTAGGATCTACAATCAAGTGGTGAAGGAGAGGAGATTCCATTCTCTGAGGCACAACCAATCTACATATCTACTGGACAGGAGACACCATCTTGATATACACAGGCGTATTCATCATCTTTATCTGGTAAGTGGGGATCCAGGAGGGGAGCACAGGAAGTCACCAAGATTACATCAACACGTCACCAGCCCTGCACCTTACAATTGATGAACTTTATTGTTTGCACCTTATTTTGCAATTTTTTGAATTTTTTTAACTTTATTGAATGCACTTTTTTTGCACTATATTAGCACTTTGTTACACATGTTGTCATATGACACATATTTGATGCGAGTATATGCACATTTATGATTTAGAGAGGTAGCGCAGAGTATAAATTTTCTGTGGTCTGGTTAACTACCCCCTGGGCTCCTCCCATAATTTCAGGCCAGCATACTGGCTTTCCTATATATCTTTCCAAAATTGCACCTGTTATAACTAAAAAAAATGTGGTTAATTCATAAAGAAAAAATATTGAATTAATTCATAAATAAAAACCTTCAACAAATACTCGGAGCAGGAGAAGAAAATGATATACTAAATATGCACGACCTTACTTGCTCATCTTCTGCAATGACATAGCATCCAGATAAGCCGAACGGGAAAGTGCAATAAACTAAAATTTAGAAAAAAAAAATTTAGACTAATCAACACCTCGAATAATAATATTCTAAAGTAAAAATAAGGTGAGGTCAAGGAGCCTACTATGAAAGAAATCACAGTATATGAACCGGATCCGAACAATTCCATCAGTAATCACTGATGAAACAGTTCAGATCCAATTCGACATTTAACCCCTTGGGTCGGAGAGTATCAGTGAGATAAATCCATCTTCTTTTTGATATTTCTCTCACCGTGTTAGAACCCGTCCAAGAGGTGTTCAGTTTATCTATACCCCAGAATAAGAGCCCTGAAGGGTCTCTGTTGTGTTTGTGTCTAAAATGGAGAGACCCACTGTGATCTTTAAAACCAATCAATATATTATAAATGTGTTATAAAAGAAACAAATATTCTAAACATTGGCTTAAAGTGTGCAACTAAAAGACCTATTAAGAAATTTAATGCCTATATAGATATACACAAATATGTAAAATTAACATGAAAAAGAACTATTTGGGTATTAAGGCTAATACAGTTAAAAGAGTTGACACTGTGGGTTTAGATAGTGGTCTTAAAAATAGACCTTTATTTAACCCTTCATCTACAACCAATCAACAAACAGATGTGTTTAAAAATTAGTCCTAGGAGATTTAAAAAAATTACTCCAACTAAAAACAGTACTCCGAGATGTATATTAGATGGGATTGGGCTTTAGAGAAAAGGAAGGATATTATAATACGTCCTGCAGACAAAGGAGGAGGAGTGGTCATTTTAAATAAAGAGTTATCATTCACAGCTAGCGGAAATGCTGGCTGACGGAGAAACATATACCAAATTGGATAGGGACCCTACTGGATCCTATAGATGTAATTTGTCCAATTTGGTTGAGCATGGGTATGATAAAAGAATAATTTCTAAAAAAGAAAAGCGATACCTTTTGCCCAGCTTTAGCTGTATACTGACCATTTATACTTTTTCAAAAGTTCATAAGGATGCAGTGAATCCTCCTGCCAGACCAATAGTGAACTGTATAGGATCGGTGACGACTAGACTGGGGCAATGTTTAGACCATTTTTTCCAGACGAGTGTTAATACCACTAAATCGTATCTTAAAGATACTAAAGATTTTCTTAGGCTTTTAACAAAAGTCATATTACCTTCAGATGTAGAAGTTCTTCTCTGTAACTGCTGACGTTTCGTCGCTTTATACTATTATTCAACATGAAGATGACCTTCTTGCTCTTAATTGGGCTTTTAGGATCACATCCCTTTTATACAGAAAAGATTTTTAAAGATGATTTTGGAGTATTGCTTATCTCACAACTATTTCTGGTATTGAGGTAATTTTTACATACAGTGGAAGGGAGTGGCGATGCACGCTAAATTTCCGCCTAGCCTGCCTCGCTAATCTCTTAATGAGTGAATGGGAGGACAAATTAATTTATGCTCAGAGACAAACTGAATTATTGTTTTATAAAAGTTATATTGATGACCTGTTCCTAGTCTGGGCAGGTGCAGAATAGTCATTAGTTGAATATATGAACTATCTTAATACCAACATAAATAATATTAAATTAGATTATCAATATAGTTATGAACAGATTAATTATCCTGATGTGACTGTCTTCAGACGGGAGAATATGTTGGTCACTAAGGTATATTTTAAATCCTGAGACAGACTATGTCTATACATAGTGGCCATCATCCCGTCTGGTTACAAAATATCCCCAGAGGTCACTTCACACGGGTAACGAGAAATTGTACTTTTAACACTGATTATCAAGAACAAGTAGTAATTAAAAAAAATAGGTTTGTGGAAAAAGGTTACAAAGAAGCAAGTATCCAACAGCTGGGCAAATGCTCTCAAGCTTTATGTTTAGAGGATAAAGAAAAAATTAAGGATCAAAAATACGAGTGGGGCTTCATCAGTGACTTCCACTCACAATTCAGAGAAGTGGAGGAGATATTTAGGAAACATTGGGCCATTTTGGGTATATCCATAGTATATTCATAGAGTACTTGCCAAATCATTGCTGAAAGAACCCATGTTCATTTACTGAAAATCGGCATCTATCGGTGATAGCATAGTAAATAAGGTGTTAGACCCCCCCCAAAAAAATGTATGTTCTGGGACAAAAAAAGGATTTTATGCCTGCCGTAGATGTAAAGCGTGTAAGTAGGTGAACACACACACATGAGAGGACTCACAACCTTTAGATCTACTGCTAATGGACGGGAGTTTGACATCAGGGAGTAATCTTGCTGATACTCTTCGACCCAAGGGGTTTAATGTTGAATTGGATCTGAACTATTTCATCAGTGATTACTGATGGAATTGTTCGGATCCAGTTCATATACTGTGATTTTTTCTTAGTAGGCTCCTTGACCTCACCTAATTTTTGCTTTAGAATATTATTATTCAAGGTGTTGATTAGTCTAAATTTAGTTTTTTCTAAATTTTAATTTATTGCACTTTCCCGTTTGGCTTATCTGGATGCTGTGTCATTACAGAAGATGAGCAAGTAAGGTTGTGCATATTTAGTATATAGTTTTCTTCTCCTGCTCCGAGTATTTGTCGGAAGGTTTTTATCTATGAATTAATTCAATATTTTTTCTTTATGAATTAACTAAATGTTTTTTAGGTATAATAGGTGCAATTTTGGAAAGATATATATATATATAAATATATATATATATATATATATATATTTTTTTTTTTTTTTTTTTTTAATTGTTTTTATAATTTCACCTCTTTTATAATTACTTGTTTCACAATTTAGTACAATTATGGTAACAAATTTTTTGTTGCAAATTGATGTGGTTAATCTCTATATTTAGGGCTGATTTATTATGTTCATGTATGAGATGTTATGACACTGAATATATGTAGAAGTTAGCGTCCTGCAGTGAGAACTGACGTGGAGCTTTTTTAACTTCTGCCTTTGACAAGCACAATGGGTTAATCTCCCTGAGTATATAGTCACGCAGCCGTTCCATCTAGTCACGCCTACTGAGAAAGACGTAATCACGAAAGGCTTCAGAGCGTGACCAGACAGCTTGATTGAAACTGTCAGCTTCTGACGATCTCCACCTAGGAATCACCGCAGATGAGCGCTCCTTCGGACAGTGAGCATTGTTACAGGCTGTACATTATCATATTATCATGAGATGCTATTTTTATTTGAACTTATATTATTATATATTATATTATTTCTTAAAAGGGGGGATTGTTTGTTGGGAATAAAACTATAAAACTGTTTTACGCTATAAGGATTCCCCCTTTTTTCCTTATGATGTGTGTTAAATAAGTCAACAAACGGACACCCTGCTTTGATTGATCAGACCTATCGCATGAATTCTGATTAAGGACGCGGTCTGGCTACAGGTTAAAGATCCATCATTGTAACAAGGTGGTTTTACTATCCCGTTCTGGTGAGTGTGTTTTCTGAGGGGAGCGGTCTCACGTGATGCAGTGAAGGTTATCATCTATTTGACAAGACACCATATGAATACCTATTAGGAACACCTTGGGGGGTTTTGGACTCACTCTTCAGAGGGCATATCATCACTATTGGATGCTGATGTTTCTATCTTAAAGCGCTAATATAGCTTATGAATTACATTTATGGACTTCTAGAGTTTTGTGTTTTAATTATTGATTTATTATAGCAGCAGCTAAATTCAATTATAGACTTTTCTTCCAGAAGCGCCGGATGAGCTAAATTTTTTTTGCTTGAGGTTTTTAAGTTATGCGTTATTGATGACTATGGACATCCAAAATCTACCTCTTGCAGCGAGGGTGAAGTGAACGTGATACCAACGAACCAACTGGAAACCCAAGGGAGGGGCATGAAAAAGCAGGGGAAAGGTGACTGTTAGAAGCCAGAGTACCTGTGGCTACAGCCACAAAATGAAATTTGTACCAATCATGTGGTTATCAGATTTTTATGTATTTATGCCTCTATCCATATCAACTAGACATGTGCATTCCTTTTCATCCGAATGCATTTTCGTCTGAATTTTGGGTATTTCCGTTATCGTTTTAATAAACGATAACGAACGTGCAGAATCCGAAAACCGAAAGATCCGACATAAACAAATGCTTTATTTTCATTTTCATTGCGACAACAGTTCGATATAGATAGGAGATTCAACATGATGCTGACAATAGCGATCTGTGTCCATCGAACCTGTGGTCGAATGTGCCTAACCTTAGCTCTATTAGTCCAAGATTATTCTACATAGAGAGAAAAGATTCAACATAGAGAGAAAAGATTCAACATTATAGAGACAATAGCAAAAAAGGTTGAATGTACCTAATCTAACTCTATTAGTCCAAGATTATTCCACATAGAGAGAAAAGATTCGACATTATAGAGACAATAGCAAAAAAGGTCAAATGTGCCTAACCTAACTCTATTAGTCCAAGATTATTCGACATAGAGAGAAAAGATTCCACATGAAGATTCGATGAAGCAGTCGCCACAAGCAGACATTTATGATCAGATGCTCCACCCATAGGCTATAGAAGAATTCTAATGTTGGTTGACTAGTAATAATAATTAATAATTATAATTATTACTAGTGTCATACAACATTAGAATTCTACTATAGCTTGTAGGCGGAACATTCGACCGGAAATGTACGATTGCGGCGTCGTACAGTTTAGCTGCTCCGTCGAATCTTCTTAGAACATTCGACAGACACCATAAGCCTTCAATGACAGATTCGACCTTAATTATTTTGGATTTTCGGACAAATGCATTTTTTAACGAAATAAAATAAATAAAAATGAATTTCAGAAGTAACTAGATAAATTTATTTTTCAGACGAAAACTAAATTCCGAAACGAAATATTTCAATGTGCACATGTCTAATATCAACTATGACAGGGAACAGTGAGGCCATAGGCCATGCAGGCATTACTTTGTAATCAACTGTGTGTACATATATCAATTTTGGTGGATTCTGGAATTTTATTATGTCATGCAATTTGATATTCATGTTATTATCATGTTTTACCATGTGGAAGTCAAAATCCAACCTATGTGTGTATATCAATTTTATGTACTAATAAATATTTTTTCTACATATCCACCTGTTTATTCAATTGCTACTGTGTGTTTCATGTAAAGTCCCACCCCTTTACCCCTTTTTTCTCTTTTCATATTGACAGGACCTTACCAGGCCATGGCTTCATTTAAAGTCCCAAATCCTTTTCCCTTTTAGTATAAAATACGACTAAAACTAAAATGGTATTTTTGTCAAGAGAGTATCACTAAAACTAAATTGAAATTTTAGGTCAAAATCAACACTGGTCTGTAGTGCATGTTCAAACCTTAATACCATTAAATCATAACATATTTGATTTTTCACTCCAGCGGTATATAATGAGTTTGGAAACTGTAGATAAATACTTAAATAATGCATTACAATTTAAGTACACCCATTAGATTTTAGATGACTAAAATTATTTTAGTCGACTAAAAGATATTGGATATTAAGTCTTCTAAATACGACTAAAACTAAAACAACTGCAGAAGACTAAAATGGGACTAAAAATAAAATGCCATTTTAGTCAAAAGACTGAGTGCCGGTCCACACTGGGGTGGCTTCAAAGACTCTGAAGCCACCCCGTACAGCGCGACTTCAGCACGGCTTGCAAACAACTTCTGTAATAGAAGTCACCCCCAAGTAGTACAAGAACCTTTTTCTAAGTCGGAGTGACTTGTGTCGCTCTGATTAGAACGGTTCCATTGCACTGCATGGAGCGCGACTTAGCCACCTGACAGGTCGTCTTAATGTGAACCGGGACTAAGATTAAAACTAAATCGAAAATTTCTGCCAAAATTAACACTGGTTTAGACATTTGTCTAGTGCCTTGAGTTCTAAGATAGACCTCATGTCCCTGTTTGGTTTTGGGGCCTCTACCGGTTGGGTGTTTACAATAATGAGCCCATAACTTCTGCTCCAAGAGCAAATACAATGCAAAAGGCTGATGATCTGTGGTGGACCGGGAAGGTCCCAAGAGGCATACTCAACCTACCAGGTTCCCGCAGGCTAAAGACTAAGCGAACCACCTCAGAACCGTACTGCAGCCTCAGATGCCTCCCTCACTCTGGAGGAGAAAAGCTTACAGCACCTGGTATAATCAGGAAGTCTCCCAACCAAGTACTAACCATGTTGCATAGGCTCTGAGATCAGCCGAGATCAGGCGTGTTCAGGGTGATGCAGCCGCCATCCATTGCAGCTCTGCCAAACTTTCCTAGTGACATTCTAATGCATCAAGAATCCCTGTAATGCCAAAAACCACAGTGGCTCAGATGCACTTAATACCACTTGTCCATTGGGAGATGTGAACACCGCCAGATCGCTGGACCTAAGGGTGGTGCACCTGCCTCCCCCAGCTGCCTCTCCCTTCTGGAGCCATTTAACCCGTATAACAGGTAAATAATATAGCAACTATATTTGCCAACAACCTAATAGGGATGAGCCGAACCCCCCTCGGTTCGGTTCGCAACAGAACATGCGAATAGGCGAAAAATTTGTTCGAACACGCGAACATCGTTAAAGTCTATGGGACACGAACGTGAAAAATCAAAAGTACTCATTTTAAGGGTTAATATGCAAGTTATTGTCATAAAAAGTGTCTGGGGACCTGGGTCCTGCCCCAGGGGACAGGTATCAATGCAAAAAACAAGTTCTAAAAACGGATGTTTTTTCGGGAACAGTGATTTTAATAATGCTTAAAGTGAAACAATAAAGGTGAAATATTCCTTTAAATTTCGTACCTGGGGGGTGTCTATAGTATGCCTGTAAATAAAGGACTTGTCCCAAGGTGTGTCTTGGTGTTTTTTTAACATTTTGACACTTTTTTTGTGAAATGGTACGGGTACAATGTACCCGTTACTATTTCAAATGGGGGGGAGCTGGGATCTGGGGGTCCCCTTGTTAAAGACCCCCACATCCAGCGGGCAAGGGTTGTGGGGATGAGGCCCTTGTCCCCATCAACATGGGGACAAGGTGCTTTGGGGGCTACCCCAAAGCACCCTCCCCATGTTGAGGGCATGTGGCCTGGTACGGTTCAGGAGGGGGGCGCTCTCTCATCCCCCCTCTTTTCCTGCAGTCTGCCAGGTTGTGTGCTCAGATAAGGGTCTGGTATGGATTTTTGGGGGGACCCCCACGCCATTTTTTAAAATTTTGGCACGGGGTTCCCCTTAAAATCCATACCAGACCTGAAGGGCCCGGTATGGAATTTGGGGAGACCCCCACGCAATTTTTTTTAAAATTATGGTTCAGGGTTCCCCTTAATATTCATACCAGACCCAAAAGGGCCTGGTAATGGACTGGGGGGATCCCATGCAGTTTTTTTCAATGACTTTATCTGTATTGCCGAGACCCGACAATTCATTATAGCTGAAAGTAGTTTTAAATGACTTTTTTTCTTTAGAAATTTCATTTTGTACAGGGACTGTTCTAAATACGGGTAAAATGCATCACTTTACAGGCATACTATAGACACCACCCGGTACGAAATTTAAAGGAATATTTCACTTTTATTGTTTCACTTTAAGCATTATTAAAATCACTGCTCCCGAAAAAACTGCTGTTTTTAAAACTTTTTTTGCATTGATACATGTCCCCTGGGGCAGGACCCAGGTCCCCAAACACTTTTTATGACAATACCATGCATATAAGCCTTTAAAATTAGCACTGGGTGTTCTGCGGCTTTCGAATTTGCTGCGAACACCTCATACTATTCGACATACAGGTTAACACCAGATGTTTGAGTCGAACTCACGTTCGACTCGAACATCGGGCTCATCCCTACAACCTAATATGCAGTCCCCCAAGGATTCAAGCCCAAACCCATGTTGGTCTATCACTATGCAACCACGTAGGTATTTAAGTACACAGATACTCAGGTACTCAGGTATGCCATTATTCAGGTATATAAGTATGTATTCTTGCTACGCATGTAAATCTGAATCTTTTATGTGGCTCCTATGCAAACAAGCATGTACGCAGTTCCTAAGCAAATAAGCATGTATGCAGTTCTTATGCAAATAAGCATGTATGCAGTTCTTATGAAAATATGCATGCATGTAGTTGTTATGCAGTTCTTATGCAAATAAGCATGTATGCAGTTCTTATGAAAATATGCATGCATGTACTTGTTATGCAGTTCTTATGCAAATAAAAGCATGTATGCAGGTTTTATGTAAATAAGCATGAGCGCAGTTCAATGGAAACATGCATGTGTGCAGTTTATACACAAACACGCATGTGTGCAGTTCATAAGCAAAGATGCATGTGCACAGTTTATACACAAACATGCATGTATGCATATATAATAAAATTGTAATTCTTTATTATTACATAAAATATCAACATAGAAAGAAGGTTCAATAAAAATAAATGGCAGAGCATATGCAAATTGCTTTTTACTGGTCTCCGGTGTCCCACAGGGGCAAAGATGGTCAAAGTAGATGTTACAGTATATCCCAACATGTTTCGCCAGCATTGGCTTCCTCAAGGGATTATTTAGGACCACCAGTATTAACGCAGCTCTAGCACTAATAAAATACAAAAGGGTTTTCATCAATTATGAAATATAAAAGACATAAGCAAAAATTCATAGATACGAAAAAAACACAAAAATACATAGCACTTGTCATGGCTTCAAAGATGTATACCCACCTCCACCAATCCTAGCGAAAGAGCGCAGGACGGGAAAAAATTGCCAGCCCAACCAAGGATGCCGGAGGAGGCCGTCCACAGGAGATATAAAAGGACCAGGCTATAAATGCATAGAAAGGGGAAAGAGGTTTAATCATTTATATTGGACATGGATCATTGTCCAATGGGAAGGGCCAAAGAGCCCCAACTTTTACTTACTATGCTCAGTAATACATGAAGATTAAAGCAGGGGTGCCTACGAAAGAGGTTGTAGTAGTAAGGTCACTATTATATTAAGTTGCCTTAGGTAGACACTATAAAAAAACATAAGACATAGGAGTAAACCCAGATTCTGAACATTCAGCACTGTATACACTGGATAATTTACAATAAGGGGAAAAGTGGGTATCAAAAGTTAGTTGTATTAGGACAGAGTTCATTATCAGCCATTAAGTATTAAAGAATGGATAAATACATAATACTAGTAGTGAACAAAGCAATCAACCCTTAAAAAGGAAGGGTGCAAATCAGGTTTGAATATAAAGAGTCTATGGCCAAAATGGCTAGGTAGTTGGAATAGCAGAAAAAAACTCAGGGTTCAAGGCGGTGGGGTGGGACAGATTGATCTGTGCATTTAGAAAAGGTTTTTAAAACAAACCAACATGTTTGTTGTATAACATTTTTTGGGGTTTGCATTAGAAAAAGTAGAAATGTCCATTTAAGATAAAACAGGCATGTTTAAAACAGACAAGAAAGACACAAATCTTGAACTTACAAAGTTCACATTTGGTAGAACTTGAAGGCAATATCAGACATGAGTATTTAGAAACTGTGTTTGATATTGAGTTCAGATGGGGTGAAGTCACCCCCAGAAAAGCCAAATTTTGAAGATGCACACAAATAGCCCAATGTCAACATGTGCTACCTGCCATCATGGGGGTTCAAGGGACGTGTTTTGGGGAAGCAACCCCCCTTCTCTCAGCTACTATATTATTGAGGAAGGGGTTGCACCCCCAAAACGCGTCCATTGATCTCCTGTGATGGCAGATAGCACATGTTGACACACTGTGTGCATCTTCAAAATTTGGCTTTTCTACTATTTGACAAAAAATGTTAAAATTGTAGTACACCATAAAACAAAGGGATTTGGAGGGGTTTTAAACTCTCCCCAAAACATCAATGATGTTCTTATTTTTTTGAAGAACATCATTGATGTTTTTCTTGATGTTTTCCAAGCCCCTATTACACCCCATGATCTCCCCAATCAGGATCTGTGCACTTTCCGAGGTGAAAGGATCTGGATCCACAACATCACGATCACCTAAAAAGATAGAAACAAAAAAAACATGTATTATAAATATGCTGGCATCCATCTCTTCCCTGAGCCTGTGGTCGCAGACACTCACCTGTTGTGGTGCCAATTTCCACCACATCTTCCTCCTCCTGCTCTTCTTGTCTTGGTTGGATTTCACCTTCTTCCAGAGGTGGGGGGTCTCTGGTCTCCTCGGATGAGGGGTGTCCTCCGAGTCTTTTCTCCCCTATGTAAAAAAAAAAAATCGTATACTTAGCACACAGATAATTGAGGGAAGAACTATAAATATGAAACATTGCTTGGAAGTGGGGTACAATTGTCTATTTTGGCGGAGTTCCAAGATATAGAATTTTTAGTGTCCTTTGTCAAGCTTCAATACTTTACCTGTTTTGTACAAGCTTCACAGATGGAGACACCCCTATAGTATACACTGGAGCACCTGTGTGGGCCCCCTAATAAAAAGGGTGTTCTTGTGTCCCACACTAGTGCTCCAGCGTCCAGATGTCTAAACAGCTGCTGAGTGTCCTCTCTTTACACAGAATCTAGTTTGCATTTTAGGCCCTAAAAAATGTGGGCAAATGCATATGGCCAAAACAATGGTGTTTTATAGGCCGAAAGAAAAATGTTTGATACGAACGAATAATGTGCCCATGAACATGAAAATTGACATTTTAAACTAGATAACAGTTAAAAAAAGCACACTGAGCAGCACGAACATAATAAAGACAAAAAGAATAGGAACACAGCACAACTACTTACTTTTTTGCAGCACTCTCCGGATCTTTCTGTACTGCTCGTGCTCTCTTAATTTTAGGTCCGACCACGGCTTCCTGAGCTGATCTTTCGATCGATGTACCCCGAAATTCTGGTGCAGACTTTTGACCACTTTTGCCATGATCTTGGGGCGGGGAATAGACTAGAAAGAATGTCAGGGGCGGGCGGAGTTTCACGCATGCGCAGTGTCTATAAAGCGTAACACGTGTGCGTAGTACGTACGATCTGTGAGCGGAGGAAGGAGTAACGGAGGCGCCGATAATGATAACGAAGGTAAGATTTAACATTGGGCCTATACTTCTTCTAGATTGAGGCCTGTATTTGCATAAGTTTAGAAGACTTTAGGCTGACATTAGGGTTTGTCTTGTGTTGTGTCTTGCAGTGAAAATGGATATCTTGAAAGATAAGGACTTTATGCCAATCTTCATTGATATGTTCAGGGAGCTGCCCTGTCTGTGGGAGATAAACCACCCTGAATATAAGAACCAAACAAAGAGGAAGGCAGCACTGGATAATTTGTTGGAATTTATGAAGACGGTGATCCCCACGGCAGACAGCACCTATTTGAAGATCCTAATTGGTGGCCTGAGGAGCACTTATCTAAGGGAGCACAAGAAGATCCAGGATTCCCAGAGATCTGGAGCTGCAGATGACATTTATGTCCCCAGGCTGTGGTACTATGACAGGCTGCATTTTCTGACAGGTCAGACTGAACCCAGGCCAGCACTCTCCAGTCTTCCTTCCACGCTTCCTTCCCCCCCAGCTGAGGCTTCTGACGCCCAACCTGGGCCTTCCAGGCAGCAACATATGGAGGAGCCCAGCTTGAGCCAGGTATAGCATTCTTCTAAATATTTCTGGTTGTCCAATCAATGATGTTAACTAGATGTTAGTTTGGATTACTAATTTATGATTGTGATTGATGATGCAAAAACTAAAACCATGTCCCTTTTTCATACACAGGGAAGTCTCAGCCAGGAGGTGGCCGGGCCAAGCAGGCGGCCTGATACACAGGTCCCTCCCCTACACCTTCAAAGACAAAGTGGCAGGAAGAGGAGTAACCTGGAGGAGGCTGCCATAGGCCTCTTTTGGAAGGCTACAGAGGCCCTGAGAAGCCCCCACAGTGTGGAGGAGGACTTTGCTTGCATAACTGCCTGCAAAATGCTGCAGATGGAGGAGGGCCAACGACTCCTGTGTGAGTCCTTAATTTTGGAAGCTCTCAATAAGGGGTTGAGGGGCCAAATAACATCTGCTACCCACATTTGTGACCTCACACATAGTCCTCCTCCTTCTCCAGGTCGTACTACTCCTCCTCCTCCTCCTCCTCCTCCAGGTCCTACTACTCCTCCTCCTCCTCCAGGTCCTACTCCTCCTCCTGCCACATCTCCAACACCAGAGCCACAGCGTGGAAGGAAGCATGGAAAGAAGACCAGAGAGTGATGACCCTGGGTTCAGTCTGGTCTGGCAAAAGATGCAGCCTGTTGTAGTACCACAGCCTGGGGACACAGATGTCATCTGCTGCTTTCATGATCTCTGGGACTTCTGGACCAGACTGGACTCCTCAGGCCACCAATTTTGATGTTAAATAATTGATGTCTGCCCTGGGGGTCCAAGGCTTCACCAATTTCTGATGTTTCTCCAGTGTTGCCTCACTCTTTGTTTGGTTCTGAGCCCTTAATAAAGGATTTTTTGTTTCAATTATACTCGCCTATGTGTGTTTTCCTTAAAAAAGGACAGTTTGTTTGTGAGGATTCAGTTACTTTTCAAAAATACAATGTGAAATTAACAAGGGACACCAACACCAAGCAACCTTCTTGAGCTTAAATAATATAAGATATCAATGTTGTTGAGGTAACTTGACACACAAAACACACACAAAAATATTATGGAGTAAAACTAAAAATAAAATAAAACAAAGATCAGCCTTGAAAAAAATACAAACCCAAAAAAAAAAACAGCCTTTAAAAAAAAATAATAAAATAAAACAACAAAAAAGAAATTTTGTCAGATGTGACAAATCAAAATATATTGAGGGAATCACGATAAAGAAAGAAGTTTGTGAGAAGTCTGTGTGAATATGAGCAGCAAAACTACTTCATTCTTCTCACATTATAAAGATGAAGAGAGTGCGCTGTATTAAACCATTTTTTACATTGCAGCATGACAAAAGTGCTGTATCCACTGCGAACGCTAATTTTACCAGACCGAGCTGTTCCGTCTCGGAATTTCTTCTGAGCATGCGTGGCACTTTGTGAGTCGGAACTGGCCACACACGGTCGGAATTGACGCGATCGGATTTTGTTGTCGGAAAATTTTATAGCCTGCTCTCAAACTTGTGTGTCGGAAAATCCGATGGAAAATGTCCGATGAAGCCCACACATGGTCGGAATGTCCGACAACACGCTCCGATCGGACATTTTGCCATCGGAAAATCCGACCGTGTGTGCGGGGCATTAGAAGCCATGACAAATGAATTATACTGTATAACAAAATCATTAGGTCCATAACATATATGGAGTTATGACTATCAAGTAATGAATAAATAGTACAGAATAAATCTAATAGTTTCCAAGATAACATCAAGCATCCAAGTAAACAATTTTAAATATTTTTAAATGTGGTACAGCGCTGCGCTAAAAGCAAACTAGAAAAGCAGCCAACACACCCGTAGACTCAAGGACAAAAATAACAACAAAAAATTCAAAGTGTGGCGCTATTAATAGCAATATAGAAAACTAAGCATAAAATGATATCACAAAATTACAGTGTGAACCAAAATTGCCACGTGAGCACATATGACAGTGACTAATAAGCAAAATGATAAATACATGTATGTGTTCAATGCAAATATTAAAACCAATATCAGATATAATCAAAGGAAATTCGTGATATCAGTGCATAAACAGTTATCAAATATAAAGTCCAAAACACCAAAAATTCGTGACATCAGTGCATAAGCAGTATTGAGCAGGTGTTTTCTTGTATGTGTAGAAAAACTTTCAACCCGGTAGCCTGGTAGGTAAATGGACCATAGAAGACCAGAGGTGCACGGAAGTTTGAAAACAGTGCCAGGACCATCACCAGAAGCTATGGAGGCTTACCGGAAATTGTGGCCTGAAATAGCATATGCCATACAGGTCAAAGAGGCTTAGTGACCAACAGGTCTAGATGTATTATCCGGTCAGATGTTATCGTCACACAAACCATGGGGGGGAGGAATCGGTCAGCACGACTTCCACATTAATAGGTATACCACCATGCGAAAGATTCGTATTACATGTGAGGAATAAAAACACTCACATAGTGTAATAACGTAAAACTTGGATTTATTTAAAAAGTAACAGTAAAAAACAGACTCACATTTTTTGCAGATAAATTAGCGTATCAATCGTGTAGCGGTAGTTGTGAGGGATCCACCCGACATGTTTCAACTAAAAAAGTCATCTTCTGGGGTGTGGAACCCTCTCACCCCACCGCTCTATATATAGACAAAAAAATAATGACCCCCATTGGAAGTGTCCGAAACCGGAAGTGAACCAGATGACCTTATTTCCGGTTTTGAGGGACATAGATTATAGGCTTGATATTTTGAAGCCATTTATCAGAAAAGACTAGACAATCGGGACATATATTAAGATGTAACTCAGATAGTAAAATTATGAGGCAGAAAAGAGTTAGCAGTGGTCCGGATAATTAATCCGTAACCAAGCCTCACTATCAGTGTCTTCATCCAATAGATGAGAGTGCAACGATACCGCTGCGTTCCACACTCTGTGACGAGCCTCGTTTAAGCGTAATGACGTCACGCGTAAGGCTGGGTAACGGCGGCGGTGCGTTCCAAGCCGTCACCCAAGCCTCACTCTCGTATAACGCGATGACGTCATGCGCATATCAGGACAACGACGGCGGTACGCTCAGAGGCGTCAACCAAGCCTCGCCATCAGTCACCAAACAGCCACCCCACAGGAAGCGGAGCCCAGCCCTATGAAACAGGGCGGAAATGACATCCAGGTGTCAGCAAGGATGGAAATCATAATATTAAATTGTGTAAAAACTTAAATGTGCTGCAAGTGCCCATAAAAAAGAAAACATGGTAATATAATACATAGAAATTTAGATATATTATAAATACCCACGAAAATCTATAATAGAAGACAGGAAAATTATTCCATAGTCTACATTATATAGATTCGAACACCTGGCCTGCCAGACACTTCCAATAGGGGACATAGGTACACTCTAATGCCCAACCATTATGTCTAAAAAAACACATACAGTGTATACAAAAGGGGTAAGTCTAAGGAATTAAAGAGTCACATAGCAATGTATGTATTTTAAAATTATAATAAAAAATAGTAAAAAGGAGACCATCACTATCGGGCTACCATAAATGGTAAATACCAAGAAAAAGGAAAAAATCTAAAATAAATTACAATTTACGCCTGGTTTATAAACGAATTGATGTCCCAATCGACATTAATACCTTGCGGGAAATGGGACCCCAATTCGTATATCCAGTATGTCTCCAAACGAGAGACACCCCTAAGAATAGACCCCCCCCGCCATGGGGCCCTGTATTTATCTATGATGAGAAACTGTGTGCCAGCAGGATTTCTATCATGACATTCCCTATAGTGCCTAGGGACAGTATGCTTAGTGCTACCTGCCTTAATGAGATTAATATGCTCTGAGACACGTACAGTGAAGGATCTAATAGTACGGCCCACATATTGTTTGCCATAAGGGCAAGTCAACAAGTACACAATCCCGGTAGTGGCACACGTGCAAAATTGCTTAATTGCATATGTGCGGCCAGTCACGGTAGAAGTAAACTCGTGACTCGCCCTTCTGCCGCAGGTATTATACTGGCAAACCAGACATTTTTTGCAAGGAAAAAAACCAGTCCAATTGTGAAAGAAGGATGGTTTATTTGGCGGATCAATAACATTGGGTGCCAACTTGTTCCTGAGAGATGGAACTCCTCTAAAGACCACCTTGGGAGTATCAGGAAGTAGTGGTCCCAATATTTTGTCTGTTTTTAAAACGTCCCAATGATGTTCAAAAATCTTCTTAATACATTTATATTGCATCGAGAAGGACGTCAAAAATGACCATTTGAACTCGTCATTAGATTGTTTGGGTCTGTCCTGCAATAGTATCTGGCGATCTATACCGCAGGCATTCTCAATCTCTCTATCCAGGTCAGGCGGGTTATAACCTTTTTCAACAAACCTATCTTTGAGTATCATGGCCTGAGCCATATAAGTATCTCGATCGGTACAATTTCTACGTAATCGTAAAAATTAGCTCCTAGGAACTGATTTAATCCAAGAGATATGATGACAACTGTCGGTTGGTATGTAACCGTTTCTGTCGGTGGACTTAAAATAAGTACTAAAACTAAATCCACCTTCTTTTCTATCAATGACCAAATCTAAAAAGTGAACTGAAGTGGTGCTAGCCTCAAATGTCAGGGCAATACCCCTATCATTGGCATTCAAGGAGGCCATGAAATCAATCAGATCATCATGGCTACCAGTCCACAGGAGGAGGACGTCGTCTATGTACCGGGCCCACAGCAAAAGATGTGGGTTATCCATGGCATAGACGACGTCCTCCTCCTACTTGGCCATGAATAAATTAGCCAAGCTGGGAGCAAACTTGGCTCCCATTGCCACCCCCTTGTGTTGGCGATAGTAATTGCCATTAAACCAAAAATAATTACTTTGGGTTGCAAACTCAATTAGCTCTATGATGTAATTAATCTGGGGTGAAGCAAGGGAAACATCCCTATTAAGAAAACATTTTACCGCATCCACACCCTCTCGGTGTGGAATGCAGGTATATAGGGACGCCACGTCCGCAGTGGCCATAATGAGGTCACCAGAATAGGGAACATTTGATAACAATCTGATCACATCCCTAGTATCCTTTAGATAGGACGGCATCTTACGTACAGAAGGCTGGAGAAAGAAATCAATGTACTTCCCGATTCTAGAAGTAATCGAGTCGATGCCACTAATTATGGGTCGACCTGGGGGGTGAAGGGGGTCTTTATGAACTTTGGGTAAATAATACATAACTGGAACACGTGGGGCAAGGGGAACTAAAAATGATCTCTCCTTTTTATTTAAAATGTAAGAATCATAGCCTTTGGCTATCAGATTCTTCAATGCTTTTTTATACTCCTGTGTTGGATTGTATGGTAACTCAATATAGGTCTCACGATCTCCTAAAATGCGATGCATTTCTTTTAGGTAGTCTGATTTGTTTAATAAAACTATGCCCCCGCCTTTATCGGCGGGGCGTATAACCAAATTTTTATTCTCACATAGGGTTTTTAGGCCCACTGTGGGTAAGGGATTATAGAATTTACGTTTAGGTGGAATCTTCGCTAGATCTTGTATCACTAATTCTTTGAATAGGTTAATGGTGGGTGGGAGTTGTGTTGGAGGGCTGAAGAGGGAGGGATTGGATAAATTAGAATGTACTGTGCCGGACGTTGCTGCCCTGGCTATATTTCTCGTAGGGTTCGAGATAATATATCTTTGAACATTGATTTTCCTAATGAACTTGTGAATGTCAATGAACGTATTGAATTTGTTAAGTTTATGTGGGGGGGCAAACTTAAGCCCCTTGTTAAGGACACTTTTTTCTTCCTGTGTAAGGACAGTATCACTCAAGTTGAATACCCCCTGACATATTACGTTCTTATTCGTTTTTCGTCTCTGAACCCTCCTCCCTCCTCTGGTCCCTCTCTTGTTTCTGGACCTCTTTTTCTGTTCAGAGTGTCCTCGCGAAAACCCCGAGTAGTACGTGAATCTGGATACGGTTGTTTATAAGGAGATGGGTCGTACCCGGCACTGGGGAACGGGCAGACATTTTCATTATAATGTTCACGTAACGGGGAATACCTATTATAAGTAGAAATAGGCGGATGTCTATAGTATGATGAGGAATTAGGGTAGTGAGGATGGTGAGGGGAGTCGTGATAGCGAGCCGGGGAGCCACGATGGTATGAGTTCTCACGTTCACGATATTGGTAATCATAACCATATTGATCTCCCCTATTACCTCCTCTACCCCTACCTCTAGATTGATGTCCTCTTCCCCTATGCTGATTTCTAGGGGTATGAGTATTTGGCTGTCGTCCCATGTGTGGAGGAGGACCTCCACCATAGGGTCGCCCTTTATCAGCAGCGATTTTTGGGCGAACTGAAGATTGTGTGGGAGGGACATTAGTGGCCTCATTAGGGGCACTAGTTAGCAATGGGGCCTGCTGAGTGGGTGCTGTGATAGATTTCTGCCAACCAAACACTTTACCCGCCTTATAGTCCCCAATGTCACGAGAATATTTTTTGTGTTTTTTGATTTTTTGCTCCTTATCTTCCTTTACAAGGTGCGCTTGCAAGTTAGAAGACAGGGTGTTATACTCAACAGAATTTTTATATGCAAGTAATTTATCTTTCAATTCCCAGATTTCCTGATCCAAAACAGAGAGGCGAATACGCTTCCTATTGATGAGGAAATCAAGGAACTTGATGCCAGCATCGTTAAAGTATTTGAACCAAGAATCAAGTTCAGCCTCCCCCTGTTGGGGTTGAACGTCCCATCTGAGACTGCGTGGGATCATGCCTTCTGCCACATATTGTTCTAAAAAGGCTAGATCCCATTGCAGATGAAGTTCAGAAACCATGACGTTCTTTAACCTCATAAACAATCCTCCAATTTCTGTGTCATTGGAAGTGGCAACAAAAACACCTTCGGTATTGACTACCCGAGATGCACGATATTCGAAAACATCCATACTGAAATGGAGTGAATGCGCTGCCGCTATACTAAGTGTCTAAACCGTGAAAAATATTTTTAAATGTGGTACAGCGCTGCGCTAAAAGCAAACTAGAAAAGCAGCCAACACACCCGTAGACTCAAGGACAAAAATAACAACAAAAAATTCAAAGTGTGGCGCTATTAATAGCAATATAGAAAACTAAGCATAAAATGATATCACAAAATTACAGTGTGAACCAAAATTGCCACGTGAGCACATATGACAGTGACTAATAGACATGTGCATTCGTTTTCGTCCGAATGCATTTTCGTCCGAATTTCAGGTATTTTCGTTATCGTTTTAACAAACGATAACGAAAGTGCAGAATCCGAAAAACGAAAGATCCAACATAAACAAATGCTTTATTTTCGTTTTCGTTGCTACAACAGTTCGATATAGATAGGAGATTCAACATGATGATGACAATAACAATCTGTGTCCATCAAACCTGTGGTCGAATGTGCCTAACCTTAGCTCTATTAGTCCAAGATTATTCTACATAGAGAGAAAAGATTCGACGTAGAGAGAAAAGATTCGACGTAGGGGAGGAAAGATTCGACGTAGGGGAGGAAAGATAAATAAAAATAATGATGATGATGAATGTTATTGGCTGATTGTAACCAAAGAGGTGGAGCAGTAAAATAGCTAGAACTAAGTACACACGTACTTTGGCTTATGGTGTCTGTTGAAAGTTCTAAGAAGATTCGACAGAGCAGGTAAACTATACGGCATTGTACAGTTTAGCTGCTCCGTCGAATCTTCTTTGAACATTCGACAGACACCATAAGCCTTCAATGACAGATTCGACCTTAATTTGGATTTTCGGACGAATGCAATTTTTTAACGAAAAACGAAATAAATAAAAACGAATTTCGGGAGTAACTAAATAAATTTATTTTTCAGACGAAAACAAAATTCCGAAACGAAATATTTCAGTGTGCACATGTCTAGTGACTAATAAGCAAAATGATAAATACATGTATGTGTTCAATGCAAATATTAAAACCAATATCAGATACATGCATAAACAATTATCAAATATAAAGTCCAAAACACCAAAAATTTGTGACATTTTATATGTCTAAATTTCTATGTATTATATTACCATGTTTTCTTTTTTATGGGCACTTGCAGCACATTTAAGTTTTTACACAATTTAATATTATGATTTCCATCCTTGCTGACACCTGGATGTCATTTCCGCCCTGTTTCATAGGGCTGGGCTCCGCTTCCTGTGGGGTGGCTGTTTGGTGACTGATGGCGAGGCTTGGTTGACGCCTCTGAGCGTACCGCCGTCGTTGTCCTGATATGCGCATGACGTCATCGCGTTATACGAGAGTGAGGCTTGGGTAACGGCTTGGAACGCACCGCCGCCGTTACCCAGCCTTACGCGTGACGTCATTACGCTTAAACGAGGCTCGTCACAGAGTGTGGAAGGCAGCGGTATCGTTGCACTCTCATCTATTGGATGAAGACACTGATAGTGAGGCTTGGTTACGGATTAATTATCCGGACCACTGCTAACTCTTTTCTGCCTCATAATTTTACTATCTGAGTCACATCTTAATATATGTCCCGATTGTCTAGTCTTTTCTGATAAATGGCTTCAAAATATCAAGCCTATAATCTATGTCCCTCAAAACCGGAAATAAGGTCATCTGGTTCACTTCCGGTTTCGGACACTTCCAATGGGGGTCATTATTTGTTTGTCTATATATAGAGCGGTGGGGTGAGAGGGTTCCACACCCCAGATGACGACTTTTTTAGTTGAAACATGTCGGGTGGATCCCTCACAACTACCGCTACACGATTGATACGCTAATTTATCTGCAAAAAATGTGAGTCTGTTTTTTACTGTTACTTTTTAAATAAATCCAAGTTTTACGTTATTACACTATGTGAGTGTTTTTATTCCTCACATGTAATACGAATCTTTCGCATGGCCTATGGTGGTATACCTATTAATGTGGAAGTCGTGCTGACCGATTCCTCCCCCCCATGGTTTGTGTGATGATAACATCTGACCGGATAATACATCTAGACCTGTTGGTCACTAAGCCTCTTTGACCTGTATGGCATATGCTATTTCAGGCCACAATTTCCGGTAAGCCTCCATAGCTTCTGGTGATGGTCCTGGCACTGTTTTCAAACTTCCGTGCACCTCTGGTCTTCTATGGTCCATTTACCTACCAGGCTACCGGGTTGAAAGTTTTTCTACACATACAAGAAAACACCTGCTCAATACTGCTTATGCACTGATGTCACGAATTTTTGGTGTTTTGGACTTTATATTTGATAATTGTTTATGCACTGATATCACGAATTTCCTTTGATTATATCTGATATTGGTTTTAATATTTGCATTGAACACATACATGTATTTATCATTTTGCTTATTAGTCACTGTCATATGTGCTCACGTGGCAATTTTGGTTCACACTGTAATTTTGTGATATCATTTTATGCTTAGTTTTCTATATTGCTATTAATAGCGCCACACTTTGAATTTTTTGTTGAAACAATTTTAAATACATAATGAATAAGTGAAAAAATGATATAGACAAATAAGTAAATATGCAGAAACTCATATGTATACTGTGACTGTTCAAATGTAGCATCAATCACCCAAGCAGAGTAAGTGGAGAGGTAAAGGCAGAGAGAGAGAGGGAGCTTAAGAAAAGAGGCAATGTAGTAATAAAAACAGAGGTACCAATAGTAATCCCAAGGTTAGTCCAATAATAGTACCGATAATGACCAATAATAGCTCAATGCTTCATAGTTCACAGCCTGCGCAGTGGGAACTTTTTGTCCGCGCTCGCTCCGTGACGTCAGACCCCAAGCGAGTAGGTTGGTCACTCCAGCACACCACCGGCTGGAGAGCAGGGGAGACTGTGTGTTACTATTTTGCTACTGCATGTATTTATACTGAACAGACGCTACCTAATGTTTAAATCTTCACTCTCTATCTTTTCACATGCAACCCCTTGGCCATATGGAAATTTACTTTACAGGATGTACCCTTTCAATTTATTATCTAATGCTAGTGCAGATTTTTTCTGCTATTCCAACTACCTAGCCATGTTGGCCATAGACTCTTTATATTCAAACCTGATTTGCACCTTCCCTTTTCCTCCCTTTTTAAGGGTTGATTACTTTGTTCACTACTAGTATTATGTATTTATCCATCCTTTAATACATAATGGCTGATAATGAACCCTGTCCTAATACAACTAACCTTTGATACCCACATTTCCCCTTATTGTAAATTATCCAGTGTATACAGTGCTGGATGTACAGAATCTGGGTCTACTCCTATGTCTTAGTTTTTTATAGTTTCTACCTAAGGCAACTTAATATAATAGTGATCGTACTACTACAACATCTTCTTAGGTGTCCCTGCATTAATCTTCATGTATTACTGAGCATAGTTCAGTTAAAAGTTGAGGCTCTTTGGCCCTTCCCATTGGACAGTGATCCATGTCCAATATAAATGATTAAAACTCTTTCCCCTTTCTTTGCATTTATAGCCTGGTCCTTTTATATCACCTGTGGTTGTGCACAGCCTCCCCCTCCGCCCCTGTTTGGGTTGGCAGAGTTTTCCCCTCCTGCGTTCTTTGGCTAGAATTGGTTGAGGTGGGTAAACATCTTTGAAGCCATGACAAGTGCTATGTATAGATGTGTTTTTTTGTATCTATGTATTTTTGCTTTTGTCTTTTAGATTTCATAATTGGGGAAAACCCTTTTGTATTTTATTAGTGCTAGAGCTGTTTTTATACTGGTGGTCCTAAATAATCCCCTGAGGAAGCCAATGCTGGCAAAACATGTTGGGATATAACATCTACTTTTGTCCATCTTTGCCCCTGTGGGACACCAGCGACCAGTAAAAAGCAATTTGCATATGCTCTGTCATTTATTTTTATTGAACCTTCTTTCTATGTTGATATTTTATGTAATAATAAAGAATTATTGTATTATATATGTACATTTCCTTATTCGAGCACCGCTATAATCCCATCCTCTCATTTCTATTCATTCTCAATATCAGGGATGAAACTGGTTTTCGTCTGATGGGACAAGAGTCTTCAAAAATATCAAAAACATGTATAGTTTATTTGGTATCAAAAAGATTAAAAATATAACAAAACAACACATATAAATACTAAGGAAAACATGAAGGATGCTACAAAAAAGGTGTGGACAATAACAGTATGCTTGTAAAGGTACACTGTGAACATAAAACCACATCAACTATACAAACTGGAGTCTAACCCACACGGGCCCGACGCGTTTTGAGGTTTAAAATTTGATTGAGACCTCTTCTTCAGGTGCTGGTGGTGATATGAGTGACTATATATTTACAAAAAGAACAAAACATCTTAAAGCAAATTCATGGTATGATAGCATCATATATATTTATGTAGCATGAAAGTCAAAATTCATTCAACATTATTAAGTGATACGCTCACCATTTGACTCCTGAACCCACAATTTGAAAGCATCCAGCTTTAAAAACAGAGATAAGCGCAGTAGACCACCGATGAAGAGATGACCCCTAGTCCAGCGCTAGCACCAGAAATACGGCACGGACATGCAGATCACAGCAGGACACAAAGGGCGTCCTACCATTCGCAAATTGACACCACTAGCCACAGCTGTTATAGGTAGTATGTGTTATCACCTGGGGCACAGAAAAAAACAATCTGGTAGATTCCAAGGCACAGATGCCGATGCTGCACTGGAGGGGCGGTCGGTGTGTGTCCCCACAGTCCACTCAGCGCACGGGGGCCAATGTGCCATTTCTCTGGCGCTTTTGGCCTCCTGTCCTCTGGATCGCCCTGGGCCCGGGACAACATTGTGTTCCGGTCCCGAGGTGACCATGCACCGTGGGTCCCTGATGCGGACGCCGGTTCCCTCCCAGCACGAGTATTTTTTTTTTGTCAGATTCAGATGGTTCCTCCCTCTGCACTCTGATTCGTGTGTGGGATCAAGGGGGTGGCCTGCACGCTGAGGACTCGGAGGGCGACCCCTCCCATCGCCTATGACGCCCATTTAGACACCAGCTGTTACTGATATCATCAGCAATGAGAGGCACTAGATAAATCACCTGCTATGATGGCCAGTCTTATGCCTACACAGGCGTCAGACAGGTCGCTCAGCCACACCATTCCCTAAGGTAATTACTCCACTTCTATCATTACACTTGCATTTGATTTTTGTCAATGTAGGTGAACTCCACCAGCAGATGCATATCCACTTACATTGCATTGTGCTTTGCATCTTCTGGGAGATTATTGGCAGCAGCTTTGTGCATGCTGTTTTTTAATGTGATTTTAGTTAATCACATAATAATTTTTGTGTCCCTCTGTGTCTTTTCAGTGTTTGCATGCGGCTGTGTTCAACCGCTGTGTTTTCTCCCCCCCTATTGTTGGGAGATCTGATGACACGGAGTGCTATTATATCTTCTCTTACTCATTGCTAGACCTTATGTGACTTCCTTCTACTCATGTTAGGAGGATTGTCCATTTTACATGAGTCTATAGGTAAGCACTTCACACGCTGATGCTCTTATTATACAAATATTATATTATATATATTACATGCAATCCCCAATACTCTATGTGAGACTTTTCTCTCCCCTCTGCTTCCGATTCAACCATACACTCCTTCCCCTCTCCTTCTCCCCCCCCTCCTTCCCCCCTTCCCCCTCCTTTCCCACTCTTCCCCCCCCTCCTGTTTTTTCCCCCCCTTTCCCACCCCTTTTGCCTCACATCTGTGCATTGGAATCTACCAGATTGTTTTTTTCTGTGCCCCAGGTGATATCACATACTACCTATAACAGCTGTGGCTAGTGGTGTCAATTTGCGAATGGTAGGACGCCCTTTTGTGCCCTGCTGTGATCTGCATGTCCGTGCTGTGTTTCTGGTGCTAGCGCTGGACTGGGGGTCATCTCTTCATCGGTGGTCTACTGCGCTTATCTCTGTTTTTAAAGCTGGATGCTTTCAAATTGTGGGTTCAGGAGTCAAATGGTGAGCGTATCACATAATAATGTTGAATGAATTTTGACTTTCATGCTACATAAATATATATGATGCTATCATACCATGAATTTGCTTTAAGATGTTTTGTTCTTTTTGTAAATATATAGATAGTCACTCATCTCACCACCAGCCCCTGAAGAAGAGGTCTCAATCAAATTTTAAACCTCAAAACGCGTCAGGCCCGTGTGGGTTAGACTCCAGTTTGTATAGTTGATGTGGCTTTATGTTCACAGTGTACCTTTACAAGCATACTGTTATTGTCCACACCTTTTTTGTAGCATCCTTCATGTTTTCTTTAGTATTTATATATGTTGTTTTGTTATATTTTTAATCTTTTTGATACCAAATAAACTATACATGTTTTTGATATTTTTGAAGACCCTTGCCTTATAAAGTCCCATCAGAGGAAAACCAGTTTCTAATATATAGTCTCATAGGGATGTGGGCAAGTTGTCTTCCCCCACAAGGTCATCGTCACCATTCTCATCAATATCAGGGATGAGGTGCATGATATTCTAGAGTCACTCAATCTACCTCTCCAGCTACACATGTGTGCAGTTTATACGCAAATACGCATGTGCACAGTTTATATGCAAACACGCATGTGTGCAGTTTATCCGAAAACACACATGTGTGCAGTTTATACGCAAACACACATGTGCGCAGTTCATATGCAAATATGCATGCATGTACACAGCTCCATGCAAACGCGCATGTACGCAGTACAATACAATTTTACAGGTAAGCATGCCATAATGACATATTATGCTGCACCTGCTCAACTGCACTTGGCCCCATACTAGTTTTTTAGGATCAGCCAAGCACATATGCATTCAATGCAGCTTTTATGCTGCTTCAGTGCAGCTTAAAAATAAGCTCAGATCAAATGCACGCTATTCTGGAGACACAACTCCTTAAAGTGCACTGATGCTCATACGGGGGTGTATCGACAGACAGTTGTACAAGTCCCCCAGATTAAGCAGTAAGTATACTTTTATGCAAAATATGCACTAACGCAGCGTATAATCATGTTCTGTATGGCCATGCAGCTCTCCCATAGGAAATACTCACACTTTATTATCTATCCATAGTCTGCTGTTGCGTCACAAAAAGCGTTGATCCTTCAGCCTACATGGTATTTCAAACAAAAAGGGACACCCTTCTACCTCCTGCCTATACTGACAAGAGTAGCCATACAATCCTGTGACCTCTAGTGGCTGGAGGAGAACCCGCAGCCCAATACTGAGTCATAACAGGAGTCCAACCTTCACCCATCACGGCAGTCTCCATCATAAAAAACCTTCAGGAACTCTATCCCCCTTAATCTGGGGTCCACTCCCCTGGACCTGTGCTGATGGGGGAGAAACCAGCCTGCCTGCACATACAGCAAAGGAAGGGCCAAATAATCTTTGTGATATACAGTAGATGCCTAAGAGGGTTATGGCAGTGCTGGAAAATATCGCAAACAATCTGCGCTAACCCCAAAATTGCTATCTTATTTAAAACGTGATAAGGGTTCAAAAGTGAACAGCAGAATATTTCCACACAATTCTGCACATATAAAGTGAAATTAATTTCTTTAGATTACAAAAAACTATATAAATAAACAAACAATAAACTATCGAGTGAGTGAAATGAGACAAATGACAAAAAGTGCTGCAACCTTAAAAAAAACGGAATTTTCAGTTTTAGCATTATGGTAACTATATTCAGGTGCGCTACTAATGTCACAAACAAACGGACTGAGGGAACTCCCTCAGCCTGGATGTGTATGTGAATTATACCTTAGAGCAACAATAGTAAATAACAAAAAACTGTAACAACACAAATGTTGGGTATTGCACCAGTGAGGTAATATGTGAATGATTACAATGTAACAAAAAGTCCACTGAAGGAATAGATAGTTGAAGGAAGGCAAAGAAAGTCCTGCAACATAAATATATGTGTATGCTTCCTGAGTAAATTAATCCTTTCTCTGTGAACCAGATTCTTGTGATAAAATGAGAAAAGGTGGCTGATTACCAGATCCGTGGGACCCCTATCACGGGGGTCTTATGGGCTCATAAAGTATCCAGGAACAGCTGATAAGATCCTCTTACTCAGTCATCCATCCACCCGGGGTCCTCCACTGGCATCAAGGTAGCGGTGTAAAGAAATCCCATACACTGGAGCAGCTGATCAGATGGAACAGCTCATCGGATCACACAGACTCACTCCTTCACAGGCGCTGTTAGTTCTATGCAGCAGGACTGTCTTCAATAGTGACTCTCGCCATATGTGAATTAAAAAAACAGGAGAAACTCCATAGTGTAATAGGTAAAAACGTCTTTAATAAAAAAAGAACATGGCCGGCATCCAAAATGTTAGCTCAGCCTCCTTTCCCAGTCGATGCCTCTTACGGAGAAACGTAGCGTAGGGGGAGCTAAGAAACCTGACGTCACCACATAGCAGCTGACTAGCCTGAAAACTTTCCGTATTTTTTTACTTTCTGCTAACATTTTGGATGCCGGCCATGTTCTTTTTTTATTAGAAGTTTTTTAGAAGTTTTTACCTATTACACTATGGAGGTTCTCCTGTTTTTTTAATTCACATACGGCGAGAGTCACTATTGAAGACAGTCCGGCTGCATAGAACTAACAGCGCCTGTGAAGGAGTGAGTCTGTGTGATCCGATGAGCTGTTCCATCTGATCAGCTGCTCCAGTGTATGGGATTTCTTTACACCGCTACCTTGATGCCAGTGGAGGATCCCGGGTGGATGGATGACTGAGTAAGGGGATCTTATCAGCTGTTCCTGGATACTCTATGAGCCCATAAGACCCCCGTGATAGGGGTCCCACGGATCTGGTAAGCGGCCACCTTTTCTCATTTTATCACAAGAATCTGGTTCACAGATAAAGGATTAATTTACCCAGGAAGCATACACATATATTTATGTTGCAGGACTTTCCTTGCCTTCCTTCAACTATCTATTCCTTCAGTGGACTTTTTTGTAACATTGTAATCATTCACATATTAGCTCACTGGAAGGTGCAATACCCAATATTTGTGTTGTACAATTTTTTGTTATTTACTATTGTTGCTCTAAGGTATAATTCACATACACATCCAGGCTGAGGGAGTTTGTGACATTAGTAACGCACCTGAATATAGTTACCATAGTGCTGGAAAATAATTGAGGCCACACAAAATATTGACACTTTAGGCCCAATTTGGACATTTTCCTTAGGGGTGTACTCACTTTTGTTCCCAGTGGTTTAGACGTTAATGGCTGTGTGAGTTATTTTGCGGGGCAAATTTACACTGTTATACAAGCTGTACACTCACTACTTTATATTGTAGCAAAGTGTCATTTCTTCAGTGTTGTCACATGAAAAGATATAATAACTTTTTTTTACAAAAAATGTGAGGGGTGTATTCACTTTTGTGAAATATATCAAAATACAAAAACAATAGACACAATAAAATGACCATATCACAAGACCATGATACATAAATGAAGGTCATTTAAACGGTTTATCTCAACTCTATAGCAAATGTCCATGAAAAAAATAAGGGGGCATGACAATCTTTAGGTTAATAAAGTCTTTTGCAAAATAGAAAAGAACACAAAAAGAGTCTCTCTTGTATGGCCTGTAAATGTCCATAACATTTCCAGATTATACAAAGTCCACATTATTTCACTCCTTAATTTTATTTCCTTAACACACCTCCATTTTTTCTGTACCCACTCATGCAGCCAGGAGGTTTACCACCCCATAAAAACTTGGCTCTTGGTAAAGAACTTGACATCTACAGACGGGAACATTTTCCCAGCAGGAGTCTCCTTTCAACCTTTAGCTTGTGAAGAGGTAAGGGGTGTCATTCCAGAATGATGGCTTGGCAGAGCTACTCATCATTACAGGACCTCCTGCGTGGCTTTAAAACAAAGATATCCATGCAAGGATGTAGTCATTTCTTCAAGTAGCAGGCATCTGGATAGAGGCATGAATGGGGGGGGGGGGGGGTCATTTCTTCATGTGAATGGGGGGGTGGATACTCTCCAGACAACATGAATAACCACAGAATTACCTAAATTACTAGATAAAGCCTTTCTTAACCTTTTGGAGGTGTTAAAAATAACATTATTTCATTAATTCAAACATAAGTCCATTAGGCATGCAGAAATAAAATGTTTCCTAGCAGTAGTTTTACTAGACATACAGTATATAGATTGAATATATATATTCATCATTTTTCTCAAACCCAATATTTCAGCAGGATTGGAATCAGGGGGTCCCAGAACAGACTACCTTACTTAAACACATGTTCTGACTCAGAACTTAGTTTGCTAACTTTGCAATATGCTGTATGACTATCATGAGCAAAATAAAACAGTAATGAATATAAGCAATATTACAATTGAATAAAGTAATAGATCCAAAAAGGTAGTTATTTTAGGACTGTATTCAAACAAACTTTCCCACCAAAAAAACTTAGAACTTCTTCATGGATTCAATATATTTAACACTTGCAACTTTATTTTGGTCACAGTTGCTTAATCTCAGTAACTCTTAAAGTATTTATAATATCACCCTTGTTTTACCAAAATCCCATTATCAAATTTTGATTCAGTTCCAAACCCTAATGGATGGGATATTAGGTTTAATATCCAACTTTTCATAAGTACTATAGGTAGACCCTTTTTTTAAACACCTTATTTTGTACACATCCTAAGGCATACACAGAATAATCTTGCCTTATGTATTTCAATGATTAAATGGTAAATCGTGTGCATTCATTAAAAATAACAAGACTTCCGGTTCCGGCGCCACATGAGGAGGAGGTGAGCAGCTCCAGTTCCCACACAGCTCCTCACATAACCGGCATTTAAGCCAGCCACAGCACCGGGGGAAACCCCTACTGCCTCTGCTCCATCTCAGGCAGACATGGACCGCTTCGTGGAGCAATCCTACGCTCGGGCGCTGTCCTCGCCCCCCTCCACAGCTCCGCCGGCGGGAGACATAGCGGCTGACACAGCCAAGATGGCGGCCGCTCCGGACACAGCAGAGCGGCCTCAGCAGCAACCACAACCTCCCCCTGCCCTTGCTATGACAGAAACTGACCCCGCATCCCCTGCCAACATTGCCCAGGCTGTAGTTCAACTACTGGGGCCATCACTAACAGCTACTGTGGACGCAGCGGTACACAGAGGGCTGGAACAGCTGCACATAGAGCTCCAGGCTCAGGCCCAGCGCATCACTCAGGTGGAGGAAAGGATTTCTATAATTGAAGATGACTGCACAGCCTCATCTGCAGCACTTGCACGTATCAATGCTTCATATAGAGACATATGGGACAAGCTGGACGATTTGGAAAATCGCTCAAGAAGGAACAACCTGCGCATCATTGGCTTGCCAGAGTCGATCCCAGCCTCCCACCTCACAAACATATGTGCAAAAACCATCCCAGAGCAACTTGGCCTCCGCATACCATGCACTGTTGAACGAGCGCACCGTATGGGTCAATATTCTGACACGCGCGCTAAACCTCGGCATGTGATAGTAAAATACTTAAACTACGCCGACAAAAACGCCATAATGCAAAAATTTCGTCGCACGCGCTCACTGGTGGTAGATGGCGCGAAACTGTTGCTTTTCGCGGACTATTCCATAGAGGTAATGAGACAACGTAAGGCATTCTCCCCGGTATGTTCCACTCTGTACCGCACTCAAACCAGATTCTCCCTAGCCTATCCAGCTGTCCTCTGCATTCAAACATCTGAAGGGGAGCAACTCACCTTTCACACACCTGAAGAGGTGGAAACCTACCTAACCAACAGAAGCTCCGAAATGGAACACAGCGCCGCGACAGAGGGATCTCCATCGCCATCTTCACAGCATGCATATGGACCCCCTAAACACCCCCGAAGTCCGACCAAACCTCCATACAAGCGCAGCCGCTCCACCAATCAGGAAGACCGCTCTGGGAATCGTTGAAGGAATCATCGAAGGACCCCACATCACCACCTTTTTCACATCGCCATCTTCTAACGGGTAGTATCAACCCATCTTATACCTTTTCTTTTTCTTAAATTTTTTACTCTTAAGATGAGGATGCTATTGATGCCTCTATAAACTGCCGTACACGTTCTCTGTGGAGCACTACCCCTCCCAACCTGTAGCTGAAAAATACGCAGCTAAAAGTTATGCAGCTATACTGTTATGGTCATGTAACTCAATAACAGAGATAGTCCCCCACTACCTGGGAAACTTTCCTTTTCAGGGACACTTGCAATGTTGTAATTTCTTGTATTTTCTATTTTCTGGTTTGTTTATGCCTAATTTTAAGAGGGGGGCCCTCCCCTGTGTTTAGCATACCTCACCATCGATTAATTTAAACCTGCACTACCTCCTCAGGGGATCCCCCCCTAGACTACTCCCCCTTCCTATCCTGTACCCCCCCTATCCCCATTTCCTCTCCCCTACCATTCCTATCCCCACCCCCCGTTGCTACCACCCTGCCCCTAAGTGAGGAGCTGGCAATCAATGGGAGCTATGCTAACTAGATAGGTGAGACCTCATGTGGAAAAAAGAGAAGTCCACAACTCACGTTATGTATTTCCTTATACGATATACTGCCTTATTAATGTTTATAACTTGTTGTTGCTTAGAGAAGTTTAAGTTCATGTTTGCCAGCTTAATTCATATGTCTTCAGGGGCTCTGAGGCGCTTTGATGGCTCTCAAAAGGTAGATAGCACATCTACAAAGGGGTCCTTATACAAACCCCTCAACCAAAACGCTTTTAACTATCAACTATGTCACAGTCTGCACTTGGGAGTCACCGAAAGTTTGTCTCGTGGAATGTTAGGGGGCTGCGCTCCCCAAACAAACGTATGTCTATCCTCAGACACTTGCGTCGTCTCCGGGCTGATGTGGCTCTACTTCAGGAGACACATCTGGCTGCAGACGACCTACAGCGTCTTCGTAAATTGTGGGTGGGTTCTGTTTATGACTCACCAGCAGTAGGCCGTAAAGCGGGTGTTGCAATCCTTCTGCACAAGAATTTACAGCACACTGTCAGAGACGTCAAGGTTGACTCGGAAGGAAGGAAACTGACTCTACATCTGACTATAGATGACAAACCTGTAGCACTTACCAACATCTATGCTCCCAATTCTCCTGACACCTCCTTCTTTCAAGACTTAGTGAGATGGGTGCTAACCACACCAGAGACGCTACACCTATTGGGTGGGGATTTTAATTCAGTCATGTCCTCCCTAGCTGATCGCACAGTTTCCCCTACACATAGATCACACACCCGTACCCCCTCATCATCTGCACCTACCCTACTGTCACAAGCCGTCGCCTCCATGCACTTTGTGGATGTCTGGCGCTTAATACACCCAACGGATCGGGAATACACTTTTTTTTCGCCCCCGCACAATACGTTCTCACGTATAGACTATTTTTTTGCCTCCCCAGCCCTAAGCTCCGTAATCAGCGTGCCAGACATACAAGACGCAGTGATCTCAGAACACAGCACAATCGTGGTTCATCTAACCCAAACAGCTCGCTCCTCTCCCTCCCCTACTTGGCGCTCCTATTTAGTTGACAATGAGGACTTTCAACATACACTATACTGTGCCTGGGAGGAATACATCTCCACTAATGGAGCTCACATTACAGACCCTAACCTATTCTGGGAAGAAGGCAAGGCCTTCTTACGGGGTAAAATAATTTCATACACAACACAGTTTAAAAAAAGAGCCAAGCAACAATATAGTGAGTCAAGCGAAGCCCTACGCTTGGCACATGAACAGCTCACATTAAACCGCACCACAGAGAACATACAAAAATGGAGACAGGCCAAAAGCACCTTTGACCTCTGGGCAGAACAGCATGAAGCGGCCAAAACGTCATACTCTCAGCTACATTTTCATAGATTTGGAAACAAGGCTGGTAGGCTCCTGGCCAAGATGTGCTCAGGCCCCAGACGTCCTACCCGTATCTCTGCTCTTAGAGCTAAGACAGGCTCTCTGGTCACCTCCCCAGCTGAAATTAGCAACCTACTCGTGGAATACTACACTAATTTATACAAAGCTGACCCAACTGACTTACCTACTACTGACTTACTACTCAACAAAATACGTCTACCCAAACTCCACCACACACAATTAGAGACGATTAATGCCCCCATTACTGTTGATGATATTCGATTTACGATCAAAGACATGGCCTCGGCCAAAGCCCCGGGACCCGACGGATACACCGCCGAATTCTATAAAATGACCAGGGAATTTATCCCGGACACCTTAAAACATGTATACGCAGCTATGTGGGACGGAGGGCCCTATCTTCCCACGGGAACACAGGCCCACATCAAACTAATCTCTAAGAAAGGGAAAGATCCCCTATTACCGGGCTCATACCGACCAATATCATTAATCAATGTCGATGTCAAAATCCTATCCAAAATAATTGCGTCGCGACTAGCTCCCCTACTGACATCATTATTACACCCAGCCCAATCTGGCTTTGTTTCGGGCAGATCGGCCACCCTAAACATTCGCAAAGTGTTAATGGCTCTGGAATACGCCAAAACTCACCCTAACCAAGACATTGCCATCATGTCATTAGACGCGGAAAAGGCCTTTGACAACATCAGTCTCTCTTGGCTCTTTAGAGTGATGACACAATTTGGATTCTCAGGACCGATTATGCGATTTCTTTTACAAATGTACGCATCCCCTACCGCACGTCTTGTCACCCCTGACTTTATCTCAGACACGATTCCATTAACAAAAGGAACGAGACAGGGCTGCCCCCTGTCCCCACTCCTGTTCAATCTAGCAATCGAACCCCTGTCCAGAATACTAAATTCAGCTGATGGAATCAGTGGCATCACTCTGGAGAACCACACTCTTCGTTCGGCGCTATTTGCAGACGACATACTATTCTTCTCCACCGACCCCATAACAGACTTTGACAGACTCAAACAACTTTTTTCAGACTTCAGACTTTGCTCGGGATTCAGAATCAATTTTGATAAAAGCGAAATTATACCATTACACCCCCATCTCTCCAGTAAATGGAAACATCTATCCCCCCTGGCCATAGCCAACCAACATATTACATACCTGGGCATTAAAATAGGACGTGAACCATCATCTCTGTACTCTTTAAATTACCCCCCATTGATAACCAAAATTGTGAAGGAGTTGGAGGCTTGGGGGTCCCTACCTCTCTCGCTCTTTGGGAGATGCCACCTTTTCAAAACGGTGTCTTTAGCACGCTTACTTTACCCAATGCAGACCATACCTCTTCTAATTAAGCATTCAGACATTCAAAAACTCCAGAAGGCCCTAACTGCCTTTATATGGTCTCACAAGAAACCTCGCATAGCGCTACAGAAATTATGTCTCCCGAAGGGCGAGGGCGGGGCGGGACTGCCCAATATGCGTTTCTACAACCTGGCATGTTTACTTAGACAGGGCTTAGACTGGCTAACTGATGGGTCTAAATTTTCTAACCTATCCTTAGAAGAGGCTATGGTACACCCATATGACCTCTCGGCCATCCTTCATTCTAATCCCAATACATTACCCCCCCACCTCAAAACAAGTGTAATCATTAAGGACATGGTCATTGCATGGAGAGAAGTAAGAAAATTGCTCAAAGTGCCATCCAGCATCTCCAAATACCTCAAAATACAAGGGAACCCTATGTTCCTTCCATCTATCATCCATAAAGCTTTTGGCCAATGGAAACTTAAAGGCCTCACAGATGTCTCATCTCTTTATCTCAACAAGCCGGGCAAATTCAAACCATTTCAAACCCTGATGAGGGAGTACTCCCTACCACCAACTCATGTCTTCTTCTATCACCAACTCATCAGCTATCTCAAATCCTGCTCGGGACCTAGTACCAATCCACTTGAAACATCCTGCATTGACACTCTTATCAAAAGCAATAACTACTCCATCTCCAATATTTACTCTTGTCTCATACAACATCAAACACGGAAGTATGCCCTCAAACCCTTTCAAAAATGGTCACACGTATTAGATGACGAATCTCTGCCAGAAAAAATCCTTGAGGGGTACAAGACAGTCCGCAACCTTACTGCTTCTGAATCTTGGAGGGAAACACAATTCAAGATCATTCACAGAGCTTATTTCCCTTTCCGCTTCAACAATAAAGACCCCACCCAAGCGCAATGTTCCTGGAGTAACTTACCTCGCCCCACTTTACTGCACAGGCTTTGGGACTGTAACAAGATTGATGCTTACTGGACTAAGGTGATCACTTACATCAACGAGGTCCACAAAATTCAGTGCACTAAGGACCGCCTATTATGCCTGTTCAGCATACCCCCTTCATCCTCATCGCCAACGACGGTCCCACAAAATATTCCACACTGGGCTCACCTATGTCTCCTAGTGGCTCGCAGGACTATTATGTCTCACTGGATATCAGCTACTCCTCCTACCCTAACAATGTTTAAAAAAGCCCTGGCATCACTTTTCCACCTAGAGAGACTGGACACCATCACCCTTAATCTCCGATCGACTTCCCGTTTTTTCAAAAGATGGAGGAAATACATTGAAGCCACATTCGCTTCGCAGGCACTGATCGAGATAATGAACCCATTTCGCTACACGAAATGGTACTTGACAAAAGATCTTACCAACTCTCTTGGCCGACTCAAAATACCCCCCACCCCAGATTCCTTTACTTTTAACCCACCGTAGGATATCCACAAATCCGTTGTGCCCCTTGGCATCCACCCCCCCACGTTTATTCAAACGCTGCCTCCACTCCTGAAGGTATTTAGATGTTAAGATTTCATATGTCAAGCAAAGTTACGCTCCATAGTGTTGATGAGATGGCAAACATGAACTCCCCCGTCTTCCCTTTCCCCTAATTTTATTTTTATTTTTATGTTTTCTGTTACTTCTCCCTTGTTCTAACCGATATGACAAGCTTGTATTTCAACTATTATGAGAAGTCATTGAATGTTATAGATTGTAACGAATAATACTCTGTAACTTTTGTTACACTAAGTTTTTATACTTTTGTATGCTATAAAACCCAATAAATATTTTTCAAAAAAAAAAAAAATAACACAACAGTGTTGTATTATTATTCTTTCTTGATTCTTGTTTCCCTTGACACAATAAAACACCTTCTCATTCCTTCAATATTGGCCATTCCATTCATTCACTACATTCAAAATGCATTCTCATACATTTTCCCTTTATTTTCCCTATATTTTTCCATATATGTACACATATACAGTATCTCACGAAATTGAGTACACCCCTCACATTTTTGTAAATATTTTATGGATCCCTTGCCATTCCACAGATGCCTGGATAATGGCCCCGGATGCCTGGACAGTTACCACTTCGATCACACAGATGAGCTTCACATTCATTTACTTCTTTAAAAGAGTGTTACATTTACTTTCTGATAAAAACTTTGCTCGAATACTACACTGAGGTGGCGCTTCCTGTGTTTTCCCTTCCTCTGACTTTCTCTGAGGACTGATCCTTTAAAGGACTAATGGACTTTTATTGTCAATTTTCTATTGGTTCATTTATTGTCAATTTTCTATTGGTTCATTACTTATGTTCATTTCTTCAGTGTTGTCACATAAAAAGATATAATAAAATATTCACAAAAATGTGAGGTGTGTACTCACTTTTGTGAGATACTGTATATGTATCGTGCTGCTCACTGACCCCCACTCTTCCCATGGTAAGGGAGCAGGGTGGAGGTCCCCGACTAGTGGTGTTTTGGTATACTGGCATGCCATTGAGGAAGTTCCTTCCTTTACTACATGTTGATAAGTGTTTTTTTGCCAAATTTTTACCTGAGTTCTTTTTTTCAGTACTCCTTAACAGATGGATCAGTTGGTTGCAGGCCTCTCTCCACGCTAGCTAGAAGTATGGGGCATCACCTAAACCTCCTTTCAACATGGCCTCCCTGAAGATAGTATTGTATAATGTGCGTGGGCTGGGATCACCTTGAAAATGCAGTAAGCTGTGGCTTGAGACACATTCTTTTATTACAGGAGACGCCATTTTCACAATGACTCAGCCACACATTTTCACAATGACTCGGCCCCCTGCCTTCCCATCCACTTGTGTAATTCCCCACGTCCAAAATCAGGGGGGTAGCCATAGCCATACACAAACTATGTCCTTTTATTATGACAGACCAACTTATTGATCCTAATGGTAGATTTGTGTTCATCAAGGGCACTATAATGGGACATAAATCCACCTTTGCAGCTGTGTAAGCCCTGAATGCTCAGCAGCTTACTTTCCTAGACTCTGATTTTGGGGGGTGATTTCAATGTGAGTCCTGACCGACGCTTAGACACATCTACGGGCCATTCAGTCTATTCTTGTACCTTTCTTAATATTTACATTCCCATCATCTGGTCAACTGCTGGAGGGTGCTCCACCCCAATGACAAAGATTTCAGCTACTATTCGGCAACCGATGGTGTGTACATTTGAATAGATATGCTGCTGATGGACCAGTTCTCTCTGGCGTCACTCTTTAGAGCGTCGATTGGATCGATAACAATATCGGACCATGTCCCAGTACTCATCTCCCTGCATCCATTGTCTCCTGATGTGAGGGCCTGGACCTGGCGTATGAACGAGAACATACTAGACGATGCAGTAGCTCTAAATCTCACTGTATTTTGCTGAGAATTTAACAAATGACGTGGGGTTGGCATATATATGGGAGGGAAACAAAGCAGTGGTCAGGGGGGAGTTCAAATCTCAAGGCTCCAGACTGAAAAAAGCACGTAAAGGGGAACTGCAAAACCTACTCACAAAAATTAGGTCAGCGGAACTCAAACACAAATGATTCTTGACTCCTGAATTAGCAGCGGATCTCCAAACCCTTTGTTTGGAGCTAGCTAACCGGTTAGATGACCGGATTCGGGCCTGATTGCGACATATTTCTCACAAGTTCCATGAGTTCGGGAACAAATGCAATAAACTGCTTGCTAGAGCCGTTAGATGTCAATGTGCCTCGGGTCATGTCCATAAAGTCCACTCTTCCAACATTGCTGCAGCCTTTCGAGACTAATATGCCCAGCTTTATTACCTCCCTGATGCGCAACCAGTAGGGATGGGCCCAATGTTCGAGTCGAACATAAGTTCGACTTGAACAGTGGGTGTTTGCCCATTCGGCGAATATCAAACATTATGGGGCGTTCGCAGGAAATTCGAGCACCACAGATAGCCCCATAATGCACTGCGAGGTCACAGTGCTTTAATGTCTGATGAATGGCCAAAGCATGCACCTGACCTGTATGCTTTGACCAAACACAGCGCACTCTGCTGCGAGAGCCATGATTGGCCAAAGACAGGGTGCCTTTAGCCAATCATGGCTCAGGGGTCCATGCCCCACACTATATATATATATATATATATATATATATATATATATATATATATATATATATATATATATATACTCTGCATATATATATACAATATCTCACAAAAGTGAGTACACCCCTCACATTTTTGTAAATATTTTCTTCTATCCTTTCATGTGACAACACTGAAGAAAAGACACTTTGCTACAATGTAAAGTAGTGAGTGTACAGCTTGTATAACAGTGTAAATTTGCTGTCACCTCCAAATAACTCAACACACAGCCATTAATGTCTAAACCGCTGGCAATAAAAGTGAGTACACCCCTAAGTGAAAATGTCCAAATTGGGCCCAATTAGCCATTTTCCCTCCCCGGTGTCATGTGACTCGTTAGTGTTACAAGGTCTCAGGTGTGAGTGGGGAGCAGGTGTGTTAAATTTGGTGTTATCACTTTCACTCTCTCATACTGGTCACTGGAAGTTCAACATGGCACCTCATGGCAAAGAACTCTGAGGATCTGACAAAAAGAATTGTTGCTCTACATAAATATGGCCTAGGCTATAAGAAGATTGGCAAAACCCTGAAACTGAGCTGCAGCACGGTGGCCAAGACCATACAGCGGTTTAACAGGACAGGTTCCACTCAGAACAGACCTCGCCATGGTCGACTAAAGAAGTTGAGTGCACGTGCTCAGCGTCATATCCAGAGGTTGTCTTTGGGAAATAGACCTATGAGTGCTGCCAGCATTGCTGCAGAGGTTGAAGGGGTAGGGGGTCAGCCTGTCAATGCTCAGACCATACACCGCACACTGCATCAAATTGGTCTGCATGGCTGTCGTTGCAGAAGGAAGCCTCTTCTAAACATGATGCACAAGAAAACCCGCAAACAGTTTGCTGAAGACAAGCAGACTAAGGGCCAAGATAAACGTATTTGGTTCAGATGGTGTCAAGCATGTGTGGTGGCATGTGCTGTACTCAGGTGAGGAGTACAAAGACAAGTGTGTTTTGCCTACAGTCAAGCATGGTGGTGGGAGTGTCATGGTCTGGGGCTGCAGGAGTGCTGCCAGCACTGGGGAGCTACAATTTACATACTGAAGCAGAACATGATCCTCTCCCTTCGGAGACTGGGCCGCAGGGCAATATTCCAACATGACAATGACCCCAAACACACCTCCAAGATGACCACTGCCTTGCTAAAGAAGCTGAGGGTAAAGGTGATGGACTGGCCAAGCATGTCTCCAGACCTAAACCTATATTAATAGATATATATATATATATATATATATATTATACACAGTCTAGTATACTGTATATATATAGTCTAATATATATATATATATATATATATATATACCGTATTTATCGGCATATAACACGCACAGGCGTATAACACGCACATTCATTTTAAGAGGGAAGTTTCAGGAAAAAACTTAAATTTTAAATAAGGAACTTTGAAGCAAAATAAGGGTCAGTGCCCATCTGCAGCCTCACCATTACCATCAATGCAGCCTGATCAATGCCCGCCTGCAGCCTCACAAGTGCCATCAATAGAGCCTTATTAGTCCACATCAATGCAGCCTCGCCATTGCCATCAATGCAGCAGCCTCGCCATTGCCATCTATTGACCTCCTATTACAGAGGCTGCCAAGTAAACAGGAGATTCTCACTGTATGTAATCTGACGGCACTCGTCCCGCCCCCCCCCCCCCCCCGTTGCCTCCGAGGCAGCCGAAATTGTAGTATTGGCGTATAACACGCACACACTATTTGCACCCGATTTTCATGGTGAAAACGTGAGTGTTATACGCCAATAAATACAGTATATATATATATATAATTTTTATTTTTTTGCATTTTTGTCACACTTAAATGATTCAGATCATCAAACAAATTTTAATATTACACATAGATAACCCAAGTAAATACAAAATGCAGTTTTTATATGATAATTTAATTTATTAAGGGAAAAAAACTGTCCAAACCTGCCTGGCCCTATGTGAAAAAGTAATTGCCCCCCACCCCCTTGCGAAATCATGAATGAACTGTAATTAATCACATTTTTTGAAAAGCCGAGTTAAATTTTACTTGCCATACCCAGGCCTGATTACTACCAGACCTATAGAATCAAGAAATCACTTAAAGAGAAGCTTTCTGTCAAAGTGAAGCAAGTTAAAAGATCTAAAAAAGCAAAACATCATGCCACATCCTAAAGAAATTTAAGAACAGGTGAGAAACAAAGTAATTGACATATATCAGTCTGGAAAGGGTTACAAAGCCATTTCTAAGGCCTTGGGACTCCAGCCAACCACAGTGAGAGCCATTATCCACAAATGGAGAAAATTTGGAACAGCGGTGAACCCAGGAGTGGCCGGCCAACAATAATTACTCCAACAGCACAACAACGACTCATCCAGGAGGTCATAAAAGAACCCAGAACAACATCTAAAGAACTGCAGATGTCACTTGCCTTAACCACTTCAGCCCCGGAAGGATTTCTCCCCTTCCTGACCAGAGCACTTTTTACAATTTGGCACTGCGTCGCTTTAACTGCTAATTGCGCGGTCATGCAATGCTGTACCCAAACGAAATTTGCGTCCTTTTCTTCCCACAAATAGAGCTTTCTTTTGATGGTATTTGATCACCTCTGCCGTTTTTATTTTTTGCGCTATACACGGAAAAAGACCGAAAATTTTGAAAAAAATTGATATTTTCTACTTTTTGTTCTAAAAAAAATCCAATAAACTCAACTTTAGTCATACATTTAGGCCAAAATGTATTCGGCCACATGTCTTTGGTAAAAAAAAGTCAATAAGTGTATATTTATTGGTTTGCGCAAAAGTTATAGCGCCTACAAACTAGGGTACATTTTCTGGAATTTACACAGCCTTTAATTTATGACTGCCTATGTCGTTTCTTGAGGTGCTAAAATGGCAGGGCAGTACAAAACCCCCACAAATGACCCCATTTTGGAAAGTAGACACCCCAAGGAAATTGCTGAGAGGCATGTTGAGCCCATTGAATATTAATTTTTTTTGTCCCAAGTGATTGAATAATGACAAAAAAAAAAAAAATTACAAAAAGTTGTCACTAAATGATATATTGCTCACACAGGCCATGGGCATATGTGGAATTGCACCCCAAAATACATTTAGCTGCTTCTCCTGAGTATGGGAATACCACATGTGTGGGACTTTTTGGGAGCCTAGCCGCGTACGGGGCCCCGAAAACCAATCACTGCCTTCAGGATTTCTAAGGGCGTACATTTTTGATTTTACTCCTCACTACCTATCACAGTTTTGAATGCCATAAAATGCCCAGATGGCATAAACCCCCCCCAAATGACCCCATTTTGGAAAGTAGACACCCCAAGCTATTTGCTTTGAGGCATGTTGAGTCCATGGAATGTTTTATATTTTGACACAAGTTGCGGGAAAGTGACAAATTTTTTTTTTTTTTGCACAAAGTTGTCACTTAATGATATATTGCTCACACAGGCCATGGGCATATGTGGAATTGCATTTAGCTGCTTCTCCTGAGTATGGGGATACCACATGTGTGGGACTTTTTAGGAGCCTAGCCGCGTACGGGGCCCCGAAAACCAATCACCGCCTTCAGAATTTCTAAGGGCGTGAATTTTTGATTTCACTCTTCACTGCCTATCACAGTTTCGGAGTCCATGGAATGCCCAGGTGGCACAAACCCCCCCCAAATGACCCCATTTTGGAAAGTAGACACCCCAAGCTATTTGCTGAGAGGCATGGTGAGTATTTTGCAGCTCTCATTTGTTTTTGAAAATAAAGAAAGACAAGAAAAAAATTTTTTTTTTTCTTTTTTCAATTTTCAAAACTTTGTGACAAAAAGTGAGGTCTGCAAAATACTCACTATACCTCTCAGCACATAGCTAGGGATGTCTACTTTCCAAAATGGGGTCATTTGGGGGGGTTTTTTGCCACCTGGGCATTTCATGGCCTCCGAAACTGTGATAGGCAGTGAAGAGTGAAATCAAAAATTTACGCCCTTAGAAAGCCTGAAGGCGGTGCTTGGTTTTCGGGGTTCCGTGCGCGGCTAGGCTCCCAAAAAGTCCCACACATGTGGTATCCCCGTACTCAGGAGAAGCAACAGAATGTATTTTGGGGTGTAATTTTACATATTCCCATGGCATGTTTGAGCAATATATCATTTAGTGACAACTTTGTGCAAAAAAAAAAATGGTCTCTTTCCCGCAACTTGTGTCACAATATAAAATATTCCATGGACTCGACATGCCTCTCAGCAAATAGCTTGGGGTGTCTACTTTCCAAAATGGGGTCATTTGGGGGGGTTTTGAACTGTCCTGGCATTTTATGCACAACATTTAGAAGCTTATGTCACACATAACCCACTCTTCTAACCACTTGAAGACAAAGCCCTTTCTGACACTTTTTGATTACATGAAAAAATTATTTTTTTTTGCAAGAAAATTACTTTGAACCCCCACACATTATATATTTTTTTAAAGCAAATGCCCTACAGATTAAAATGGTGGGTGTTTCATTTTTTTTTTTTCACACAGTATTTGCGCAGCGATTTTTCAAACGCATTTTTTGGGGAAAAAACACACTTTTTTAAATTTTAATGCACTAAAACACACTATATTGCCCAAATGTTTGATGAAATAAAAAAGATGATCTTAGGCCGAGTACATGGATACCAAACATGACATGCTTTAAAATTGCGCACAAACGTGCAGTGGCGACTAACTAAATACATTTTTAAAAGCCTTTAAAAGCCTTTACAGGTTACCACTTTAGATTTAAAGAGGAGGTCTACTGCTAAAATTACTGCCCTCGATCTGACCTTCGCGGTGATACCTCACATGCATGGTGCAATTGCTGTTTACATTTGACGCCAGACCGACGCTTGCGTTCGCCTTAGCGCGAGAGCAGGGGGGACAGGGGTGCTTTTTTTTTTTTTTCTTTTTTTTTTTTGCTTTTTTATCTTATTTTTAAACTGTTCCTTTCATATTTTTTTTTAAAATCATTTTTATTGTTATCTCAGGGAATGTAAATATCCCCTATCATAGCAATAGGTGGTGACAGGTACTCTTTTTTTGAAAAAATTGGGGTCTATTAGACCCTAGATTTCTCCTCTGCCCTCAAAGCATCTGACCACACCAAGATCGGTGTGATAAAATGCTTTCCCAATTTCCCAATGGCGCTGTTTACATCCGGCAAAATCAAAGTCATAAAATGCTCGTAGCTTCCGGTTTCTTAGGCCATAGAGATGTTTGGAGCCACTCTGGTCTCTGATCAGCTCTATGGTCAGCTGGCTGAATCACCGGCTGCATTCTCAGGTTCCCTGTTGAGACAGGAGAGCCAGAGAAAAACACAGAAGACGGTGGGGGGGGTGCATTCCCTCCCACTGCTTGTAAAAGCAGTCTAGAGGCTAATTAGCCGCTAGGATTGCTTTTACATGAAAGCCGACCGCTGGCTGAAAAGAATGATACCAAGATGATACCTAAACCTGCAGGCATCATTCTGGTATAACCATTCAAAGTCGTGAATGGCGTACCTGAAGACAAAAAAATGGTTAACAATAAAGCACAGTAAACGGTAAAGTATAAAAAATTGCAGACCTGAAAAACAAACATGATAAAACATAATAACAATAAAACATTGCAGAATAGAATACAGTAAAAAAGAGCAGAACAATAGAGAGAGAGAGAGAGAACAATAAAACGACAACTATTTTTTTTTATTTTATATTTTTGTATGTTTTTTTTTTTGTTTTTTTTTTTTTTACACTTTTTTTTGTAACTAACTTTTATAACTGTAACCGGTTCCAGGTTCGGGTCTCTCAAAATGTGATGGCATCTTGGGAGACCCTGTGAAAGTGTGCCTAGCCTGTGCAATGCTGTACCCTACGCTAATACTCAACTAGTGAATGGTAGCATTCAAAACATTCACCAATGCAAAGACCAGGATTGTCAGGACAGGAGGGACAATAATAGCGGGTGTCACGCCTATATCCGCGCTTGCTGCAGACACAACATCTTTTTTGGGGGGGTTCGTTGGGTAGGGGTACTCGGGAGGACATAAAGAAAATGAATCTCATGCAGCCGACTGCATTTGGTTGGGGATGTGAATGGGGGAAGTATGGGCGCTGCAGAAGTGGTGGGTTCCCAATTAGGATTGGCGAATGCAGCAGGAAGGGCATTATGGGCACGACGGGCCTGTGTTTGTCTTTTTGGTGGCAGCGGGACACTACTTGTGCTTGCCACCTCACCAGCTTGAACTGCATTTATGGGACTCGCCACGTCACCAAGTGTTACCGCAGTGCTGGTTTGACTACGACCGGGGTGTACTAGGCCGCTGGTGCTTGCCAGTTCACCAAAACGCTACCAAAAAAACTGTTAGCGATCGCAGGGATCAGGCCTGACTCTGCGAACGCTGCAGTTATGTGTTTAGTGTTTTGTAAGTGACAGTGATCGATCGATACTGCACTTGGGTGGGCTGGGCCAGGCTGGGCGGAGGGGCAAAACGCAGGTGCTAGCAGGTATCTGGGCTGATCCCACTAACACTGCGTTTTTGGGAACCCTAAACTGCTGGGGACGCTAGCGGATCAGGTATTGATCTGATCAGATACTATACCACTAAGGGAGGTGTACGGTGCGTGCGTGGGTGTTAGCGCGACTGGCGCTAAGCTGACGCTGCCTGGGGCTGGTGCTTGCCAGTTCACCAAAACGCTACCAAAAAAACTGTTAGCGATCGCAGGGATCAGGCCTGACTCTGCGAACGCTGCAGTTATGTGTTTAGTGTTTTGTAAGTGACAGTGATCGATCGATACTGCACTTGGGTGGGCTGGGCTGGGCGGAGGGGCAAAACGCAGGTGCTAGCAGGTATCTGGGCTGATCCCGCTAACACTGCGTTTTTGGGAACCCTAAACTGCTGGGGACGCTAGTATAGATCTGATCGGATCAGATATTGATGCGTTCAGATACTATACCACTAAGGAAGGTGTACGGTGCGTGCGTGGGTGTTAGCGCGACTGGCGCTAACCTGACGCTGCCTGGGGCTGGTGCTTGCCAGTTCACCAAAACGCTACCAAAAAAACTGTTAGCGATCGCAGGGATCAGGCCTGACTCTGCAAACGCTGCAGTTATGCGTTTAGCGTTTTGTAAGTGACAGTGATCGATCGATACTGCACTTGGGTGGGCTGGGCTGGGCCGGGCGGAGGGGCAAAACGCAGGTGCTAGCGGGTATCTGGGCTGATCCCACTAACACTGCGTTTTTGGGAACCCTAAACTGCTGGGGACGCTAGTATAGATCTGATCGGATCAGATATTGATCCGTTCAGATACTATACCACTAAGGGAGGCGTATGCTGCGTGCGTGGGTGTTAGCGGTACTGGCGCTAATCTGACGCTGCCTGGGGCGACGCATATTACCGCCGGGCGATCAGGGGGCTAAACCTTTATTTGGTAATAAACGGCGGGTGCCCTGACACTATAAAAAATAAACCAACTAACCAGCGTCACCCGTAACGGTTATACGGTGATCAGTGGTGAAAGGGTTAACTAGGGGGCAATCAAGGGGTTAAAACATTTATCAGATAGTATATGGGGGTCCCTGTCGCTATAAAATGCTGACGTCGAACCTAAATATTTACGTTCCTAACTAGCGTCACCAGCGACACTAATACAGCGATCAGAAAAATGATCGCTTAGTGACACTGGTGACAGGGGGTGATCAAGGGGTTAAAACTTTATTAGGGGGGGTTAGGGGGGTACCCTAGACCTAAAGGGGGGTAACACTCACTGTCCTACCACAGTAACTGTCACTAACTGACACCCTGCAGTAATCAGAAAAAAAAAAAAAATACTGCTTGGTGTCAGTGTTACAGGGAGGGGGGGGGGGGTGGTTGGGGGGGGATCGGGGGGCGATCGGGGGGGGATCGGGGGTGTTTTGTGTGCCTGGCATGTTCTACTGTGTGTGTGTGTGTGTTGGTGCACTTACATGTCTTCTCTCCTCGGCGCTAGAATGGAAACTGCCGAGCTGAGGAGAGATGACATCACATCCTCTGCCTGTGTGTACTATACACAGGCAGGGGATGTTCCTCATTGGCTGGGAGTGATCGCGAGGGGGGGGCCACGATCGGATGGTCTCCCCCTCGTCTCTCATCGCTCCTAGCCAAATGCCGACCGCCGCTGGCACCGGGGGGGGGTCCGATCGGATCCCCCGCCCGCGGGAAGGCAATCACGTATGGGTACGTGATTTTGCCTGCCCGTGCCATTCTGCTCACGTATATATGCGTGAGGCGGTCGGCAAGTGGTTAAGTAAGGTCAGTGTTCATGACCTTAAACAGGCTGCTCATGCTGGAAAACTATACAATGTGGCTGAATGAAAACAATACTGTAAAAGAAGAGTCGATCAAAATTTCTCCACACCAATGTGAAAGACTCATTACCAGTTATCTCAAATGCTTGATTGCAGTTGTTGCCGCCAAGGGTGGCATAACCAGTTGTTAGGTTTAGGGGGCAATTACTTTTTCACATAGGGCCAGGCATGTTTGGACAGCTTTTTTCTCTTAATAAATGAAATCATCATTTAAAAACTGCATTTTGTATTGACTCGGGTTATCTTTGTGTAATATTAACATTTGTTTGACGATCTGAATCATTTAAATGTGACAAATATGCAAAGAAAAAAAAATCAGGAAGGGGGCAAATACTAATATTTCACAGCACTGTATATACTCTGCATTCAGTGTAGACTATATATACAGTGCATTCAGCGGTGTACAGTATATAATACTCTTTAGGTGGTGTACACAGTATATAATACAATGTGTACAGTTTCTAATACACTTCAGGCGGTGTACACAGCATATAGTACAGTGCAACCGATGTACAGTACATAATACAGTGCAGGCGGTGTACACAATATATAATACAGCGTGTACAGTTTCTGATAAACTTCAGGCGGTGTACACAGCATATAATACAGTGCTGCTAGTGTACAGTTGTGTACAGCCAGTGTACAGCTCACAGAGAGCACCATTCCCCCAAATGCTAGGGCCCATAATCGGTGGGCAAGAGGCTTGCGTTCAGTCCCCTCCAATAGCCTCTGTCCCGGGTGAGTCTGTCACATTTCTCCCCCATCAAAGGTTGACTAACAAGGTCCCATATCTCCACCTGGTCTGGACATGCATTAGTCAGGCAGAGTGAACTCACATAGTCTTCCCGCATGATCTCCTTTCTTGGCTGCACGGAATAGTTGACCTCAGTAGGTGTGGGGCAGAGGTCATTTACTCTCTGTCTGGCTGCCAGGGCTTCAGCTGGATTGTTTTTAACATTCCTGGGCTCGGTCTGCTGCTGGGCAGAGGGGCCTATCACCCCAGCTTCCTGAAGCTGTAGAGAGACACTAGGTGCTAGGCAGAGGCCAGCGGTGCTCTGCCCTGTTGCCAGTGATTCAGCTGGGAGTAGCAGCTCCACTACATCAGCTTGTCGTCGGATAGAGGGGCCAACTGCCCCGGCTCCCTGGAACTCCACAGTTGTTGCCGGTGCTGTGAAGAGGTTGGTAGCACTCTGCTCTGTTGCCAGCACTTCTGCTGGGGACTCTGCATCCTCCGCTCCAGCTAACCATTGGGGCAGGAGGCTGGCTTCCTCCACTCCCAAACTGTGTAGCTGCCATTGGAAAAGGGAGCCGGCTGCTTCCTTTTCCATTCCCTCATCTGGCTGCTGGGACGACATGTCTATGGTACTGTCTCCCAGGTGCACGGATCTTTGCTGGGGAGGAAAGTCCGCTTCCTCCACCCTGGCCAACTGTTGGGGAGGGACAACACACACCTCCTCTCCCTTCTTCCCCTGTATCTGCTGCTGGGAAGTGATTGCCACCTTCTCACCCTGAGCCTCCGAAACTGCCACAGGTGTGGGGCAGAGGTCTTGGACCCTCTGTCCGGTTGCCAGCACTTCTGCTGGGGGTTTGCTAGGTGGTTCCTCCTCTACAGAAAAGTCTATTAAATCCCCAGTCTCTGGAATTGGTAAAAGTGTGGGACAGAGGTCTTGGACCCTCTGTTCAGTTACCAGATCTTCAGCTGGAGAAGTTTGTTTTAACTCCATAGATGCTGCTGGCAGAAAATCACATGTCCCTGTCAGTGTTGTGGGAGAAAGGCCGACTACCTCTTCTCTCAAGAAGGCCGAAGCCACTGTTGGTGCTGGGCAGAACACAGTGAACTTCGGCCCTGATAGCAGCTCTTCTGCTGGAGGCTCATCAGGTTGTTCTTCCTCAGCCGAAAAGTCTATCAAATCCCATGTCTCTGCAACTGATGTCTGGGGATAGAGGTTCACCATCTCCTGTCCATGGAACCCAGAAGATGCTATCATTTCTGGGCAGAGGTTAGCAGAGCTCTGCCCTGTTGGCAGCACTTCAGGTTTGGGGACGGCAATCTCCGGATTTTCCACTGCCGATTCTCTGGCATGCTGCTGAACTTGTTCTAGCAGTTTCCTATATGCCCTTTCCAGATGCTGTTCCTTCCTTAGCAAATGGTCCAGATCAGGTTTGAGCTCTGAGACCCCTGCAAGAGCGAGCATAGCCTCTCTATATTCTCGCAGGTCCTCAAGGTCAGGTTCCCCTTCATCGCCAAACATAAAACGATCTGTAAGGCTCTCCCACAGCAATCCAGGGCCGCCAAAGTCATATCCCTCCGGAGACCATTCTGTTGTCTCCCCTAAATATCCCTCCTCTGCGTGCCATTGCAGAGCCTGATAACGATTGCCCAGCTCTATCTCCTGCTGGACCAGCCTGTCCAACTCAGTCACCCATTGCTCCTGGGGCCGCTCTCCCAGGAATGCCATCCGCAATGCCCGTTGGTCACTGGCCCGTTGCTCTTGGGTTGGAAAGAACTTGCCCTGTTTTATACCAGCGAGCTGGAGGGCTCCGATCCAGAGCCCCACCCGAATCTGCTGCCTGAGCTCCAGGTATTCATCCTTAGACACAGTCCTGGTGTATGTTGAAAGGATGATCCGCAGCAGCCCCGGGAACTCTGATGCCAGGTCAATATTTCCGCTGGGGTGACTGAAGTCTGCTATGCTGATCTTAGATCCAGTTTGAGGTTTGGATGTCCCAGACTGCAGGAAGCTTTCCCGCTGCTTGCCACCAATGTCACGGAACGTCCCTCACTCCGCTTGAGTGCTTCCGTCATATACCACTTCCTAAGTTCTGGAACATGAGTCCAATGGATCTGGCTATAGGAACCCCCAAGAACTAGACAACACCAGTCTTGGAGTACATCAGGACTAACTCTTTATTTGAGATCTCACACACATTTATACAGCAGGCTGACTCAAAGCTAACCTAATTAACATGAGCTAATTTACTAAAACATTTACCCAGACCAGATGACAGACTTGTGGGCACCAAGCTTCACACAGTAGTATAAACACAATAGCTGGAGCTAATTACAATTAACAATACAAACAACAATCTCCCCCCTCCTCAGCCTATTCATCAACAGTTCGTCTCCTAGCCAGTGCTGGTGGCTAATGTGATCAGCTCACTCAATTAACATAAACACAGGTAGTTAGAGTTGATGACACCAGCATCTCCTCACAGGATGTGTCCCAACAGTATAATTCAGTCTTATCATTCTAATATGGCATATAAAGGGTTCCCAGAGTCTGTGTGTTTTGGGGGGACATGGAGCTGAATCCAAAGTAACACCAACCCCAGGGTCCCCAGGCATACAGCTCACAGAGAGCACCATTCCTCCAAATGCTAGGGCCCATAATCGGTGGGCAAGAGGCTTGCGTTCAGTCCCCTCCAATAGCCTCTGTCCCGGGTGAGTCTGTCACACAATCTATGTCTGAAGCGGATCAAGCATGGCCAGAACAGCACCCGCTTGGGCACCACATTCTTGACAAAACATATGACGACCTGTCATGCAGTCTGTTGGCAACAGCACCTGAAAGACCCACATAATAAAAAAAGGCGTACTTCTCCTTGCTCCTCATCTGTGATCTCAACCCCTACTACACCTCCAGTCCTCTCAAAATCCTGCACTGAGAGGAACGAAGGTATAGCAATAGGTGCCACAAGTACTTGCAGCCAATCTGCTAGCAGTAAGGAATCATGGACAGGGCACTTGAGGCAGAACAGCGGGAGGAAGAGGAGGGCTTTCTTTCCTCTCAAGGCCCCCTTTATGCAGATAGCATTCCTGCGGGGCCGCTAAACACACAGGAAGAAGAGGAGGAGGATTTTGTCAGCATGGATGTGGAGGATAACAGGCAGCAGTCTTCAAGGGATGGTTTTCAGTCCCCAGAAACTCAAGGAGTTGTACGTTGCTGGAAAGAAGTAGGGCCTGACAATGTCATCCTCAGTGACCCAGAGGACTCAGAATCTCATGCCTCTGCAAACTTATGCTGCATGGGCTCCCTGATTCTGCAAAGCCTGCGAAAGGACCCTAGGATTCATGGTATCAAGGAGAGGGATCAAGGAGAGGGATCGTACCCCACACAAACTTTTCCTCAAGAAGGGGTGCCAGGCTGGCACCCCTTCTTGATCCACGTTACAAGGATAGAGTTGCAGGACTCATCCTGCCTTTGCAGAGGGAGCAGAGGATGAAACATCTTCAGGATGGCTTGAAGAAAAGTTTGTGTAATGACTTTCCAGATCCTGGGAGGTTACCATTTCCTGGTGCTGGACAACATGTTTCTGAGGCTTCGATCAGTCAGAGGAAGAGTGGTGGAGAAGGTGGCCGGCTGACCGATGCCTTTAAACTATTTTTCAGTCCTCAGTGCCAAGGGCTGATAGGTTCAAGCAACCATCGCCAGCGTCTGCATTATATGGTGCAGGAATATCTAGGGGCAAGAGCAGACTTCGGGACCTTTCCAACAGAGCATCCACTGGGTTACTGGTTCTTGAGGATGGATCACTGACCAGAATTTGCTCAATATGCAATCGAGCTACTGGCCTGTCCTGCATCCAGCGTGCTTTCTGAATGGACATGAAGTACTGCTGGAGGGTTTGTAACGGATCAAAGAGTACGCCTGTCCACAGACTCCGTCGATAGGCTCACATTTATAAAAATGAATTAGTCCTGGATAGGGATGAGCCGAACACCCCCCTGTTCGGTTCGCACCAGAACATGCGAACAGGAAAAAAGTTCGTTCGAACATGCGAACACCGTTAAAGTCTATGGGACACGAACATGAATAATCAAAAGTGCTAATTTTCAAGGCTTATATGCAAGTTATTGTCATAAAAAGTGTTTGGGGACCTGGGTCCTGCCCCAGGGGACATGGATCAATGCAAAAAAAAGTTTTAAAAACGGCCGTTTTTTCAGGAGCAGTGATTTTAATAATGCTTAAAGTCAAACAATAAAAGTGTAATATCCCTTTAAATTTCGTACCTGGGGGGTGTCTATAGTGTGCCTGTAAAGGGGCGCATGTTTCCTGTGTTTAGAACAGTCTGACAGCAAAATGACATTTTGAAGGAAAAAACTCATTTAAAACTACCCGCGGCTATTGCATTGCCGACAATACACATAGAAGTTCATTGATAAAAACGGCATGGGAATTCCCCAAAGGGGAACCCCGAACCAAAATTAAAAAAAAAAAATGACGTGGGGGTCCCCCTAAATTCCATACCAGGCCCTTCAGGTCTGGTATGGATATTAAGGGGAACCCCGGCCAAAATTTAAAAAAAAAAATGACGTGGGGTTCCCCCTAAATTCCATACCAGACCCTTCAGGTCTGGTATGGATTTTAAGGGGAACCCCGCGCCAAAAAAAAAAAAAAAAAACGGCGTGGGGTCCCCCCAAAAATCCATACCAGACCCTTATCCGAGCACGCAACCTGGCAGGCCGCAGGAAAAGAGGGGGGGACGAGAGTGCGGCCCCCCCTCCCTCCTGAACCGTACCAGGCCACATGCCCTCAACATTGGGAGGGTGCTTTGGGGTAGCCCCCCAAAACACCTTGTCCCCATGTTGATGAGGACAAGGGCCTCATCCCCACAACCCTGGCCGGTGGTTGTGGGGGTCTGCGGGCGGGGGGCTTATCGGAATCTGGAAGCCCCCTTTAACAAGGTGACCCCCAGATCCCGGCCCCCCCCCTGTGTAAAATGGTAAGGGGGTACATAAGTACCCCTACCATTTCACGAAAAAAGTGTCAAAAATGTTAAAAATGACAAGAGACAGTTTTTGACAATTCCTTTATTTAAATGCTTCTTCTTTCTTCTATCTTCCTTCATCTTCTGGTTCTTCTGGCTCTTCTGGTTCTTCTGGTTCTTCCTCCGGCGTTCTCGTCCAGCATCTCCTCCGCGGCGTCTTCTGTCTTCTTCTCCTCGGGCCGCTCCGCACCCATGGCATGGGGGGGAGGCTCCCGCTCTTCTCTTCTTCTTTTCTTCTTTTCTTCTCTTCTTCTCTTCTTCTTCATTTTCTTCTCCGGGCCGCTCCGCAATCCATGCTGGCATGGAGGGAGGCTCCCGCTGTGTGACGGCGCTCCTCGTCTGACAGTTCTTAAATAACGGGGGGGCGGGGCCACCCGGTGACCCCGCCCCCCTCTGACGCACGGTGACTTGACGGGACTTCCCTGTGACGTCACGGGGAATGCCACAGGGAAGTCCCGTCAAGTCACCGTGCGTCAGAGGGGGGCGGGGTCACCGGGTGGCCCCGCCCCCCGTTATTTAAGAACTGTCAGACGAGGAGCGCCGTCACACAGCGGGAGCCTCCCTCCATGCCAGCATGGATTGCGGAGCGGCCCGGAGAAGAAAATGAAGAAGAAGAGAAGAAGAGAAGAAAAGAAGAAAAGAAGAAAAGAAGAAGAGAAGAAGAGAAGAGCGGGAGCCTCCCCCCCATGCCATGGGTGCGGAGCGGCCCGAGGAGAAGAAGACAGAAGACGCCGCGGAGGAGATGCTGGACGAGAACGCCGGAGGAAGAACCAGAAGAACCAGAAGAGCCAGAAGAACCAGAAGATGAAGGAAGATAGAAGAAAGAAGAAGCATTTAAATAAAGGAATTGTCAAAAACTGTCTCTTGTCATTTTTAACATTTTTGACACTTTTTTCGTGAAATGGTAGGGGTACTTATGTACCCCCTTACCATTTCACACAGGGGGGGGGCCGGGATCTGGGGGTCACCTTGTTAAAGGGGGCTTCCAGATTCCGATAAGCCCCCCGCCCGCAGACCCCCACAACCACCGGCCAGGGTTGTGGGGATGAGGCCCTTGTCCTCATCAACATGGGGACAAGGTGTTTTGGGGGGCTACCCCAAAGCACCCTCCCAATGTTGAGGGCATGTGGCCTGGTATGGTTCAGGAGGGAGGGGGGGCCGCACTCTCGTCCCCCCCTCTTTTCCTGCGGCCTGCCAGGTTGCGTGCTCGGATAAGGGTCTGGTATGGATTTTTGGGGGGACCCCACGCCGTTTTTTTTTTTTTTTTTTGGCGCGGGGTTCCCCTTAAAATCCATACCAGACCTGAAGGGTCTGGTATGGAATTTAGGGGGAACCCCACGTCATTTTTTTTTTTAAATTTTGGCCGGGGTTCCCCTTAATATCCATACCAGACCTGAAGGGCCTGGTATGGAATTTAGGGGGACCCCCACGTCATTTTTTTTTTTTAATTTTGGTTCGGGGTTCCCCTTTGGGGAATTCCCATGCCGTTTTTATCAATGAACTTCTATGTGTATTGTCGGCAATGCAATAGCCGCGGGTAGTTTTAAATGAGTTTTTTCCTTCAAAATGTCATTTTGCTGTCAGACTGTTCTAAACACAGGAAACATGCGCCCCTTTACAGGCACACTATAGACACCCCCCAGGTACGAAATTTAAAGGGATATTACACTTTTATTGATTGACTTTAAGTATTATTAAAATCACTGCTCCTGAAAAAACGGCCGTTTTTAAAACTTTTTTTTGCATTGATCCATGTCCCCTGGGGCAGGACCCAGGTCCCCAAACACTTTTTATGACAATAACTTGCATATTAGCCTTTAAAATTAGCACTTTTGATTTCTCCCATAGACTTTTAAAGGGTGTTCTGCGGCATTCGAATTTGCCGCGAACACCCCAAATTGTTCGCTGTTCGGTGAACTTGCGAACAGCCAATGTTCGAGTCGAACATGAGTTCGACTCGAACTCGAAGCTCATCCCTAGTCCTGGATCAGCAGCTATTAAGTCCCTGATGCTGATGTAACTGATTGAATTTGCTAGGGATCTGGGATCCCTTGAAGACTGCCTATGCTGCCTATCCTATTCCTCCTGAATCTTGATGATGCTAGCTTCCAACAATATTTTTGGTTTAGGGCACCACCAACAGCCAAGGCCCAATTTTTCTGCACCTGTTTAACTTGGGCATGTCATTTCAATTTCTTAAATAATTGTTTACAGCAGGGCCCGTTCCTGCGCCCAACAAGAGTAACTGTGAGGGGTTACAGTGTTCTAGCACCACCAACACCCAAGGCCCAATTTTTCTGCACTTGTTTGACTGGGGCATGTCATTTCACTTTTTAAAATAATTGTTTACAGCAGGGCCCTTTCCTGCGCCCAACAAGAGTAACTGTGAGGGGTTACAGTATTCTGGCACCACCAACACCCAAGGCCCAATTTTTCTGCACCTGTTTGACTGCGGCATATAATTTCAATTTTTAAAATAATTGTTTACAGCACGGCCTGTTCCTGCACCCAACAAGAGTATCTGTGAGGGGTTACAGTATTCTTGCACCACCAACACCCAAGGCCCAATTTTTCTGCACCTGTTTGACTGGGGCATGTCATTTCAATTTTTTAAAGAATTGTTTACAGCAGGGCCCGTTCCTGCGTCCAACAAGAGTAACTGTGAAGGGTTACAGTGTTCTGGCACCACCAGCACCCAAGGCCCAATTTTTCTGCACCTGTTTGACTGGGGCACGTCATTTCACTTTTTAAAATAATTGTTTACAGCAGGGCCCGTTCCTGCGCCCAACAAGAGTAACTGTGAGGGGTTACATTGTTCTGGCACCACAACACCCAAGGCCCAATGTTTCTGCAACTGTTTGACTGGGGCAGGTAATTACAATTTTTTAAATAATATTTAACAGCAGGGCCTGTTCCTGCGCCCAACAAGAGTAACTGTGAGGGGCTACAGTGTTCTGGCACCACCAACACCCAAGGCCCAATTTTTCTGCACCTGTTTGACTGGGTCATGTAATTACAATTTTTGAAATAAAATTTAACAGCAGGGCCTGTTCCTGTGCCCAACAAGAGTAACTGTGAGGGGCTACAGTGTTCTGGCACCACCAACACCCAAGGCCCAATTTTTCTGCACCTGTTTGACTGGGTCATGTAATTACAATTTTTGAAATAATATTTAACAGCAGGGCCCTTCTCTGCACTCAACAAGAGTATCTGTGAGGGGTTACAGTGTTGTGACACCACCACCACCCAAGGCCCAATTTTTCTGCCCCTATTTAACAGGGGCATGTAATTAAAATTTTTGAAATAATATTTAACAGCAGGGCCCATTCCTGCACCCAACAAGAGTAACTGTGAGGAGGTGGTACAGTGTTTAGGCACCACCAACACCCAATTTTTCTGCACCTGTTTGACTGGGGCATGCATTTACAATTTTTGAAATAATATTTAACAGCAGGGCCGGTTCCTGCGTCCAACAAAAGTAACTGTGAGGGGCTCCAGTGTTCTTGCACCACCAACACCCAAGGCCCAATTTTTCTGCACCTGTTGGACTGGGACATGTAAATTTCAATTTTTAAAATAATTGTTTACAGCAGGGCCCGTTCCTGTGCCCAACAAGAGTAACTGTGAGGGGTTACAGTGTTCTTGCACCACCAACACCCAAGGCCCAATTTTTCTGCACTTGCTTTTTTTTTTTCTCAAAAAAAGTTTTTATTGGAACAAAACAAAGAAAAAAACATACAGTTTACACAGAAAAACCAGCAACGATCCTTACATATGTAGCACTAACTCTTGGTGGAGCTGCTGGTTTAAAGCGGGCTTGTTACCTTCACTCTCAATACCTCTGTTTCACCGGCACCGGGTCTAGGGTTCCGTTGAGTTTACCTCTGGACCATATAAGCACCAAACACTTGGGTAGATTTTCCAATGCTTTAATGAACAAATAAAGGAAGTAGCAGGAAAGAGGCAGAAGGAAAGCTGCAGGGAAGCTCAAATACCTTTGCTTAGTATTCTTCAGAACATTCTTAGTAGTCAAACACTTGTAGTTGAATGCACTCCCCTTGTGGGATTCAATCTTTGCCCGCCTGGATAGACCTCTCTCACTTGTCTAGCAGCCAGTACGTAGCACGAACAAAAGTCTCTGCCACAGACTTGTTTGAAATAAAACCCGTACGATCCTCTGCCACAGGATGTATTGGTTTGCGATGAATGTCAGACACAGTACTTGAACCTATAAGCCAACCCGGCAGTACTATGCAGTAAGACTACTTCAGGATACGTCCTCCAACCGAGTCACCAGGCCCCTCTCCAGACCAGCACTCTGCATGATCCTTCCATGACGGGTCCTCCCCTGGGATCTTCTCGGTTGTCCAGCTTCTTCACTCAGGATAGACAGCTCAGGACCGTTCCTCTGCTGCTGTGGTAGGCCCCAGACAGACCTCTGGGCCCACCCACACACCGCAGCGACGTGGGCCTCCAGACCGGAGGACCATGAGGTGGTACTCTTAACACATACCTGTCGGCCAGGAGGGCCAGCAGGTGGCTGAAAACGAACCCCTAAACATGGTGTCTGTCCCATAAATACCCTCTCCCAGAATGCAACTCGGAGGACCACCTCCACCGAGTTGTCTCCGGGACAGAGGAGCACTCATACGCTTCAACACGTTGCTTTTCCAACACCAGCCGATGGTGACAACGACACCCACCGGCACAGTGTGGAACCACATGCAACTCAGCCAAGCTGGAACAGAGGCAAATCCAACTTCCTATAATAAGTGACCCACTAGATTTACCTATCAGCGGTAGATAAAAATCTACCAGCGCTACACATACATTATAGAAATATATCACCAATCGTCATGGAATCCAGACACTTATGATTCAGTAATACAATCCGTACACACATCTCTCAGTATTCATTAGGACTGGATACAAGTTACCGTTAACCCCAAGTGTCTCCTACACATATCACCACTCATGAGGTCTGCCTCCTATACCCAAAGTGGCTCACCATTTCTCCTAACTCCTGTCTTTACCTCCATGTTGTCCGAGCAAATTAAATAAACAGCCTGTGCATCACCAGGTCAATAGACGAAATGCCAGGGGTATCAGTAGCCAGGGTGACCATAGTTTATCAAATTTATTTGGGCGCCACCTATGTTGATATATGTATTTCTCCAGCTGGACCGTGTCCCCCATCTGTGCCAACCATTCCTCCAACGCAGGAGGGTCAGCTGCCTTCCAGTGCCCGAGGATTAGTTTGTGTGCCTGAAACAATGTTCTGGCAATGGCCTGTTTCTGATCGTCTCCGGTGAGGATGTCATCCACAATCCCCAGCAGACAGGGCTTTGGATCCATCGGTACCGTGACCTGAAAGGTCATTAATCGTGGACACAACCAACCCCTGTCCAGAACCAATGCAGTTTGGGACAGCACCATAAGAGATTATGAGGTCACCGTGGTCCCTCACACATCTAGGGCAGTGCGGGTCTGTCCTCATCCCAATTTTAAACAGTCTGGCCATTGTATAGTGAACTCTAAGGATGATATATAGTTGGGTCAGTCGTTGGGCCACATTGAGGGAGCACAGCTGTACCGCCTGTAGCGCCTCCTCCCAATTTTGCTCCTCAAAGGCACCCACATCTCTCTCCCACCTACTCGCTGCCCCCTGAGGGAAGCCCTCCAGATGGGTATGGAGCATCATGGCATAGCATCTGGATATGAAGCCCCTGAACAAAGACACCTCCGCCATGTAGTGGAATATAGGAGAAATCTCGGAGAATATGGGAGAAAGAAACCACGGAGCCCCGCCAGATTGCGCCAGCACTGCAAAATTGCTCCCTCAATGCAGAAAAAGGGCGCAACTTCCCCTCAGCAAAAATGTGCTTCAGGTGCGTGACTAAGTGTCCCGTCCACCGATCCCTACACTCCAACATCTGCAGTTCCTCATAGTGCCCATTGGCCCATATCGGACTGTAGCTGGTAAACCCCTCTACAGCCTGTAGCTGCCTGAGTTTATTCCATACTTTTTGCATGAGCACATATGCTGGGAATCTCTTGATGGATTTAGTGTATGCCAGGGCCTCCAACCCCACAGCAACATCTGTTGTTCCAGTAACGTGACACATAAGGGCTCTAATGGGGTCAAAGTCTACACACTCCCCTATCGCCTCCTGCCCGGCCATCATGGTGTGGGCAATATGCTGTAGCTGTGCGGCCAAGTAATAAATCCATGGGTTAGGGAGCGCAAGGCCTCCCCTCTCCTTGGACTTCTGTAATTGTTCAAGTTTAATTTATGGGGGCTTGTTAAGCCAGGTAAAGGCCCTAAAGATAAAGTTGATTATATGAAACACCTTAAGGGGGATCACCATAGGAGTATTGTGGAGCATGTACAGGAGCTGGGGCATAAACACCATCTTAATAAGGTTTACCAGTCCCACCAGGGACATTTTAAGGCAAGACCAGATTTTGGCTCTCGAATCCTATTAATAAGAGGGGACAAGTTTAGTGAAACAAAATCCATGGGTTCAGGAGTGACCTGCACACCCTGATATTTAAGGTTGGGTGTAACTGGCACCTCCTGGACCGTTTGCATTTCGCTATCCAGACTCGTGTCCAGCAGCATGAGAGAAGACTTGGACCAGTTGATCACAAGCCCTGAGTAAACCCCGAAGTGTCTGATCAAGGATATAGCTTCCCCAAGTGATTCAGCCATGTCCCCGAGAAACAACATGGTATCGTCTGCGTATAGCATGAGTTTCTCATGGATTTCTGTGTATTGGAAGCCCCTGATTCGCTGGTTAGCTCTGATTTGGGCCGCCATGGGCTCGATGGCAATGGCGAATAGGAGGGGGGACAATGGGCACCCCTACTGGGTACCTCTATGTAGTTGAAACAGTAAGGAGACATGTCCCGCCTCCCCTATCACTGCTTGTGGTGAACAGTAAAGCAACTGAACCCGGGAGAGGAATCTTTCGCCAAAGCCAAACCTGCCCATGACCGCCCAAAGGTACTGCCACTCTATGCCGTCAAATGCTTTATGTGCATCTAGCAACAGCATTGCCCTGTCACCTTCATTGTCCGATCTCCTCTGTAGGTTTAGGAAAAGTCTACGGAGGTTAATAGCAGTGGACTTTTGGGGCATAAAACCCGACTGGTCCGAGTGGATGATGTTGGAGATGACTCCATTAAGCCGTATTGCCAGGACCTTAGCCAGGATTTTTATATCGCTTTGCAATAGGGATATTGGTCTGTAAGATCCTTGCCTGGCATGAGAATAAGAACAAAATTAGCCCTAGTCATAGATTCAGGTAAGCGTTGGTTCTCTCTGGCAGCATTAAGTACCCTAAGTAATTGTGGCAGGATGCTATTTCCGTATTGTTTAAAGAGTTCTATGGGGAGATCATCATCTCCTGGGGCCTTAAATTTGGAGAAGAGGCTAAGCGCCTCCTGTAGTTCCTCTATCTTGATAGGGGCATCTAGAAGTGATTTCTGTGTGTCCGTTAGACTGGGTAGATCAATAGCTTGTAAATAGTCCTGTAGGTCAGCCGGTGTGTAGTCCACCCGATACCTATACAGATCCGAGTAAAACCCTACCAGTGTCTGCATTATAAGATCAGGGGTATTCACCACTTTTCCCCCTCCTTGGCATAATGCACCAATAGACAGGGAAGTCTGGGAGGCCCTTACTATTTTAGCCAGTAGTCTGCCCGTCTGTTGCCCCTCCTCATAGAAAGCTAGCCTATTGAAAAACCTTTTCCGGTCCGCCACAGATCCAGCAGTTCTATCAACCGCTTCCTGGGCAGCTAGCCAGGCCTCCCTTGCGACATCAGATGGATCTGCAACAAATTCTGCTTCCAAACGACTGACCAGCCGGACAGCCTGCTCCTGTTGTGCACTTGTTTTTGATTTCACCCCATTTACCTCATTGATGAGTAGGCCTCTAAAGAATGCTTTAAATTTATCCCACGTTAAATTGAGATCAGGGTGTTCTGCGTGTGGGCATCCAGAACTCAGAGATCTCCTCGGATATCCGTTCTGGGGCGGGGAACAGATTAAGCCAAAATGCATTCAATTTCCACAGAGCCCTGGGCAGATCCATGGCCGGTTTAGCCAATACAGATACCACCAAGGGCGAGTGGTCCGACACGCCCCTCACCAGATAGTGAAAGTCCTGTAGGAGGTGTGCCATCTGAGTAGTGCATAGGCAGAGGTCGATCCTAGAGAGGGAGAGGTGAGTTTTGGAAAAACAAGAGAACTGTTTTGCTGAGGGTTGTGGTCCCGCCACGGATCAACCCATCCAACCTCCTCCGTGAATTTCTGCAGTGCCATCCGAGCAATTTTGCAGCTATTCACCAGTGGCGGATGTTTGTCCGCCCCCGGTGAATAGCTGGGTCCATATAGCAATTCAAATCTCCCAATACAATAAAAGGAATGCCCGGACTGCCCAGCTGGTACGATAACAATGTTCTTAACACTTCTAAATGGAAAGCCGGTGGCAAATATACAGCAGCAATTATGCATTTCAACTGGTAAATCCTGCACAACAAAATCACATATCAGCCTTCAACATCTATTAACTTATCTAGTAATTGGAAATCAACCGTGCGGTGCACCAGGACACTCACACCCCTGGAATACGAGGTGTGAGTGGAGTGGTACGCTCATCCCACCCATGAGTAGTTCACACAGAGTAGCGAGTCTGGTACCAGATGTGTCTCTTGTAAGGCATATATGTCAGGGGAGTGTTTTTTGAGAATGGTGGATACAATAGTGCATTTTGGGGGGCCCTATAGACCTCTAATGTTCCAAGAGAGTAACGGTAACACGCTCATTCGTCAGCATAAATGTATATGAGATATGACAAGGCAGTTCTAGAGTCATGGGTGCCCGAGGCAGTGTCCAGTCACTTCCCTTCAGACCATACCGGTCAAAAGAGAGGAGCATACGTGAGCCAAGGTGCTGTATCTGATCAAGTGGGCCCACCCATAACACAGTCCTCTGTGAGTTCATGCCCTCACCCGTAGTGTCAGTTCCACAGCAGTTGCTGGTTGAAACAGTAAAAAAGAAAGTTAAACAGAACATAGGCTTGACCCTACCCGGGACCAAGCCTGCCAGATCACATCTCTGAGTTTCACAGGCAGTATGGTGGGGGTTGCAGTAACTCCGGGGGAATTGGGTTCAACCAGGGAAAAACATATGATCGGTCTAGCCGATCCAACTGATAATCCACTAGTCCAGAAGAAGCTGAACTGGCAGGAAACAATCTGTGTTAAGTCTCCAAACGGTGGGCGTGACTTCCGCTGACACAGGCGGATGTGATCAGCGGGAACTCCGAGGTCAGCCTTCTGAGCCTCCGTCAGAATCCTGTGTAGTCCCTGCTACCGAGACCTTTAACCCGGCAAACGGACACCCCCGGCGGCAGCATGAGCAGCAAACAGACGGCGGCGGATCGCCTTAAGGAATTTGCACGATCCGATAAGCAGGACGGCGGGCGAAGCCCTCCACAGACACGGAGCGGCGGAACATCAGCTCTGGAGATCCAGAAGCCTAGCACGCCCCAGCCGCAGCCTGAGAAGGTAGAGAAGCGGGAGAAGCCGCCTAAGCTGACACTGGAACAGATGAATGCTCAGTTAATGGAGGCCATCCACACAAGCAATGCAGCGCTGACAGGTAAAATGGATGAAATTAAAAATGACATAGGACTGATCAGACATGACATGCAGAGTATGAGAGATAGGATGGCAGAAGTGGAAAATAGAATATCTATATTGGAAGATGCAGTTAACCCTATGCCCAAACAAATACTATCAGTAGAGAAGCAGATTGCTACATGGCAACAAAAAACAGACGATTTTGAGAATCGCATGCGCCGAAACAACTTAAGAATAGTCGGTTTACCGGAGAAAGCGGAGGGGTTTAACCCTGGGGACTTTATAGAAAAATGGTTGAAAAATGTATTTTCAGATATGGAGTTCTCAACGGCATTTGCAGTGGAGAGAGCACACAGGGTGCCAGCAGTAGTACCAAAGCCAGGGCTCCCTCCTAGACCTTTGCTGGCGCGACTATTGAATTGCAGAGACAGAGATGCGATTTTAAGGAAAGCAAGACAAAAGGGAGAGATTCACTTTGAAAACAGTAAAGTGTCAATATTCCCGGACTTCTCCCTAGAATTACAAAAGCAAAGGGCCACTTTTTTTGAGGTAAAACGGAGAATGAGAGAGGCAGGAATTGAATACTCTATGGCGTACCCTGCACGGTTGAGAGTGGAGGAAGGAGGAAAGACTATGTATTTCAGTACAGCGGAACAAGCAAAGGACTGGATGCGGACTGTCAAACCATCATTACCTCAAGAAGAAGGGAAAAGAAGAAGGGAAAGAAGGGAAAATAGGGGCTGGGGGAGACCCCAAAAGAAAAATATAGACGCTAAGGGGGGTCTATGATTGTAATTTTGATTATGGGAGGGAGGAGAGGGAGGGAGGAGGGGTGGGAAGCGCTGTGTTTTTTTTTTTTTTTTTTGGTGCGGTTTTTATTTATTTTTTTTTTTTGGTATAGGAAGAGCTTTTTTTTTTTTTTTTTTTTTTTCTTTCCCTCCCTCATTCCTCGTTTTTGGTGGGTGGAGAGATATTTGATTGGTAATGTAATGGTTTTGGGGTTTTTTTGCTTTGCTTTTGGTGTTTTTTGTGTTTGTTTGAGTTTTGATCTTTTGGGAGCACGTGTAGCAAGGGATAAATGAAATTAAAGGATAAGTGAACACAGGAGTGGAGTGAGGAAGAGGGGGAAGGAGGAGGGGGGGGAGGTAGGCACAATAAAGATTAAGTAGAGATCAAAGAACACATTAAGGAATAAAAATATGAACACGAATATATACAACACGGCAAAGGGGGGGTGGGGGGGATAGTGGGGGGAGGGGGGAATAGGTTCAGAGTGGGGGGGTGTAGGAGGGGGGGAGAGGTGGAGGGATAAGAGTAACACAAAAGAGAGATAAAAAGGAAGAGGGATGGCAAGCGAGGATACAAGCCAAGCACAAGAGATATAGGGAAGTAAATAGTAGTGGGTAGGAGGGGTATAGGGAATAATCACATAAATGGGATGAGTTAAGAGAGAGCAAATGAGTGGAGGACGAGGTGGTCCTCTTTTTTTTTTTTTTGTTTTTTGTTTTTTTTTTGTTTTGTTGTTGTGTTTTTGTGGGCAGCTTCTTCTTCCTCCCCCTGACCTCAAACTCCTCCTAAAAGAAGAATAGGAGGGGGGGGTCGAGGAGTAGATAGGCTGAAATCGTTACGAATTACCTATATAAGGGCAAAATGCACTATGTTGGTAATGCCCTAAAAAAGTTTTATTGGGTGAATGGGGATGAATGGATGAATGTATGGGGTAGGAGGGAGGGGTATGTAAGTAAGGGGAAGGCCACGGGGGAAAGAATGAGAAGTAGGAACTCTGGTAAAAAGGAGGGTAAAATAAAACAAAACAAATAATAAATATGAGTAATAAGAGTAATCAATATACGTTTTTGTCATGGAATGTTAGAGGTATGGGTACGCAATTAAAACGAACGCAGGTGTTTACAGAAATTAGTAAGGTGCAAGCCAAAATAATTTGCATGCAAGAAACACATATGACTAAAGAAAGACTGGATTACTTTAAAAAACCTTGGATACAGTGGGCGAGCCATTCATGCCACACAACGTATTCAAGAGGGGTTTCCCTGTTGGTGCATCGAGGGGTGGCATGGGAGTGCATCAGGGCAAGGAGTGATCCAGAGGGGAGATATGTCTTTGTCTTTGCCCTGATGCACTCACAGCCATTTGTAATTATGGGAATATATAATCCTCCACCTGCTACAATGGCAGTATTGAAGGAAGCAATGCTATTCATGTCAGGGTACCCAGAGGCGTATGTTGTGTGCATGGGAGATTTCAATATGTGTTTAAATCCAAAGGTGGACAGGTTTGGGAGGAATACTCCAAGAGGAACAATAGGGTCCAGGTTGCTGGAAAAATTTACAAAAGAAGTTGGATGAATTGATCTTTGGAGGTTCAGAAACCCAGGAGCTAGGGCTTATTCGTGGCATGCACCAGGAAGAGGTTGCATGTCTAGAATAGACCTGGCTATGGGGAATGAGAAGTTGCTCCCAATACTACAAGCTGTCACATATAGGCCTAAGGGAGTATCTGACCACGCTGGGTTGACCTTCGAGCTAAAAATAGGGCATAGAGGAAGATGCCCGGGTTATAGGATTCAGTCTCAATGGCTAACCCAGATTGGTTTAAATGATAGGATACCGGAGCAACTGGAAATGTATTTGGAGGCTCATGGAGATGGGAAAATGGGTGGCATGGCGTGGGACAGTTTTAAGGCATATATAAGAGGTATAACAAGATCTACAATATCATATATAAAGCGAGCCAATAGACAGGAAGAAGAGGAATTGGAGCGAGAGTGTGCACAAGCAGAAACTGAGTTTATAACTAAACCTTCAAACATAAATCAGATAAGATGGGCGGGAATAGCGCGCCAGTATAAGAACCAACTAATAACTAATGCCAAACGTAAGAAGTTCCAGCAAAATCAAAAAAATTTTGAGCAAGGCCACCAAGCTAATAGGATACTGAACTTTTTGATAAAACAACAGACTCCATCTTTGGTGATTTCAGAAGTGAGAAATGAGAAAGGGGAGATGGTGAACACACTAGAGGAGATACTTATGAGTTTTCAAGAATATTATATCAGTATGTATACATCAACATTGTCCCGTACAGGAGAGGAGATAGAGAAATATTTGGGCGATTTAAACTTCCTTAAAATAACAGAAGAACAAAAGGGGGTGTTGGAGAGGGATATAGAGGAAGGGGAAGTAAGAGAAGCCATCTTCTCGCTGGGGAAGGGGAAATCTCCAGGACCCGATGGCATACCACTGGAATTGTACCAGCGATATGCGGAGATTATGGTACCGGCCCTAACCAAGATGTATAGAGAGATATTCCTCCAGGGAGAAATGTCACCCACTATGTATGAGGCAACAGTTATATTGATACCCAAACCTGACAAAGATAGAACTGAATGTGCGTCATATAGACCAATATCATTATTGAACATAGATTACAAAATCTTGGCAAAAATACTCGCCAAACGTCTTAATGAAGTAATCTTGTCTATTGTGACAGGCGATCAAACAGGATTTATGCCAGGGAAGTCTACATCAATTAATATTAGAAGAACACAATTTATGGTACAGATGAGGGAGTTTGTTCCGGAGTCAAGTGCCTTGGCCTTGCTGGATACGGCCAGGGCATTTGACTCCGTAGCATGGGAATTCTTGCAGACAGTATTGAAAAAAAATGGATTCGGGGAAAAATTTAGAAAATGGGTAAAAATAATTTACAAACAACCATGTTCAAGCCTACTAATAAATGGGACACTATCGACTACAATAAAATTATATAGGGGAATGAGGCAGGGATGCCCATTGTCCCCCCAGCTATTTGCCTTGGTAATTGAAGCATTGGCAAATAGATTTAGGCAATCAAAAAAGTATAAAGGGATTAAAGTGGGGGAAAAAGTAGAACATATAGGCTTATATGCCGATGATATCATACTATACATGGGGGATGGGTATACCTCATTGCAGGAGGCGATGAAAATAATAGAAACATACGGAATATTTTCAGGACTCAAAATAAATTGGCAGAAATCTGCACTGATGCTGCTTGGAACAGGGAATGTAATGAGCGCCCAGACCCCATTAAAAATAGTCGAAGTATTTAAATACTTAGGAATAAATATTACGTTAGATCCTGAGGAAGCTCTGAAAGTTAATATAATCCCCCTGGTAGAATTTGTTAAGAAAAAACTGGCAATATGGATAAAATTACCAATATCAATGGCGGGTAGAATCCAGCTGATTAAATCTATTATACTCCCTAAATGCTTATATCTATTTGCACACTCCCCGGTAAAAATACCAAAACAGATATTTAAAGATCTGAACTCACAGATAACCAGATTCATTTGGGCGTATGGTAGAAGCAAGCTAAAACTTAAAAAGCTACAAAGAAAAATGCAGCAGGGTTGGCCCTGCCAGATTTATATTTATATTATCTGGCTGGGCAACTGAAACATCTGAGATCCTGGGTTGGACAGGAGAAAAAAACAGGAATTGAGGAGTACTTACTAAGCAGGATGCAAGTAGAAGATCTCATGGTAGGATTAGAGATAAAAGATCTGAGGAGGGTGGGAGTAAGAATTCCCCTGCTAAAACTAGCCAGAGCAGTCTGGCGGGAGGCAAGGAGGCTAACGGGCTTCTCTGATATCCCACCAGAGACCGCTTTGTGGAATAATCCAGCATTTGAGCATTTGGAAAAATTTGAGGGTAGTAAATTCTGGAAACAGAAAGAGGTGATAAGCATTGGACAGGTGTATGAAAGAAACATAATAGTACCATACGAAAAGTTATGTAAACTATATAATTTATCAAGTAAACAATTTTTTAGATACCTTCAGCTTAGACAAGTCTTACAGATACAGTTTAGAGGAAAGGAATTAAAAATATCTAAATACCCTCTTATAGGCATTTTGAGATCACAGGGACCAAAGGGGTTAGTAGCCAAACTTTATTCACATCTGCTGCAGAGTAAAATAGGGGGGGAACCAATGGAAATAAGGAATAAATGGCAAGTAGCTATACCAGATATGAGTGAACAGGAATGGAACGAAGTATGCTCCTCCCATTTGAAAGTATCCCCAGCAATAAATAACAGGATAATTCAGTTAAACATTGTATATCAGACCTATTTGGCCCCAAATAGGTTGTATAAAATGGGGAGAATGAGTGAATCAAAGTGCACAAGATGTGGACAGGAAGGGGCGGACTTTCTCCACATGATGTGGCATTGTGTTATCATAGAAAGATACTGGCAACAGGTGATTAGAAAAATAGGAAAAGTGCTAAATGAACCAATTATGGCCACAATTGAACTCTGTTTGATGGGAATAAGAAGGGAGAAGAGAGGTAGTAGTAAATATAATAGGATGTTCCTGCAGGAAGCATTATTTCTCGCAAGAAAACAAATAGTAGAGAAATGGATTCAGCCAAACCCACCGACAGTGACCCAGTGGGTGAGGGCAGTAAATCAGGTTTTACCATATGAAAGAATAATGTATGAACAAAGGGGTAATCTGCAGAAATATGAGAATATATGGGCAAAGTGGAATAGATCATGTGTTACACTGGATGTAGGAATACCTGAAAATGAAGTATAGAGTGGCCATGGAGAGAGTGGAGGAGAGAGAATGGTGTGATTGATAGGAGAGAATGTAAATGTAAATGAAATATATGAAGAAATGTATAAGGAAATAACATTGATAAATTATGTGTATCAATTTGTACAAAATTTGTAATAAAGAGGATTGAAAAAAAAAAGTCTCCAAACGGTAACTAGAAATCTCACATGCTCTCAGTGCTTAGGACATAGGTAAAGGTTGTGGCTTCCCAGCCAAACAGGTTAACATGTTACAAACTTTGATCTGGTGAAATAGGGTGTCAGTCTCCCTCCGCAGCCCCCTCCCGACCTGGCAAAAGACATGCTCGTTGGTAATTAACCAGGATGAGGCGTCTTCAGCCGACTCAAAAAAGCGTGACTGTCCCCCTGCCGTGATCTGCAACTTTGCAGGGAACAGCATGGCATAGGTGACACAGAGACGCTGTAGTCTTTTATTTACATCTGTGAATCTGGCTCTGCATTTTTGTATTTCGGCAGAGTAATCAGGGTAAAAAGAGATGCTGACACCATTAAACTGCACACTGCGTCTCTCGCAAGCCTGGCGGAGCACTATTTCCTTATCTTTGTAATTGAGTAGCCCGGCCAGCAAAGTGCAGGGCGGGTGTCCCGGTGGAAGGGGTCTGGATGGAACTCTGTGAGCCCGTTTGACCGAGTATAATGGGGTAAACATCTCCTTGCCAAAGATCTCCTGGAGCCATCTTTCCACAAACTCTGTGGTGTCCCTGTCCTCTGTCTTCTCCGGTAGCCCCACGATGTGTATGTTGTTCCTATGCAAATGATTCTCAATGTCATCTGACTTAAGTTTGTTCGCCCTAGCAATCCTTGCAGTAATTTGCGTGTCTCTGAGGAGTGGAGTTAGTTTATCCTCAAGATCACTAATGTGGCCCTCAGCAGCCGTAGTGCGTTCTCTGGTTTTCTGCAGGTCATGTCTAATGAAGCCCAGCTCCTCCTTAAGACCCCCAAAGTGCTCCTGGAGAGTGTGAACAGATGCTGTGCATCTATGTACTGCTTTAAGTATTGCAGCAAGGGTAGGTTGCTCACCCTCATCCCCCTCCTCTGTGTCTGGGGATGGCTGATCAGTGTCCCGTGAGGGGCCTTGTGCAGACAATGCATCCTCCAGCTGTGGTTGAAAAACATCTGGGGTGGCTAGCATGTCCTCCCCCCCTCCCTGCTCCGTGGCGCCCTTCAGTTTTTTAGTATAATACAGCATGTCTTGGGGGGTCCTTCGCTGTGCCCTTAGGTGTTTTAGGGGACTTACCCACATCCTTAGTCTTGTTTGTGCCTTGTGCTCGCTGGGAGAGAGGAGCTGCGGCGCCATGTTGGATTTCTGGCGGGCCGCCTGTTTCCAGCTGCTTGCTGGTCATCATGGCTCCCTCGGATCTCGGTTTCAAGTTCGGGTGAGTCTGCAAAGGGTGTCTCAGGGTAGCAATGCTGTTTCTGGTGTTTTTTTCCAGCTGGGAAGAGGATCAATGTAGAATTGAGAGAGGGAGCTCAGTGAGATACGTCTGCTCACATGCTGCTCCTGGCCACGCCCCCCCTTTCTGCACCTGTTTGACTGGGGCATGTAAGTACAATTTTTTAAATAATATTTAACAGCAGGGCTCATTCCTGCACCCAACAAGAGTAAATGTGAGGAGGAGTTACAGTGTTAAGGCACCACCAACACCCAAGGCCCAATTTTTCTGCATCCATTTGACTGGGACATGTAATTGCAATTTTTGAAATAATATTTAACAGCAGGGCCCATTCTTGCGCCTAGCAAGAGTAACTGTGAGGGGTTACAGTGTTCTGGCACCACCAATACCTAAGGCCCAATTTTTCTGCAGAGTATATAGTGCAGTCCTTATAGTATATATACTGCAGTTCAGACTATATAGTGCAGTGTACAGTATATAATATAGTGTATTGAAGTGGTTAGGGGGAACCCTATGACAGAATTAAGAAAAAAAAGGAATGGTTTCCCCCCGTCCATACCAGGCCCTCTGGGTCTGGTATAGATTTTAAGGGGAACTCCACGCCAAAACTTAAAAAAATGGCGTGGGGTCCCCCCAAAATCTATACCAGACCCTAATCCGAGGCCAGAATGGGGGAGAAGAGCGAGCCCCCCTGTCAGGAAAGGTCTCCTCCGCTGGTGATATCGATCATTTGGCATGCAGTACTGAGGTCCACCAGCAGGTGTCTCCTGGCAGTTCGGAGCTGTCAGAAGAGCTCTTTCCTGCAAATATTCTATCACCTTTGGGCCGCAGTACTAGTCCAGTCCACCAGCGGAGGAATCCTGGCAGTATGGAGCAGGTATTCCCCTCTGCAGACAGGTGTCACCTGACTTTAATTAACAGAACTGTAGTATAAATACCTGGCAATTGCACACTTATGTTGCCCTGGTATTGTTCCTTGAGCCCTGACCTGTATCCTGTTACTCTGATTCCTGAACCTGAACCTGAACCTGAACCTGAACCTGAACCTGAACCTAAACCTGAACCTAAACCTGAAGCCTGATTCCTGATTCCTGGAACCTGTTTATCCTGTTTCCTGTCCATTACCTGAACCCTGGACTCTGAGCCTTGTACCTGACCCGTCCCTCCTGCGATCCATCCTCTCTTGTCCTGTTTATCTCCCTTCCCAGCTACTGATTCCCTGTTTATGACCCCGGCCTGGCTTGACTATGATTCTGGTACTCTTGCTGGTTGGTTTATATCACTGATTGTTTGGTTGTTCACTCTGTATTGGTGGTGTGTTCACATATGCATTTTCCTTAATAAACTTACTTTCACCTATTTATGTCTGGTTCACTCTGTCGCAGTCACACAGTTCTGGTCACATCTGGTTTATGACAGAATACCAGGGCCATCCCTGACCAGAAGTGGCTGCACAGGGGAACCATTTTGGTTCAGTTGGTTGCAAACATGAATGCCGATGAGGTTATTTATTTTTCTCTGCTGGCATCTGAAAGTAGTGATTATTGCTGCCATGCTTTGAAAGGATGGTCTAATGACCAGTTGTTTGCCACTATATGTTTGGCTCACTCCCTGGTTGATCAGGGTTATATATTGTTTGGGTAGGTGCAGCCTTTGATCAAGATATGTACTGAGCTGGCCCTGCCCTGTATTCCAGAGGGCTGTGATGATTTCACTCCTCCTTTTGATATGAATCAGGTTGTATCCCTAGTATGGCTTTTTGAAGATGATCCAGCCGATTTTTGTGAGCACTATTCAGCCTGTTCCCCACAGGTGATTGCGGAGTGCATTGTGTCTGCTCAGTCTTTTGTTAGACAGGGAGATTTAAAAGCACAGTTTGTACAACCTATACCTTCAGCATGGTCTGACATGATGCAATCAGCTCCAGCCAAACAAACCACCTCTGCCACCAAACACCAGCCTACCCAAATGTATGTTTCCCCATCACCCATGTCAACCGCAGTTGCAGCTCAGTATACGCTGTTGCCAACCAAATACTCATATCCAGTCTCTGCTCCCTGTACCTATCCTGCATTCAACCCACCTGCCTCTTCTCAGCTGCCTACAAACCCACAGGAACTTCCCCTAGCTACTGTTACCTCTTCTCTACCATATTCCAGTCTGCTGCACCCCTCACCTACAGAGCTTCAGTGGCTAAGCCAAAGAAAAAACGAAAGTTTTTTCCAACCAAGACGATCCTGCCAGTAACCCAACCTGCCTCTGCACCAGCTAATCCAACCCAGTCTGACATCCCAGTGCCTGCCTTCCAGCCTTAAGTCTCGGTGCCAGCCTTCCAGCCTGAAGTCTCGGTGCCTGCCTTCCAGCCTGAAGTCTCGGTGCCTGCCTTCCAGCCTGAAGTCTCGGTGCCTGCCTTCCAGCCTGATGTCTCCACTTTCCAGTCTGATGTCTCGGTGCCTGCCTTCCAGCCTGACGTGCCTACCTTCCAGTCAGATGTGTCCACCTTCCAGCCTGATGTCTCGGTGCCTGCCTTCCAGCCTGATGTCTCGGTGCCTGCCTTCCAGCCTGATGTCTCGGTGCCTGCCTTGCAGCTTGATGTCTCCATTTTCCAGTCTGATGTCTCGGTGCCTGCCTTCCAGCCTGACGTGCCTACCTTCCAGTCAGATGTGTCCACCTTCCAGCCTGATGTCTCGGTGCCTGCCTTCCAGCCGGATGTCTCGGTGCCTGCCTTGCAGCTTGATGTCTCCACTTTCCAGTCTGATGTCTCGATGCCTGCCTTCCAGCCCAAAGTCTCGGTGCCTGCCTTCCAGCCTGATGTGCCTGCCTTCCAGCCGGATGTCTCGGTGCCTGCCTTCCAGCCAGGTGTCTCGGTGCCTGCCTTCCAGCCGGATGTCTCGGTGCCTGCCTTCCAGCCGGATGTCTCGGTGCCTGCCTTCCAGCCGGATGTCTCGGTGCCTGCCTTCCAGCCGGATGTCTCGGTGCCTGCCTTCCAGCCGGATGTCTCGGTGCCTGCCTTCCAGCCGGATGTCTCGGTGCCTGCCTTCCAGCTGGATGTCTCGGTACCTGCCTTCCAGCTTGATGTCTCCACTTTCCAGTCTGATGTGCCCGCTTTCCAGTCTGATGTCTTGATACCTGCCTTCCAGCCCAAAGTCTCGGTGCCAGTGTTCCAGCCGGAGGTGCCAGTGTTCCAGCCAGAGGTGCCAGTGCCTACTTTCCAGCTTGATGTGCCTGCTTCCCAGCTTGATGTGCCCACTCTCCAGCCGGAAGTGCCCGTGCCTGCTGCCCAGCTTGAAGTGCCCGTGCCTGCTGCCCAGCTTGAAGTGCCCGTGCCTGCTGCCCAGCTTGAAGTGTCCGTGCCTGCTGCCCAGCTTGAAGTGCCCGTGCCTGCTGCCCAGCTTGAAGTGCCCGTGCCTGCTGCCCAGCCGGAAGTGTTCCTGTCTGCTGCCCAGCCGGGTGTGTTCCTGTCTGCTGCCCAGCCGGGTGTGTTCCTGTCTGCTTCCCAGCCTGGTGTGTTCCTGTCTGCTGCCCAGCCGGATGTGTTCCTGTCTGCTGCCCAGCCGGATGTGTTCCTGTCTGCTGCCCAGCCTGGTGTGTTCCTGTCTGCTGCCCAGCCTGGTGTGTTCCTGTCCGCTGCCCAGCCTGGTGTGTTCCTGTCCGCTGCCCAGCCCGATGTGCCTGCTGCCCGGCCAGACACCATGGACTTTCCCCAGCAACAGCTAGTTGGAGCGTCCGGAGGGCGCTCCTTCGGGGGGTACTGTCAGGAAAGGTCTCCCCCGCTGGTGATATCGATCATTTGGCATGCAGTACTGAGGTCCACCAGCAGGTGTCTCCTGGCAGTTCGGAGCTGTCAGAAGAGCTCTTTCCTGCAAGTATTCTATCACCTTTGGGCCGCAGTACTGGCGTCCACCAGAGGAGGAATCCTGGCAGTATGGAGCAGGTATTCCCCTCTGCAGACAGATGTCACCTGACTTTAATTAGCAGAACTGTAGTATAAATACCCGGCAATTGCAAACTTATGTTGCCCTGGTATTGTTCCTTGAGCCCTGACCTGTATCCTGTTACTCTGATTCCTGAACCTGAAGCCTGATTCCTGGAACATGTTTATCCTGTTTCCTGTCCATTACCTGAACCCTGGACTCTGAGCCTTGTACCTGACCCATCCCTCCTGTGATCCATCCTCTCTTGTCCTGTTTATCTTCCCAGCTACTGATTCCCTGTTTATGACCCCGGCCTGGCTTGACTGTGATACACAGTTTTTGACAATTCCTTTACTAAAAAAAAAAGTGTCCCCCGATGTCCATCCATCTTCAATCACGCCACCCGAAGGACCCGTAAAACAAAACAAAAATCCTCCGTCTCGATGGGAGGCGTTCCGCTGACTGCTGTCTCTTGGCTTTGACAGAGATTTATATAGGCAAGGGCGGAGCCACCCAGTGACATAACCGTGAGCGAGTGACCCCGCTCCTTCTGACATCATGTGCTTACAGAGGGGGTGGGGTCATTCAGTTACGTCAGCGGGTGGCCCCTCTTGCCTATATAAGAGCTGTCACAGTGAAAAGACAGCAGTCAGAGGGAGCCCTCCCAAGGAGGTGGAGTATTTTCATTTTTTTTCTATTTTTCGGGTCCATCGGGCGGCGTTATTGAAGTTGGATGTACATCGCAGGACACTTTTTTTTAATAAAGGAATTTTCACAAACGTATTGTGTATTGTGATTTTTACTTTTTTTTTTTTTTTGGTGAATGGGTAACCCCCAGCCATCTGCGGGCAGGGTGTTAATGGAACCTGGAAGCCCCCTTTAACAAGGGGGCCCCAGATCCCGCCCCCTAAGTGAATGGGTATCGGGTGCATTGTACCCCTGTACAATGCACCTGATACCTATTCACATAGAAGGGGCCAGGATCTGGCCCCCCCTTGTTAAAGGGGGCTTCCAGATTCCGATAACCCACCACCCGCAGACCCCCACAACCACCAGGCAAGGGTGGTGGGGATGAGGTCCTTGTCCTCATCAACATGGGAACAAGGTGTTTTGGGGGGGACCCCATAGCATCTTCCATGTTGAGGGCATGTGGCCTGGTATAGTTCAGGGGGGGCGCTCACTCACACCCCCTATCCTGTCCTCCAAGCTGCTTGCTTGCATAAGGGTCTGGTATGGATTTTGGGGGGGACCCCGCACCAATTTCTTTACAATTTTGGTGTGGAGTTCCCCTTTAAATCCATACCAGACCCGAAGGGCCTGGTATGGATTTTGGGGGGCCCACGCTGTTTTTTTTTTAAATTTTGACATGGAGTTACCCTTAAAAGCCATACCAGACCTGAAGGGCCTGGTATGGACTGGGGGGGCCCACACGGATTTTTTTTATCTCTTTTATTTTTATTTTTTACCCACACCATTGATTTTTATCTATATTGCTGGGAGCTGGCAATACATTACAGCCACGAGCAATTTTAAATGAAAATTTACCCTTTAGAAATGTAATTATGCTGTGAAACAGTAAAACACATCACACAGATGCGCCACTTTACAGGCAGACTAAGAGGACCCTCCAGGCATCATATTTAAAGGAATATTTCATTTTTATTGTTTCACTTTAAGCATTATTAAAATCACTGCTCCTGAAAAAACGGTAATTTTAAAACCTTTTTTTTGCATTGATATATGTCCCCTGGGGCAGTACCAGGGTCCCCATACACTTTTTTGGCAATAACTTGCATATAAGCCTTTAAAATGAGCACTTTTGATTTTTCGTGTTCATGTCTAATAGACTTTAATAGGGTTCACATGTTCCAGCAATCTTTTTGCCTGTTTGCATGTTCTGGTGCGAACCGAACCAGGGGGGAGGGGGGTGTTCGGTCCATCCCAAGCAACCGGTATCTCGGAGACACAGAAGGCTGAACGCATCCTGCAGTATCTGGAGGAAGCAGAGTCATCTCAACTCTCTACCCAAGTTAGCAAATAGTTAGAGACTCCTATCACACCGACAGAGTTTACGGCGGTCATAAAATAACTTCCAAAAAGGAATCATTTCAAGTCCTGATGGGTTCACAAATACCTATTGCAGAATGTTCCACTCTATACTGTCCAGCCCGATGTGTGCTTACTTTAATGCTCGGGCATCAGGGTGCCCAAAGAGGGGCTACGTGCCCACATCACGGTTATCCCTAAAGAAGGTAAGGACCACACCATCCCTAGCAACTACAGATTGATATCGCTATTAAATACCAATATAAAAATTCTAGCAAAGGTTTAGCTAAACGCCTCAATTCTATTATACCAACAATGATTCAGCCAGACCAAACGGCTTTATTGCTGGGAGAGAGGCCCGATATAATTCTAACCATGCGATTCTACTGATACATTGGGCTCAGTCGCAACCTGACCATCCACCCTGTCTCCTCCTTTCCATGGATGCCAAGAAGGCATTCGACAGGGTGGACTGGGTATACCTTTGAACGGTACTGACTAATTTAGGCCTTGGCCCCAACATGCTCACCTGGATAGCTTCACTTTATGGCTCGCCAGAGTCAAGGTCTATGGTACCCTTCTGACATGTTTTCAATTTGTAATTGAACCAGACAGGATGCCCGCTATCCCCCCTCTTTTTTGCCCTTACCCTGGAACCTTAGCTCAATAGAATATGTTTAAACCCTGTTATTAAGGGATTCAATATATGTATAGGGTCAAAGGAACATAAGCGATCTACTTATCCAGATGACATCCTGTTCTATGTTGTTGACCCCTTGATCTCACTCCCCAATATCATTGCAAAGTTGCAGAGGTTTGGTTTACACTCAAATTTTAAAATCAACTACAGTAAGTCTGAGATTCTGCCATTGAATATTGCCGGGGCTTTGTACGCAGCTGCAATCTTCATTCTCCTTCACTTGGTGTCACAGCTCCCTAAAATATTCGGGATTCATCTTACTCCCCTCTGCTCACAGTTATATACTTGTAATTATGCCCCTCTACTCTGTGTATACACGGTCACACAAAGTTGATCCGACATTCTGAACATCAAGAATGCGGTGACGTACAACACGTACGACGAGCCGAGAAAAATGAAGTTCAATAGCCAGTGCTGCTCTTCTGCTTGATTCTGAGCATGCATGGCATTTTGTGCGTTGGAATTGTCTACACACGATCGGCATTTACGCAAACGGATTTTGTTGACGGAAAATTTTAGAGCCAGCTCTAAAACTTTGTGTGTCAGAAATTCAAATGGAAAAAGTCCGATGGGGCCCACACACGGTCAGAATTTCCGACAACAAGCTCTGATCGCACATTTTCCGGAAAGTCTGACCGTGTGTACAGGGCATTACTCTTCCTACTCTAGAGGGGTGAGTGTTATGATGAGAACGGGGGTGTTTTTTTCTTGCATACAGATCAGCATTGATGAGATGGGTAGATTTGTCTTTCTCCACTGTTTAGTAGAAAACAAGATGTATGTTCTGGCAAATATATACATTCCCCCACCTTTTAAAATGGATGTTATGTATAGATTAATGGAATTTTTGATAGGTAAGGAGGATATACCGATAATAATAGTAGGTGATTTTAATGAAGTATTAGATAAAAAGATCGATAGGTTGCCCCCGGAGGTATATTCAACAAATACAGGAAGGAGCGGTTTAAGTCAATTCCTGGAGGAGGTGGAGTTGATAGATGTCTGGAGAGTGTGAAATCCAGGTGTTCGATAATATTCCTGTTTTTCAGGTACTCACTCCACACTCTCCAGCATAGACATGGCCTTAGGAAATACGAGAATGCTACAAACTATTAAAAATATAAGTTATTTGCCAAGAGGGGTCTCGGATCACTCCCCCATGGGGCTAGTAATGAATCTAGGGGAAAAAAGATTTTTAGGGACCCGGAGAATAAGCCCATATTGGCTGGAAATTATTAAGAAATCAGATGAGGTCCTCCCTAAACTTAGAGGGTTTGTGGAGTACAATAAAGGTACAGAGTGGGCTGGGATCCTGTGGGATACATTAAAGGCATTCCTCAGAGGTATATTGATTCAACAGGTGGCAGAATCTAACAGGGAATCAAGGGAATGGGAGGAGAATATTAGAAGGGAGGTAACGATGGCTGAAAATAACTATGTAAGTGTGACCCATTACCGGGGAAAAAGAAAATATGGATAAATAGACAACAAGATTATAAAATGGCTATGACCAGGAAGGCTGAGAATAGGAGACTTTTTCAGAAACAATGCTCTTTTGGAGAAGGAGAAAAGGTGGGTCGAATGTTGGCACAATTGGTGAAGTCTAACTCTCCCCCTCTACTATTCCTACAATTAAGGGAGTAGGAGGAAAGATAATAACATTTACCTCAGAGAAATTTTAGACACATTTAATGACTATTATCGAAAACTGTATACTTCACAGAGGAGGGGACAGGAGGGTGAGATGGATAAATTCCTGAGGAACCCAGAGATACCGTCTATTTCACAGGAAGATAAAGAGGCCCTGGAGGCCCCAATAACTCTTGGAGAACTTCAGCAGGCAGTGGCCGGAATGGCGAATCAGAAATCCCCCAGCCCTTATGGGTTGCCAATGGAGATATACAAATACTATGGGAAAATACTACGTTGGGCACTTTCTCATGTGGAGGGTGCCCATACTGCCAATACATGGACAGACGCAAAAACATAGATTTGCCAAATGGACATCACTTCCGTCCCAAACGCTATATTAACTGTAGGACTCCCGGCGTAGTGTACCTACTCACATGCGAATGTGGTTGCTACTACGTTGGGAAGATGATCAATGAGTTCTGGAAGAGAATATACCAGCATATATCTACAATCCGCAAACGGGACCCAGAGGTACCTATTAGCCGACACATGGCTTTGGTACATCCAGGCTCAATTCCCAGGATTTTTTTCCTGGGACTTGACCGCATCCACCTTCATTCAAGTGGAGACCTCAATTTCCGGGAGGGCATCATATGACGTCCTCCCCTGTGCATGCTCCCAGCGCACACCCTGCAGGGTGCGCACTGCGCGTGCTGTGATCACCGAGTCACTGAGACTCGGGTGATCACAGATCCGAGTAAGGGGCCGATCCCTGACAGCGTGAGGAGAAAAAAAAGCCGATCACCAGCTTATGTTCAAGAGACATCGGTCCCGAAGAGGAAGGAGGCACATCTGCCTCCTCTGTGCCCACCAGTACCCCCTGCCAGTGCCACCTGCCATTGCCACCTGCCAGTGCCCACAGTGCCCATTAGTGCCACCTATCAATGCCCATGAGTGTCACCTATCAATGGCCACAAGTGCCACCTATCAATGCCCACCAGTGGTGCCAATCAGTGCCACCTAGCAGTGCTGCCCGTCAGTGTAACTGATCAGTGCCCATTATTGCCACCCATCACTGCCACCCATCAATGCCTATCACTGCCACCCATCAGTGCCCATCACTGCCACCTATCGGTGCCCATCAGTGCCGCCTCATCAGCGTATATCAATGAAGCAGAAAAATTACCTGTTTGCAAAATTTTATAACAAAATAAAAAAAATATCAATTATTTTTTTTTAAATTCGGTCTTTTTAAATTTTTTTAACAAAAAATAAAAACCGCAGATCAAATACCACCAAAAGAAAGCTCTATTTGTGGGAAAAAAATTATACAAATTTCATTTGAGTACAGTGTTGTAAGACCGCGCAATTGTCATTCAAAGTGCATCAGCGCTGAAAGCTGAAAATTGGTCTGGACAGGAGGGGGGTTTAAGTGCCCAGTAAGCAAGTGGTTAACAAGCGCCTCCTCCAATGTGAATTAAAGTGGATATTCAACCTACAGGCCACCTCGTCACCTGGTCTAAATGAGGCCTTCAATTTTCACTCATTTCTTCCAGGATTCACCTCTGGGGTCTGTGAACTGAATCTTTGAAAGCTGTGGCTCTAAATCAGATATTATAATATACACTTCGAGATATCTCTCCCTCCCCTTTCTTTTCTCACTCACATGGTCCACTACAGTAATGTCTTTTTTTGTTTTATAAATATAGCCTGATATGCAGTGCTAACTAGGAGGCTCTATGAATGCTCCTTGAGATCTTTCTGCCTAGCTATATGATTACACTGTTAAAACCTATGTGTATACAAATCTTCTATCTATTCGTATCTGCAAAAGACTCTTTTATCATAGAACATGACAACGTTTGCCAATAATTAAATCTCTGTCATCCTTGGTTATCCTCGTTTAGTATCTGTGATGCCTACCATTATGTTTATTGTACCAGCACTATATTTATTCTTCTGTGTCTTTTCACTTATTGTAAACCTGCTGGCTGCCAACACTTTTCTTTCGACCAGGTGGCTCTTTAGCCCCGTTTCTAGGCTGTGCTGATGTATGCAGACACCCAGCAGGTAGGTTCCACTGATGCAGGACGGGCATAGAACATATTTCCTGTCTGTGTCCCAGTCCCATTGCACCAGGAGGAGCCTATCTACGTCTCTGCCGCCGTTTCCATGATGAGCGGTGAGCGTTCCCCCCGCCGGTGACACATGTGTGTCATCACTCCCTTCTGGGTGTGGCTATGCCACGCACCCCCCTGTCAGAGAGATGCTCTGACCTACGCAATCAGCTGCAACACATGCAGCTGATCAGGTGGAGCGGACTACCTGATTGGCTTACGCCAATCAGATCAGGTATATTAATGCTGACACCTGGCTGGCTTGTGTCAGCCTACTGGCCGCAACGTCTTGATGTCAGCCGCATATCATGCCCCAAACCTAAGGTAAATAACACTGTTTTGTTAGTCACTGTACAGACATGGCCTCTTGTCCATGTGTTTGCTACAATTTACTAGTATCTCTTTGTCTTTACTACCCTGTAACAAGAGGGGGTTGATTTAATTGCCTTCCTGTTATGATTGTCCCTACAGTGACAAGATTTGATCTCTGCTGTGAAATCAGGCGTCCCTTGTGAATGCTTCTCAGTAACCAGCCTATGGACACATGGACAACCTCTATGTGTGTGTGGACTCATGCAGCCAGCATGTACCCCTTTTTGCTGTTTTTATTTCTCCATTCCCAATGAGTCAATATTATGTAAGTATTCACTACATTACTACTTTGCAATATGATATAACAGGCTTTAAATTACAATTTGATGCCTCTGTTACAATACTATGTTTACATTGCTATACATATATATATTTGTGTTACAGATAAGACAATAATATACCCAATCATAAATCTCCCCTGAAGAAGGAAAATGCGATTTTCCAAAACATGTTGGGATAAATGCTTTAAAATTCAAATTGAGCTCAACTCATCCTGAGCAGCACTTTGGATTGCCAGCTTTGGGTGATATATATTGTATAATTTATGATGTTTATCATTGGTGCACTGTTTGTATTGTCTAAGTGAATTATTTCCAGTTTTAAAAAATTTTTCTACTTTTGTATACCAATAAAGTTGGCACCCTTGTGCTTTTTACACTTATCTACTCACCATTTACTCCTTCCTGCCCTTTGAAGTCTAAGGGGGAGTCCCGTCAGTGCATTTCTTTGCATTTTTTTCTTTATAGCATTCCTCAGAGGTATTCAACAGGTGGCAAAATCTAACAGGGAATCAAGGGAATGGGAGGAGAATATTAGAAAGGAGGTAACGACGGCTGAAAATAACTATGCAAGTGACCCATCACCGGGGAAAAGGAAAATATGGATAAATAGACAACAAGATTATAAAATGGCTATGACCAGGAAGGCTGAGAATAGGAGACTTTTTCAGAAACAATGCTCTTTTGGAGAAGGAGAAAAGGTGGGTCGAATGTTGGCACAATTGGTGAAATCTAACTCTCCCCCCTCTACTATTCCTACAATTAAGGGAGTAGGAGGGAAGATAACAACATTTACCTCAGAGATTATAGACACATTTAGTGACTATTATCGAAAACTGTATACTTCACAGAGGAGGGGACAGGAGGGTGAGATGGATAAATTCCTGAGGAACCTAGAGATACAGTCTATTTCACAGGAAGATAAAGAGGCCCTGGGGGCCCCAATAACTCTTGGAGAACTTCAGCAGGCAGTGGCCGGAATGGCGAATCAGAAATCCCCTGGCCCTTATGGGCTACCAACGGAGATATACAAATACTATGGTGAAATACTACTTCCAGAATTTCTGGGAACACTGAGGGGGGCAGTGGAGGAGGGGGGCTTCCGCCCTAGATGCTCAAAGCAACCATCATAGTGATACATAAAGAAGGGAAAGACTCGCTGGATGCAGCCTCATATAGACCAATCTCTTTGTTGGGTTTGGATGCTAAAATAATAGCCAAAGTCTTAGCGGCCAGGCTGAATAGGATAGTCCCAAAAATTATTCACTCAGACCAAACCGGATTTGTTGTAAACAAATCTAAAAGTATGAATATTAGAAGGACGTTTCTGAACCTGCAGACCCCATCAGACAATGAGGTAGCCAGAGCGGTATTGTCACTGGATGTGTCTAAAGCCTTTGATAGCCTGGAATGGGCATATGTATGGCGGGTGCTGGAGGAATTTGGATTTGGGCCTTCTTTTATAGGCTGGATAAAAATGTTATATAAAAATCCGAGTGCAAAAATTAGGATTAATAACGAATATTCGGACAGAATCCAATTAAAGAGAGGGACTAGACAGGGTTGCCCATTGTCTCCCCTGATCTTTGCTCTTGCAATGGAACCATTGGCGATAGCTATAAGATCAAGCCCCGAGATAAAAGGATTCTTGAGGTGGACAGGGGAAGAAAGAATAACTTTGTACGCAGACGATGTTCTTCTTTTCTTAGGAGACATTGGGCAGTCTTTAAATAAAGCCATGAACATTGTGAAGGGATTTGGAGTTTTTTCCGGATTGGTAATAAATTGGGAGAAGTCGGAACTATTACCGGTAGACCCTATGAGCAATCTAATTATTGCTGGAATGCCCCAATTAACAGTTGTAGACACACTGAAACATCTGGGGATTTTGTTGACAAGAGATCCTAATCAGTATATTAGTAATAATTTAATACCATTACTGACCAAATTTAAACAAAAGATAAATATTTGGAAGCGGCTCCCCTTGTCAGTAACAGGGCGATGTGGCTTGATAAAAATTATCTGTATGTGCTACATAATTCCCCAGTATGGATATGTAAAAAGTGGTTTAAAAAAATTTAAAACCCTCTTTAGAGAATTAATCTGGAAAGGGGGGCAAGCTAGAATTCGGTTGCGGGCACTGCAGCTCCCGACCGGGGATGGAGGATTGGCGGTACCGCATCCAGAAAGTTATTATCTGGCTGTACAACTGCAACAGCTAACAGGAGGTGATGATGAGGGAGGAGGAACAAATAGGGGAATAATCATAGCAGGAGCATCGCATAAGACATTAGTGGAGGTGCTGGAGGCGGAATCTTTTTATTACAAAAATGAAACAATAAAAATGATAATAAAAAGGGGGAGCATGCGCGGACTGGACAGCGACGGACATGTCCCGCTAAGGCTCGGTTCTACCCGGGACTTCGCGGCCACCACAGACACCCGAATGGCAGGGTAACTAAACAAAAAGCATATTAATATCCTCCTTAGTACCCTGTGAACCAAATAGAATGGTTTTGGGAGCTGCCCGAGGCAAAACAAAAGTGAAAAGCCACAAGGAAAAAACGCTCAGAGGCTCCTGTAATATGGCTCAATCAAATTCTCCTCACACAACTAAGGCACTAGACATGTGCACACTGAAATATTTTGTTTCGAAATTTCGTTTTCGTCTGAAAAATACATTTATTTAGTTACTCCCGAAATTAGTTTTTATTTATTTCTTTTTCGTTAAAAATTGCATTCGTCAGAGAATCCAAATTAATTAAGGTTGAATCTGTCACTGAAGGCTTATGGTGTCTGTCGAATATTCAAAGAAGATTCGACAGAGCAGCTAAACTGTACGACGCCGCAATCGTACATTTCAGGTCGAATGTTCTGCCTACAAGCTAGCTATAGTAGAATTCTAATGTTGCATGACTAGTAAGTTTAGCTGCTCCGTCAAATCTTCTTAGAAGTTAGACAGACACCATAAGTCAAAGATTCGACATTTGTATGTTTTTCGTTGCTTTGTCGAATCTTCGTCATTCATGTTGAATGGTCTACTCTACCCCAACAGTCAGCCAACTTTCACATTTGTTTCTCCAAGTGCAATGGCGGGTGCGGCATCCAACGTTGTGTCAGATATTGATATGGCATTGGCAACCCATTTCCACCATATGGAGGACGTTCCTGGGCCTTCTATGGAGGCAGCAGCAGCAACATCATCCAAAAAGTGGCGCAGGAGGGGGTCACAAGCTGCAACCAGCAGGAAGCATAACCTTATATAGACTCACATTGAGTCCCAGGTCCTTGTAAAGGAAACGCTTCCTTGCTGGATGCAGCTGTGTGGCCCCCGCTCCAGGGATACCACTCAGGAGTGGAAGAAGTGGGAGCTCTCCAGAAAGGTTGAGGAGACGTATTGCCATCGGCGTGACCCGACTGCCTGTCGCAAAAAATTATGCTACATAAAACGGTAAGTAACGTGTCTGATTATTTTTTTTTTTACATTTTAACCACTTCAGTCCCAGAGGATTTGGCTGCCAAATGACCGTGCCACTTTTTGCAATTTGGCACTGTGTCACTTTAACTGACGTGGCTCCCAAACAAAATTGACATCCTTTTTTTCCCACAAACAGAGTTTTCTTTTGGTGGTATTTGATCACCTCTGAGGTTTTTATTGTTTGCGCTATAAACAAAAAAAGAGCAACAATTTTGAAAAAAAAGCAATTTTTTTTAACTTTTTGCTATATAAGTATCCCCAAAAAATATATAAAAAAACACATTTTTTCCTCAGTTTAGGCCAATACGTATTCTTCTACATATTTTTGTTAACAAAAATTGCAATAAGCGTTTATTGATTGGTTTGTGCAAAAGTTATAGCGTCTACAAAAATAGGGATAGTTTTATGGCATTTTTATTAATAATTTTTTTTTACTAGTAATGGCAGCGATCAGCGATTTTTATTGTGACTGCAACATTATGGCGGACACATCTGACACTTTTGATGCCATTTTGGGGCCATTGTCATTTTACTGAAACTTAAATATTTTGGGACATGCTACCCCCAAGTTTATACTGCTTCAGCTAAATCAAAAAGCAGAGGAGTACTAATAGCATTTCACCGAACTACACCTTTTTCCCTCATAACAGAGATCAAAGATCCAGAAGGCCGCTATCTCATACTTTTGGGACACCTATGTGATATCCCACTCACAATTGATTCCTATTATGCGCCTAATAAAAGACCAACATCATTCCTCTCTCACTTGCTACAAGTAATAGATTTGCATAAAATGGGCACACTTTTGATATGTGGTGATTCAAATCAAGTTCTATATCCCTATCTAGATAAATCCCCTACTCCAACCCTGTCCAGCTCTCAATCTCATATGTTTCAAAGACTCCTTCAACAACATTCACTGGTAGATTCCTGGCCTTGAAATAAATTCTTCAAAACGTCAATTCTCTTTTTACTCCCACCCACATAAATCTTTTTTCCCATATTGACCATATCCTAATATCTATAAGTATGTCACCAGAATTGCTCAACTCTTATAATAAACCTTATACTCGGACAGATCATTGTGCGATAATTTCAACCTTTACTTCTTTAATCCCAAAAGCTCAAGACCCCACATGGCATATAAATGATTCAATTCTCACACACCATCACATTCATCTGACTTAGAATCAGCAATAAAACAATATCTGGGAAACAATGATACTCCTGATATATCCCCACTGACATTGTGGGAAGCCCATAAATCTGTTCTTAGAAGGGTCTGTTTACGACAAGCAGCAAACCTTAAAAAAGAAAAACGACAACTACAATAAAAACTAGAAAAATAATTCAATGACTGCCACACAAATTTCCAATCGAAACTTACTCCAGTGTCAAAGGCACAACTTGATAAGGCAAGTTTGAATCTTGACATATTCCTATCAGAATCAGTGGACAAAACAATACGTAAATCTAAACATAAATTCTACTTTAAAGCTAATAAACCTGGCACTCTTCTTGCACGTGCGCTTAAAAAATTTAATAACCCCTTTAAGCCAATTCGCCTAAAAATACCCCATGATAAATACACTAGTAACCCACATCTTTCATAAACATCTTACTTCTATATACAAAAAAGAAGGATCCTTTGACCAATCCTCAGCAGAATCATTTTTTTCACAAGTTAAGCTCCCGACCATTTCTCAAGTTCAATACGATAACCTTGAAAGTCCTATTGAACCTATAGAAATTGAAACAGCAATTAAATCCCTTAAGTTAAATAAACGACCAGGCCCTGATGGATTCTCAGCCCTCTACTATAAAAATGTTTCCCATATTCTTACTCCCATGCTGACAAAAGCATTTAAATCCCTACTTAACAACAAATCCTTCTGACCGGAAACTTTAAGCAAAAATTTCAATGATCCCTAAACCTCAGTCTGATGACTCATCTTATACTAACTTTAGACCTATATCCTTATTAAACCTAGATATAAAACTACTAGCGAAAGTAATGGCATCTCGTCTTAATAATATAATTGGTTCATTAATAAGCAAAGATCAAGTAGGTTTCATCCCTTTACGACAAGCAGCAGATAATGTCCATAGAGCATCATTATTGATTCAAGCAGCTAAAACAAGGCAAATACCTCTGTGTCTCCTGTCATTAGCATTTGATACAGTGAAGTGGCCCTACTTAAATTTTGCTCTACAAAAATGGGGCCTTGGCCCTCATTTTCTAAGCTGGGTCACTTCACTTTATAATAATCCCAAGGCATATGTTAAATATGCAGGATACACATCAGACATGTTTGACATAAATAGAGGAACACGTCAGGGTTGTCCTCTCTCCCCACTCTTATTTGCCTTACTCATTGAACCTCTTGCCCAGGCTATCCGCACAGACCCCTCAATCAAGGGCATAGATTTAGCAGGCCATCAATATAAATGATGTCTATTTGCTGATGATATATTAATTTTTATGTCTTCCCCTCATATTTCTGCTCCCAATCTTATAAGTAAACTAGATCACTTTGCCCAAATTTCTGGACTAATTATAAACTCATAAAAATCAACAGCTCTAAATGTCTCTTTACTCCCACAAACACTACAACAAGCTCAAACATCTCTCCCTTTTACATGGTCAACGTCTCACCTCACATATCTAGGTATTACTCTTACCCCCAATCTATCTGATATCTTCTCTACTAACTATCCTCCACTACTACGAAAAATTACTAATTTTCTTAAACAATGGTCTTCTTTGTCAATAACATGGATTGGTAAAATAAATGTAATAAAAATGACTGTATTACCTAAAATGTTATATCTCTTTCGTGTATTACCCATTCCTATCCCGGCATACTTCCTTAGGAACCTACAGCGTAAAACTGAAGCATTCATATGGAGCTCCTTAAAATCTCGCTTACCTACCCACACTCTTTATCTTTCTAAACTTAAAGGAGGATTAGGTTTCCCTAATTTTACTGATTATTTCCATGCAGCACAAATAGCACATATTGCTAAATATCACACGAAACACAAAGCCTCCCTCTGGGTAGCAATTGAATCAATCGAATGTGATCTGATCTCCATACCAAATCTAATATGGTCTACCTCTTCTGACCTCTTCTGACCATAAAATAATAAAAAATAGGATTAATAAACATACAATTGCTATATGGGATAGATTCAAAGTAGTCAAAAGACTACAATCTCCACATATACCTTTTGTATCATTTATTAGAAATCCACTTTTCTACCTGGCTCATACATCTCCTAAAATTTAAAAAAATGGATTTCTGCTGACTTAACACAACTCTATTGCCCCGTACACACGGTCAGACATTGATCGGACATTCCGACAACAAAATCCTAGGATTTTTTCTGACGGATGTTGGCTCAAACTTGTCTTGTTCAGAATGATCGGATTTTCCGACAACTTTGTGTGACCGTGTGGTCACACAAAGTTGTCGGAAAATCCGATCATTCTGAACGTGGTGACGTAAAACACGTACGTCGGGACTATAAACGGGGCAGTAGCCAATAGCTTTCATCTCTTTATTTATTCTGAGCATGCGTGGCACTGCATCGGATTTGTGTACACACGATCGGAAATTCCGACAACAGATTTTGTTGTCGGAAAATTTTATAGCCTGCTCTCAAACTTTGTGTGTCGGAAAATCCGATGGAAAATGTGTGATGGAGCCTACACAGGGTCGGAATTTCTGACAACAAGGTCCTATCACACATTTTCCGTCGGAAAATCCGACCGTGTGTACGGGGCATTAGACCTGATATTGACCACTTCACTTAAAACATTTCCTGAAATATATTTACAGATTCAGAACTCTTTCGTTATCTACAGATCAAAAAAATTTGTATGCCATTTATACAAGGTAGAGATAATCTACGTGTCATAACGCATTTTTAACGTATTTGTAAAAATGACCCCCAAAGGGGCTCGTGTCAATGTAGACTACCTGATTGATTTGCCTGATACAAAAACACCCTCCTATGTGGAAAAATGGGAGAATGATCTTGGTTTTCACATGGACTCCTCCAAATGGGATAAAGTCTGGGCCAATACCAAAATATCTTCTCATAATGTAGTAGCCTTAGAGGCGAACTATAAAGTAGTTATGCATTGGTATCTGGTCCCTGTCAGGATTGCGAAATATGTTCCACAATACTCTCCACTTTGCTTTTGCGGCTGTGGTGATCCAGGAATGCATTTTCATATCTTTTGGGATTGCCATATAGCAAATAATTATTGGAAAGAAATATTCCTAATGCTCTCTAAATTATTCAAGAAAACTATCATTCCAGATCCGACAATTGCGCTTCTAAATTTAAAGCCTACCCAAATCTCCTATACACAATTTAAACTCCTTTTACAAATTGCCCCAGCCGCAAAGCAGATCATCGCCAAAGCGTGGAAGTCCTCATCATTAATGCTTTTTGAAACTACGAATAGAATCAAGCCATGATCCTCTTAAAAAAACAGATGCCAAATCCAACAATAACATACCTAAATTTGAGAAAATATGGAGTCCTTGGATGACCCGCTTTCTTTCTCCTAATTTTGACACTTCTTTACTAAGACCTTGGTAATTATATAACAGTGTTTTGAATAACTGCTAAATAGATACTATGTATATATTGTTACTAAGAAATCCCCGGAAACCTCTACTAATCCAGACTTTTTTTTCTTCCTATCTTTACTTTCCTTTTTAGTCTTTTCTTTTCTCCTTATTCTATCCTGTCTTCTCTTATTTATTTTTACATAACAAAATGGTAGCGAAACATTCACTTTTATAATGTTCAGTTATAATACAATAATAGTTAGTAAGCTCTATAGTCCTATTATAAGTAATGGAATCTCGTAGTAATTAATATTATTTCTTTATTACATATTACTCTAAAAATTAAATGTTTAACAACTTTTTCATTTTTTGTTGCTCTTGATTATATAATTGTTAAAATTGATTGTAACACTTTAGTCTATCTAAAAACATATAGCCTACTTAAGTCTTTAATTGCTTGTAACTACAAGAAATACTAAGATCTGATATATAAATTCAACTAATGCTACCATTTAATGTAATCAATATTTTGTTAATTGTACCAATGTTTATATTTTCAAAATCAATAAACAAATTTGACAGAAAAATGACAATAAAAGTGTGGAAAATAACTAAGAAAATGATGGGCTAGTCAGGGATACTTGAATATACCCCCCACCGGAACAATAAGAACTTGCAGGAGTTGTTGACATAGGAACAGTTAAAGAGTGGGAAATAAAGGGCATAAATAGATTGACTCAACTGTATGAAGGGAATGGTGTAAATAATTTTTCGGAATTAAGAAGGGAATATAATATACCATATCATACATTCTATAGATACTTACAGATTAGGCATGCCTTAGAAGCTCAATTTAAGACCCAAGTACTAATATGGAGTAAAACCCAGCTTTTTCAAAATATATTTAAAAAGGACACAACCAAGGGGCTTATTTCCTAAATATATGGTCAGCTGCGTAAAGGAGATAGGCCTAGGCTGGACCCCCGTGATAATTATAGGGAGAAATGGGAGGCAGATATTGGAGAAATAACAAATGAACAGTGGAAGAGAATATTGGAGATGGGCCCTGGGATATCCATATCCCCTTCACAGAAGGTATCTCATCTGATGCTGATACACAGAGCTTGTTATACCCCCAAGAAGTTATTTATGTATGGTAGGAGACCCAGATGTCAGGAGAGTGCAATATTAAGATACTTGTTTCAGGTTAGAAAATTGATTGCGCAGAGATGGCAGTCGAAGGAACCCCCTGCAGTTAAGTGATTGGATCAACACAATAAATGAAACTATATGGAAAGAAAAAGTAACTTATTTAAAGAGGGGAAATCTTAGAGCATTTGAAAAGATGTAGAGAGCGTGGTTGATGAAAATAGGCATTCCCCGCTTAGTGGGTTAAGCTCGAAAGGTATTTTCTGGACAAGTTAATATAAGTAGAAGGGAATAAAGCATTATAACATAGTCCAGAAATGAAGACAAGAGTTGGTGTAATACAGTAGCAAAATATAGATAAAACTAGAAAGCCAGCATAGTTGCATATAGACAGTGAGTGATTCTCTAATGGTTTAGGAGGAAGGGAGAGGAGGGGGGAGTTGGGGAAATCCCTGCTGGATAGTATTTCAATGCTGAAGATAGAAACTATGAAGGATAAACAGCATGTATGGAATACGTGAAATGATCTTAAGATATTTTGTATTGGAAGAAAATAATGAATAAAGAATAAATAATAAAAAAAAAAGACAGAGCCATGGCAGCAGCTCGGAAACAAGGTAAACTACCAGATCCCTTCTCCCACATCTCCATTTATGCTGACCTGCCTCCCGCCATATTTGCTCACCGCACAGTTCGCACCCCTAACAGAAGCCCTGAGGGAGAGAAAAATAATTTAAAATTAGTTCTTCCCTTCCACACTGCAGGGTTCCCACCAAGGGCAAAAATACATCGTGCATTCTCCAGCAGAAGCTAAGAAACTACTTCAGCAATTGAATATTCCAGTGCCAGCAACAACCGACAGGGACCACTCCAACCTCCCATGGTCCTATGCACAAGCCCGGAACCCAGCTCCTGGCCCAGGCAAATCCATTAGGTGACTCTTATTGGCCTTATCTTGTACTACGCTTTTAGTTAGTCAACTGAATAAATGGTAGCTACTAGGGATGAACTTGATGTTCGGGTCCAAGATAAGTTTGACTTGAACATCGGGTGTTCGCCCGTTCACTGAAGAGTGAACATTATGGGGCGTCCGTGGCAAATTCAAGTGCTGCGGAATGCCCCATAATGCACTGCGAGATCGCAGTGCAATGCTGTATGATGATTGGCAAAATCATGCACCTGACCTGCATGCTTTGGTCAATCACAGCGCCATCTGCTAAGAGAGCCATGATTGTCCAAAGGCAGGGTGCCTTTGGCCAACCATGGCTCAGGGTGACTAAGTCCACGCCCCACACTATATAAGGCTGCTTACACCGTGGCCGTGTGTAGTGTTGTTGGTGTGGACAGAGAGATTGTTTGATTTAGATTAAGCAGGCAGGTTATTCAGTTAGTGGCAGTGTATTTGACATATATATATACAGTCAGTCTAGTATATATACATATACACTCTGCATCTAGCATAGACTATATATTGAGCATTTACACTATATTCAGTCAGTGTATTTATATTATATATATATATATATATATATATATATATATATATATATATATATATATATATATATATAAATATACAGTCTCCAAATTTATCCACTTTTAGGCGATCCCTGAAAACTTTCCTCTTCAGAGAAGCCTATCCTGCCTCCATCTAACAACTGCACTATTTTCTTCATTAGCTCATCCCCCACAGCTATTACCCTTTTGTATAACTTGACCCTCCCTCCTAGATTGTAAGCTTTAACGAGCAGGGCCCTCTATTCCTCCTGTATTAAATTGTATTGTACTTGTACTGTCTGCCCTAATGTTGTAAAGCGCTGCGTAAACTGTCGGTGCTATATAAATCCTGTATAATAATAATAATAATATATATACATATATATACAGTCTCGTATAAATATATATATATATATATATATATATATATATATATATATATATATATATATATATATATATATATATATATATACTCTGCATCCAGTGTAGCCTATATCTACAGTGCATTCCATGGTGTACTGTTTGTGTACACTTTTGGCTTTTGGTGGTGTACACAGTACACAATACAGTGCAGCCATAGTACAGTTGCTAATACAGTGCAGGCGGTGTACACAGTATTTAATAGAGTGTGTACAGTTTCTACTACACTTCTGGTGGTGTACACAGTATCTAATACAGTGTAGTGTGGTGTTGCAAAACAAAACATACATCATGTCCAGAAGGCCCCAAGGCGAGGCAGACTCTCACAGGCCACTAAAAGAAGGCAAGCAGCTTCCGTGTCTACAGTCAACAGTGCTGGTCATGGACATGGTACATCCTCTGCAGGTGGCTGTGGGGCACGCTTGTCCTTTTTTTCTGCTCCTGGCCATGTTATTGAGTCAGAACATGCAGAAGAGTTAGTGGAGTGGGTAACCATCCTCATCCTCCTCACCCTCTGCCACCCACGCTCAGAGTAGTTTGCCTTCCAACACAACTGCCAAAGCGGCCTATTCCACCGGCTCCTTGTCCACAGTCACATCTTCTGTAGCCCCACCATCATGCAGGGAGGAGTCCCCATAATTATTCAACCACAGTGCTGGGTACATGCTGCTGGAGGATGCGCAGCGATTTGAAGGCTCTGGTTTTGATTTGCAAATTGAGGAAGGGAGTAACGTCAGCCTAGAGAGAGAGGGTGCCCAAGAAGGACAAGAAACTGGCAGTCATGTTTCCCCAGCTGCAGCATACTGCCAAGTTTGCTCCAGTGACGAGGGGGGGATGATGGGGTCACTGACTGTACTTGAGTGCCTGAGAGAAGAGAGGAGGAGGAGGCACAACTCCAACGAGGCAGGATGTCCTCCAGGGGGCAGCTTAAGGGCAGCCACCCTATTGCATCACACCGCAGAGTTCTGCAGGTGCAGGGCACTGCTGACTCCCCACTAACTTTAAAATGTTCCTTGGTGTGGGCCTTTTTCAACACATGTGCAGCAGATCGCACCATTGCTATTTGCCACCTATGTCTGAAACGGATCAAGCATGGTCAGAACAGCAGCCGCTTGGGCACCACATACTTGACCAGACATATGACGACCTGCCATGCAGTCCAATGGCAACAGCACTTGAAAGACCAACATCAAAGAAAAAGGCAGACTTCTCCTTGCTTCTCATCTGGGATCTCCAAACCTACTATCCTCCAGTCCTCTCAAAAACCTGCATTGAGAGGAATAAAGGTATAGCAATAGGTGTCCCAAGTATTTGCAGCCAATCTGCTAGCAGTACACCTCCATCTGATTTTAGCAGGCAAATTTCCCTACCCCAGTTGCTGAACCGTAAAAAGAAATTTGATTCCAGCCATCCACATGCTCAGCGTCTAAATGCTAGCTTGGCCAAATTGCAAGCACTGCAACTGCTGCCTTTTCAGCTGGTAGACTCTGCCCCCTTTTGTGAATTTGTGGAATGTGCTGTACCTCAGTGGCAGTTTCCAAAACACCATTTCTTTTCATGTAAGGCCATTCCGGCTCTCTACCGGCATGTGGAAGGCAATGTTTTGGCCTCATTGGACAGGGCAGTCAGCAGTAAGGTTCATATTACCGCTGACTCATGGTCCAGCAGGCATGGGCAGGGACGTTACCTTTCCTTCACGGTGCACTGGGTAACTCTGCTGGCAGCTGGGAAGGATGCAGGACAGGGTTCAGTGTTGTTGGAGCTTGTTTCGCCACCATGCCTCCAAAATGCTATTGGTGATTCTGCCACAGCTCTCTCCTCCACTCCCTCCTCTTCTTCTTCCTCTATGGCCTCTTCTGCAGATTTGTCCTCTGAACCAGCGGTTCTCCGTAAGCTTTCAAGGGGCTACGCAAGCAGTCAGGCTAAAAGATGCCATGCAGTGCTTGAGTTGGTCTGCTTAGGGGACAGGAGCAACACTGAGGCAGAGATTCTGTCAGCATTGAAGGGGCAGGCTCAGAGGTGATTGACACCATGCCAGCTTCAGCCAGGAATGGTTGTAAGCGACAATGGCACCAACCTTCTCTCCGCCCTCCGACACTTGACCCATGTTCCATGTTTGGCACACGTCCTGAATTTGGTGCTGCAGCAGTTCTTGAGCAGGTACCCAGGCTTACAGGATCTCCTGAGACAGGCCAGAAAAGTGTGTGGTCATTTCTGCCGGTCATTCAATGCCAGTGCTCGGCTGGCTGACATACAAAGGGAATGCAACCTGCCCACTAACCGCCTCATTTGTGATATGCCCACCAGGTAGAACTCAATGTTGGCAATGCTGCAGCAGCTGCACACACAGCAGAGGGCCATCAATGAGTACCTGTGTGAGTATGGCACCAGGATAGGGTCAGGGGAGCTTGGCTTCTTTTCGCCACATCAGTGGCTACTGATCAAGGATGCATGCACTGTCCTGTGACCATTTCAGGAGGTCACAAGGATGGTAAGCAGCTACAATGCATGCATCAGTTACACTGTCCCTCTAGTCTTCCTGTTGGAGCACACGCTTCGTGGAATCATGGACAGGGCATTTGAGGTAGAACAGCGGGAGGAAGAGGAGGACTTCCTTACCTCTCAAGGCCCCCTTTATCCAGATAGCATTCCTGTGGGCCCACCAAACACACAGGAAGAAGAAGAGGAGGAGGATTGTGTCAGCATGGATGTAGAGGATAACACTCAGCAGCAGTCTTCAAGGGATGATTTTCAGTCCCCAGAAACTCAAGGAGTTGTAAATGGCTGCGAACGGGGAAGTTACGGATCATGTGATCCTTAGTGACCCAGAGGACTCAGAATCGAATGCCTCTGCACACTTCCCTGATTCTGCAAAGCCTGCAAAAGGATCCTAGGATTCGTGGTGTCAAGGAGAGGGATCATTACTGGCTGGCAACCCTTCTTGATCCACATTATCAGGGTAAGGTTGCAGAAATCATCCTGCCTTTGCAGAGGGAGCAGAGGATAAAAACATCTTCAGGAGGCCTTGAAGAAAGGTTTGTGAAATGCATTTCCAGACCCTGGGAGGTTACAATTTCCTGGTGCTGGACAACGTGTTGCTGAGGCTTCGATCAGTCAGAGGAAGAGCGGTGGAGAAGGTGGCCGGCTGACCGATGCCTTTAACAATTTTTCACTCCTCAGTGCCAAGGTCTAATCAGTTCAAACAACCATCACCAGCATCTGCATTACATGGTGCAGGAACATCTAGGGGCAAGAGCAGACTTGGAGACCTTTCCAACAAGAGCATCCACTGGGTTACTGGGTCTTGAGGATGGACCACTGGCCAGAACTTGCTCAAAATGCAATTGAGCTACTGGCCTGTTCTGCATCCAGCGTGCTTTCTGAATGCACATTCAGTGCTGCTGGAGGGTTTGTAACGGATCACCTGTCCACAGACTCCGTTGATAGGTTCACATTCATAAAAATGAATCAGTCTTGGATCAGCAACTATAAAGCACCTGATGCTGATGTAACTGATTGAATTTGCTATGGATGTGGGATCCCTTGAAGACTGACTATGCTGACTATCCTATTCCTCCTCGATCTTGATGATGCTAGCTTCCAACAATATTTTTGGTTTAGGGCACCACCAACACCCAAGGCCCAATTTTTCTGCCCCTGTTTACCAGGGGCTTGTAATTACAATTTTTGATCTAATATTTCACAGCAGGGCCCATTCCTGAACCCAAAAAGAGTATCTGTGAGGGGTTACAGTGTTGTGGCACCACCAACAGCCAAGGCCCAATTTTTCTGCCCCTGTTTAACATGTAATTACAATTCTTGAAATAATATTTCACAGCAGGGCCCGTTCATGGGCCCACCAAGAGTAACTGTGAGGGCTTACAGTGTTCTGGTACCACCAACACCTAAGGCCCAATTTTCTGCAGAGTATATAGGGCAGGCCTTGTATAGTACCTGTATGCATACTGCTGTTCAGAGTATATAGTGCCTGGGGGCGCCCCACAACATTTTTTTTTTAAATTTGGGTGCAGGTTCCCCTTGATATCTATACCAGACACAAAGGGCTATGCCATTTATTTCAATGATTTTCATCTATATTGTCGGGACCCCACAATACATTAGAGCCGCGAGTAGTTTTAAATGACATTTTTTCCTTTAGAATTGTCATTTTGCTGTGGTATTGTTCTAAACACAGGAAAATGCGCTACTTTACAGGCATACTAAGGACAGCCCCCAGGCATGATATTTAAAGGAATATTTCATTTTTATTGTTTCACTTTATGCATTATTAAAATCACAGCTCCCGAAAAAACAGCCGCTTTTTAAAACTTTTTTTTTGCATTGATACGTGTCCCCTGGGGCAGGACCCGGGTCCCCAAACACTTTTTATGGCAATAACTTGCATACAACACTTTAAAATTAGCACTTTTGATTTTTCACGTTTTATGTCCCATAGACTTTAACAGTGTTTGCATGTTCGAACAAATGTTTTGCCTGTTCACATGTTCTGCTGCCAACCGAACCGGGAGGGGGTGTTCGGGTCATTCCGAGCAGCTACCGCCCTCCCCTGGTACGGACCCTTCTTACCTCGTACACTTATGCACTAGTTGTTAGATCTTGTTATATTTCTTGAGGACACCCAGTCCAAGTTTTGTATCAGTTTGATTAGTACTTTGTTGTGTACTGTTATCTCATTAATACCGCCTTATTTTAGGTTGATATTACTCTTGTTTTACATTGATGTAGAATTGCTTTTGATTTGAGCTGTGGTACAACCCTCTGACAGTGTGCACTTCTCCAGCTTATTTTCTTAAAACCTTCTGATACTTCCTTAATCAGGAACGCACAGCGTTTCCCATCAAGTTCACCTCCCCCCCATACTGAGATGTCTCTTAAAATCACCTCTCTCAATGTAAAGGGCCTGAACAGCCCCTACAAAAGATTGATGCTCTAGAGAGAAGCCTTTTCCCAGACGTGCATGTGTTGCTTCAAGGCCCTCCACGAGTTTCTCATGACAAATTTCCACATTGTTTTTTCACAAATTTGGAGAAGAAAAAGTAATGATAGCAATTAAAGATGCAATCACATTTACGCAAAAGTTGGTGGTACTCAATCCCAATGGTAGATGTATAATACTGGGAGCAGATCTAAACCACCAACCCTTTACTTTGGTGTCGGTGTACTCACCAAACACTAACCAGAAAAAAAAATCTGCACCCTAAAATGAAACGCATTCAGTCTATCCAAGTAGGCCAACTTATTGAATGTGGGGACTTCAACGCAGTCTCAGACTCCTCTATAGGCTCCACTAACCTCTGCAGGAACTGTTTCCAAGACCTCTCCCTCCTACTACATGAGGAGGGACTATATGATGTATGGAGAAGTATACGCGGCACGGAGAAAGATTTAACTTTCTTCACTAGCCCTCCACGTCTACTCCAGGATTGACATGTTCCTCGTAGACAAGCTCCGATTTCCCTCTCTTTAGAGATCAACCAGAATACTTTACTCACTAAACTGTGGAGATTGAACACCAGCAAGCTTGATAACCCTATCTACGAGAAACATGTCAAATTCGCACAGAACAAACTCTCAGTAACTAATGCACACTCCCTAATACATGGAGTATTCATGAAATTGGGCTCCCAGGAGAAGCGTAAGAGGATGAAGGTGCTGTCTGATATTACTCGAGCTATAGCAGACCTTGAGACCCAAAACAAACAATGCTTTTCTCTCTAAAGGGATAATCAACTGAAAGAGCTCTGACACAAACTCTCTCAATGTTTTGTGTCCCAATTTGACATTCAATTGAAAAAACTTAAATGAAATTACTATGTAGCCAGCAACAAGATCAGCCCTCTATTAGAAAGACAGGTAAAACAAAATGCAAACAAAAGTAGAATAGACCACTTGACGGATGCCTGCAACCAAAGATTTACTAATCCACTCCATATAGCCAACCACTTTGCGGAATACTATGCTCTATAACCCCCAACCAAACTCAAATACGGACCTTTCTACATTCACTTTCACCCAGGAGTCTGCCACAGAATTCTCCAACCTTACTACTCAGTTCTCTGCCCATTAAATCCTAAAAAGAATTTCCATGCTCTCTATGCATCATCATGCATAGGGAGCATAGAAATTCCTTTTAGGATTTCATGGGACCCAGACGGCTTTAGTAACGAGTATTACAAAAAATGTGGGAATATCCTATCCCCTTACTTACAACAAGTATATAACTCGGCAGCAGAATCAGCCTCCTTCCTCAAGGAAGCATTTGAAGCTGCCCAAACCAGGAAAATCACCTGATCACCCAGCTAACTACCATCCCATTTCACTTCTTAATACGGACATAAAGATTTACGCTAAAATCATTGCCTTAGACTAGAAACCATCATCCCCAATTTGATACACCCTGACCAAGTAGGATTCGTAAAAGGCCACCAAACATCAGATGGCACCAGACGTATCGTAGACCTGCTTTAATGGGCCGAGCTTTATTGCATGCCTTCTCTACTCCTATCCTTGGATGCAGAGAAGGCGTTTGATCAAGTTCACTGGATATAACTGAGGGAAGTTCTGCAGGTTTTTGGTTTAACGGGCTTTATCGACTCAGCTATTAGAGCTCTGTACTCCAACCCCTGCACTAAAGTCTACTCCTCTGGCATTTTTTAGATTCCTTTAATATCAGGAATGGTACTAGGCAAGGTTGCCTCCTGTCCCCCATTATCTTCATGCTCATAATGGAACCCCTTGCTCAAGCCATCATGAATCACCCTAAAATCTTAGGGATCAAAATCGGGCATACTGACAATAAAATAGGCCTTAATGCTGATGATGTTATTATATCCCTCTCAAACCCTATCTCCTCCCTCCCTCTAGTTTCTAACCTATTACAAAATTTTAGTACACTCTCACTCTATAAAGTTAATACCTCTAAATCCCAGATGCTCCCTATTTATTTGCCAAAAAAAATCCAGACACACCTCTCAGCACCCTCCAGCTTCTCCTGGGCCTTAAAATCAGGTATTCAATACCTAGGAATTCAGCTGACCTCTCCTAGCTCCACATTATTCAGCATGAACTATGAAACGCTATTAAGAACTATACAACGTCAAAAACAAGAGCTCTCCAAGTCACAAATCTCTTGGGCAGGTAGAGCAGCTCTTGGCAAAATGATCATTCTACCAACCATTCTCTACCACTTCCGTACACTACCCATTCCATTGTCTGGCTCATATTTACAAAAACTACAAGCTACCTTAAATAACTTTATTTTGGGGAAAAAGAGAGCCCGCTTCTGAAACAACATCTTATACAGAACCAAAGCCACTACCGGTATAGGAGTTCCTAATCCAAGGTGCTGAGGTTGTAACTCAGTGATCCTGGACCAAACCTCTGCATGGTGGTCACCTCCAAGAGATAAAAAATTGGCCTCTATAGAACAATCTATCATTAGGCATCCACTCAGCGGTTTCCTGGGTGCGCTCCTTTTAGGCCTCACCCCCCGGCATTCCCCCTATAACACAATCAAAGCAACTCTTTCCTCCTCGTGCCATTCTCAAGGCTCTCTCTTCAAAATATCCCCTATTTCTACACTGGAGTCCTTCACCAAAGACCTCTCTCTAACTGAATGTTCAAAAGCAGGCATCCTCTCGGTCAGACACCTTCTGGACAATTCCAACCTGTTCTTATATGAATCTCTGCAACGGCACTACTGCACTACTACTACAGTGACTTTTACAAGTACCTACGCATTCGCCATATTCTGGGTACCATCCTCACAACAGTCATCTTGGTCCCACATGAAATCCTATCCTTGTACAACTCTCCTACTGCAAACAAAAAATGGATCACACACTTCTACCGGCTACTACTAGCATCCCCCTCTCATGAGATAACCCAATCCATGAAAAACTGTGAATCTGATCTCTCCTGCACCTACAGCCACTCACAGTGGTTCAGCGCATCTACCAACCTGCTGAAAGTCTTCCACCGCCCATCGCACGCAAAGCTCCTACTCCTCTAGTTTTTTGCACCTCTACGGTTATCCAAATTCTCCAAATCTACCTCACCAATTTGCTGTTGAAATTGCAGTGAAACAGGCTCCCTCTTACATATCTGGTGGCTCTGCCCCAAAATCCTACCTTGCTAGGAAAAAGTGTTCCACTTCATTTCATTAATCATCGGCACCAAACGCTCTCCAGATCCTTCTACAGCTCTTCTACTACTGAACTATGAACAGTGCCCAAAATCCACCTGCCCTTTCTTATCCACTGCATGACTGCGGCCAAGAAAACCATTGCCTTAGGATGGAAACAACCAGACCCTAGTTTATTTCATTTTTGATACACCTCAACACCCAGACCCAAATTTAACTCATGTTTTCTGTCAAAAATGGCAAAAGCCAATCGTTTTGTGCATGGTGGTCAGTGTGGCTCTGCCACTCTCCATGTTCTACTCATCTGTAATAGTGACATGAGAACACCCTAGGTACCTTTGGGATGTCACCCTAATTGTTTCAGTTGCTCAAATTACTGTTGACTCACAGTTCTCTTTTCTTTTTCAAGAGATGTACCAATCAAATGTTCTCTGCTTGTACTCTCCACTAAGACTTCAAGTACAAATCTGTAACATTTTGGATACTACGACTTCATTTTTCTATGTACTCTCATATCCTACTGATTGTCATTATTTTTTAAATCCAAATAAGCACAATTTAAAAAAAGAAAAAAAAGAAAGAAAATTGAGCGTGTGCAGAGTTACCTCAACAGCTGCAAAATCCCTAGGTGAATTGGATACTCAAACAGAAAGTGGAGCTAGAGAGCAGGAAGTTCTGAACATAAGGAGGCAACTAAGGGTTACAAGGAATTTTTTCAGGAAGGAAAATCTGGAGGAAACTAGGAATCTTCTTTGCTAGAAAACACAGAGAAACACTAGAAATCTACTCTGCTAAGAAACGTCTTGGAAATACAAAATCATTGGGGACCTGGTTGGTACCAGGAAAACAAGCTGTTGCTCAAGCAATGCCTGAGGGAATGACCCGAGCCTAAATAGAAAGGGAGATGGCCTACTGTGTGTGTAGCTATTTGAATCAACAGTAGGAATCTTGGTTCCTGGGAGGGATGTGGCTTGGCGCATGGAGAGCTGAGACGTGTCTCTGTGCAGCTCCCGGTCCCTGAGACTCCCGCGGGTCATTTCCTACCTCAGGGATATCTCTAAACCACACTGATGAGTGGCAATAAGAATAAGGACGCTAAGAAGACCGGAGATTGCCGCTGGAATGTTGATCTGGAGCATTTCTTGACCCGTTCTTAGGCCGTATAAATACACCAGCAGGCCTTCAAGATGGAGCCGGCGTCATCTTCCCCAGCCTGGTCTGACTCTGCTCTACACACACAGGTGAGCTCCTGTGGTCACTCTCTGTCCCCAGAGGGCTCCGATCGCCTCACCAGACATTCCCACAGCATTTTACAAGCCTCCCTCTGCTCTGGGGATGGATGGGACATGGAGTCTCAAATTAGATCTCTGCACACCTACATCAGATCGCTGCCCACTAAATCTGACTTTGAACATTGTGTTGATTGCATTGAAAAGACCTATCGCCTAGAGATCAATGAGCTTAAAAAGGATATGGGGTCCATATGGAGGACATTGAACACACCACCGATGGCCTTTGTACTGCTATACAATCCCATGAGGAAACCCTAAATTCCAATACAGTGCTGATTCAACAGCTTATGTATCAGCAGGATGATATGGAAAATAGAAACCGCCGTAATAATATACAGATCCGAGGCATTCCTGAAACCATTAAACATAAAGACCTCGCTGCGGTGGCAGCCACCATTTTTAATCAGCTTCTGCAGCAGCCAAAGAGATGCACCCTTGGAACTGGACAGAGTACACATGACCTCAGGACCCAGAAACCCTGATTCCTCTTTCATCGTTGACACTTTATGCAGAGTGCACTTTTATAAAATCAAGGAGGACATCAAGTGGCTGCAAGTTCCCAAGACACTATTCTTTTTAATGATGTCCCTGTTATGCTTCTACCAGATTTATCTTTCCAGACCCTGGCTATGCGGCAGGCATTGAAACCTCTCACGCAGCTTCTTCAGGAACGACACATCTTGATGTGTTGCAATGGCAGTGCCCCTTTCTTCTCAGGGTACACCATGAGGTCAAGGCGACTTTGTTTCACACACTGGGGTACTTACCTACCTTTCTCAGAGCCCTGAAATTGCCCCAAGTTTCCCTGCCTCATTGGCCCTTTCCACTGACAACCCTGGACCTTTCCTTTGCTAACCACTGGCAGAAGCGTGGAAAAACCAAGCGCCCTAGATCTTCTTTACACAGACCGCCAGATGATTGACATTCTGCAATACCATGGCCTTTTTGCCCTCTAGGGATCTCCCTGCATCCAGGACTTCCCTTACTCCAGAGAGACCTTGCCGGGTCTTGGTCATCGGTTTATTTTTATTCTTTATATTTTCTTTTGTTTCAGGTTTCTCCATACTTTCACTTTTGGTTGTTTTTCCTATTCATCTCACAGGACTCTGGGACTCAATTGACTGTGTTTTATGTTATCTCTGTTGTGCCCTTGCATGTGATACCATTACGTTGGCCTGGATAGAATGGTCGCTTGCAATGTGCTTCCATACACACAATAGTTTAATGTGCCTATGTCCTACCTGATCCCCCCTTTTTTATTCCCCCTCCTATGTTCTTTCTCCTCTCAGGTAATTATTATTATCACCGTGCAGGTGGAAGGTTTTTTTTTTTTTCTATTTTCATACGGTTTCTATTTTTTATTGAGGTAATACTTAATATTAATGTTTTTAGTTTTATAATATTATCCCATGGAGTGATGGGACCGGGGGCTGGATTGTGTGTCTTCCGAACCCACCCTAGGCCCATCGGTGCAGAAATATACACAGGACCATGTTTCAACAGTTATGTGATTTTTGCTATTTTATTTTTCTCCATTTAAGTGTTATACTACCACCTAGTGGCCTGTCAGGTTTGTGCGCGTTTTTACAAGATTTTTGCCCCTATACTTACCTCCTTACTATCTAAGGCCTTTAATTATATTGATGATTCCCGTCCACATTCTAGAGATTTCCTCTCTGCCGCTCATTATATTATTCCCAAACCTGGTAAAGATCCCTCTCAAAGTAGCAGCTACAGGCCCATATCCCTCCTCAACATTGATGTGAAACTTTTTGCAAAGGTATTAGCTAACCGCTTTTCCCCGGTTTTGCATCAGTTATTAATAAGGATCAAGTTGGTTTTGTCCCCAGACGTGAGGCCAGAGACAAAACCATGAAAACCATTCATCTCATCTCATACACACAGAGACATGACTTTCCTTTGATGCCAAAAAAGCGTTTGACCGAGTGAATTGGCAGTTCCTCCGCATTTCATTGGAACAGCTTGGCCTCGGCTCTGCTTTCATAACTAAGGTTATGTCTCTGTATTCCCAGCCCTCAGTCTCTGTGTTAGTCAATGGTTCATTATCGGAACCCTTTAATATTTCAAATGGCATGAGACAGGGTTTTCCCCTCTCCCCTCTTCTTTTCGCCATCATGATGGAACACCTGGGCCACGCTATTAGGCAAACCGACTTAATTATCGGTATTCCAACCCCGTCCCTGCACCATAAATTCTCCCTAAATGTGGACGACCTGCTAGTGTATGTACAACAGCCCCACATCTCCCCTACCATCTACAATGCATGAATTCCGCCAGTTTGGGGTTTTAAATTGAATAGATCCACAATGGAGGCCCTTAACATATCGTTGACTGCTGCCACCATTTCCCAGCTACGTTCTAACTTCTCATTTCAGTGGTCTTCTAAAGGTATTTCCTATTTGGGCGTCACCATTCCATCTAATTTCTCAGATCTATATTCACTGCATTACTCCCCATTACTGGCTCGTATTTGGAGATACTTGGGGCTCCTCTCCCTTACCTTGGTTTGGGCGTATAAACACATTAAAGATGGACACGCTGCCAAGGTTGTTATACCTTTTTCAGACCATTCCCATACTCTTACCTAAACAGTTCTTTCTCTCCTTACATTTTATATGGAACAAAGGTTTGTATACACCACAAACTTCTTACCTACCTCAGGCTTAGTGGGACTCCTGGATTATGAGTTTTACCATAAAGCTGCTATTCTGGCACGGGTCCTGGAATGGTTTCCTCGCCCTTTTACTAATGCCTCTGTCATGGTGGAACAAGATCTTTCTCCCCTGGATCTAAGGGCTCTTCTTTGGGGGTATTCCCAGGACTTGCCCAGGCTATGCTCCTCTTCCCCTCTAACTCATGTGGCTTTACATGTATGGCATAGGAAAGGTCTTCAGAACCTTTTGTCCTCTGACCCGTCCCCCTTTACGGCACTTTTGATAATCCGACATCCAACATTTAATAAACCTGCTCTCCCGCAGGGTTTGGGCTCCCTGGCATTGGGTACACTATCAAGAAATGTGTGGCTGGTGGCACACTCTTTTTCAGCACCTGGCTACTGGGCAGCCTGTTGTCCCAGGCAGTGACAGAAATTTGCTTACTGCCCTCTACTACTTTCTGTAAAGGCCTATTTCGCTTTACTCAGATTCACCGCTCTTTTACTGAATATGTACGACTGTGGTCCCTTACTGAAACGCCCAGACATCTGTTATCTGCAATCTATAATTTACTACATGCGTTAAGCAACAACGAGCTCCCCCCTTATAACGAGGATATGGTCCACGGACCTGGGAAAAGAGCTTACGACTGCCGATTGACAGACTTCCTTCCATTTTGCCCACAAATCTACAATTACAATCTTCTTATGTCTAGATGGTACAGGGATCCTCTCTCATTACATAGAATATTTCTGTCCACACCTGCCCATTGTTGGAGGTGTGGCTCAGCAGGAGGGAATTACTTACACATCTGGTGGGAGTGCAGTAGGATACGACCTTTTTGGTGACAAGTTTTCACTGTTTATAATTCAACATATAATGCATCCCTACAGCCCTCACATGAAGTAGCACTGCTGGTCAGTACTTCCAGGCTCAGTAACCTCCCAAAAAACAAGTTTGCTCCGCTTTTTTCTTTCAGCAGCTAGGCAACTGATCCCACTATTTTGGAAGTCAGACATGCCTCCCTCTTTAGCCTTGTGGGTCTCTACTGTAAAGGATATAATGCAGATTGGAGCAGATGTTGGCAACAGACAACGATTCCTTCGAGAAGTTTAACATTTTATGGTATATCTGGATCGATTTCTCCACTGCTGATGCCCTTAAATCTCCGCTGTAATTTTTTTATTCTGCATGTATCCCTTATATATCATGAAGATGACATAGAAAGCTCAAGATTTCTTTCTTTTTCTTCACCTTTACTTCATACCCTGGACCCTTTTGGGGTTGCTTCTTTCCCTCCTTGCCTTTTTTCTTTTCTTGCTTCTTCACTTTTTTTTCTTCTGCTTTTTTATGTTCTTCTATTTTATGATTCACATTATTCATCTTTAGTGACCCTCTTATAAGACACGTTATCACACTGCAATGCTACAGACTGCTAGAATTTATTTCTCTCAATGCAAACTCCAGTGTCCTGCCTCTAACCTATCCTGGAGCCACCATATCTGTGTCATAATTCAAAACTTTGGATGTATACCTTACACTGTTTATATTACTTTTATATGTAAAACAATAAACATATATTTACCCCTAAAAGTGGTTCATGCCAAGCTGGCTCTGGTCCCACCCTGCTTCTTCTCTGAATAAGACACTCACATACCTTTCTTTAGAGAGAAACCATATTGTCACCCATTCTAGTACCCCAAGCCCCGTCTTTATATGTAAAACAATAAACATATATTTACCCCTAAAAGCGGTTCACGCCAAGCTGGCTCTGGTCCCACCCTGCTTCTTCTCTGAATAGGACACTCACATACCTGTCTTTAGAGAGAAACCATATTGTCACCCATTCTAGTACCGCAAGCCCCGTCTTCTTACATATTCCTGTCCTGAGGCCTGTTATTTGAAATAAAGCATGTACACTCAAGATGCTTTTCAAAGGTTTCTGAAGAGCATTTTGGAAATCACATTGACATAATGACATCTCTTCTCCCTCACAGCACAAAAGTCATTCATTAACACGACTTTATGAACAGCAGACTTCCTGGTCAGTAGTCTCCAATTATACAGAAAACTTTAACACTAACAAAACACTTTAAGGAAGCTAACACAAACTTATTAAATCCAGCCACCTCTCCCCGTTCTCTTCCAAGAGTCAGAGCCAGCAGTGGTGTAGCCAGGATCTGGCTATTATGCCTGACATTCAGGGACAGTGTACAGCATTATTAATGTGGGGTTGTCTCCCTCTAGCATTGGCTTGGACTCCCTGTGTCATTTCGTTTTAGACAGAACTTAGAGCATAGCAAAGCATTGTAAGGATGTGTAGCTCCGAATGCTAAAGTTTTAATTTCAGCAGGACTGGTCTAAACTACCACTACCAGATTGCTGAGAAGAGGAGAACAGAATGCTGGGAGACGATATAAAAAAGGTGGGTTGAGGCTTAGATCGCTCTCTTGGGACGCCAGCTTGGATCTGCCAGCAGGAGCTCTATGAGCTCTGCCAGCAGGGCTCCCCTGCACAACGGGGAGTCATATAGCTGCATCGAGAGGGACCTCTGCGGGCAGCATCACTTCTCACCTACAGCGGACCAGAGACTGTACCAGATCCTCCAGTGACGCCTGCACTTCAGATCTGGGTAGGCTGCCGCATGGTGTGATGGGGTCAGACGCCATTCCCAGAGCCAAGGGAGTTCCTGAAAGAGTCTTCCTAATCACCTGCATCATTGTCTGCAGCTTCTGTAACCAGTGTGGTGAGTGGGCATTTGCCCATTTAGATCCCTTATTCAACCCAACTTTCTGGTACTTGTGGTGCCACTGGAAGTTAGTTCACATACTCTAATGAACACTGTATGCAGACATCTGTATCCTGTTTACATCTTTACCACCAGCAATCTTATTAGATAGAATAATATTCCAGACATATAGGAAAAGTGTGAAGTAAAATAAAGATAAACCACAGATCAGCTAAATTTGCTATACCCTATCATCGAGGATTACTCTATTCTTAACCCTTCAAGGCTAGCTGAAGATTTGCCGGATTCCAAAGAGTAACACCTTAACATTTTTGTTCTCTCTTCATTTCCTCAAGTGACTAAAGTTGTCTTAGCACAAAGGGTCTGCTCTCACTTTCTCTGGAACTCTAGTTAAAGGAGTCAACCAATTTAACACAATAGTTTGCATAATGTTTGTCATGTTGTACTGATGTTAATGGCCTGTGGGTTGAGGAAACAGGGGGCAGTGAACCTGACTTAGTAAATCAAGTGTCAGTTCCTTACCCTTCTGCTGACCTGTTCACATAGGTTACTGCGAGGAAACAGGGTCTGGCACAATTTGGGTCATTTTGTATACTTTGCATTTCTCTTTACTTCCAAAAGGTTACCAATTGCAAATAGTGTTTATAAACCATGCTATATTGTTCACATAAAAATATCTTTGCGATTTAGTGTTATGTTTTACACTCTTATGTGTCCCGTTTACCACAGTAAACAAACTTGAACTGTCTCACTGGTATTGTGTACATTTCTTGTTATAGGTGACAGTTGGTAAAAATAAACCCAGGGTGTAAGAGGTGATGGAGGATTTGTAGAGTCGGGGCAACCAGTGGGGTATAGATTCTATCAGAGGCCCTCACGAGGGTAGCGCTACATTTGGGGGCTCCTCTGGGATACCCCATCTGGGATAGTTGAGCAAGTCAGGTGACATGTCCAGGGTAGAAGAGAAGATGGACTTTGTTGCCGCCACTGACTGGGATCAAGAACATGGGAGCCGGGGGCATGGCTAGTGCGCAATGCTGTATGGACGTCTGAAGACACAGCTCCTCTCCAGCGACGGGAATCCACAACATACGGGGTAGCTCCAAGAATCCAGACACCACTCATTGTCCACCTGAGAGTGCCCTCACCCTCTGGAGATGTCCCACAAGCAAAAAGGGGCTACACGGCCCAATAAATTACCAGATTTCTTCCCGCCGGCGGCCCGCGATTCCAGCCAAAAAAGCCCCGGCGCCGGAGCCGGCTCTCATGCTTCCTCCGGTTCATCTCCCTCTGCCTCACTGAGCCCGGGCTCAGAAAGCAGAACGACCCAACACTCTCCAGGTGTCTCCACTCTGCTCTCCAGCAGCCCAGCAAAATCCAAACCTCACATGGCTGAAGACATACAGCAGGTGAGCACATGGCAGGATTCAATAGAGGACACAAGGGAGCTAGCGGACTTCATTACTGAGTTTCCCACTTCTGATAAGCCTCTATCAGATACCACTTTAAAAGATATGCTCATCTCCCTGCGTACCTCCCTACATGCTGATATGATGCAGTGCATTAGCAATTTTAAGGCTGAAGTGGGGGAGATGGGAGGACGGATAGACCATATTAAAAAGAAAATGGGCGATTTTGCGTTTGCTCACAACACACTGGTGGATGCTCACAATGATCAATCTGACGATATTGCCTGACTCAAATCTAAAATGGCAGACCTGGAGGACAGGTCCAGGAGAAATAACGTCTAAATCCGGGGGGGTCCCTGAGGCTGTACTACCAGCACAACTACAACACTATGCCCGGGACCTCATGAAAGCATTCCTACTAGGGTTGTCCCGATACCACTTTTTTAGGACCGAGTACAAGTACCGATACTTTTTTTCAAGTACTCGCCGATACCGATTACCAATACTTTTTTTTTAACAGTGTTTTCTTTCTTTCTTTTTTTTTGGGGGGGGGGAGGGGGTGAACGGTTTATGTGTGTGTGTTTTTTTTTTTTTTTTACAATTTTTATTTTTTACAATAATATTTTTTTTATTCTTTATGTTTTTTTTTTGTTTTGTTTTTTTTTTAATCAGCCCTGTTGGGGGGCTTTGGTGAGATATCAGGGGTCTTAACAGACCTCTGATATCTCCCCCTTGAGACAGAGAAAGAGACCGAGGATAGAGATTCCCCAGTCCCTTTCTCTGCAGCCTCAGCTGCACTGAGAATGAATGGAGAGACGACAGCGGCTCCTCTCCATTCATAAACTGACACATCGTAATCACAGGAGATTACAATGTTTCAGTTATGTGAATGGACAGAGTCAGCTGACTTTGTCCATTCACACAGCGGAGAGAGACAGCAGAACGGAGGGGGACAGAGAAGGAGAGGGGAATGGAGGGGACAGCGGAGAGACACAGGGAAGGAGAGAGGAACGGAGGGGGACAGCGGAGAGACACAGGGAAGGAGAGAGGAACGGAGGGGGACAGCGGAGAGACACAGGGAAGGAAAGAGGAACGGAGGGGGACAGCGGAGAGACACAGCAGAACGGAGGGGACAGCGGAGAGACACAGGGAAGGAGAGAGGAACGGAGGTGACAGCGGAGAGACACAGGGAAGGAGAGAGGAACAGAGCGGGACAGAGGAAAGGAGGGGGCATGGAGGAGGATGCAGTGACAGTCAGCGGTGAGCGATCCCACTCCCCCACGCGCTGATCACAGCTGTCCTCTAGGTATCGGGGGAAGCATCGGGAGCATTTGCCCGAGTACAAGTACTTGGGCAAATGCTCGGTATCGGTGCCGATACCGATACTAGTATCGGTATCGGGACAACCCTAATTCCTACCCTCACTACCGGAGTCAGATTTGGTCATAGATTGGATCCACCGTTTACCCAAGCCATCCCACCTTTCCGACAACATCCCTAGAGATGTCCTGATGTGGGTACATTTTTTCCACGCAAAGGAACAGCTTATGTCAGCTTTCCGCAAATCTGCGCAACCTCCAGAAAAATTCTCAATCATACAGCTATATGCAGATCTTTCCCAGTACACGATGCAGAAACGCAAATCGCTCCTGCTGGTAACAAGAGCGATACACAACCACAACATTCTCTACTGGTGGGGATATCCGATGAAATTAACAATGAAATTAAAATGACGGGAATACTACAGTGATTACATGCCTAGAGGAAGGCCTGGCATTACTCCGCTCTCTAGCGCGACTGAACACCCAGGAGGACTGGAAAACTGTGTCATTCAAGAAAAAGAAAAAAACCATAATGTATAATTACCCCTTTTGCAAACTAAACAACCCACTACTGGATCCCTGAAGCAATAAGGAGCACCAGTGTGCTCAATTTCCCCCCAAGAAATGGGCAGCTGCCCTGCCTCCAGATTCCTTTTAGAATCTACCTTTTTACTACCCTGTTCGTTTGAATGTTACTTGACTTAGTTTTTTTCTTTTACCCTATCTTCTCTTCCCCTTCACTGGTCTGACCTGTATCAATGATTTCCACCTTTACCGGCGTCTGGCTGCTGGATCTCCACCATACATCCACCCTTTGGGAGTCCTTCTCACAAGAACTTTTCAGGACTTATACAAGGTATTATTAATCCTTTTATTCACCCTGTATATATGGCAAAACAGACAAAAAAGAGAGGCGCCTCTAAGTGCAGGAATAAAAGCTATTTATTTTCCCCAGAAAGAATTAAAAACACTTACAAGATCTGGCAAATGTAAAAGCATATAATCATGGGTAATGCAGGTCGTCCGGCAGGCATGAAGGTCCTTGACATATAGAGGTTATCAGAGCTGTGTCATAAACTGCAGTGGAGGATCTGGGACCATGAAAATCCCTGTAAGCTGGTGAGTCGTTAGCATAAACAAGGCCTGTGATGGACAGAGATCCCGGAAGTGACGTCAGCAACGAGAGAAGAGAACCAGCATGGACCGCAAACCAGAAGTAGTCATCAGTAAGGGATGTGTTTCGGAAGTCTGATTGGTTCCTTTTTCAACCTATGACTACAAATTTACACACATATGGCTTATACTATCTAAACAGGATGTGGGCGGAAACATGGGCGGGGCATGAAAGGAAAAGGGGAAGTGAACAGGAGATGGTAAATAGTAATGGTATGAAACATCAGAAACATACAACTAAAAGGTGAATATCCCTGTCCACAGGAAACATATAATTAGACAAAAAAATAAACCACAATAGACAACAATAGCTAATCTGCAAAGAAGCCTAATTAATTAAAAGGGGGAAAAGGACAATGTGTATTAAAAATACCAAAGAAGGTAGTAAATAATTAGGAAGTTGTTTGTATACATCGAAATAAAAAGTTTTTTTTAAAAAGTTATTTTAAAAAATAAAAATAAAAAATTATAAATAAAAATTAAAAATGGGAGCTATATAAGATCTGATACAACAGAACAATATACCAGCAATAAGGATGATGGGGGAGCACGTGGGCTTATGTACTAGAAAACCAATACAACCAATGTTGAGGGCATGTGGCCTGGTACGGTTTAGGAGGGGGGGCGCTCTCTCATCCCCCCTCTTTTCCTGCGGCCTGCCTGGTTGCGTGCTCGGATAAGGGTCTGGTATAGATTTTTGGGGGGACCCCACGCCAATTTTTTTTAAATTTTGGCACGGGGTTTCCCTTAAAATCCATACCAGACCTGAAGGGTCTGGTATAGATTTTGAGGGGGATCCCACGCCATTTTTTTTTTAAATTTTGGCCAGGTTCCCCTTAATATCCATGCCAGACCTGAAGGGCCTGGTATGGAATTTAGGGGGACCCCCCACATCATTTTTTTTTTAATTTTGGTTCGGGGTTCCCCTGTGGGGAAATCCCATGCCGGTTTTATCAATTAACTTTTATGTGTATTGTCGGACCGGCAATTCATTAATAGCCGCGAGTAGTTTTAAATGACTTTTTTTCCTTTGAAATTTCATTTTGCTGTCAGACTGTTCTAAACACGGGAAACATGCGCCCCTTTACGGGCATACTATAGACACCCCCCAGGTACAAAATTTAAAGGAATATTACACTTTTATTGTTTGACTTTAAGCATTATTAAAATCACTGCTCCCGAAAAAACAGCAGTTTTTAAAACTTTTTTTTGCATTGATCCATGTCCCCTGGGGCAAGACCCAGGTCCCCAAACACTTTTTATGACAATAACTTGCATATAAGCCTTTAAAATTAGCACTTTTGATTATTCATGTTCGTGTCCCATAGACTTTAATGGTGTTCGCGTGTTCGAGCAAATTCTTTGCCTGTTCGCAAGTTCTGGTGCGAACCGAACAGGGGGTGTTCGGCTCATCCCTAGCTTCCAGCCGATCTTGTGGATACAGCATACCTTCATTACAAAAATACACCTCCTTCATCATGCTCTTCCACCCATGGTGAAAAAGTTAGAAATGACTTACGTTTTGTAACCCAATTTAATTTTCGCCACAGACAGATTGAGAGTATTGTGCGGAGACATTGGCCCCTGTTGCTTAAAGATGAGCTCCCTGTTTTGCCTAACAAACCGAAGTTTGCATACAGAAAGGCACCAAACATTAAGAGTAAGGTGGCACCTAGCAAATTAAAGAAAAAAACCCTTCCTCCTGGTCACTCTATTCCCATTTTTTTAGCTATCTCTGGTATGTATCTATGCCGCAAACCTTTATGCAAAACCTGTCAGTTTTTGAAGCATGGTCAGAAGGATTTTTGTGTGAAAGGTAAAACATATCCCATTAAGGGTTTTCACACCTGTTCCTCTGACCATGTGGTGTATTGCTTGACATGTCCCTGTGGCCTTTTCTATATGGGGCAAACCATTCGGCCACTTCGCAAGCGTTTTGGTGAACATCGCTGTTTTATTACTGATGCATTGGACATTCATAGTGTCCCTATGCATTTCCTTAGTCAGCATGGAAAATCTACAGATGGCCTGAGGGTTTGGGTCATTGAGGCAATGCTGAGAGACTTGCCTCCAGCTGAGCGTTTTAGAAGACTCTGCCATAGAGAAATGTTCTGGATCTTCTCTTTAAATGTCTTGGCCCCTGGGGGGTTAAATGAGTATTGTGAGATCCGCGCCATCCTTTGATTCCTCTTTCTCTCCCCCCTTCCCACTCTTTCCTTTTGTATTATAATAATGTTTTTTCCCTATAGGACAATTTTAGTTATTGCATATTCTGTATATATAGATAGATACATATGGTGTGTCGGAGACTATAGGCACATGGTTGGTGTTTATGTGCATATATATTTCTGTTAGGATGCACACCAAGATCCCCAAAGATAATTGTTATCACCCCAACGGATTCCACATCACATGTGCTCAAATAAAGAGGGGGGGTTTGCAAGAGAACCCCTCTTAATAAGACTCTTACCGGATCAGAACTTAATCATTAGCGTGTATGTTGATCACAAATCAAATCCATGCCGGTATCCTCCTTCTGTTGTCAGGATCGGGACAGCTCACAGGTAATTCAATGTTTCAGACAATGAAAAAGAAAGGAACGGACATATCGTGATCCCGTTTTAAATGTTTTATTATTTAAAAAAACGAAGAGAATACCCCCTTCAAGGTGTACACTTACAAGAAATTAGTATATAACGAGCGGTGTTCCCAAATCAACATCAGGCAACCTCAGGTTAACAGCGTCTCCTACTGCTCTCGACAGGTACCTTCTGTCTTTCCCTGAGTACACTGGTGTGTCTACGTATGTCATATGGCTCCACCCTGACGCGTTTTGTCACTCATGAGATCATCAGAGGCTCTGCTAACGCTGTTAACCTGACGTTGCCTGATGTTGATTTGTGAACACCGCTCGTTATATACTAATTTCTTGTGAGTGTACACCTTGAAGGGGGGTATTCTCTTCGTTTTTTTAAATAATAAAACGTTTAAAACGGGATCACGATATGTCCGTTCCTTTCTTTTTCATTGTCTGAAACATTGAATTACCAGTGAGCTGTCCCGATCCTGACAACAGAAGGAGGATACCGGCATGGATTCCCACGATTTGTGATCAACATACACGCTGATGATTAAGTTCTGATCCGGTAAGAGTCTTATTAAGAGGGGGTTCTCTTGCACACCCCCCCTCTTTATTTGAGCACGTGTGATGTGGAATCTGTTGGGGTGACAACAATTATCTTTGAGGATCTTGCTCCATAGGACTTGAGTTTTGAAGGACTGGACGTTTTTCTGTACTATCTTGGTTTTATACGAGTACACGGACTTGATTGAATGTATATACTATTTAGATTGTTCATGGTGTATGATCAATTACTTTTATAAGCGCTGCCAAAGTCTATCAGACTTTTGTTTATTATTATTTATCAGTGTTATGTCTTTTTTTTTTTTTTTTTTTTTTTTAGGAATACATCTTTTAGGTAGCAGCTGTTGCCATTAATTTGGGTTATTCATATCAATCTGCCTCAGAATATTTATGACTCCTAAGCGCTTGTTTTAAGTGTGACATTAGGCCCTGTCACATTTATTTTTTATTTTTTAATAAACCTTATACGATTGTGAATTTGTATGTGCCCAATTCCCACCAAATTCGCTTTCTGAAAAGACTGTTTTCCAGAATCCGAAAAAGGCTTCTTGGTTATGTGTGGAGACTATAATATGACGGCTGATTATTCAATAGACACTACCTCTAAATCCAGGAAGCCTTTGCCCAAGCTACAACCCCTCCTACACTCCGAGGATGTCTATGATGTCTGGAGTTGCCAGCATGCCAGTGAACGGGACTTCACCTTCCACTCATCCAGGCAAAATTCGTATTCCAGAATCAATCTAATCTTAGTAGATAAGGTGTTATTGCAGGCAGTGTCCTCCTCCACCATCCATGACATCTCATGGTCAGATCATGCACCTGTCTCTATAATGGTGGTGGAGGGGCACACTCCAAGTCCTGCATACTTATGGCGCGCTAACTCACGTATATTTCAGATACCTTCTCATGTTGCCACCATTACCCAAAACCTAACTGAATTTTTTTCAGTGAATGATTGCTCTGTAGCAAGCTATGGTGTGCCCATAAAGCCTTGGTGTGCCCATGAAGCCTTTATTAGAGGGATTATTTTACAATTATGTTCACGGGAGAAAAGGCAGAGGACACAGAAACTGGACCGTATCCTTGGGGAATTAAGTCCTTAGAGTCCTTAAACAAAAACATTGCTGACCCATGTATTGCTAACAAACTCTCTCAACTTCACTTTGATCTCAGGCGTCTACTTATTGAACAGTACGACGAACATGTTCACTCACTCAGGCTAACCCAATATTCATATGGCAATCGGGCAGGTAAATTTCTTGCTCAAAGGCTTAAAATCTCTAGAACCAAAATTAAAATCCCTTACATAATCCACCACTTAGACAACAAAAAAAGATTTAACCAAAGGAAATAGCAGACTCATTTGCTGAATATTACTCTTCATTGCATAGCCTTGAGTTAGACCCCAACACATCGCAACCCACAGATGATAATATACAATCCTTCCTCTCAAATATCAACCTTCCTTCCCTTTCGCAGGCACAACTAGCCGCGCTCAATGCCCCTATTACAGAACCTGAGATCATAAAACCCTCCCATTGGGCAAATCACCAGGGCCGGACAGGCTAACAAACAACTACTATCAAACCTTTCATAAGATCCTGTCCCCAGCGATGCGATCGGTCTATGCTGAAGCAGTGTCCTCTGCCTCGTTTCCCTCTGTGATGCTTAGAGCCTTTGTGGTAACTATCCCCAAACCTTGTAAAGAACCTATGACCCCTTCAAATTTTAGGCCTATCTCTTTACTCAATATAGACGTCAAACTGTATGCCAAAATATTGGCCCACAGATTGCTTACTATCCTACCCACCCTCATTAAGCCCGACCAAACAGGCTTCACCTCAGGTAGGCAAGCTTGTGATGCTACGAGACGAGTCATCATTATTATACAATTGCTAAAAGCTGTCGGATACCTTCTCTGCTCCTTTCTTTGGATGCAGAGAAGGCATTTGACAGGATACACTGGGGCTACATGACACACACTCTACAAAAATTTGGCTTCACGGGGCCAATCCTGTCCACCGTCTTAGCTCTTTACTCAGCCCCCCTCTGCACAGGTCTATACCTCCAATATGCTATCATCCCCCTTCGCCATATCCGATGGTACGAGGCAGGGATGCCCCCTCTCCCCATTGATTTTCAATCTTCTCATAGAGCCGTTGGCGGAGAGGATTAGAGCCCACTCTAAAATAACAGGTTTTCCTCTTCAGGACAGACCCCACGACATTAATTTATTCGCGGATTATATCATCTTGTTTCTCACTTCCCCTGCTACCTCATTGTCCCATGCTCATAGCATACTTTATGAGTTTAGCCAAATCTCCTTTTATAAAGTTAACTTCACAAAATCACTCATACTGGACTTAGGTGTCCCACACCTTCTACGTACCCAACTACAACTACAACCCAACTACTACACGTGGAGTAAATCTAGTATATCATATTTAGGACTCCAACTTACTGCAGATATCCAGAAACTAGCGGATGCCAATTACCTACCCTTATATGATAGACTGACTAAAGAAACAAAAAGAATTGCCAGAACGGAATTGTCGTGGTCAGGTAGTCTAGCTTCATTCAAAATGCTAATACTCCCCCAAATATTATATATCTTCCGAACGCTACCCATTCCGCTACGAAGTAATCATCCTAAATCATTAAATACTCTAATGGCACGATTCATCATTTGGTGTTCCAAAAAACCAAGATGCTCCAAAGCTCTTCTGGTCAAACACAGACTTGCGGGTGGAATGAGACTAGTAGATATCCAGGACTACTTTCAAGCTTCTATACTTACCCAACTTAAGCATTGGTTTAATCCCTCCCCCAATATCCTGTGGAGCAGTCTTGAACAAGTCCTGTGCCCAACTAAAAACTTACATTCCCTTCTACTTTTGGACACACTGCACCCTCTCCCAATACAATAACTCCCAGTCACTATTCAAGCCTCCCTGTTAGCCTGGAGAGACCTTCACAAACTAACACCACAGACTTCAACTATGGTAATGTTCCTATCCCCCTCAACATTTTGGAACACATGATTCCAAACTTTACAACCGCAGAGTGGCTCAACAGAGGCATAAAGTGGTTAGCTGATCTATTCCAAGATGACTCCCTCATACCATTCCCGATACTCCAGAAACAATTCAACTTAGCACCTACTGACACATACAAATATAACCAAGTTTCCCATCTTCTGAGATTTAACAAGGTTCACCGCATATTTCTCGCAGACAAAATATGGCGATTTTATACCACATCCCCTACTCCCTATAAGGGTATATCCTTACTCTACAACTTTTTCCAACAAAAACGTACCTTTATTAAATCCCACCCGTATCTAAAATGGGAATCTGACCTAGGAATAACTATCACTGACTCACAATAGCAACACGCATTCAAAGCCAACTACAATGCTTCTAAATGTGTCAGTCATTGTGAAATAGCACAAAAAATTGCCCTCAGATGATACCTCACACCCTACAGACTCTCCAAGTTTGGCCAAACTAACTCCCCACCCTGCTGGAGAAACTGTGGTGCAGTGGGCAACCTTCTCCACATGTTCTGGACCTGTAAACATTTGACCAGCTTTTGGAATAGCATATTCCGCTCTATCTCAAATATTACAGGTATTCTCACTCCCCCTAATTCAGGCCTGGCAGTCCTAAACATTGGTATTGAAAACTTCCCCCGTGATTTCCGGGTTGTGATTTCTCATATCCTTTTAGTTGCTAGAACACTGATAGCAAAGCATTGGAAAAAGGACGAGGCACCAAACGCTTCGGAGGTTCTATTAACTACTGTACCCAATCACACTATGTCTACGAATTATTATTAGCTAGCAGGGGTGGCTCTAGGAAAGAGTTTGATATGCATTGGAAAATATGGAAAAACTGGTTTAATTGAATCAATGACTCGTTTTTTCTTTTTCTTTTTACCCTTTTTTTGTTTCTTGATGATAACATGCATCATAGTCACCCTATTCTGGACTCAGGTCAGACCAAATGTTTATGTTTATTCCTGTTTCATCTTTGTTTACTTGCCACCCTAACTTGTACTATAGCTAAAGTTCGCTTTCGCTATACAATATAAACTCAAATATACTCAGCTACTATTTCCTGACAGGTTGTTAATATAGATCTTAATTAGGTTAATATCCCCCTAATACTGTTTGAGGTAACATATGCATTTAACTAGTTGGCAATACGAAACATACTGCTTGTTAAATGTTCACCTGTTTGTGCCTTAGTGGATACTTCCATTACTGCAACTAGCTGAATATATATATTTTTCTGTACACTCTATACGAAATGTATCTTCTGTTGTATTTTGAAAATCCTTCAATAAAAACGATTTGAAAAAAAAAGAACATGGGAGCCGATTAGAGCAAACCACAGTCCTGAAAATGCCTGGCATGGGGTGGGCTGACAAAAAGGTGCGACAGTTGACGAGGAAGGCTGTCCTGGAACAAGGGTCCTATCTCCTAGACTTAAAACCTGAGTATGATGATGATTACACTTACGTTCTCTTGGAATGGCGAGAGAGTGTTTCAGCTGAATTTCAGAACAATGCTGTGAGTTTGGCGGAAGGCCTAGAGGCTCAAGTGATCCCATTGCTGCCAGAAAGTGATCCGGAGGAAGACCTTTCTCAGCTGAGATTGGGGAGCCCAGCCTCGGAGGCTGCAGATGGCCCAGCTACAGATGGACCAGCTCACAACATCTCTGCTCATCAGGGGATATCAGAAACTGCAATTCTTATCAGGCCATGCTCCCACACCAAGGGGGGAGGAAGAATGTGACAGTCGGATGGACCAAGCTATGCAGGCAATAGAAGAGTGGAATGTACCTAAGGCAGTGAAGACGCAACGGATCAGCGAAAGCCTCAGGAGTCCAGCAGCTGATGTTATCAGGAGCCTGAAGAGGGGAAAACCAGATTATGTGTCTATGGATTACATTGAGGCCTTGTGCGCAGTTTATGGGAGTGTGGAAAAGCTACCTGATTTGATGTACAAGTTCGAAAATACCCACCAGAGTCGAGGGGAGAGGTTGTCGGACTAAGTTATCAGAGTGGATCTAATCTCGTATCAGATTATCCTGAAAAAGGGGATTGATCCTTGGGAAGCTGATAAAGTTAGACTTGAAAGGGCTCTGCAAGGAGCTAGGCCAAATCATCTAATTGTGCTCCGATTCTTACTGAAGGGAACACAAGGGGCTCCAACTTACCCAGAGTTAATGAAGCTGGTCAGAGAAGAAGAAGCTTTGCTGGATGAGAAAAATCAAGGGTCAAGAGATGTGACAAAAGTTTCTCCAAAGGCAGAGAAACTAACAGCCCAGCCGGGTCGAGTGGATACCGGCGTGCAGGAAGAGGAACGCGACGAGGAGTCAGAGTAGGGGGGAGTGCCTAAAGGCTCCTTTAGCACAATCTACACCCAAAACTACCCCTGTCAAGTTGCATGCACGGTGCCCAAGCTCAAAACCCAATACAACAGGCCTTGATGTTTGTTATGGAAGCTCAAGCGAAAGCTCAGGCTGAGAAGATGGATATTCGGAAATGTTTCCAGTGTGGGGAGCCAGGACACTTCAAGGCACAGTACCCACAGAAGGAAGGGAATTCAGAAGTTTTTTCAGAACTCTTGAAAGTGTTGCAGAAGTTATTCTCAAACCAGAAGGTTGAAAACTTTCAGGGTTCTCAGTGAAAGAGCAAGTTGGAACACCGAGAAGAAACAGAGCTCCAAGATGGATAAAAGGAGGAAGGTTAAGAAGAGACTCCAGAAGAAAGGCCTGGCGTCGACACTTTTGTCACCCTTGAAGTCAAGCAATCCATCACCAGGTCGGGGACGTGGGCACAGGAGGTCAATGTGGGCACAGGGCCACTTTTAAGTCATCTCAGAGTAAGGCAAAGAGAGATCACAGACCCACCCTTACTGGAAACAACTTAGAAAGCTTACCAGAAAGGTTAATGGGGCCATCCCCAATTGTATCCGTACAGGTAGAGGGCATCCACACTAGGGCCCTGTTGGATACTGGGGCACAGATCACGCTTACAGAGACTTTTTTGACAGATACCTGAGACACATTCCTCTAGGCAAGCTTGAAGAACTAGAGATCTGGGGAATTGGAACTGCCAAATGTCTATATGATGGATACATCCCCATCCAGACAGCGTTTGGACTGGCAGCTGTTGGGAAAAAAGAAACATTTGATACACTAGCAGTTGTGTGCCCCAGGCCACCTGGGGCTTGATGGAATTCCATACTGATTGGGACAAGCACCGACTTGGTGAGGAGGCTGTTGTCATTTGCGCTGGGAGAAGATGGTTCCATTCCCAATAAGATTTACCCTAAGTTACTTCAAGCCTGCTGATGTGTAGCCAAGGAACAGAGCACACCTGCCAAGGGATTAGGACATCTGTGGAAATTGGAAACCAGGGAGAGAGTGTTGCAGAAGCAAGCAAGCAACTGGAGAAGTTGCTTGCTTGAAGGCTACAGTCAAGTTGACCTGGGATCAACCCATCCCCTTTGTTGTGTTAGACTGATGATCAGGCTCAAGCTGCCAGGATAAAGATGTTCCCTGAGTTAGTTCCTACATAGGAACTTTCCTGAACTGGGAAGAAGGTGCCGATTAAGTCTTCAAAATGTTACAGATCATCCAATTACTTTAGGAGCACGTATGTTGGTGGGACGAGTGAGTGCAGCCACCCCTGTTCTCCCTAAAGAGGCTGCTGGGAAAGAATATTGTCAGAAGATGCAGAAGAAAATCCAGCATTGTACTGAAGTTTTACCCCCTGTCGCAACTGGCTAGAAGTTCTTGAAGGATGATTTCAATGTGGAATGTGCCAAGAGCACTCAGCATCAAATCCGGTTGCAAGAGGACAAGTGCTTTCAAGAGCGAGCTCAGAGAATACCTCACAGTGACTTGGAAGATCTTCAGGAGCAGCTGGCCAAGTTGAAGAGGTCTGGGGTCATTCAAGAGTCTAGAAGCCCGTACGCCTCTCCTATCATGGTGGTGCGGAAGAAGAATGGGTCACTGTGTATGTGCGATGGGGGCATGGACACCCCCAACCCAACTAGGCAACTGGACCCAGACCTCCTGCAGTGTGCCTCGGCCCTTCAGCCGACGGAGATCTGGAGATGGAGGAATACTCATCTTCATTGCTTCTCTCATTCCCTGATGAAGTCATGTGACCGTGATGCCACGTGTAGGGATGGAAAGGCACCAGAATAGACACTGGCAAACGAGCTTGCCGCTCGTGGAGTTCTGTCTGTTACTTTTTAAACAATGTGAGTACCTTCATTGTTGTTTGATGTAATAAAAGCAATTGGTTTGGACCTACTACACGATCCGAAACCCCCTTTTTTCTTTCCATTCTTGATCCATGCATCCACTGAGAGACAAAGACATTATTTATATCCATACCATTGGTCCAGGATTATGGTGTAAGGAGGAAGCATAGAAAACAGATATATATACACATGCGGTTACCTCATTACCGCAAGGTAAGAGGCCATTCCCACTAGTGTGTGTACTTTGCACGAAGAGGAGAAATTCATTCTCCAGCATCTGTTGCACTTTAATGTCTTTTGCATAAAAAAATAAGATTTATTGCTGTTTTGCACAGTTTCCTGCACTTTGCACAAAGAGACTTTATTGCTTGTTTTGCACAATTTATTTGCTCGTTTGCACGATTCATCTGAATTTGCACATTTTTATTCTCAGAAGGATTATTATATTGTTTAACACTTGTCTAACAATATTTGCACCTTTCACACTTTTGCGATTTTTCTGCAACTTTGGACCTCAGATTCGCATGACAAGTCGTAACCCAATGATAACCATTCATACCTGTGCAACTTCAAGTCACACTGACTTCAAAGTAGTCCCTGCACTACTTTGTTCTGACTTTGATGCGACTTGAGGTCCCTAGACCTTAAGATTACACAGGCATTGCTTCAGGTCCCATCGAAGTTGCGCAACTTTCAGGTCGCACAAGTGAGAATGGGGCCTAATTCAAAGGTGTTATCAATGAATCCCATTCACACTACTGCTGAAAGTCACACATTTTTTTTTGCTGCGACTTTGCCACAACTTCAGGGAATACCTGTGTAATATTGAGGTCTATGGACCTCAAGTTGCATAAAAGTCAGACCAAAGTAGTACAGGGGCTACTTTGAAGTCGGTGCAACTTGAAGTAGCATATATATGAATGATTATTATTGGGAATCATGGGGTACAACTTGTCATGCGACTCCAGGGTCCAAAGTTGCAGGAAAAGTTGCACAAGTGTGAAAGGAGCTATATATATATATATATACACAGTTGGAATAAAAAGTATGTGAACCCTTTTGGAATGGTATGGATTTCTGCACAAATTGGTCATAAAATGTGATCTGATCTTCATCTAAGTCACAACAATAGACAATCACAGTCTGCTTAAACTAATAACACACAAAGAATTAAATGTTACCGTGTTTTTATTATTCACTGTGCAGGTGGAAAAAGTATGTGTACCCCTAGACTAATGAGATCTCAGAGTGCTAATGAGAGCTAATTGGAGTGAGGTGTCAGCCAACTGGAGTCCAATCAATGAGATGAGATTGGAGGTGTTGGTTACAGCTGCCCTGCCCTATAAAAAAGACACACCAGTTCTGGGTTTGCCTTTCACAAGAAGCCTGATGTGAATGATACCTCGCACAAAAGAGCTCTCAGAAGACCTACGATTAAGAATTGTTGACTTGCATAAAGCTGGAAAGGGTTATAAAAGTATCTCTAAAAGCCTTGCTGTTCATCAGTCCACGGTAAGACAAATTGTCTATGAATGGAGAAAGTTCAGCACTGCTGCTACTCTCCCTAGGAGTGGGCGTCCTGTAAAGATAACTGCGAGAGCACAGCGCAGACTGCTCAGTGAGGTGAAGAAGAATTCTAGAGTGTCAGCTAAAGACTTACAAAAGTCTCTGGCATATGCTAACATCCCTGTTAGCGAATCTACGATACCTAAAACCTAAACAAGAATGGATTTCATGGGAAGATACCACAGAGGAAGCCACTGCTGTCCAAAAAAAGCATTGCTGCACGTTTACAGTTTGCACAAGAGCACCTGGATGTTCCACAGCAGTACTGGCAAAATATTCCATGGACGGATGAAACCAAAGTTGAGTTGTTTGGAAGAAACACACAACACTATGAGTGGAGAAAAAGAGGCACAGCACACCGACATCAAAACCTCATCCCAACTGTGAAGTATGGTGGTGGGGGCATCATGGTTTGGGGCTGCTTTTCTGCGTCAGGGCCTGGACAGATTGCTATCATCGAAAAAGGTATAACAAGCATATAGTGCTGACACTATCTCAGTGACAGGAAGTGATGCAAGGTCGTATGCTGACTCCGCCCTACGCGTTTCGTCACTCTGGTGATGGTTGCTGGAACCGATCATACCTTGGGGCTGCGGATTAAAAAATTGTCTGAACGCATCGGTCAGATGGCCACTTTCTCCACCGCTCCTTCTTTGACTGACCGAAGCCTCAGCAACACATTGTCCAGGAACAGGAGTTTGTAACCTCCCAGTCTCTGGGAACGCATTGCACAGACCTTTCTGCGAGGCCTCCCGAAGATGTTTCATCCTCTGCTCCCTCTGCGATGGCAAGATAAGGTCCACAACCTTACCCTTGAAACGTGGATCAAGGAGGGTTGCCAGCCAGTATTGATCCCTCTCCTTGATACCACGAATATGAGGATCCTTCCGCAGGCTTTGCAGGATCAGGGAGGCCATGCAGCATAGGTTTGCTGAGGCATTAGGTCTGGAGTCCTCTGGGTCACTAAGGACAACATGATCTGCAGCCACCTCCTCCCAGCCACGTTCAAGTCCATGGGTTTCTTGGGACTGTAAATGATCCCTTAAAGACTGCTGCTGATGCTGAGTGCCAGGCTCCACCTCCATGTTGACACAATCCTCCTCTTCCTCCTCGTCCTCTTCCTGTGTGATCGGCGGGCACGCAGGAACACTATCTGGATAAAGGGGGCCTTGAGAGCTAAGGAAGTCCTCCTCTTCCTGCCTCTGTTCTGCCTCAAGAGCCCTGTCCGTTATTCCACGCAGCGTGTGCTCCAACAGGTGGACAAGGGGGACAGTGTCACTGATGCATGCACTATCACTGCTCTCCAACCTCGTGGCCTCCTCAAATGGTGACAGGACAGTGCATGCATCCCTGATCATGGCCCACTGGCATGGGGGGAAAAAAACAAGCTCCCTGGACCCTGTCCTGGGGCCATAGTCGCACAGGTACTCATTGATGGCCCTCTGCTACGTGTGCAGCAGCTGCAGCATAGCCAACATTGAGTTCCACCTGGTGGGCATGTTACAGATTAGGCGGTTCTTGGGCAGGTTAAATTCCTTTTGGAGGTCAGCCAGCCGAGCACTGGCATTATATGACCTGTAGAAATGCACACAGACTTTCCTGGCCTGCCTCAGGACATCCTGTAAGCCCGGGTACCTGCCCAAGAACCGCTGCACCACCAAGTTAAGGATGTGAGCCAAACAGGGCACATTGGTCAGTTGTCCCTCTCGGAGGGCAGAGAGGAGGTTGGTGCCATTGTCGCAAATCACCATACCTGCCTTAAGGCCATGGAGGAAGATGGAGGAAGATGAAGAGGAGGGGGTGGAGGAGAGAGGTGTGGCAAAATCACCACTAGTAGTATTTTGGAGGCGTGGTGGTGGAACAACCTCCAACACTACTGCACCCTGTCCTGCATCCTTCCCAGCTGCCAGAAGAGTCACCCAGTGTTCGGTGAAAGATAGGTAACGTCCCTGTCCATGCCTGCTGGACCATGAGTCAGCGGTAATATGCACCTTACCGCTAACCGCCCTGTTCAGTGAGGCCAAGACATTGCCTTCCACATGCCAGTAGAGAGCCGGAATCTCCTTCCGTGAGAAAAAGTGGCGTTTGGTAACCTGCCACTGAGGAACCGCACATTCCACAAACTCACGGAAGGGGGCAGAGTCTACCACTGAAAAGGCAGCAGTTGAAGTGCTAGCAATTTAGCCAAGCTAGCATTCAACCGCTGGGCATGTGGATGGCTGGGAGCGAACTTCTTTCGAGGGTGCAGCAGCTGGGGCAGGGAAATATGCTTGGTACAATCTGACATCGGTGTACCGATAGCAGATTGCCCCCAAGTACTTGGCTGTGACACACCTAATTCTACACCTTCATTCCTCTCAGTGCAGGTCTCAGAGAGGAATGAAGGTATAGTGGGGTTGGAGATCCCAGCTGATGAGGAGCAAGGAGAGGTCCTCTTTGTTCTTTGGTGTGCGTCTTTTAGGTACGCTTGCCAATGAACTGCATGGAAGGTCAACATATGTCTGGTCAAGCATGTGGTGCCCAAGCGGGAGATGTTTTGGCCACGCGAGATATGCTTGAGACATATGTTGCAAATAGCAGCGGTGGGATCTGATGCACTCGTCTCAAAAAAGGCCCACACCAAAGAACTTTTGAAATAACATGCAGAGACAGCAGCGCCCTGCACATGCAGAGCTCTGTGGTGTGATGCAGTCGTTGTGCTGCCCTTAAGCTGGCCCCTGGAAGGCATTCTGCCTCGTTGGTGATGTGCCTCCTCCTCCTCCTCTCTTCTATCAGGCACGTGGAGTCAGTGACCTCATCATCCCCTTCCTCCTCATCACTGGAGCAAAGCTGGCAGTATGCTGCAGCTGGAGGAACATGACTGCCAGATTGCTGTCCTTCTTGGGCACCCCCTCTCTCTGGGCTCACGTTACTGCCTTCCTCTAGCTGGGTACCATCATCGGAGCCTTCAAAATGCTGGGCATCCTCCTGGATCATGTACCCAACACTGTGGTCAAACAGTTCGGGGGACTCCTCAGGAGGACATGGTGGGGCCAGGGAAGGAGTGACTGATGCCATTGAACCGAGGGAAGAGGCCGCATTGGCAGCTGCTTTGCCAGACAAAGTACCCTGAGCCTGGGTGAGAGAGGATGAGGAGGATGAGGACGGCTTGGTCATCCACTCTACCAAGTCTTCAGCGTGCTGCGGCTCAAGGCGGCCAGCTGCCGAAAAAAAGGACAAGCGTGTCCCATGGCCACATGCTGATAAGGATGCACCATCTCCATGACCAGCACTGTTGCCTCTAGACACAGAGACTGCTTGCCCTCATTTTTTGGCTTGTGACTGTCTGCCTCTCCTTGTTGGCCTTCCAGACATACTAATGGCCTGCAGTGAGATGTAGCTGCACAAAGCTGGGATGTATATATATATATATATATATATATATATACTGATACTGCAGTTAGCAGAATCAACTGCCTGCCTGTAGTATTATTAGTATGAGAACACCAGCAATTGCCTTCAGGTAGCTTTAGGTGCACACTGTGCAGAGGACACAGTACACTAACTGTAAATACTGTAGCTGCCTGCCTGTGGTATTAATAGGAGCAGAACAACAGCAATTTTCTTCAGGTAGCTTTAAGTGTACACTGTACAGAGGACGCAGTACACTAACTGTAAATACTGTAGCTGCCTGCCTGTGGTATTAATAGGAGCAGAACAACAGCAATTGTCTTTAGGTAGGTTTAGGTGCACACTGTGCAGAGGACACAGTACACTAACTGTAAATACTGTAGCTGCCTGCCTGTGGTATTAATATAGGATCAGAAGAACGCCACCAATTTTATTCAGGTAGCTTTAGGTGCACACTGTGCAGAGGACACAGTACACTAACTGTAAATACTGTAGCTGCCTGCCTGTAGTATTAATAGGAGCAGAACAACAGCAATTTTCTTCAGGTAGCTTTAGGTGCACACTGTGCAGAGGACGCACTACACTAACTTGTAAATACTGTAGCTGCCTGCCTGTGGTATTAATGTAGGATCAGAAGAACACCACCAATTTTATTCAGGTAGCTTTAGGTGCACACTGTGCAGAGGACACAGTACACTAACTGTAAATACTGTTACTGCCTGCCTGTGGTATTAATAGGAGCAGAACAACAGCAATTTTCTTCAGGTAGCTTTAGGTGCACACTGTGCAGAGGACGCACTGCACTAACTGCACTGTAAATACTGTAGCTGCCTGCCTATTAATATAGGATCAGAAGAACACCACCGATTTTATTCAGGTAGCTTTAGGTGCACACTGTGCAGAGGACACAGTACACTAACTGTAAATACTGTAGCTGCCTGCCTGTGGTATTAATATAAGATCAGAAGAACACCACCAATTTTATTCAGGTAGCTTTAGGTGCCCACTGTGCAGAGGACACAGTACACTAACTGTAAATACTGTAGCTGCCTGCCTGTGGTATTAATATAGGATCAGAAGAACACCACCAATATAATTCAGGTAGCTTTAGGTGCACACTGTGCAGAGGACACAGTACACTAACTGTAAATACTGCAGCTGCCTGCGGTACTAATAGGATCAGAAGAACACCAGCAATTTTCTTCAGGTAGCTTTAGGTGCACACTGTGCAGAGGACGCACTACACTAACTGTAAATACTGCAGAACACCACTAATTTTCTTTTTCAGACTCTTGGTTTTCAGATCTTTTTCTGCTGTTCAGTTTGTGCTTGTGGGTTGTATCTGGTCTTTAGTGCGTGCAGTGAGTTACGCGTGACTCTGTCATTGTGTTCTTGTTCGTTTGTTACTGTTTTTCAGGTCGCTCTTCACAGGCCTTGCTGTTCTTCAGTGCATTCTGTTACTTTGTTCTGAGCAGCCGACCATTTTCTAGCCATGTTGCGTATACGTACTCCTCGTAGAGTTCGTGCGGTGCGGGGGCTTGGTGTTGGGGTCCTTACCTTGACACAAGTCCAGTCCATGAACAGGGTGGGGAGGAGTTCATGGACCAAGAATTGGTTGCTCCAGCATGACCAGTTCTGTCACATGCCTTTGCTCCGTGAGAATAATCCTGATGATTTCAGGAACTTTCTCCGGATGACCCCGTATTTCGTTTGTTGGCTTTGCTGACCCCTTATATTAGCAGGCAGGATACCTGCATGAGGCAAGCCATCACTCCAGAGCAGAGGCTAGTCGCCACCCTGCAGTACTTGGCGACGGAGAGAAGCCTGCAGGACCTCGACAGGCATCTCCCCCCAGGCTCTGGGGATCATTATCCCAGAGACCTGTTCTGCCATCATCCAGGTCCTGCAGAAGGAGTATATTAAGGTAAGATTTTTATCCTTTAACATCACATTTTGTTGTATATAATGTTTGTTAATAGGGATGAGCTTTGAGTTTGAGTCGAACTCATGTTCGACTCGAACATTGGCTGTTCGCAAGTTCGCCGAACAGCGAACAATTTGGGGTGTTCGCGGCAAATTCGAATGCCGCGTAACACCCTTTAAAAGTCTATGGGAGAAATCAAAAGTGCTAATTTTAAAGGCTAATATGCAAGTTATTGTCATAAAAAGTGTTTGGGGACCCAGGTCCTGCCCCAGGGGACATGGATCAATGCAAAAAAAAGTTTTAAAAACGGCCGTTTTTTCAGGGGCAGTGATTTTAATAATGCTTAAAGTCAAACAATAAAAGTGTAATATCCCTTTAAATTTCGTACCTGGGGGGTGTCTATAGTATGCCTGTAAAGGGGCGCATGTTTCCTGTGTTTAGAACAGTCTGACAGCAAAATGACATTTTGAAGGAAAAAACTCATTTAAAACTACCCGCGGCTATTGCATTGCCGACAATACACATAGAAGTTCATTGATAAAAACGGCATGGCAATTCCCCAAAGGGGAACCCCGAACCAAAATTTAAAAAAAAAAATGACGTGGGAGTCCCCCTAAATTCCATACCAGGCCCTTCAGGTCTGGTATGGATATTAAGGGGAACCCCGGCCAAAATTTAAAAAAAAATGACGTGGGGTTCCCCCTAAATTCCATACCAGACCCTTCAGGTCTGGTATGGATTTTAAGGGGAACCCCGCGCCAAAAAAAAAAAAAAAAACGGCGTGGGGTCCCCCCAAAAATCCATACCAGACCCTTATCCGAGCACGCAACCTGGCAGGCCACAGGAAAAGAGGGGGGGACGAGAGTGCGGCCCCCCCTCCTGAACCGTACCAGGCCACATGCCCTCAACATTGGGAGGGTGCTTTGGGGTAGCCCCCCAAAACACCTTGTCCCCATGTTGATGAGGACAAGGGCCTCATCCCCACAACCCTGGTCGGTGGTTGTGGGGGTCTGCGGGCGGGGGGCTTATCGGAATCTGGAAGCCCCCTTTAACAAGGGGACCCCCAGATCCCGGCCCCCCCCTGTGTGAAATGGTAAGGGGGTACAAAAGTACCCCTACCATTTCACTAAAAAACTGTCAAAAATGTTAAAAATGACAAGAGACAGTTTTTGACAATTCCTTTATTTAAATACTTCTTCTTTCTTCTATCTTCCTTCATCTTCTGGTTCTTCTGGTTCTTCTGGCTCTTCTGGTTCTTCCTCCGGCGTTCTCGTCCAGCATCTCCTCCGCGGCGTCTTCTATCTTCTTCTCCTCGGGCTGCTCCGCACCCATGGCATGGGGGGGAGGCTCCCGCTCTTCTCTTCATCTTCTTCATCTTCTTCTCTTCTTCTTTTCTTCTCTTCTTCTCTTCTTCTCTTCTTCATTTTCTTCTCCAGGCCGCTCCGCACCCATGCTGGCATGGAGGGAGGCTCCCGCTGTGTGACGGCGCTCCTCGTCTGACAGTTCTTAAATAACGGGGGGCGGGGCCACCCGGTGACCCCGCCCCCCTCTGGCGCACGGTGACTTGACGGGACTTCCCTGTGACATCACGGGGAATGCCACAGGGAAGTCCCGTCATGTCCCGTGCGTCACCGGGTGGCCCCGCCCCCCGTTATTTAAGAACTGTCAGACGAGGAGCGCCGTCACACAGCGGGAGCCTCCCTCCATGCCAGCATGGGTGCGGAGCGGCCCAGAGAAGAAAATGAAGAAGAGAAGAAGAGAAGAAAAGAAGAAGAGAAGAAGATGAAGAAGATGAAGAGAAGAGCGGGAGCCTCCCCCCCATGCCATGGGTGCGGAGCGGCCCGAGGAGAAGAAGATAGAAGACGCCGCGGAGGAGATGCTGGACGAGAATGCCGGAGGAAGAACCAGAAGAGCCAGAAGAACCAGAAGAACCAGAAGATGAAGGAAGATAGAAGAAAGAAGAAGTATTTAAATAAAGGAATTGTCAAAAACTGTCTCTTGTCATTTTTAACATTTTTGACAGTTTTTTAGTGAAATGGTAGGGGTACTTTTGTACCCCCTTACCATTTCACACAGGGGGGGGGCCGGGATCTGGGGGTCCCCTTGTTAAAGGGGGCATCCAGATTCCGATAAGCCCCCCGCCCGCAGACCCCCACAACCACCGGCCAGGGTTGTGGGGATGAGGCCCTTGTCCTCATCAACATGGGGACAAGGTGTTTTGGGGGGCTACCCCAAAGCACCCTCCCAATGTTGAGGGCATGTGGCCTGGTACGGTTCAGGAGGGGGGGGCCGCACTCTCGTCCCCCCCTCTTTTCCTGCGGCCTGCCAGGTTGCGTGCTCGGATAAGGGTCTGGTATGGATTTTTGGGGGGACCCCACGCCGTTTTTTTTTTTTTTTTTTGGCGCAGGGTTCCCCTTAAAATCCATACCAGACCTGAAGGGTCTGGTATGGAATTTAGGGGGAACCCCACGTCATTTTTTTTTTTTAATTTTGGCCGGGGTTCCCCTTAATATCCATACCAGACCTGAAGGGCCTGGTATGGAATTTAGGGGGACTCCCACGTCATTTTTTTTTAAATTTTGGTTCGGGGTTCCCCTTTGGGGAATTGCCATGCCGTTTTTATCAATGAACTTCTATGTGTATTGTCGGCAATGCAATAGCCGCGGGTAGTTTTAAATGAGTTTTTTCCTTCAAAATGTCATTTTGCTGTCAGACTCAAAACACAGGAAACATGCGCCCCTTTACAGGCATACTATAGACACCCCCCAGGTACGAAATTTAAAGGGATATTACACTTTTATTGTTTGACTTTAAGCATTATTAAAATCACTGCTCCTGAAAAAACGGCCGTTTTTAAAACTTTTTTTTGCATTGATCCATGTCCCCTGGGGCAGGACCCAGGTCCCCAAACACTTTTTATGACAATAACTTGCATATTAGCCTTTAAAATTAGCACTTTTGATTATTCATGTTCGTGTCCCATAGACTTTAACGGTGTTCGCGTGTTCGAACGAACTTTTTTCCTGTTCGCATGTTCTGGTGCGAACTGAACAGGGGGGTGTTCGGCTCATCCCTATTTGTTAATATATTGTATTTCTTTCCTCATTCCCTAATTACCATGATTGTAATATGCTGTTAATGTCCCCTTTGTCCTCATGCATGCTGGTTTTGTTAAAAAAAAAATGTGAGCCCTTCAAACATATTTGCCTTTACTTCACTTACCTCCCCAGCATGCTCTCCTGGCCCTATATTCACCTCATGTAGTCACTTAACAATGTATTTTGTCAGCTCCATAGTAGTGCTTTACCCCAAACACCCCCTAAAATGTGTAAAAATGTGATTTGTGCTTTAAACTCAGGCAGAGTGCCAGAGGCTTTTGGTGTCCCAAAATCATTTGTAACCCTCCCTCCCCCCAACTGCTAACTCAGCTGATGCTATCTGCTGACTTTGCCAAACCCATACACACTATACCCACCTCTTTAGTGGTCAGATTTATGGATGAATTCCCCAAAGCATGTAGTGCAAGGGCATGCCTGAATACTTTCAAATGGTACTGTTTAAAGTTTTTGTATCCTATTATTATCTTGATAGGTAATAGCAGAATGTAAAAATGTGCTTGTCACGGAACGTCCCACACTCCGCTTGAGTGCTTCCGTCATATACCGCTTCCTAAGTTCTGGAACACGAGTCCAATGGATCTGGCTATAGGAACCCCAAGAACTAGACAACACCAGTCTTGGAGTACATCAGAACTAACTTTTATTTTGAGATCTCACACCCATTTATACAGCAGGGATGACTCAAAGCTAACCTAATTAACATGAGCTAATTTACTACAAAATGTACCCAGACCAGATGACAGACTTGTGGGCACCGAGCTTCACACATTAATATAAACACAATAGCTGGAGCTAATTACAATTAACAATACAAACAACAATCTACCCCCTCCTCAGCCTAGACCATTCGTCTCCTAGCCAGTGCTGGTGGCTAATGTGATCAGCTCTCTCAATTAACATAAACACAGGTTGATAACACCAGCATATCCTCACAGGAAGTGTCCCAACAGAATGAATCAGTCTTATCAGCAGGGGGCTGCTGGAGGAACCCCCCCCTCCCTCTTCAGGGACACAGATCCACAGCAAGGAGTCCCCAACAGAATCAAACAACAAACAATATATACATATATACAGAGTCCGATTAGTACAGTTCAGACCGGACCTCCAATTCACCCCACAAAGAGCACCGTTCCATTGAAAATCCAGGGCCCATAATCAAAAGGCAACAGGCTAGCGTTCAGTCCCCTCCAATAGCCTCTGTCTCTGGTGAGTCTGTCACATTTCTCCCCCATCAAAGGTTGACTAACAAGGTCCCAGACCTCCACCTGGTCTGGACATACGTTAGTCAGGCAGAGTGAACTCACATAGTCTTCCCGCATGATCTCCTTTCTTGGCTGCAAGGAATAGTTGACCTCAGTAGGTGTGGGGCAGAGGTCATTTACTCTCTGTCTGGCTGCCAGGGCTTCAGCTGGATTGTTTTTAACATACCTGGGCTCGGTCTGCTGCTGGGCAGAGGGGCCAATCACCCCTGCTTCTTGAAGCTGTAGAGGGACACTAGGTGCTATGCAGAGGCCAGCGGTGCTCTGCCCTGTTGCCAGCGATTCAGCTGGGAGTAGCAGCTCCATTACATCAGCTTGTCGTTGGAGAGAGGGGCCAACTGTCCCGGCTCCCTGGAACTCCACAGTTGTTGCCGGTGCTGGGAAGAGGTTGGTAGCACTCTGCTCTGTTGCCAGCACTTCTGCTGGGGACTCTGCATCCTCCGCTCCAGCTAACCGTTGGGGCAGGAGGCTGGCTTCCTCCACTCCCAAACTGTGTAGTTGCCATTGGAAAAGGGAGCCAGCTGCTTCCTTTTCTATTCCCTCATCTGGCTGCTGGGACGACATGTCGATGGTACTGTCTCCCAGGTGCATGGATCTTTGCTGGGGAGGAAAGTCCGCTTCCTCCACCCTGGCCAACTGTTGGGGAGGGACAACACACACCTCCTCTCCCTTCTCCCCCTGTATCTGCTGCTGGGAAGTGATTGCCACCTTCTCACCCTGAGCCTCCGAAACTGCCACAGGTGTGGGGCAGAGGTCTTGGACCCTCTGTTCAGTTACCAGATCTTCAGCTGGAGAAGTTTGTTTTAACTCCATAGATGCTGCTGGCAGAAAATCACATGTCCCTGTCAGTGTTGTGGGAGAAAGGCTGACTACCTCTTCTCTCAAGAAGGCCGAAGCCACTGTTGTGCTGGGCAGAACACAGTGAACTTTGGCCCTGATAGCAGCTCTTCTGCTGGAGGCTCATCAGGTTGTTCTTCCTCAGCCGAAAAGTCTATCAAATCCCATGTCTCTGCAACTGATGTCTGGGGATAGAGGTTCACCATCTCCTGTCCATGGAACCCAGAAGATGCTATCATTTCTGGGCAGAGATTAGCAGAGCTCTGCCCTGTTGTCAGCACTTCAGGTTTGGGGACGGCAATCTCCAGATTTTCCACTGCCGATTCTCTGGCATGCTGCTGAACTTGTTCTAGCAGTTTCCTGTATGCCCTTTCCAGATGCTGTTCCTTCCTTAGCAAATGGTCCAGATCAGGCTTGAGCTCTGAGACCCCTGCAAGACCGAGCATAGACTCTCTATATTCTCTCAGGTCCTCAAGGTCAGGTTCCCCTTCATCGCCAAACATAAAAAGATCTGTAAGGCTCTCCCACAGCAATCCAGGGCCGCCAAAGTCATATCCTTCCGGAGAGCATTCTGTTGTCTCCCCTAAATATCCCTCCTCTGCGTGCCATTGCAGAGCCCGATAACGATTGTCCAGCTCTATCTCCTGCTGGACCAACCTGTCCAACTCAGTCACCCATTGCTCCTGGGGCTGCTCTCCCAGGAATGCCATCCACAATGCCCGTTGGTCACTGGCCCGTTGCTCTTGGGTTGGAAAGCACTTGCCCTGTTTTATACCAGCAAGACGGAGGGCTGCAATCCAGAGCTCCACCCGAATTTGCTGCCTAAGCTCCAGGTATTCATCCTCAGACACAGTCCTGGTGTATGTTGAAAGGATGATCCGCAGCAGCCCCGGGAATTCTGATGCCAGGTCCATATCTCCGCTGGGGTGACTGAAGTCTGCTATGCTGATCTTGGATCCAGTTGGAGGTTTGGATGTCCCAGACTTCAGGAAGCTATCCCGCTGCTTGCCACCAATGTCACGGAATGTCCCACACTCCGCTTGAGTGCTTCCGTCATATACCGCTTCCTAAGTTCTGGAACACGAGTCCAATGGATCTGGCTATAGGAACCCCAAGAACTAGACAACACCAGTCTTGGAGTACATCAGAACTAACTTTTATTTTGAGATCTCACACCCATTTATACAGCAGGGATGACTCAAAGCTAACCTAATTAACATGAGCTAATTTACTACAAAATGTACCCAGACCAGATGACAGACTTGTGGGCACCGAGCTTCACACATTAATATAAACACAATAGCTGGAGCTAATTACAATTAACAATACAAACAACAATCTACCCCCTCCTCAGCCTAGACCATTCGTCTCCTAGCCAGTGCTGGTGGCTAATGTGATCAGCTCTCTCAATTAACATAAACACAGGTTGATAACACCAGCATCTCCTCACAGGATGTGTCCCAACAGAATGAATCAGTCTTATCAGCAGGGGGCTGCTGAAGGAACCCCCCCTCCCTCTTCAGGGACACAGATCCACAGCAAGGAGTCCCCAACAGAATCAAACAACAAACAATATATACAGAGTCCGATTAGTACAGTTCAGACCGGACCTCCAATTCACCCCACAAAGAGCACCGTTCCATTGAAAATCCAGGGCCCATAATCAAAAGGCAACAGGCTAGCGTTCAGTCCCCTCCAATAGCCTCTGTCTCGGGTGAGTCTGTCACAGTGCTAAAATGTGTACAGTGTGTATTTATCACTTTGTATTATGACACTTCTTACCTGTCCAGTGGGCTGCCAATAGTGTAAAGTAAGGAGGGGCTGGCCAAAGTAATACACATTATTTAGGCATTCATATCTCAATAAAGTGGAGATGGTTACCTGTCCAAAACCTCACTCCCCATAAAATTTTACAAATGGCCCATGGGGGGGAAATCTGATAGGTGGACCTTATACCTTTGTCTTTAAATACTCCCTAAAATAAATGTTATACTGATGCAAGAATGTTTGTGTCTAATCTGCTTTCCATGTTTATGTGCAAAATGATTAATTTATTTTCTTGTTTGACTCCACAGTTTCCTTCCAACCCACAGGAATGGCAGACTGTGGCCTCCCACTTTGCCCAGCGGTGGGACTTTCCTAACTGCGGAGGGGCAATTGATGGGAAACACGTCCACATCATCCCACCACCCAACTCGGGGTCCTACTATTACAACTATAAGGGGTTCAATAGTATTGTGATGTTGGCAGTGGTGTCGGCTACTTATGAGTTCCTGTATGTGGACGTGGGGAAGAATGGCCGGATGTCCAATGGAGTCATTGCCCAGACGGAGTTCTACAGGCCTCTCCAGAATGGCAGCTTGGACTTGCCACCTCCAGAAGACAATGTGGAAGGACTCCTATTCGTCTTCGTTGATGATGAAGCGTTTGCGCTGGGGGACCATCTTATGCGGCCATTCCCGATGAGAAACTTCACCCCCGACCAGAGAGTTTTTAAGTACCGGCTGGCCAGGGCCAGAAGAGTGGTGGAGAACACATTTGGAATCATGGCCAGCCATTTCTGCCTATTTCTACACATGGCGGAGTATAAACTGAATCATCATCCTGGCGTGCTGTGTTCTCCACAACTTTTTAAGGCAAAATTCTGCCAACTATGCTGCCCCAGTTGGGCCTGAGGCCGGAATTCTAGTAAATGAACCAACCCTGACGGCGCTTGAAAGTGGCCGTCCAAGCTTGCCCCCCCTGAGTGCCCGTGAGGTCCATCTTAGATACCTTGATTACTTTGCAGGTAAGGGGGCCATCAATATGCCAGACAATGTCTGAGACAATCTTCAAAATTTGGCTTTTCTATAAAATGGCAAAAAATGTTCAAAATTTTTACTTTACATATACCCCAAAAAAGGAAGGGATTTGGAGGTGTTTTAAACTCTCCCTAAAACATCAATGATGTTCTTCATTTTGTTTTTAACATCATTGATGTTTTTCTGGATGTTTTCCAAGTCCTTATTACACCCCATGATCTCCCCGATCAGGATCTGTGCACTTTCACTGGTGAAATGACCTGGATCCACAACATCACGATCACCTAAAAATAGAGAAACAAAAACACACCATGTATTATAAATCTGCCGGCATCCATCTCTTACCTGAGGCTGTGGACGCAGACACTCACCTGTTGTGGTGACTATTTCCACCACGTCTCCTTCCTCCTCCTCCTCTGCTTGGCTTAGCACACAGATATTTGATGACAGAAAGAGGAATATGAAACATTGCTTGGGAGTGGGGTACAATTGTCTGTTATGGCAGAGTTACAAGATGAAGAAATATTATTTCCTTTGTCAAGCTTGAATACTTAACTGTTTGTACAAGCATCACAGATGGAAACACCCGTATAGTATACACTGGAGCACCTGTGTGGGACCCCCTAATAAAAAGGGGGTTCTGGTGTCCCACACTAGTGCTCCTGTGTCCAGATGTGTAAACTGCTGCTGAGTGTCCTCTCCTTACACAGAATCTAGTTTGCATTACATTCTAGTTACAAACCCATCTAGACTCCCAAATTATTTTAAGAGAAGTAGGCTAGAAAAAATGTATTCAAATGCATATGGCCAAAACAATGTTGTTTTCTAGGCCGAACGAACAATGTTTCATACGAACGAACAATGTGCCCATGAACATGAAAGTTGCCATTTTAAACTGTACAACAGTAAAAAAAGCACATGGAGCAGCACGAACATAATCAAAATAAAGAATAGGAACACAGCACAACTACTTACTTTTTTGCAGCACTCTCCTGATCCTTCTGTACTGATCGTGCTCCCTTAATTTGAGGTCGGACCACCGTTTCCTGAGCTGATTCCTGGATCGCTGTACCCCGAAATTCTTCTGCAGACTTTTGACTACGTTCGCCATGATCTTGGCCTTTCTGACATTGGGGTTGGGGTAAGGTCCATACTTACCATCATAGTCGGCCCTCTTCAGGATGTCGACCATCTCCAACATCTCCCCAAAGGACATATTTGAGGCCTTAAATTGTCTCTTCCGGGATCGGGACGTTTCTGGCTCTGGGCTTTCCTCCTCCTCCCCCCCGTTGCTGTAATTAGCACGCACCTGCTGTGTCTCCGCCATGTGCTCTTCCCCCACTGCGCCGAACGAGAAGGGGTAGGGAATAGACTAGAAAGAACGTCAGGGGCGGGCGGAGTTTCACGCATGCGCAGTGTATATAAAGCATAACACGCGTGGGTAGTACGTACGATCTGTGAGCGGAGGAAGGAGTATCGGAGGTGACGATCGTGATAACGAAGGTAAGATTTAAACTTGGGCCTATACTGCTTCTAGATTGAGGCCTATATTGTAACAAGATTAGGAGAGTTTCGCCTGACATTAGGGTTTGTCTTGTGTTGTGTCTTGCAGATAAAATGGATTGCTTCAATGACCACAATTTCCTCCCCCTGTTCATAGACAAAAACAGGGAGCTGCCCTGTCTATGGCAGATCAAACACCCCATATACAACAATAAACAAAAGAGGCAGGCAGAGCTGGAGAAACTGCTGGAGTTGGTAAAGCCGGTGGTCCCCACGGCAACCATCCCCTATTTAAAAGCCAAAATTGGTGGCCTGAGGAGCACTTATCTTAGGGAGCACAAGAAGGTCACGGATTCCCAGAGATCCGGAGCTGCAGCAGATGACGTTTATGTCCCCAGGCTGTGGTACTATGAAAGACTGCGATTTCTGACAGACCAGACTGGAGTCAGGGAATCCCTCTCAACCCTTCCTTCCACCCTATCTTCCACCCCAGCTGAGGCTTCCGATGTCCAACCTGGGACTTCCAGCCAGGAAGAAGTGGAGGAGCCCAGCTGGAGCCAGATATAACATTCTTCTACAGATTTCTGGTCAATAAATAAATGATAACTTTCGTTGTCTTTAGGTGTTACATCACACCACCCTCTGACCACGAGCCCTAGGTTTACTTATCAAATATTGTTGTGATTCTGTATAACCCTTTTTTTCTTTTTTTTGTCTCTATTATATGACTTCTTTGCTGGAGTCATATGATTATCCATATGAGATTTTTGATAAGCAGGAATATTAAAGTTATTTTTATTCAATGAATGGTTAAACAGGTAGCTATTGCAATTCAATATATACCCTGATTGGATTCAGTTGAACCATAATGGCCAAATTTTGTGGGGATGATTGGGAAGGCTTAATGACAAAGATACACCTGTCCCAGAATTCAGCAGGAGCTAAGGTGGCAAATCTAGACAAATCATTTATTAAACTACTTATTGAAAAAAAAAGTAAGAATCTTTTGGCATAAAAGATACTTTGAGAAATATATAGAGAATCAAGTCACTCCATGGGGATTGAGGATACAAATCTTCCCAAATTTGAGAAAAATTGACGATAATCTAAAAAATAGGTGGGAATCGAGACTACAAACATGCTCTTTTGAGCTAATGTCCCTTTTGAGTGAGCAATATGATATTGAACTTAATGAACTGGATGAATTAATCAACAAATGGTATACTGAACATGTGACTGTGGAAAGCTTGCCTTCCTTTTATGAGAAGGAACGTGAACTGAGAACACATATTGAGCAGTACACTATTGAAATAATAAATAATAAAGAAACAAAATTCCTATGTGACCAATCGGCTCACGATATGGGCTTTGCCTATAAGCGGAATCAGACATCTCATGATCAACAAAGACGCCAAACCAAATCTAATAATCAAGCACAATCTAATCACTCTAGCCTTGTTTCTAATGCCTGTACTGTTTCTCCTTCCTCTTCTAGTCAGTCCACGATCTATCAAGATATTGAGAACGAGAGATCATCGAAAAAACGAAAGGGAGATTTTAATATCTCATTTTCAGACAATCCAAAACCTACTGCTGCACCTGCGCCCGATCACACATCACCCGTGGTCCGTCCTAAAAATTCACAACAACGTCTAAACACCACTCACCCTGCCTTTAAAAATCTACGTGGCACCAAGGGTTGTAAAACCAGTGGTACAACGGGCTCTCTGTCTATCCCTATTTCTTCTTCTTCAGTTATAGCACCTATTATCACTACATCAAAGGTAAGTGACTCTACCGCTCCTACATATGCGAAAAGCGATCTTAAAGTAGCATAGATTTTTTTACCCCTAAGCACACCGGAACACCCAAACCCGGTAAGCCTGTAAACTCTGGTGACAAGGCCCCAAAACAAGATAATCAATTTACCATTTTGAACCTTTCATCTCACTGCCTTACAGCAGATGAAATTGAGATCTTGCAACTAGGCCTCACTTTTTGCCCTGAGGCCAACCTTGATCGTTTTGAACTAATCAAGGATATACACCTTTTTGCCCGACGTCTATTATTTAAAATTATTTTCCACAAACCTGCAGAGATTGCACACCTTACCCCTTCTACAGGGGGAAAAAATCTTACCATTAGAGAAATCCAAGCCATACAAGATCTCATGGACCTCTGGGAGGAAAGTGGCGACTCGATTGACTCGCCAATTGGCCCCCCAGCACGGACCTATACAACTTCAGAGAATAGACTCCCCCCCCCAGCTATTTAGACCCAAATCTAGGAATTTCCCTTCTTTGGGAAGCAATCCAAACATTTGGGCCTTTGTACAGCAGGTAACCCAGGAAGTGGAGGAGATGAAATGTCAGAACTTTTTCACTGACAATTTATCCCCACAACTCAGACAAGCATTAATATCATTGCAAAAAAATAGTGAACTGATAATTAAACCTGCCGACAAGGGAGGTAACCTGGTGGTCATGGATCGTACCAAATACAAACTAATGTGCTTGCGTATCCTTAAAAATCGGGAATGGTATAGACCCATTTCTCAAACGGCTATAGAATCCTACTATAGAGAATTCAGGAACATCATTACTTGTGCATTGTCTAATAGTCTAATTGACAAACAGACTTGGTCATATTTGAACATCCAGGAACCAATAGTTCCAACTTTTTAGGCCCTACCGAAGGTTCACAAATCCTTAACCAACCCCCCCGGTCGGCCCATTCTTTTGGGATGCGGCTGCCTGACGGAAAACGCTAGTTGCCTAATAGATACCTACCTGAATCCTCATGTTAGGTCTCTATTTTCATTTGTTCAGGACACAATCAACCTCATTAAATTGATTGAAGGTATCGTGGTCCCCCAAGATGCCAAGGCTTGTAACTATAGACGTGGAGAGTTTATATAATGCAGTTCCACACGAACGTGGTTGTGGCTGAACACTTACGGGAACGCGGCCACACTGCTGATCAATACAATGCATTCATACTTGATCTCCTAAAATTCATCCTTACCAGAAATGTGTTTGTCTTTGGCTCCTCCCACTACCTCCAGGTGCAGGGGGTTGCGATGGGGACTCGTTGTGCCCCATCGTATGCCAACCTGTACCTGGGGGGGTGGGAGAGGGATCTATTTGCTAGAGAGGACATTAAACAATACTTGGATTGCATTGTGGTTTTCCATCGCTATATAGACGATATTCTGTTAATATGGACAGGTTCCCACTGCAGACATAGTACAAGAGACGGTCAGAGACTGCAGTTCTTATGAACGTTAGTAGATAATGGCCGATCGGCCCTCTCACCTGACCCAGCGATACAGCAACAACGGGTCCTCTAATCAGGAGTCAGCTCACTCTGAATTGCCCGTGGCGACTCCATTGGGTAGAGCCCAGATCTGTATTCTGGCAATGATTCCATTCCTTTCTCCGCCAGGGATGACACCAGGCTGTGTGGCTTTCCCTCAGGTGGCGCAGGGCAGCGGGGTTCTCTCTCTGATGGTGTTCCCTCAGCACTGCCCTCTCCCTCTGGAGTAATGGGTGTACTTCCCTGAATGCTTTCCCGGGCTCCTGGCTCTCTCTCCCATTCAGCTGAGCATACTGTGAGGGCTGCAGTTTCCGTGTTACAGTGGGGCTGCCAGTCCTCGGGACTACATGTCCCACAATCCTCTTCTTTGCTTCTTTTTTTTTCTTCCCTGGCTGATATGAAGGCGGGGGAAGAAACATAGTGCACCACTCACTAGTACAGACCTCCCATCAGTATAGGCCCCCCTCAGGACAAACCACCCCCCTCCATTAGTACAGAACCACCCCTCCTCCATTAGTACAGACCCCCCAGAACAAGCCACCCCCCTCAATTAGTACAGACCCCCCAGAACAAACCACCCCCTCCATTAGTACAGACCCCAGAACAAACCACCCCCCCTCCATTAGTACAGACCCCCCAGAACAAACCACCCCCCTCCATTAGTACAGACCCCCCAGAACAAACCACCCCTCCTCCATTAGTACAGACCCCCCCAGAACAAACCACCCCTCCTGATTTAGTACAGACCCCCCCCAGAACAAACCATCCCCTTCCATTAGTACAGACCCCCCCAGAACAAACCACCCCCCTCCATTAATACAGACCCCCCAGAACAAACCACCCCCCTCCATTAGTAAAGACCCCCCCTCCATTAGTACAGATCCCCCAGAACAAACCACCCCCCTCTATTAGTACAGACCCCTAGGACAAACCCCCCTGCATTAGTACAGACCCCCCGGACAAACCACCCCCCTCTATTAGTACAGACCCCCCCAGAACAAACTACACCCCTCTATTAGTACAGACCCCCCAGAACAAACCACCCCCTCTATTAGTACAGACCCCCCGACCACCCCCTCCATTAGTACAGACCCCCCGACCAAACTACCTCCCCTTCATTAGTACAGACCCCCCAGGACAAACCACACCCCCTCCATTAGTACAGACCCCCCCAGGGACAAACCACCCCCCTACATTAGTACAGACCCCCAGGACAAACCACCCCCCTACATTAGTATAGACCCCCCGGACAAACCACCCCCTTACATTAGTATAGACCCCCAGGACGAAACCACCCCCCCTCCATTAGTACAGACCCCCCAGAACAAACCACCCCCTACATTAGTATAGACCCCCCAGGACGAAACCACCCCGTACATTAGTATAGACCCCCCAGGATGAAACCACCCCCCCACATTAGTACAGACCCCCCAGAACAAACCACCCCCCCTACATTAGTATAGACCCCCAGAAAAAAACACCCCCTACATTAGTATAGACCCCCCAGGACAAACCACCCCCCTACATTACTATAGACCCCCCAGGAGAAACCCCTCCCCCTACATTAGTATAGACCCCCCCAGGACAAACATCCCCCCATTAGGTTAATTTAAAACACCCGGGTGGCAGCTGGAGAGGAGAGAACAGTGTGCAGCCGCCCGGGTGGAGCGTGTCAGGCTTGGGCAGTGGGCGAGATTGAGACATAGGAGGTCTGGTCGAAGGAGGAGAACTGGAACACGTTGGGCTTGGGCACGGGCATGGGCTGCCCCCCCCCGTGACGTCACTGCGCGGCAGAGACAGCCGCTCCAATCTCATTTTGCTCTCCTCCTCTGACAGGAGGAGGGAGGAGGAAGGGGGGACGGGCTTCGGCACCCGGCAGGTCGAGGCGGCGACCAGCAGAGAGAGCCACAGACAAGGTAGAGGAGGAGGGAGGGGAGCACTCTGGCGCTTCAGCGCCCCCATCTCTGTGGCGCTTGGGTGCACTGCACCCCGTGCACCCCGTCCAGGATTGTCCCTGTACATGTGGCACTTCCATATATAAATTTCCTTTTTATATTTTGATGTGAAAAATATTTTATTGTATTTTCTAAAAGTCTTTTTATACAAAAATATTTGATACTTATTCAACTTGCACCTTAAAAATCCCCACTCTTTTTGGTTCTAAATAAATAAATGATGTTTACTAGATGTTATTATTGATCACTAATTGCTGATTTCATAAAGTGTTTTACATATCAATAGACAGTAGTGGGCAAAAATAATTGGGACAAGAATGAAACATGCTGGGCTCAGAATGATCATCAGTTATATTTGTTAACATTCTATTTGCAACAGTCATGAGGTGAAAATTGTGTGTGATTGATGAATAAAAAACTAAAACGATTTCCTTTTTTGCATACACAGGAAGACCTCAGCCAGGATGAGGAGCATAGGTATGCGCAGCCTATTGCATTAGGGTGTGCACCACAAAGCTCCAACACATATGCGTTTGACATATTTACTGGCCTCTTCCCCGCTCTCCATCCTGAATCAATGGGAGGAATGGGGAGCAAGAGAGCACATGGGAGACCTGGGCAGCAGAAGGAAGAGGATCAGGGAAATGAGGGGTGGCGTTGGTGGCATATATTAGTACCAATCCCCTATATTTTCCTCCTGTGGCAGCTGAATGTTGACAAAAGAGAGAGGAGAAGCCTACTTTCAGCTGCTGCAGGAGGAAAATACAGATCGGTTCCACTAAATTCCACCCACACCACCTCTCCTGTCCAGGTTCTGAGGGTTGACAAGGAAGGGTTGTGGTTTACATGTCACCTGCCCACCATTGACAGGTTGCCAACCCCAGGATTAGGGTGTGCCCAGGCACACCTGGCACACCCCTTGCGCACGCCTATGATGAGGAGTCTGTGGAATGTGGCACACAGGAGGAGGCTGTGGAATGTGGCAGCCAGGAGGAGGCGGGGGTTAGTGGCAGTCAGGAGGAGGCAGGGCTAAGTAGCAGCCAGGAGAAGGCCGAGCCCAGTAGGAGCCTGACAGAATCACAGGTCCCTCCCCTTCGCCTTCCAACCAAAAGACCCAGGAAGGGGAGTCACGTGCAAGATTCAGCGCTCATGCTGATTAAGGAGGCTTCTGCATCCCTCAGAGCCACCCCCACTCCTGAAGAGGCCTTTTCCTGCATGGCTGCCACAAAACTGCAGGGCATGCAGGAGGGCCAATGCCTCCTGTGTGAGGACTTTCTTTACAAAACACTAACTAAGGGGGTGAGGGGCGAAATCACACACAAAACCCACCTGTGTGAGTTGGACCATCCTCCTCCTCCTCCTCCTCCTGCCACAACTCCACCAGCACAGCCACAGCGTGGAAGGAAGACCAGAGAGTGATGACCTGGGTTCAGTCTGGTCTGGCAAAAGATGCAGACTCTTGTATGACCACAGCCTGGGAACATACATGTCATCTGCTGCTGTTCAGGATCTCTTGGACTTCTGGACCAGACTGCACGACCTTATATATGGACTCCGCAGGCCACCAATTTTGCTGTAAAATAATTGATGTCTGCCCTGGGGGCCAAAGGCTTCGCCAATTTCTGCTGTTTCTCCAGCGTTGCCTCCCTCTTGTTTGGTTCTGATCCCTTAATAAAGGATTTTGTGTTTCAATTATAATTGCCTATGTGTGTTTTCCTTCAAAAAGGACAGTTTGTTTGTGAGGAGGCAGGTACATTTCAAAAATACAATGTGAAATTAACAAGAGACACCAACACCAAACAATCTCCTTGAGATTAAATAATACAAGATAATAATGGTGTGGTAGTAACTTGACACACAAAACACACCAAAAAATATTCAGGATTTAAAATAAAAAAAAATAAAAACCACGATCAGGCTTGAAAACAATACAAACCAAAAAAAAATATATATCTTTTTTGTCAGATGTGACAAATCAAAATATATTGATGAAATCATGATAAATAATAAAGAAAGAAGTTTGTGAGAAGTCTGTGTGAATATCAGCAGCAAAACTACTTCATTCTTCTAGCATTATAAAGAAGAAGAGAGTGCGCTGTATTAAACAATTTTAAACATTGCAGCCTGATGAAAGTGCTATATCCATTCCGAACGCTAATTTTACCAGACTGAGCTGTTCCGTCTCGGAATTTATTCCGAGCATGCGTGTCACTTTGTGCATCGGAATTGTCCACACATGGTCGGAATTGACGCGATCTGATTTTGTTGTCGGAAAATTTTATAGCCTGCTCTCAAACTTTGTGTGTCGGAAAATCCGATGGAAAATGTCCGATGGAGCCCACACATGGTCGGAATTTCCGACAACATGCTCTGATCGCACATTTTCCGTCGGAAAATCCGACCGTGTGTACAGGGCATAACTGTAAATACTGTAGCTGCCTGCCTGTGGTATTAATAGGATCAGAAGAACACCACTAATTTTCTTCAGGTAGCTCAGTGCAGACTGTGCAGAGGACACAGTACACTAACTGTAAATACTGTAGCTGCCTGCCTGTGGTATTAATAGGAGCAGAACAACAGCAATTTTCTTCATTTAGCTTTAGGTGCACACTGTGCAGAGGACGCAGCACACTTATGCCCTGTACACACGGTCGGACTTTGTTCGGACATTCCGACAACAAAATCCTAAGATTTTTTCAGATGGATGTTGGCTCAAACTTGTCTTGCATACACACGGTCACACAAAGTTGTCGGAAAATCCGATCGTTCTAAACGCGGTGACGTAAAACATATACGTCGGGACTATAAACGGGGCAGTGGCCAATAGCTTTCATCTCTTTATTTATTCTGACCATGCGTGGCACTTTGTCCGTCGGATTTGTGTACATACGATCGGAATTTCCGACAACGGAAAATTTTATATCCTGCTCTCAAACTTTGTGTGTCGGAAAATCCAATAAAAAATGTGTGATGGAGCCTACACACGGTCGGAATTTCCAACAACAAGGTCCTATCACACATTTTCCGTCGGAAAATCCGACCGTGTGTACGGGGCATAACTGTTAATACTGTAGCTGCCTGCCTGTGGTATTAATATAGGATCAGAAGAACACCACCAATTTTATTCAGGTAGCTTTAGGTGCACACTGCAGAGGACACAGTACACTAACTGTAAATACTGTAGCTGCCTGTGGTATTAATAGGAGCAGAACAACAGCAATTGTCTTCAGGTAGCTTTAGGTGCACACTGTGCAGAGGACGCCCTACACTAACTGTAAATACTGTAGCTGCCTGCCTGTGGTATTAATAGGATCAGAAGAACACCACTAATTTTATTCAGGTATCTTTAGGTGCACACTGCAGAGGACACAGTACACTAACTGTAAATACTGTAGCTGCCTGTGGTATTAATAGGAGCAGAACAACAGCAATTGTCTTCAGGTAGCTTTAGGTGCACACTGTGCAGAGGACGCCCTACACTAACTGTAAATACTGTAGCTGCCTGCCTGTGGTATTAATAGGATCAGAAGAACACCACTAATTTTTTTCAGGTAGCTTTAGGTGCACACTGTGCAGAGGACGCACTACACTAACTTGTAAATACTGCAGCTGCCTGTGGTACTGTACTAATAGGATCAGTAGAATACCACCAATTTTCTTCAGGTAGCTTTAGGTGTACACTGTGCAGAGGATGCACTACACTAACTTGTAAATACCACAGCTGCCTGCGGTACTGTACTAATAGGATCAGAAGAACACCACTAATTTTCTTCAGGTAGCTTTAGGTGCACACTGTGCAGAGGACGCACTACACTAACTTGTAAATACTACAGCTGCCTGCGATACTAATAGGATCAGAAGAACACCACCAATTTTCTTCAGGTAGCTTTAGGTGCACACTGTGCAGAGGACACACTACACTAACTTGTAAATACTGCAGAGGCCTTAACCGCAAACAGTGCACCGAGCGGGAGCGAGGCTTGCACAGCACACTGACGAAGGGAACACTGCTCCGGTATCTCTGCATCTTTACCCATTCAAATTGCTGGATTAGCTTAGTGCCGGCCCGAGGGCACCTAAAGCATGTGAGTTTATAGTCTTTTTTATATGAATTTTAATAAACAGTGTTAGCATATTGCGCTATGACCACTGTCTGTTGTCTTTCATGAGGGTGGATGTGTTTGCTTATTGCTGCATTGGGGTCAACATATAACAAGTAGCAAAGTGGAATGGTTATCCATAAATGAACCAAAGGCACATATATGCCAGTATCTGGTGAGTGGCCAATCTATGTGGTGGTGGTGTTGTCACTGGAGTAGTGAAGAAGTCACATTTTTTCGCACCGATTTAAGAATAGGAGCACCAAAAAACAGCACAAGCATAGTGGGAAGTCCACACTGGGATTTAAGCCCTTTATTTGCAGAATATATCTAATGGACTATATGTAATATTATTCATGCATGATAGTTACTGAACAGTGGATTTATTTTAGATTTTTGGGGTTTTTTGATTTTTGTTTGTTTATATCACAAACATGATTTATTTGAATAGATTGGTGTATTTGGTTTAAAGCGTTGGAGGTAGCGCAGTCAAACACTAGATATATACACATTTGATATTCACTTTTTGCTGAATTTTTTTGACTGCAGCAACCACTTTTTATTTTAAATTTCTTTGATATTGTCACGGAACGTCCCTCACTCCGCTTGAGTGCTTCCATCATATACCACTTCCTCCCAGTCTGTATACAGATATCCCAACCTCTCTGAGCACAAACAAGGCGACACTTGCTTGTTGCTACCAAGAACTGACTTTATTCAGAACCAGAATACAGTCTTATATACACAGGAGAAGATTACTCTAACAATACAAATGTAACCTAATTAACATGAGCTAATTATCTAATCCTTTATACAGCCTAGGTGACTGAGACATGACCTTTCGCCCAGACTTGTGGTCACCGAGCTTCACACAGTTATATCAACACAATGGCAGTCGTCCCGTCTCCTACATTGTATAGAGGACAATGTCATTAGCTCATTCAATTAACATAAACACAGGTTGATGACACCAGCATCTCCTCACAGGATGTGTCCTAACAGAATGAATCCATTGAAAATCCAGGGCCCATAATCAAAAGGCAACAGGCTTGCATACAGTCCTCTCCAACAGCCTCTGTCCCGGCTAGGTCTGTGACATTTCTCCCCTTTCGGCAGGAGACTAACACAGGAGGAGACCCCAGACGGGTTGACTCCGAAGCTAGTCCACAGTTACAGTCCTCTAATGCCTGTACCCACACCGTACCCCAAACAAACTGTTCCAAACAGAGTATTACTCACCCAGCCAACCTCTGCCTCTCTCAGAGAACATATCTGCTGCTGGGGAGAGGCCTGGACTGGCTCTTCTCCCTGGAATCCTTTCTGCCGCTGGAGAGAAGACAGGGTGTCTGGGCTCACTCTGTCATGCTGTTGGGGATTGGGGCCCACTGCCCAGCATCCCTGGGGTATACAGGTGGAGACTGAAGTCCCATCCACCTTCACAGGAAATCCATCCTCTGTTAGTTGAGGGCAGAGTCCAGCAGTCCTCGGCCCTGTTGCCAGCCCTTCTGCTGGAAACCCCACACCATCTGTTCCGGCTAACTGTTGGAGAGGGAGGCCGACTGCCCCGCCTCCCTGGAACTCTGTAGTTGTTGCCGGTGCTGGGCAGAGGTTGGTAGCACTCTGCCCTGTTGCCAGCACTTCTGCTGGGGACTCTGCATCCTCTGCTCCGGCTAACTGTTGGGGCAGGAGGCTGGCTTCCTCCACTCCCAAACTGTGTAGCTGCCATTGGGGAGGTGAGCCGGCTGCTTCCTTTTCCATTCCCTCATCTGGCTGCTGGGACGACATGTCGATGGTACTGTCTCCCAGGTACACGGATCTTTGCTGGGGAGGAAAGCCCACTTCCTCCACCCTGGCCAACTGTTGGGGAGGGACAACACACACCTCCTCTCCCTTCTCCCCCTGTATCTGCTGCTGGGAAGTGATTGCCATCTTCTCAGCCTGAGCCTCCACAATTGCTGCAGGTGTGGGGCAGAGGTCTTTGACCCTCTGTCCGGTTGCCAGCACTTCTGCTGGGGGTTTGCCAGGTGGTTCCTCCTCTACAGAAACGTCTATTAAATCCCCAGTCTCTGGAATTGGTAAAAGTGTGGGACAGAGGTCTTGGACCCTCTGTTCAGTTACCAGATCTTCAGCTGGAGAAGTTTGTTTTAACTCCATAGATGCTGCTGGCAGAAAATCACATGTCCCTGTCAGTGTTGTGGGAGAAAGGCCGACTACCTCTTCTCTCAGGAAGGCTGGAGCCACTGTTGGTGCTGGGCAGAACACAGTGAACTTTGGCCCTGATAGCAGCTCTTCTGCTGGAGGCTCATCAGGTTGTTCTTCCTCAGCAGAAAAGTCTATCAAATCCCATGTCTCTGCAACTGATGTCTGGGGATAGAGGTTCACCATCTCCTGTCCATGGAACCCAGAAGATGTTATCAGTGCTGGGCAGAGGTTAGCAGAGCTCTGCCCTGTTGTCAGCACTTCAGCTTTGGGGATGGCAATCTCCAGATTTTCCACTGCAGATTCTCTGGCATGCTGCTGGACAGGCACATTCCTCCATCCAAGATCATCCCATGCAGAAACAGGATCATCAAGGTCAGTCAGCACTTGCTGCATCCGCCATAAGACCTCCGCCTCCATAGCTGTGGGGGCAAGTTGGCAAAGCACACTATTGCTCTGCCACATTGCCGACTCTTCAGCCAGGATTTCAGGGTTGTCAGCTGGTATTTCCTGATAGTCCCAGGCAAAGGGAGCCCAGCCCTGGCACTGAGCAATGTCTAGCAGCCGTCTGTAGGCGATCTCTAGCTCCCATTCCTGAACGGCCAGAAACTCCAAATCTTCCTGTGCCCAGTGCACTTCCGAAATGTTCAGTAGCCCTTCTCTGAAATCCATGATTTCGTCCACCCGCCGCTCCAAATCACTCCCAAAGTTAGGGTCCCCTGTCAGCTTCACAAACAACAGTCCCAAGCCGCCGTAGCTTAAGCCTTCCATTGGGCTGTCATCCGCTATCCAGGGACATGCTTGGGATACATGCCACTGGAGGGCTCTGTAGCTCTCATCCAGCTTTATCTCTGCCCAGACCAGCCTGCTTAATTCAGCTGTCTGCTTCTTGTGTGGTTTTTCTCCCAAAAACCGCACCCGCAGTCCGTACTGCGACCAGTACCTTTCCTCGATGGAGGGGAGAACTTTTCCCTGGTGTCGCTGCTCACGGGCTAGCGCTTCCTTCCAGGGTTTGCAGCGAATAGAATCACACCATCCCAGCAGGACCTGCTCCAATACTGGTCCTCTGTGCTGTATCTGCATCTCTCGCAACCTCCTTCTGAATTCCTCATCCATGGCGGCTGGTATCTGTACCTCTCCTCTCCTATCTGGACCTTGGATCCAGATGGAAGTTTGGATGTCCCAGACTGCAGGAAGCTTTCCCGCTGCTTGCCACCAATGTCACGGAACGTCCCTCACTCCGCTTGAGTGCTTCCGTCATATACCTCTTCCTCCCAGTCTGTATACAGATATCCTAACCTCTCTGAGCACAAACAAGGCGACACTTGCTTGTTGCTACCAAGAACTGACTTTATTCAGAACCAGAATACAGTCTTATATACACAGGAGAAGATTACTCTAACAATACAAACGTAACCTAATTAACATGAGCTAATTATCTAATCCTTTATACAGCCTAGGTGACTGAGACATGACCTTTCGCCCAGACTTGTGGTCACCAAGCTTCACACAGTTATATCAACACAATGGCAGTCGTCCCGTCTCCTACATTGTATAGAGGACAATGTCATTAGCTCATTCAATTAACATAAACACAGGTTGATGACACCAGCATCTCCTCACAGGATGTGTCCCAACAGAATGAATCCATTGAAAATCCAGGGCCCATAATCAAAAGGCAACAGGCTTGCATACAGTCCTCTCCAACAGCCTCTGTCCCGGCTAGGTCTGTGACAGATATATACAAATTTTTTTTGATCCAATCACTAATTTGTTTGCGCCGGTGTCACATACACACACACACACAATAAATACTGCAGCTGCCTGCGATACTGTACTAATAGGATCAGAAGAACACCACTAATTTTCTTCAGGTAGCTTTAGGTGCACACTGTGCAGAGGACGCACTACACTAACTTGTAAATACTACAGCTGCCTGCGATACTAATAGGATCAGAAGAACACCACCAATTTTCTTCAGGTAGCTTTAGGTGCACACTGTGCAGAGGACGCACTACACTAACTTGTAAATACTGCAGCTGCCTGCGGTACTGTACTAATAGGATCAGAAGAACACCACTCATTTTCTTCAGGTAGCTTTAGGTGCACACTGTGCAGAGGACGCACTAAACTAACTGTAAATACTGTAGCTAATAGGACTAATAGGATCAGAAGAACACCAGCAATTTTCTTCAGGTAGCTGTTATTTACAGCTGTAAAAACACCTGCCTGCCTGTCAGTAGGAAGAGAATAACAGGAATGGATCTAGCTAAATGGAATACAGTGTATATATATATATATATATATATATATATACACAACACCTAGGAGTGCATATATAAATATATATATATATATATACAGTGTATATATATATATATATATATATATATATATATATATATATATATATACAACACCTGTAAGTGCAGCTGACTCGCCTGCCTACTCTATCTAACTTAAATCAAATGACACTGTCTCTCTGTCTATCTATCTCTCTCTCAACGCCAGAACACACTACACAGGGCCACCGTGTAGGCGGCCTAATATAGTGTGGGGTGTGTACTAAACCCCCTGAGCCATAATTGGCCAAAGCCACCCTGGCTTTGGCCAATTACGGCTCTCTTTACAGACGGCGCTGTGATTGGCCAAGCATGCGGGTCATAGTGTATGCTTGGCCAATCATCAGCCAGCAATGCACTGCGATGCCGCAGTGAATTATGGGCCATGACGCGCCACTCGAATTTGGCGCGAACGGCCGATTACACGAAGCTCATCCCTAATAAAAACATGGTAACATTTAATTATTTGTGTGTTATTAGTTTAAGCAGACTGTGATTGTCTATTGCTGTGACTTAGATGAAGATCAGTTTACATTTTATGACCAATTTGTGCAGAAATCCATATCATTCCAAAAGGGTTCACATACCTTTTATTGCATCTGAATATAGATAGAAAGATAGATAGATAGATAGATAGATAGATAGATAGATAGATAGATAGATAGATAGATAGATAGATAGATAGATAGATAGATAGATAGATAGATAGATAGATAGATAGATAGATAGATAGATAGATAGATAGATACAGTCGGGTCCATAAATATTGGGACATTGACACAATTCAAATCTTTTTGGCTCTATACACCACCACAGTGGATTTGAAATTAAACAAACAAGATGTGCTTTAACTGCAGACTTGAGCAGATAATATCGCCCAAAACACTTCAGATTTCATCCTGCTGCTTTTGTCACATCATCAATAAATACAAGAGAACCAGTTACATTGGCAGCCATACATGCCCACGCCATGAAACTACCACCACCATGCTTCACTGATGAGGTGGTATGCTTTGGATCATGAGCAGTTCCTTTCTTTCGCCATACTCTTCTCTTCCCATCACTCTGGTACAAGTTCTTGGTCTCATCTCATCAGTTCTGGAAATTGTTCCAGAACTATGAAGGCTTTTTTAAATGTTGTTTGGCAAACTCTAATCTGGCCTTCGTGTTTTTGAGGCTCACCAATGGTTTACATCTTGTGGTGAACCCTCTGTATTCACTCTGGTGAAGTCTTCTCTTGATTGTTGACTTTGACACACATACGCCTACCTCCTGGAGAGTGTTCTTGATCTGGCCAACTGTTGTGAAGGGTGTTTTCTTCAACATGAGTTCGACTCAAACATGGGCTGTTTGTCAATTTGTCAAAAACCAAACATTATGGGTTGTTCGCGCCAAATTTGAGCGGCACGTAACGGCCCATAATGTACTGCAGGAGGTGATTCAGTGATCTGCAGTGCATAAAATATATATACAGTCTCCTACATATATATCCACAGCATTCTAGTCTATCCAAGCCTATATCTGACTGCAGGCCATTGCTGGTGTACGTTTTCAAATATACTTTCAGGCAGGCAGGCAGGTGATTTATTGATCTGCAGTGCATTGAATATATATATACAGTCTCCTACATATATATATCCAGTGCATTCCAGTCTAGCCAAGCCTATATCTGACTGCAGGCCATTCCTGATGTACGTTTTCAAATATACTTTTAGGCAGGCAGGCAGGTGATTCAGTGATCTGCAGTGCATTAAATATATATACAGTCTCCTACATATATATCCACTGCATTCTAGTCTAGCCAAGCCTATATCTGACTGCAGGCCATTGCTGGTGTACGTTTTCAAATATACTTTCAGGCAGGCAGATGATTCAGTGATCTGCAATGCATTAAATATATATATATACAGTCTCCTACATATATATCCACTGCATTCTAGTCTAGCCAAGCCTATATCTGACTGCAGGCCATTGCTGGTGTACATTTTCAAGTATACTTTCAGGTAGGCGGGCCAGGCAGGTGATTCAGTGATCTGTAGCGCATAAAATATATATACAGTTGACATGGACATTCACTGTACTGTTCCTTTAAGCACAAGAGACTCCATTTTGTTCTCACTGTTGAAATGTGTTCTGTAACCTTCACCCAACACACAGACACATCTCCTACTAAACGCTCTCTACTCCCCCTCCCTTCTCAATGTTTTACTTTTGCAATTGTTCTATCCGCTAGCTTTTAATAATATATTTCTATTTGTTAGCTTTTAATAACATATTTCAATTTGTTAGTTTTTAATAACATCTCACACCACCCCTTTCTTATCTATGTATAAAATAACATGTAATAATAAATTTTGACACTGAACGGACATTTTAAACACAGTGATTGAGTCCTGTGAATCTGTTCCTGCAGCTGCAGTATTAACTTTGTTTTAGAGTCCCAATCAGAAATCAGTCATAACAATCTTGGCGAGCCAGCCAGGAGTTTGGCAGAGTTTCCAGAAGGAACTGAGCTTCGATTGGGGTCATCGGGAAACACAGACCTCAAATGCCGGCTAGGTAAGCTGCCCTTAAGCTTGCTATATTTCTGCCTTTCCTATGCTATCTGTCGGTTCTCAAGGAAAGCAGACCACTCTCGGACCTTCCTGGTTGGGTAACGTGTGTGAGTGAATGTGTATGTGTCCCCTTTCACGGGTTGGACTGTGTGTGGATAGGGAAAAGCCTCTGCAGTTCCCTGCGTTGACTACTTGTGGGTGACCTGGGTCAGAGGCGCATGGTAGGGTCAGATAAAATTCACAGAGAAGAGACGAGGAGGGTCTCTTAATGAGTGTTTTGTCTATTGTCATAAACTCCTTCTATCCACGTAGATAAGTGGAGACTATTCTTGTAAATCTGCAGATTTGCTGTACTATTTGTTTAAGAGGCAAGGGGGTATAGGCACAAGTAGAGAAGACTGGCCAGTCATTATGGGCATTAAATTAATTAAGGGAATGAAGGGAGAGAGGCCTTCAGAAAATGCCCAGCGCAAGATGAGCGCTAGAGAATATATGAACCGAAGGTACGGTTCCGCCTATACTGAGCCCCTAGATAAATGGGTAGAATGGACAAAGGGAACAGCTAAACCTTTAAAATCTAAAGGGACTTTTGATTTAAAAGTATGGCAAACTTTTCTGCACAATTATGGCCCACTACTGTGCAGTGAAGGAACATGGAAAATAGCTTGCACATGGGAGACAGAAGCTAAAGTAGCAAATCAAACTGGCTTGACGGAGATGTTTAATAAAAATACTGCCCAAATTTACTACGTTTGGCCAGAAGACTCTGTAGAGGAGGACCCTCCACCTTTTGTGGCTGCCAGTTTGGCTTTAAGGGGTCTACGCACAAAAACAAAAGAGTTAGATTACATGGAACACATAAAAGATGAGCTATGCAATATAGTAGAGAGCAGAGGTTTAACAGCCCCATATCAACCTACAAAGAGGGTTTTGGCTCGTATACTAGAAACAGATGATTGGCATAAATCAAAAGGCACATATGCAAAACTAGATGTCTCTGAACTTAAAGCTTTGGCCAGAGAAAGAGAGATAGAGTCTGAACTTCCGGAGCAAACCATAATTTCCAAATTGTGGCAGCAAGATGAAGAGAGAAGGAAGGGAGAGGCCACCCCTTCTGCCCCTGGCACAGAGCAATCTGTTGCAGTTTATCCTGTCAGAACCCAATTTGTTTTTGAAGGTAATGCTGTTGACAGTAAGTCTCAAATTTAATGGCATGTACCTTTTCGTCCCCAAGATATGAGAGCCATATTAGGGGGATTGGGAGATCCTAGAAAGAATCCAATTGGGTTTGCAAACAAACTTAGCGCTGCACAGGAAGCATATGAGGCTTCTGCTACTGACATTCATCAGCTTCTTATTAAAGCAGTGGGAAGCAACATGTCTGGCTATATACTTAAGGAATGTGGTGTAGATGTCAAAAATCTAGGTAAGATGGTTAGCGGACAGGAGGTTTGTGAGAAATTGAAGGAAAAATTGCCCCAAATATATGGACAAACCAGACATGCGGAATTTATGAATGCTAAGCAAGGGAAAGAGGAAGCAGCAGTGGCTTATTGGAGGCAGTTAAGCAATATGGCTGAGGAAGCAGGCATTAAAATAGAGGAAGAGAAGGTGGGAGAAACTGCAAGTCCATCTACACAACTAGTGAAATAAAGGTTTCTTGATGGTTTAATACCCCAGTTGAAAGAAAAGTTGTTCACAGCAAGGCCTGAGGTAGGCAATATGTCTATTTGAGACGTCCTGCCTATCCTGTTATCCATAGAAAACAGGATTAACCAAAAAGACAGTAAACCCAAGGTTATGTACATGGGAAAGCAGAGAGGAAGAGGAAGAGGCAAAGGCAGTTTCAGAAATCATGGCACTCGGTGACCAATTATATGCTACAATTGTGATGGGGAAGGACACATAGCCATCTTCCTGACCGTAGACTGGAAAAGAGCTTAGAAGCACCTCATGCTGATCCCAGTTCTCTGCCAAAAGCAGTGGATCAGGCATAGGATAATGGCATGCCAGTATCAATCATGTTAAATAGGGGTGACAATGGTCCCGGGGCCAGAGTAAAAGTATTTTTACAAGAACTTCCCCTATCCTGGAGGAGAAACAGAATTAACCTGTTTAATCGATACTAGTGCAAGCCAAAGTGTTTTTAATATAGAGGACTTACCTCCAGGATTATTATCTACAAATGTTATCTCTGGTGTTGGCCTAACCGGGACCTCTACTGATTTGGTTGAGTCCAAGCCACTTAAACTCAGGCTAGGACAGCAAACAGAAATTGTCACTAAAGTGTTAGTTTTAGACACAGTTCCTACCAATCTTTTTGGAGCTGACAGTTTGAACCAAATTTTATCAAACATAGACTACACTCCTACAGGAGTCCCAGTGGTCAGTAGTCTGTCCGGAGAAGTTTTAAATTCTGCGTGTGGAGTATTTTTAATCCAAGACTCCACTCCGCCATTTCCACCAGAATTTAAAGTGATTCCCGCTGAATTATGGGCCACCAGCAAATATGATGTAGGTCTGCTGGATTGCACCCCAGTCATGATATAAATTAAACCAGGAGCCCATCTCCCACAGATTAAACAGTACCCACTGAGTATTGCTCAGACTTAGGGGATAAAGGATCAAATCTGAAAGCAGCACGGGTTGTTGTACCAATTAAGTCCCAAGTCAATACACCCCTGTTCCCAATTGCAAAGAAGCCAGACAAGAAGGGTGGACAGGTGACATACTGCATGGTGTATGATTTGAGAGCCATTAACAATATAATTAAGGCAGATACCCCGATCGTGCCCAACCCCCGCACTTTACTAAGTGGAATACCTGCCTCCCGCACCTGCTTTACAGTGATTGATCTTGCAAATGCTTTCTTTTCGGTGCCCCTGCATCCAGATTGCTGGCACCTTTTTTCATTTACCCATGATGCCCAAAAGTTAGCATGGACAAGATTGCCCCAAGGCTGTGTGAGTAGCCCCTCTGAATATAATACTGCGTTAAAGCAAGTATTGGACCAATGGTCCCCCTCACACCCAAACACAGTTTTGCTTCAGTACATAGACGATTTGCTTATTTGTTCTGATACAAAGGACATTTGTAGCAGAGAAACAGTAAGCCTTCTCATGTTTCTCTATAACAGTAACAACAAAGTTAGCAAAGATAAGCTACAATACTGCCAAGAGAAAGTGATCTTCCTGGGTCACTGCATTTCACATGCAATCCGTCACCTAACCCCAGATCGAGTTAAAACTCTACAAAACTTTGAAAAGCCAAGAAATGTACAGCAACTACGTGCCTTCCTGGGGTTAGTGAGATATTGTAGGGACTGGATTCCAAATGCATCAGAACTTATGGCTCCTCTATATGAGGCTACCACTAGAAACCCTTTCAAACTCACATGAGACAATGAATTGCAGATGAAGGAGCTTATTAAAATTTTGTCTGAAGCTCCCGCCATTGGACTTCCTGACTATACTAAGACTTTCTCGCTGTTCTGTCATGAAGTCAATGGATTTGCTGCAGGTGTACTCACCCAGCTACATGGAGACAAACAGAGGCCTGTGATGTATGTATCAGCCTCATTAGACCCTGTCATCAAAGGCTCCCCCAGTTGTATGCGAGTCATAGCAGCCTGCATTTTGCTGCTAGACAAAATAACTGAGCTTGTACTAGATTCTGCTCTGACCCTGTATGTGCCACATGCAGTACAGGAAATCACGAATCAAGTAATTACCAGACATGTGTCTGCCAGTATATTTGACAAGTACCAGTCTGCTCTTTTTGCTCCATCGAATTTAACAATCAAACGATGTGTTACTTTAAATCCAGCTACTCTTCCACCTATAATTGATGAGGTAGATGCAACAAATGGTACTGATGTAGAGCCTGAGAGTTTTTCTCATGATTGTATGGTTCTGATGGAGCCATCAGAAAGGGCCTCTGTCACACCAGCAAAAGATGAGCCTTTATCAGATTGTGACACACACTTATTCGTAGATGGTTCCAGATTTTACACTGATGATGGTCAGCCACACACAGGGTTTGCTGTAACCACTACAGACACCATTTTACATCAGGAAGCACTGATACCCCAGATGTCAGCACTGGAAGCGGAGTTGTGTGCTGTAGTCAAAGCATGTCATCTGCTAGAGAATCGAAGGGGAAACATTTACACTGACAGCAGATATGCGTTTGGAATACCTCACGATTTTGGGCCTATCTGGAAAGCACGGAACTTTCTGACTAGTGCAGGGAAACCAGTGAGACATGCAAAATTCATAGAGCGGCTATTTGAGGCCTTTCAGAAACCAGCAGAAGTTGCCAACTTGAAGGTAAAAGGGCATGCAAGGGGAAATGACATGACAGCCAGAGGAAATGCTTTAGCGGACCAAGCGGCAAAGGATGCTGCCCTTATGGCATTTGGAGTCACACCCACTGTAGGGGTCGCCCAGGTAGCGGGGAAAGATTCCCCCCATCAAGAGCAGTGGGATGTAGAAACTCTAATTCAGTTGCAGAACCAGGCCCCTGATGAAGAGAAGGATAAGTGGATCAAATGTAATGCTACCCAAAATCAGCAGGGCCTGTGGAGCGCTGACAACAGGTGGTGTCTACCCAGGAGTTCGTACCCAGTTTTAGCACAACTGGCACATGGCATCAGTCATCTTGCTAAGGGCGCGATGGTGGCACTTACTGACTGCTATTGGATAGCACCTGGATTTAGTACATTTGCAGCCAGGTTTTGTGCTTCATGTCTCATTTGTGCTTTGTACAATGCAGGGAGGCCTGTCCATGTTCCCCAAAAGCATTCTCCTAAGCCAGATTTCCCTTTCCAAAGAATTCAAATAGACTACATTCAGATGCCCAGAATAGGCACCTTTGAGTTCGCTTTAGTGTGTATTGACATGTTCTCAGGTTGCCCAGAGAGCTGGCCAGTAGCTAAAGCAAATGCAAATACAACAGCAAAGAAAATTTTGAATGAAATAGTTTGTAGATATGGAGTTCCTGAAACTATTGAGAGTGAAAGAAGAACCCATTTTACTGGGGAAGTAATGAAAGAGGTAATGGAAGCCCTTCACATACAGCAAGCTTTCCATACACCTTATCATCCACAAAGTAGTGGTAAAGTTGAGAGACTTAATGGAATTTTGAAAAACAGATGTGCAAAAATTAAAGCAGACACAGGAAAAGGATGGGTGGAAGCTTTGCCATTAGCCCTATATTCTGTACGAACTACCTGTAAACAACCACATGGGCTGTCCCCCTATGAGATTTTATTTGGAGGGCCACCCAAAACAGGGCTATGCATCCTCAGCACGTGGCCGTGGGGCATGCTTGTCCTTTTTTTTGGCAGCTGGCTGTGTTGATCAACAACATGCAGAAGAGTTGGTAGAGTGGATAACTAAGCCGTCCTCATCCTCCTCATCCTCTGTCACCCAGGCTCAAAGTAATTTGCCTGCCAATGCAGCTGTGAAAGCAGTCTATTCCATTGGCTCAATGTCATCAGTCACTCCTTCCCTAGCCCCACCATAATGCACGGAGGAGTCCCCCGAACTGTTCGACCACAGTGTCGGGTACATGCTGCAGGAGGATGTGCAGCGTTTAAAGGCTCCGATGATAATACCCAGGTTGAGGAAGGCAGTAACGTGAGCCCAAAGAGAGGGGGTGCCCAAGAAGGACAAGAAACTGGCAGTCATGTTCCCCCAGCTGCAGCATAATGCCAGGTTTTCTCCAGTGATGAGGAGGAAGGGGATGATAAGGTCACTGACTCTACGTAGGTGCCTGATAGAAGAGAGGAGGAGGAGGCACATCTCCAACGAGGCAGGATGCCCTCCAGGGGCCAGCTTAAGGGCAGCCACCCGATGGCATCACACCACAGAGCTCCGCAAGTGAAGGGCGCTGCTGAAAAGTTCTTTGGTGTGGGCCTTTTTTGATACGTGTGCAGCATATTGCACCATTGCTGTTTGCAACATATGTCTGAAACATATCAAGCATGGCCAAAACAGCAGCCGCTTGGGCACCACATGCTTGACCAGGCATATGTCGACCTTCCATGCAGTCCGTTGGCAGCAGTACTTAAAAGATCCACACCAAAGAACAAGGCAGACCTCTCCTTGCTCCTCATCATCTGGAATCTCCAACCCTGCTATACCTTCAGTCCTCTCAGAAACCTGCACTGAGAGGAATGAAGGTGTAGAATTCAGTGTGCCAAGTACTTGCCAGCAATCTGCTATCGCTAAACCAACATCCAACTGTAGCAGGCAAATTTCCCTACCCCAGTTGCTAAACCATCAAAAGAAATTAGATCCCAGCCATCCACATTCGCAGCGGCTGAATGCTAGCTTGGCTAAATTGCTAGCACTCCAACTGTGCCTATTCTGGGCATCTGATAGACTCTGCCCCCTTTCGTGAATTTGTGGAATGTGCGGTACCTCAGTGGCAGGTTCCCAAACGCCATTTCTTTTCACGGAAGGCCATTCCGGCTCTCTACGCATGTAGAAGAGGAAGAGGAGGAGGATTGTCTTGGCCTTGTTGGACAGGGGGGTCAGCAGTAAGGTGCATATTACTGCTGACTCATGGTCCAGCAGGCATGGACAGGGACGTTACCTTTCTTTCATGGCGCACTGGGTAACTCTGCTGGCAGCTGGGAAGGATGCAGGACAGGGTTCAGTATTGTTCCACCACCACGCCTCCAAAATGCTAGTAGTGGTGATTCTGCCACACCTCTTTCCTCCACCCCCTCCTCTTCTTCTTCCTCTATGGCCTCTTCCTCTGCAGATTTCTCCTCAGAACCAGCGGTGCTCCGTAGGTGTTCAAGGGGCTACGCAAGCACTCAGGCAAAAAGATGCCATGCGGTGCTTGAGTTGGTCTGCTTAGGGGACAGGAGCCACACTGGGGCAGAGATTCTGTCAGCTCTGCAGGGGCAGACTCAGTGGTGGTTGAAGCCATGCCAGCTTCAGCCAGGAATGATGGTTTGCGACAATGGCACCAACCTCCTCTCCTCCCTCTGACAGGGGCACTTTACCCATGTTCCCTGTTTGGCTCATGTCCTTAATTTGGTGGTGCAGTGGTTCTTTTGCAGGTACCCGGGCTTACAGGATCTCCTGAGGCAGGCCAGGAAAGTCTGTGGGCATTTCCGCCGGTCATATAATGCCAGTGATCGGCTGGCTGACCTTCAAAAGGAATGCAACTTGCCCAAGAACTGCCTCATTTGTGACATGCCCACCAGGTGGAACTCAACTTTGGCAATGCTGCAGTGGCTGCACATGCAGCAGAGGGCTATCAATGAGTACCTGTGTGAGTATGGCACCACTACAGGGTCAGGGGAGCTTGGCTTTTTTTCGCCACGCCAGTGGCTACTGATGAAGGATGCATGCACTGTCCTGTCACCATTTGAGGAGGCCACGAGGATGGTGAGCAGTGACAGTGCATGCATCAGTGATACTGAAGATAAGAATATCTTCCTATTTGAGCACATGCTTCGTGGAATAATGGACAGGGCACTTGAGGCAGAACAGAGGGAGGAAGAGGAGGACTTCCTTACCTCTCAAGGCCCCCTTTATCCAGACTGTATTCTTGCGGGCCGCCGATCACACAGGAAGAGGAGGAGGATTGTGTCAGCATGGAGGTGGAGCCTGGCACTCAGCAACCGCAGCAGTCTTCAAGCAGTCTTCAAGCAACAATCTTCATTTTCAGTTCCCAGAAACCCATGGACTTGTACGTGGCTGGGAGGAGGTGGCTGTGGATCATATCATCCTTAGTGACCCAGAGGACTCCGGATCGAATGCCTCAGCAAACCTTCGCTGCATAGCCTCCCTGATCCTGCAAAGTCTGTGAAAGGACCCTCAGATTCATGGTGTCAGGGAAAGGGATCAGACATGTGCGCCGTCAATAAATTTGTTTCGTTTTGTTCCGTTCCATTTCGTATTAGAATTAATTCGTATTTTGTCATTCGTGTCCGAAATTTCGTACGAAATACAAATTTTTGTTAGGTTCATTAACTTTTCGTAACAATTATGAATGTTCGTTATGATGAATTTATCATTATGAGGGGCTCCCACCATCCCTGTGCTGTGCTGACTTCCTGGGTTTTTAACTTTTAGGTTCATTAACATTTTGTAACAATTACGAATGTTCGTTAGGAATTTGGATCCGAAATTCGTAATCGAAATTTCGTATTTCGTACAAAATTCGGAAGCATAGCAATTCGTATTTCGGATCCTCCCAAATGTACGAATTTACGGAAATTCGTACGAATTTTCGGTTCGTACAAAACTAATCGCACATGTCTATTACTGGCTGGCAACCCTTCTTGATCCACGTTACAAGGGTAAGGTTGCATCCAGCCTTCGCAAAGGGAGCAGAGGATGAAACATCTTTAGGAGGCCTTGCAGAAAGATTTGTGCAATGTGTTTCCAGAGCCTAGGAGGTTACAATTTCCTGATCCTCCTGGACAACGTGTTGCTGAGGCTTCGGTCGGTCACAGAAGGAGCGGTGGAGAAGGTGGCCGTCTGACTGATGCATTCAGACAATTCTTTAGTCCGCAGCCCCAAGGTCTGATTGGTTCCAGCAACCATCGCCAGCGTCTGATTTAGATGGTGCAGGAATACCTAGGGGCAAGATCAGACTTGGAGACCTTTCCAAACAAAAATCCTCTGGGTTACTGGGTCTTGAGGATGGATCACTGGCCAGAGCTTGCACAATATGCAATTGAGCTATTGGCCTGTCCTGCATCCAGCATTCTTTCTGAACACACATTCAGTGCTGTTGGAGGCTTTGTAACCGATCACAGAGTGCGCCTGTCCACAGACTCAGTTGATCGGCTCATCTTCATAAAAATGAATCAGTCTTGGATCATCAGCTGCCAAGCACCTGATGCTGATGTAACAGAATAATTTTTCTATGAATGTGAGATCCCTTGAAGACTGCCTATGCTGAGTGACTATCCTGTTATGCTAAGTGACTATCCTATTCCTCCTCAATGTTCATGTTGATAGCGTCTAAGAATATTTTTGTTTCAGGGCACCACCACCAGTGCCTAAGGCCCAATTTTTCTGCCCCTGTTTAAAAGGGACGTGCAATTACAATTTTTGCTGTAATATATTACAGCAGGGCTCATTCCTGCGCTCAACTAGAGTATCCGTGAGGGGTTGCAGTGTTGTGGCACCACCACCAGTGCCTAAGGCCCAATTTTTCTGCTCCTGTTTATCAGGGGCATGTAATTACAATATTTGCTCTAATATTTCACAGCAGGGCCCGTTCCTGCGCTCAACAAGAGTGTCTGTGAGGCATTACAGTGTTGTGCCACCACCACCGCCTAAGGCTCAATTTTTCTGCCCCTGTTTAACAGGGGCATGTAATAACAATTTTTGATCTGATATTTCATAGAAGGGCCCGTTCCTGCGCCCACCAAGAGTAACTGTGAGGGCTTACAGTGTTGTGGCGGCACCACCACCACACCACCACCAAAGGCCCAATTTTTCTGCCCCTGTTCAACAGGGGCATGTAATTACAATTTTTGATATAATATTTCACAGCAGGGCCCGTTCCAGCGCCCACCAAGAGTAACTGTGAGGGCTTACAGTATTGTGGCACCACCAACAAAGGCCCAATTTTTCTGCTCCTGTTCAACAGGGGCATGTAATTACAATTCTTAATATAATATTTCACAGCAGGGCCCGTTCCAGTGCCCACCAAGAGTAACTGTGAGGGCTTACAGTGTTGTGGCACCACCACCACACCCCCACCAAAGGCCCAATTTTTCTGCCCCAACAGTAGGGATGAGCCGAACACCCCCCGGTTCAGTTCGCACCAGAACCTGCGAACGGACTGAAAGTTTGTGTGAACTTTAGAACCACGTTAAAGTTTATGGGACCCGAACGTTCAAAATCAAAAGTGCTAATTTTAAAGGCTAATATGCAAGTTATTGTCCTAAAAAGGGTTTGGGTACCTGGGTCCTGCCCCAGGGGACATGTATCAATGCAAAAAAAAGTTTTAAAAACGGCCGTTTTTTCGGGAGCAGTGATTTTAATGATGCTTAAAGTGAAAAAAAAGTAAAATATTTCTTTAAATATCGTTCCTGGGGGTGTCTATAGTTTGCATGTGAAGTGGCATGTGTTTCCCATGTTTAGAACTGTCCCTGCACAAAATGAATTTCTAAAGGAAAAAAAGTCATTTAAAACTGCTTACTGCTTTAATGTAATGTCTGGTCACGGCAATTAGACATGTGCACTACGTTTAGTTCCGAATCAAAATTCGGACAAAATTTTCATTATTCGGAAATTTGTATGCATCCGAATTTCCGAATTACAAAAGTAATGAATTTAAACGAATCCGAAAAAAGCAAACGAATTTGAATTGAATTAGAAAACAAATTTGAATCGAATTCGAAAACATATTCGAATCGAATTCGAAAACAAATTCGAATCGAATTTGAAAACAATAGAAATCGATTTTCTAAAAAATACAATAAGATAGAATATAAAATCATAAAGCAATAGAATACATATATATAATATATTTTTTTATTCTGTTTTATTGTTTTTCTATGCTTTTCTTTTCTATTATTTTCGATTCTATATTAGTCTTTTCTATTCAAATTCGAATTCATTCTATACGAAATTCAAATTTCGGAACATGGCTTCTGAAGATCGAATCTCGTATAGAATGAATTTGAATTAGAATAGAAAATATTTCAATAGAAAAGAATAGAAAAGAATAGACTAGAAATTCGAATATCATATAGAATTTAATCGAATTTGAATAGAAAAGATTAGAATAGAAAAGAAAATAATAGAAAAGAATAAACTAGAAAAACATATATATCTATATAAAATATTTTTTTTCTTTTCTGTTCCATTGTTTTTCTGTGCTATTCTTTTCTATTCTATTCTAAACTTTTCTATTCAAATTTGAATTCTAGACGAAATTCGAATTTCGGAAGATGGCTTCCCTATAGAATGAATTCGAATTTGAATAGAAAAGATTAGAATAGAAAATAATAGAAAATAGACTAGAAAAACAATAGAACAGAATAGAATAAAATACAATATATATATTTTATTTTATTCTTTTCTGTTCTATTGTTTTTCTACTCTATTCTTTTCTACTCTATTCTAATCTTTTCTATTCGAATTCAAATTTATTTTATACGAAATTCGAATTTAGGAAGATGGTTTTATATATATATATATATATATATATATATATATATATATATATATATATATATAATTTTTTTTCTATGCTGGTCTATGGTTTTTCTATGCTATTCTTTTCTATTACTTTCTATTTTATTCTAATCTTTTCTATTTGAATGCAAATTCATTCTATATGAAATTTGAATTTCGAAAAATTGTTATATAGAAATAGAATGAAATCAAATTCTAATAGAAAAGACTAGAATAGAAAAAACAATAGAACAGAATAGGAAAAGAAAATATATATATATATTTATATATATATATATATATATATATATATATATATATATAAACATCTTCCGGAATTGGAATTTGGTACAGAATTAATTTGAATTTGAATAGAAAAGATTAGAATACAATATATTATATATTTTTCTATTCTGTTCTATTGTTTTTCTATGCTATTCTTATTTTCTATTCTATTCTAATCTTTTCTATTGGAATTCGATCTCATTCTATATGAGATTCGAATTTTGCAAAATGGTTATATATAGTTTACACTTTCAAATTCGGTCACATTTTTTCGAATTCGGTAGAATTTTTTCAAATTTGATAGTTTTTTTTGAATGTGGTAGAATTTTTTTCAAATTTGATACTTTTTTTCGATGTGGTCAAATTTTTTCGAATTCGAATACGAAACTAAACGAATCATGAAAACGAATGTAACGAATGCAACGAATTTAACTAAACGAATTTTAGTTAAATAACGAATCAAAATGAAACGAAACTAAACTAATTTTTTCATCCTGCACATGTCTACTGGAAATATGGATAAAAATTATTGAGAAAAATGGCATGGGTACTCCCCCCAGGACCCTTTGGGTCTTGTATGGATATTAAGGGGAACCCAGCACCCAAATTAAAAAAAGGAAAGGCGTGGGGCACCCAGGCCCTATATACTCTGAACAGCTGTATACAGGCAGTGCAAACAAGATAGGGACTGTAGGTTTGTTGTTAAGTAGAATCTGTTTGTAATTTTGAACAGGTACATTTTTAAAGTGTAGCTCCAGCCAAAAAATCTATTTTTAAACTTTTTGGAACACATAGGGAAGGGTTATCATCCCTGTAACATTTGTTTTGCTGTCTGTGCACCTCTTCAGAAGATTTCACCTCACTTTCTATCCCAATGACAAATGTCTTTTGAAAATTTGGGGGTTTTAGTGAAACAAAGATTGGTGATAAAGCATCAGTGGAAAGGAGACACGTTTTTCCCATATTAACTCTTACAGGAGAGAATTTCCCTTCCTAGAGGTAGATTTCATCTAACTTCCTGTTGTCTCCTTCCGTTTGCAAGTAGGAGTCATTTTTAAGTTGGATGTTTGAAAGTAGGGGCCTGCCCTATATACTCTGCAGAAATTGGGGCCCTAGGTGTTGGTGTTGCCACAACACTGTAAGCCCCCACAGTTACTCTTGGTGGGCGCTGGAACGCCCTGCTGTGAACTATTATATCAAGAATTGTAATTACATGCCATTGTTGAACAGTGGTAGAAAAATTGGGCCTTTGGTGGTGGTGGTGGTACTGGTGCCACAACACTGTAAGTCCTCACAGTTACTCTTGGTGGGCGCTGGAACAGGCCCTGCTGTGAAATATTACATCAAGAATTGTAATTACATGCACCTGTTAAACTGGGGCAGAAAAATTGGGCCTTTAGTGGTCGTGGTGGTGGCGGTGTTGCCACAACACTGTAAGTCCTCACAGTTACTCTTGGTGGGCGCTGGAACAGGCCCTCCTGCAAAATATTGTATCAAAAATTGTAATTACACGCATCTGTTAAACAGGGGCTGAAAAATTGGGACTTAGGCACTGGTACTGGTTCCACAACACTGCAACCCCTCACAGATACTCTAGTTGGAGCGCAGGAATGAGCCCTGCTGCAAAGTATTGCATCAAAAATTGTAATTACACACCCCTGGTAAACAGGGGCTGAAAAATTGGGCCTTAGCCACTGATGGTGGCGCCCAGAACCAAAAATGTTCTTACAAGCTATCAGCATGATCATTGAGGAGGAAGAGGATAGTCACTCAGCATAACAGGATAGTCACTCAGCATCAGCATAGGCAGTCTTCAAGGGATCTGACATTTCAAGAAAAATTATTCGGTTACATCAGCATCAGGTGCTTGGTAGCTGGTGGTGATCCAAGACTGATTCATTTTTATGAAGGTCAGTCGATCGACCGAGTCGGAGGACAGACGTACCCTGTGATTGGTTACAAAGCCTCCAGCAGCACTGAATGTACATTCCGAAAGAACGCTGGATGCAGGACAGGCCAGTAGCTCAATTGCATACTGTGCAAGCTCTGGCCAGTGATCCATCCTCAAGACCCAGTAACCCAGAGGATTTTCGATGGGAAAGGTGTCCAAGTCTGATCTTGCCCCTAGGTAATCCTGCACCATGTAAATCAGACGCTGGCGATGGTTGCTGGAACCTTACCCTTGTAACGTGGATCATGGAGGAATGTCAGCCAGTAATGATCCCTCTCCATGAAACCACGAATACGAGGATCCTTCCGCAGGCTTTGCAGGATCAGTGAGGCCATGCAGCGTAGGTTTGCTGAGGCATTCGGTCCGGAGTCCTCTGGGTCACTAAGGACGACATGATGCGCAGCCACCTCCTCCCAGCCACGTACAAGTCCATGGGTTTCTTCGGACTGTAAATGATCCCTTGAAGACTGCTGCTGATAGATACTGAGTGCTAGGCTCCACCTCCATGCTGACACAATCTTCCCCCTCCTCCTCCTCCTCTTCCTGTGTGATCGGCGGGCATGCAAGAACACTGTCTGGATAAAGGGGGCCTTGAGAGGTAAGGAAGTCCTCCTCTTCCTGCCTCCGTTTTGCCTCAGGTGCCCTGTCCATTATTCAACGCAGTGTGTGCTCCAACAGGTAGACAAGAGGGACAGTGTCACTGATGCATGCACTGTCATTGCTCACCATCCTCGTGGCCTCCTCAAATGGTGACAGGACGGCACATGCATCCCTGATCATGGCCCACTGGCGTGCGGAAAAAAAAACAAGCTCCCCTGACCCTGTCCTGGTGCCATAGTTGCACAGGTACTCATTGATGGCCCTCTGCTGTATGTGAAGCTGCTGCAGCATGGCCAACGTTGAGTTCCACCTGGTGGGCATGTCACAGATTAGGCGGTTCTAGTGCAGGTTAAATTCCTTTTGGAGGTCAGCCAGCCAAGCACTGACATTATATGACCGGCGGAAATGCACACAGACTTTCCTGGCCTGCCTCAGGACATCCTGTAAGCCCGGGTACCTGCCCAGGAACCGCTGCACCACCAAGTTAAGGACGTGAGCCAAACAGGGCACATGAATCATTTGTCCCTGTCAGAGGGCGGAGAGGAGGTTGGTGCCATTGTTGCAAACCACCATTCCTGGCTTAAGCTGGTGTTGTGTCAACCACCTCTGAGCCTACCCCTGCAGAGCTGACAGAATCTCTGCCCCAGTGTGGCTCCTTTCCCCCAAGCACACCAGCTCAAGCACTGCATGGCATCTTTTTGCCTGCGTACTTGCGTAGCTCCTTGAACGCCTACGGCGCACCGCTGGTTCCAAGGACAAAGCACAGAAAGAGGCCATGGAGGAAGAAGAAGAGGAGGGGTGGAGGAGAGAGGTGTGTCAGAATCACTAGTAGTAGCATTGTGGAGGCATGGTGGCGGAACAACCTCCATCACTACTGCACCTTGTCTTGCATCCTTCCCAGCTGAGTCACCCAATGCGCCGTGAAAGATAGGTAAAGTCCCTGTCCATGCCTGCTGGACCATGAGTCAGCGATAATATGCACCTTACCGCTGACCGCCCTGTCCAGCGAGGCCAAGACATTGCCTTCCACATGCCGGTAGAGAGCCGGAATCGCCTTCCATGAGAAAAAGTGGCGTTTGGGAACCTGCCACTGAGGAACCGCACATTCCACAAACTCACAGAAGGGGGCAGATTCTACCACATGAAAAGGCAGCAGTTAAAGTGCTAGCAATTTAGCAAAGCTAGCATTCAACCGCTGGGCATGTGGATGGCTGGGAGCCAACTTCTTTCGGCGGTGCAGCAGCTGGGGCAGGGAAATTTGCCTGGTACAATCTGATGTCGCTGTAACGATAGCAGATTGCCCGCAAGTACTTGGCTGTGACACGCCTAATTCTACACCTTCATTCCTCTCAGTGCAGGTTTCAGAGAGGACTGAAGGTATAGTGGGGTTGGAGATCCCAGCTGATGAGGAGCTAGGAGAGGTCCGCTTTGTTCTTTGGTGTGGGTCTTTTAGGTATGCTTGCCAACTAACTACATGGCAGGTCGACATATGTCTGGTCAAGCATGTGGTGCCCAAGCGGGTGATGTTGCAAATAGCAGCGGTGCGATCTGATGCACTCGTCTCAAAAAAGGCCCACACCAAAGAACTTTTAGAATAATGTGCAGAGACATGCCTCTCCTACCTTGTTGGAGATGTGCCTCATCCTCTTCCTCTCTCCTATCAAGCACACACGTGGAGTCAGTGACTTCCTCATCATCCCCTCTCTCCTCATCACTGGAGCAAACCTGGCAGTATGCTGCTGCTGGGGGAAAATGACTGCCAGATTGCTGTCCTTCTTGGGCACCCCCTTTCTCTGGGCTCATGTTGCTGCCTTCCTCTAGCTGGGTACCATCATTGGAGCCTTCAAAACGCTGGGCATCCTCCTGGAGCATGTACACAACACTGTGGTCAAACAGTTCGGGGGACTGTCTTCAGGTAGCTTTAGGTGCACACTGTGCAGAGGACGCAGTACACTAACTGTAAATACTGCAGCTGCCTGCCTGTGGTATTAATAGGATCAGAAGAACACCAGCAATTGTCTTCAGGTAGCTTTAGGTGCACACTGTGCAGAGGACACAGTACACTAACTGTAAATACTGCAGCTACCTGCCTGTGGTATTAACAGGATCAGAACACAAGCAATTGTCTTCAAGTAGCTTTAGGTGCACACTGTGCAGAGGACACAGTACACTAACTGTAAATACTGCAAGACAAGTTTGAGCCAACATCTGTCTGAAAAAATCTATGGATTTTGTTGTTGAAATGTCCGATCAATGTCCGACCGTGTGTTCAGGGCATAACTGTATATACTGCAGCTGCCTGACTGTGGTATTAATAGGATCAGAAGAACACCAGCAATTGTCTTCAAGTAGCTTTAGATGTACACTGTGCAGAGGACACAGTACACTAACTGTAAATACTTCAGCTGCCTGCCTGTGGTATTAATAGGATCAGAAGAACACCAGCAATTGTCTTCAGGTAGCTTTAGGTGAACATCGTGCAGAGGACACAGTACACGACCTGTAAATACTGCAGCTGCCTGCCTGTGGTATTAATAGGATCAGAACACCAGCAATTGTCTTCAGGTAGCTTTAGGTGCACACTGTGCAGAGGACACAGTGCACTACCTGTAAATACTGCAGCTGCCTGCCTGTGGTATTAAAAATATCAGAAGAAAACCAAAAATTGTCTTCAGGTAGCTTTAGGTGCACACTGTGCAGAGGACACAGTACACTAACTGTAAATACTGCAGCTGCCTGCCTGTGGTATTAATAGGATCAGAAGAACACCAGCAATTTTCTTGAGGTAGCTTTAGTAGCACACTGTGCAGAGGACACAGTACACTAACCGTAAATACTGCAGCTGCCTTCCTGTGGTATTAATAGGATCAGAAGAACATCGTAAATACTGCAAGACAAGTTTGAGCCAACATCTGTCTGAAAAAATCTATGGATTTTGTCTTCAGGTAGCTTTAGGTGCACACTGTGCAGAGGACACAGTACACTAACTGTAAATACTGCAGCTGCCTGCCTGTGGTATTAATAGGATCAGATCACCAGCAATTGTCTTCAAGTAGCTTTAGGTGTACACTGTGCAGAGGACACAGTACACTAACTGTAAATACTTCAGCCGCCTGCCTGTGGTATTAATAGGATCAGAAGAACACCAGCAATTGTCTTCAGGCAGCTTTAGGTGAACATCGTGCAGAGGACACAGTACACGACCTGTAAATACTGCAGCTGCCTGCCTGTGGTATTAATAGGATCAGAACACCAGCAATTGTCTTCAGGTAGCTTTAGGTGCACAATGTGCAGAGGACACAGTGCACTACCAGTAAATACTGCAGCTGCCTGCCTGTGGTATTAAAAATATCAGAAGAAAACCAGAAATTGTCTTCAGGTAGCTTTGGGTGCACACTGTGCAGAGGACACAGTACACTAACTGTAAATACTGCAGCTGCCTGCCTGTGGTATTAATAAGATCAGATCACCAGCAATTGTCTTCAGGTAGCTTTCGGTGCACACTGTGCAGAGGACACAGTACACTAACTGTAAATACTGCAGCTGCCTGCCTGTGGTATTAATAGGAACAGAAGAACACCAGCAATTTTCTTCAGGTAGCTTTAGTAGCACACTGTGCAGAGGACACAATACACTAACCGTAAATACTGCAGCTGCCTTCCTGTGGTATTAATAGGATCAGAAGAACACCGTAAATACTGCAAGACAAGTTTGAGCCAACATCTGTCTGAAAAAAATCTATGGATTTTGTCTTCAGGTAGCTTTAGGTGCACACTGTGCAGAGGACACAGTACACTAACTGTAAATACTGCAGCTGCCTGCCTGTGGTATTAATAGGATCAGATCACCAGCAATTGTCTTCAAGTAGCTTTAGGTGTACACTGTGCAGTGGACACAGTACACTAACTGTAAATACTTCAGCTGCCTGTCTGTGGTATTAATAGGATCAGAAGAACACCAGCAATTGTCTTCAGGTAGCTTTAGTTGAACATCGTGCAGAGGACACAGTACATGACCTGTAAATACTGCAGCTGCCTTTCTGTGGTATTAACAGGATCAGAACACCAGCAATTGTCTTAAGGTAGCTTTAGGTGCACACTGTGCAGAGGACACAGTGCACTACCTGTAAATACTGCAGCTGCCTGCCTGTGGTATTAAAAATATCAGAAGAAAACCAGAAATTGTCTTCAGGTAGCTTTAGGTGCACACTGTGCAGAGGACACAGTACACTAACTGTAAATACTGCAGCTGCCTGCCTGTGGTATTAATAGGATCAGATCACCAGCAATTGTCTTCAGGTAGCTTTCGGTGCACACTGTGCAGAGGACACAGTACACGACCTGTAAATACTGCAGCTGCCTGCCTGTGGTATTAATAGGATCAGAAGAACACCAGCAATTTTCTTCAGGTAGCTTTAGTAGCACACTGTGCAGAGGACACAGTACACTAACCGTAAATACTGCAGCTGCCTTCCTGTGGTATTAATAGGATCAGAAGAACACCGTAAATACTGCAAGACAAGTTTGAGCCAACATCTGTCTGAAAAAATCTATGGATTTTGTTGTTGAAATGTCCGATCAATGTCCGACCGTGTGTTCAGGGCATAACTGCATATACTGCAGCTGCCTGACTGTGGTATTAATAGGATCAGAAGAACAACAGCAATTGTCTTCAAGTAGCTTTAGGTGTACACTGTGCAGAGGACACAGTACACTAACTGTAAATACTTCAGCTGCCTGCCTGTGGTATTAATAGGATCAGAAGAACACCAGCAATTGTCTTCAGGTAGCTTTAGGTGAACATCGTGCAGAGGACACAGTACACGACCTGTAAATACTGCAGCTGCCTGCCTGTGGTATTAATAGGATCAGAACACCAGCAATTGTCTTCAGGTAGCTTTAGGTGCACACTGTGCAGAGGACACAGTGCACTACCTGTAAATACTGCAGCTGCCTTCCTGTGGTATTAAAAATATCAGAAGAAAACCAGAAATTGTCTTCAGGTAGCTTTAGGTGCACACTGTGCAGAGGACACAGTACACTAACTGTAAATACTGCAGCTGCCTGCCTGTGGTATTAATAGGATTGGAAGAACACCATCAATTGTCTTCAGGTAGCTTTAGATGCACATTGTGCAGAGGACACAGTACACTAAGTGTAAATACTGCAGCTGCCTACCTGTGGTATTAATAGGATCAGAAGAACACCAGCAATTTTCTTCAGGTAGCTTTAGTAGCACACTGTGCAGAGGACACAGTACACTAACCGTAAATACTGCAGCTGCCTTTCTGTGGTATTAATAGGATCAGAAGAACACTGTAAATACTGCAAGACAAGTTTGAGCCAACATCTGTCTGAAAAAATCTATGGATTTTGTCTTCAGGTAGCTTTAGGTGCACACTGTGCAGAGGACACAGTACACTAACTGTAGATATTGCAGCTGCCTGCCTGTGGTATTAATAGGATCAGATCACCAGCAATTGTCTTCAAGTAGCTTTAGGTGTACACTGTGCAGAGGACACAGTACACTAACTGTAATTACTTCAGCTGCCTGCCTGTGATATTAATAGGATCAGAAGAACACCAGCAATTGTCTTCAGGTAGCTTTAGGTGAACATCGGGCAGAGGACACAGTACACGACCTGTAAATACTGCAGCTGCCGGTCTGTGGTATTAATAGGATCAGAACACCAGCAATTGTCTTCAGGTAGCTTTAGGTGCACACTGTGCAGAGGACACAGTGCACTACCTATAAATACTGCAGCTGCCTTCCTGTGGTATTAAAAATATCAGAAGAAAACCAGAAATTGTCTTCAGGTACCTTTAGGTGCACACTGTGCAGAGGACACAGTACACTAACTGTAAATACTGCAGCTGCCTGCCTGTGGTATTAATAGGATCAGATCACCAGCAATTGTCTTCAGATAGCTTTCGGTGCACACTGTGCAGAGGACACAGTACACTAACTGTAAATACTGCAGCTGCCTGCCTGTGGTATTAATAGGATCAGAAGAACACCAGCAATTTTCTTCAGGTAGCTTTAGTAGCACACTGTGCTGAGGACACAGTACACTATCCGTAAATACTGCAGCTGCCTTCCTGTGGTATTAATAGGATCAGAAGAACACCGTAAATACTGCAAGACAAGTTTGAGCCAACATCTGTCTGAAAAAATCTATGGATTTTGTTGTTGAAATGTCCGATCAATGTCCGACCGTGTGTTCAGGGCATAACTGTATAAACTGCAGCTGCCTGACTGTGGTATTAATAGGATCAGAAGAACACATGCAATTGTCTTAAAGTAGCTCTAGGTGTACACTGTGCAGAGGACACAGTGCACTAACTGTAAATACTTCAGCTGCCTGCCTGTGATATTAATAGGATCAGAAGAACACCAGCAATTTTCTTCAGGTAGCTTTAGTAGCATACTGTGCAGAGGACACAGTACACTAACCGTAAATACTGCAGCTGCCTTCCTGTGGTATTAATAGGATCAGAAGAACACCGTAAATACTGCAAGACAAGTTTGAGCCAACATCTGTCTGAAAAAATCTATGGATTTTGTTGTTGAAATGTCCGATCAATATCCGACCGTGTGTTCAGGGCATAACTGTATATACTGCAGCTGCCTGACTGTGGTATTAATAGGATCAGAAGAACACCAGCAATTGTCTTCAAGTAGCTCTAGGTGTACACTGTGCAGAGGACACAGTACACTAACTGTAAATACTTCAGTTGCCTGCCTGTGATATTAATAGGATCAGAAGAACACCAGCAATTGTCTTCAGGTAGCTTTAGGTGAACATCGTGCAGAGGACACAGTACACGACCTGTAAATACTGCAGCTGCCTGCCTGTGGTATTAATAGGATCAGAACACCAGCAATTGTCTTCAGGTAGCTTTAGGTGCACACTGTGCAGAGGACATAGTGTACTACCTGTAAATACTGCAGCTGCCTGCCTGTGGTATTAAAAATATCAGAAGAAAACCAGAAATTGTCTTCAGGTAGCTTTAGGTGCACATCGTGCAGAGGACACAGTACACTAACTGTAAATACTGCAGCTGCCTGCCTGTGGTATTAATAGGATCAGATCACCAGCAATTGTCTCCAAGTAGCTTTAGGTGTACACTGTGCAGAGGACACAGTACACTAACTGTAAATACTGCAGCTGCCTGCCTGTGATATTAATAGGATCAGAAGAACACCAGCAATTTTCTTCAGGTAGCTTTAGTAGCACACTGTGCAGAGGACACAGTACACTAACCGTAAATCCTGCAGCTGCCTTCCTGTGGTATTAATAGGATCAGAAGAACACCAGCAATTGTGTTCAGGTAGCTTTAGGTGCACACTGTGCAGAGGACACAGGACACTAACTGTAAATACTGCAGCTGCCTGCCTGTGATATTAATAGGATCAGAAGAACACCAGCAATTTTCTTCAGGTAGCTTTAGTAGCACACTGTGCAGAGGACACAGTACACTAACCGTAAATACTGCAGCTGCCTTCCTGTGGTATTAATAGGATCAGAAGAACACCAGCAATTGTCTTCAGGTAGCTTTAGGTGTACACTGTGCAGAGGACACAGTACACTAATGCCCAGTACACACGATAGGATTTTCCGATAGGAAATGTGAGATAGGATCTTGTTGTCGGACATTCGGACCGTGTTTAGGCTCCATCACACTTTTTCCATAGGAATTTCTGACACACAAAGTTTGAGAGCTTGCTATAAAATTTTCCCACAACAAAATCCGTTGTCGGAAATTCCGATCGTGTGTACACAAATCCGACGCACAAAGTGCCCTGCATGCTCAGAATAAATTAAGAAATGAAAGCTATTGGCTACTGCCCCGTTTATAGTCTCGACGTACGTGTTTTACGTCACCGCGTTCAGAACGATCGGATTTTCTGACCAACTTTGTGTGACCGTGGGTATGCAAGACAAGTTTGAGCCAACATCCGTCTGAAAAAATCTATGGATTTTTTTGTTGTAATGTCCGATCAATGTCCGACCGTGTGTTCAGGGCATAACTGTATATACTGCAGCTGCCTGACTGTGGTATTAATAGGATCAGAAGAATACCAGCAACTGTCTTCAAGTAGCTTTAGGTGTACACAGTGCAGAGGATGCAGTACACTAACTGTAAATACTGCAGATGCCTGCCTTTGGTATTAATAGGATCAGAAGAACACCAGCAATTGTCTTCAGGTAGCTTTAGTTAAACATCGTGCAGAAGACACAGTACACGACCTGTAAATACTGCAGCTGCCTGCCTGTGGTATTAACAGGATCAGAACACCAGCAATTGTCTTAAGGTAGCTTTAGGTGCACACTGTGCAGAGGACACAGTGCACTACCTGTAAATACTGCAGCTGCCTGCCTGTGGTATTAAAAATATCAGAAGAAAACCAGAAATTGTCTTCAGGTAGCTTTAGGTGCACACTGTGCAGAGGACACAGTACACTAACTGTAAATACTGCAGCTGCCTGCCTGTGGTATTAATAGGATCAGATCACTAGCAATTGTCTTCAGGTAGTTTTCGGTCCACACTGTGCAGAGGACACAGTACACTAACTGTAAATACTGCAGCTGCCTGCCTGTGGTATTAATAGGATCAGAAGAACACCAGCAATTTTCTTCAGGTAGCTTTAGTAGCACACTGTGCAGAGGACACAGTACACTAACCGTAAATACTGCAGCTGCCTTCCTGTGGTATTAATAGGATCAGAAGAACACCGTAAATACTGCAAGACAAGTTTGAGCCAACATCTGTCTGAAAAAATCTATGGATTTTGTTGTTGAAATGTCCGATCAATGTCCGACCGTGTGTTCAGGGCATAACTGCATATACTGCAGCTGCCTGACTGTGGTATTAATAGGATCAGAAGAACACCAGCAATTGTCTTCAAGTAGCTTTAGGTATACACTGTGCAGAGGACACAGTACACTAACTGTAAATACTTCAGCTGCCTGCCTGTGGTATTAATAGGATCAGAAGAACACCAGCAATTGTCTTCAGGTAGCTTTAGGTGAACATCGTGCAGAGGACACAGTACACGACCTGTAAATACTGCAGCTGCCTGCCTATGGTATTAATAGGATCAGAAGAACACCGTAAATACTGCAAGACAAGTTTGAGCCAACATCTGTCTGAAAAAATCTATGGATTTTGTCTTCAGGTAGCTTTAGGTGCACACTGTGCAGAGGACACAGTACACTAACTGTAAATACTGCAGCTGCCTGCCTGTGGTATTAATAGGATCAGATCACCAGCAATTGTCTTCAAGTAGCTTTAGGTGTACACTGTGCAGAGGACACAGTACACTAACTGTAAATACTTCAGCTGCCTGCCTGTGGTATTAATAGGATCAGAAGAACACCAGCAATTGTCTGCAGGTAGCTTTAGGTGAACATCGTGCAGAGGACACAGTACACGACCTGTAAATACTGCAGCTGCCTGCCTGTGGTATTAATAGGATCAGAACACCAGCAATTGTCTTCAGGTAGCTTTAGGTGCACACTGTGCAGAGGACACAGTGCACTACCTGTAAATACTGCAGCTGCCTTCCTGTGGTATTATAAATATCAGAAGAAAACCAGAAATTGTCTTCAGGTAGCTTTAGGTGCATGCTGTGCAGAGGACACAGTACACTAACTGTAAATACTGCAGCTGCCTGCCTGTGGTATTAATAGGATTGGAAGAACACCATCAATTGTCTTCAGGTAGCTTTAGATGCACATTGTGCAGAGGACACAGTACACTAAGTGTAAATACTGCAGCTGCCTGCCTGTGGTATTAATAGGATCAGAAGAACACCAGCAATTTTCTTCAGGTAGCTTTAGTAGCACACTGTGCAGAGGACACAGTACACTAACCGTAAATACTGCAGCTGCCTTCCTGTGGTATTAATAGGATCAGAAGAACACTGTTAATACTGCAAGACAAGTTTGAGCCAACATCTGTCTGAAAAAATCTATGGATTTTGTCTTCAGGTAGCTTTAGGTGCACACTGTGCAGAGGACACAGTACACTAACTGTAAATATTGCAGCTGCCTGCCTGTGGTATTAATAGGATCAGATCACCAGCAATTGTCTTCAAGTAGCTTTAGGTGTACACTGTGCAGAGGACACAGTACACTAACTGTAAATACTTCAGCTGCCTGCCTGTGATATTAATAGGATCAGAAGAACACCAGCAATTGCCTTCAGGTAGCTTTAGGTGAACATCGGGCAGAGGACACAGTACACGACCTGTAAATACTGCAGCTGCCGGTCTGTGGTATTAATAGGATCAGAACACCAGCAATTGTCTTCAGGTAGCTTTAGGTGCACGCTGTGCAGAGGACACAGTGCACTACCTGTAAATACTGCAGCTGCCTGCCTGTGGTATTAAAAATATCAGAAGAAAACCAGAAATTGTCTTCAGGTACCTTTAGGTGCACACTGTGCAGAGGACACAGTACACTAACTGTAAATACTGCAGCTGCCTGCCTGTGGTATTAATAGGATCAGATCACCAGCAATTGTCTTCAGATAGCTTTCGGTGCACACTGTGCAGAGGACACAGTACACTAACTGTAAATACTGCAGCTGCCTGCCTGTGGTAGTAATAGGATCAGAAGAACACCAGCAATTTTCTTCAGGTAGCTTTAGTAGCACACTGTGCAGAGGACACAGTACACTAACCGTAAATACTGCAGCTGCCTTCCTGTGGTATTAATAGGATCAGAAGAACACCGTAAATACTGCAAGACAAGTTTGAGCCAACATCTGTCTGAAAAAATCTATGGATTTTGTTGTTGAAATGTCCGATCAATGTCCGACCGTGTGTTCAGGGCATAACTGTATAAACTGCAGCTGCCTGACTGTGGTATTAATAGGATCAGAAGAACACATGCAATTGTCTTCAAGTAGCTCTAGGTGTACACTGTGCAGAGGACCCAGTGCACTAACTGTAAATACTTCAGTTGCCTGCCTGTGATATTAATAGGATCAGAAGAACACCAGCAATTTTCTTCAGGTAGCTTTAGTAGCACACTGTGCAGAGGACACAGCACACTAACCGTAAATACTGCAGCTGCCTTCCTGTGGTATTAATAGGATCAGAAGAACACCGTAAATACTGCAAGACAAGTTTGAGCCAACATCTGTCTGAAAAAATCTATGGATTTTGTTGTTGAAATGTCCGATCAATGTCCGACCGTGTGTTCAGGGCATAACTGTATATACTGCAGCTGCCTGACTGTGGTATTAATAGGATCAGAAGAACACCAGCAATTGTCTTCAAGTAGCTCTAGGTGTACACTGTGCAGAGGACACAGTACACTAACTGTAAATACTTCAGCTGCCTGCCTGTGATATTAATAGGATCAGAAGAACACCAGCAATTGTCTTCAGGTAGCTTTAGGTGAACATCGTGCAGAGGACACAGTACACGACCTGTAAATACTGCAGCTGCCTGCCTGTGGTATTAATAGGATCAGAACACCAGCAATTGTCTTCAGGTAGCTTTAGGTGCACACTGTGCAGAGGACATAGTGTACTACCTGTAAATACTGCAGCTGCCTGCCTGTGGTATTAAAAATATCAGAAGAAAACCAGAAATTGTCTTCAGGTAGCTTTAGGTGCACATCGTGCAGAGGACACAGTACACTAACTGTAAATACTGCAGCTGCCTGCCTGTGGTATTAATAGGATCAGATCACCAGCAATTGTCTTCAGGTAGCTTTCGGTGCACACTGTGCAGAGGACACAGTACACTAACTGCAAATACTGCAGCTGCCTGCCTGTGATATTAATAGGATCAGAAGAACACCAGCAATTTTCTTCAGGTAGCTTTAGTAGCACACTGTGCAGAGGACACAGTACACTAACCGTAAATCCTGCAGCTGCCTTCCTGTGGTATTAATAGGATCAGAAGAACACCAGCAATTGTCTTCAGGTAGCTTTAGGTGCACACTGTGCAGAGGACACAGAACACTAACTGTAAATACTGCAGCTGCCTGCCTGTGATATTAATAGGATCAGAAGAACACCAGCAATTTTCTTCAGGTAGCTTTAGTAGCACACTGTGCAGAGGACACAGTACACTAACCGTAAATACTGCAGCTGCCTTCCTGTGGTATTAATAGGATCAGAAGAACACTGTTAATACTGCAAGACAAGTTTGAGCCAACATCTGTCTGAAAAAATCTATGGATTTTGTCTTCAGGTAGCTTTAGGTGCACACTGTGCAGAGGACACAGTACACTAACTGTAAATATTGCAGCTGCCTGCCTGTGGTATTAATAGGATCAGATCACCAGCAATTGTCTTCAAGTAGCTTTAGGTGTACACTGTGCAGAGGACACAGTACACTAACTGTAAATACTTCAGCTGCCTGCCTGTGATATTAATAGGATCAGAAGAACACCAGCAATTGCCTTCAGGTAGCTTTAGGTGAACATCGGGCAGAGGACACAGTACACGACCTGTAAATACTGCAGCTGCCGGTCTGTGGTATTAATAGGATCAGAACACCAGCAATTGTCTTCAGGTAGCTTTAGGTGCACGCTGTGCAGAGGACACAGTGCACTACCTGTAAATACTGCAGCTGCCTGCCTGTGGTATTAAAAATATCAGAAGAAAACCAGAAATTGTCTTCAGGTACCTTTAGGTGCACACTGTGCAGAGGACACAGTACACTAACTGTAAATACTGCAGCTGCCTGCCTGTGGTATTAATAGGATCAGATCACCAGCAATTGTCTTCAGATAGCTTTCGGTGCACACTGTGCAGAGGACACAGTACACTAACTGTAAATACTGCAGCTGCCTGCCTGTGGTAGTAATAGGATCAGAAGAACACCAGCAATTTTCTTCAGGTAGCTTTAGTAGCACACTGTGCAGAGGACACAGTACACTAACCGTAAATACTGCAGCTGCCTTCCTGTGGTATTAATAGGATCAGAAGAACACCGTAAATACTGCAAGACAAGTTTGAGCCAACATCTGTCTGAAAAAATCTATGGATTTTGTTGTTGAAATGTCCGATCAATGTCCGACCGTGTGTTCAGGGCATAACTGTATAAACTGCAGCTGCCTGACTGTGGTATTAATAGGATCAGAAGAACACATGCAATTGTCTTCAAGTAGCTCTAGGTGTACACTGTGCAGAGGACCCAGTGCACTAACTGTAAATACTTCAGTTGCCTGCCTGTGATATTAATAGGATCAGAAGAACACCAGCAATTTTCTTCAGGTAGCTTTAGTAGCACACTGTGCAGAGGACACAGCACACTAACCGTAAATACTGCAGCTGCCTTCCTGTGGTATTAATAGGATCAGAAGAACACCGTAAATACTGCAAGACAAGTTTGAGCCAACATCTGTCTGAAAAAATCTATGGATTTTGTTGTTGAAATGTCCGATCAATGTCCGACCGTGTGTTCAGGGCATAACTGTATATACTGCAGCTGCCTGACTGTGGTATTAATAGGATCAGAAGAACACCAGCAATTGTCTTCAAGTAGCTCTAGGTGTACACTGTGCAGAGGACACAGTACACTAACTGTAAATACTTCAGCTGCCTGCCTGTGATATTAATAGGATCAGAAGAACACCAGCAATTGTCTTCAGGTAGCTTTAGGTGAACATCGTGCAGAGGACACAGTACACGACCTGTAAATACTGCAGCTGCCTGCCTGTGGTATTAATAGGATCAGAACACCAGCAATTGTCTTCAGGTAGCTTTAGGTGCACACTGTGCAGAGGACATAGTGTACTACCTGTAAATACTGCAGCTGCCTGCCTGTGGTATTAAAAATATCAGAAGAAAACCAGAAATTGTCTTCAGGTAGCTTTAGGTGCACATCGTGCAGAGGACACAGTACACTAACTGTAAATACTGCAGCTGCCTGCCTGTGGTATTAATAGGATCAGATCACCAGCAATTGTCTTCAGGTAGCTTTCGGTGCACACTGTGCAGAGGACACAGTACACTAACTGCAAATACTGCAGCTGCCTGCCTGTGATATTAATAGGATCAGAAGAACACCAGCAATTTTCTTCAGGTAGCTTTAGTAGCACACTGTGCAGAGGACACAGTACACTAACCGTAAATCCTGCAGCTGCCTTCCTGTGGTATTAATAGGATCAGAAGAACACCAGCAATTGTCTTCAGGTAGCTTTAGGTGCACACTGTGCAGAGGACACAGAACACTAACTGTAAATACTGCAGCTGCCTGCCTGTGATATTAATAGGATCAGAAGAACACCAGCAATTTTCTTCAGGTAGCTTTAGTAGCACACTGTGCAGAGGACACAGTACACTAACCGTAAATACTGCAGCTGCCTTCCTGTGGTATTAATAGGATCAGAAGAATACCGTAAATACTGCAAGACAAGTTTGAGCCAACATCTGTCTGAAAAAATCTATGGATTTTGTCTTCAGGTAGCTTTAGGTGCACACTGTGCAGAGGACACAGTACACTAACTGTAAATACTGCAGCTGCCTGCCTGTGGTATTAATAGGATCAGATCACCAGCAATTGTCTCCAAGTAGCTTTAGGTGTACACTGTGCAGAGGACACAGTACACTAACTGTAAATACTGCAGCTGCCTGCCTGTGGTATTAATAGGATCAGAAGAACACCAGCAATTTTCTTCAGGTAGCTTTAGTAGCACACTGTGTAGAGGACACAGTACACTAACCGTAAATACTGCAGCTGCCTTCCTGTGGTATTAATAGGATCAGAAGAACACCGTAAATACTGCAAGACAAGTTTGAGCCAACATCTGTCTGAAAAAATCTATGGATTTTGTTGTTGAAATGTCCGTTCAATGTCCGACCGTGTGTTCAGGGCATAACTTTATATACTGCAGCTGCCTGACTGTTTTATTAATAGGATCAGAAGAACACCAGCAATTGTCTTCAAGTAGCTTTAGGTGTACACTGTGCAGAGGACACACTACACTAACTGTAAATACTTCAGCTGCCTGCCTGTGGTATTAATAGGATCAGAAGGACACCAGCAATTGTCTTCAGGTAGCTTTAGGTGAACATCGTGCAGAGGACACAGTACACGACCTGTAAATACTGCAGCTGCCTGCCTGTGGTATTAATAGGATCAGAACACCAGCAATTGTCTTCAGGTAGCTTTAGGTGCACACTGTGCAGAGGACACAGTGCACTACCTGTAAATACTGCAGCTGCCTGCCTGTGGTATTAAAAATATCAGAAGAAGACCAGAAATTGTCTTCAGGTAGCTTTAGGTGCACACTGTGCAGAGGACACAGTACACTAACTGTAAATACTGCAGCTGCCTGCCTGTGGTATTAATAGGATCAGATCACCAGCAATTGTCTTCAAGTAGCTTTAGGTGTACACTGTGTCGAGGACACAGTATACTAACTGTAAATACTTCAGCTGCCTGCCTGTGGTATTAATAGGATCAGAAGAACACCAGCAATTTTCTTCAGGTAGCTTTAGGTGCACACTGTTCAGAGGACACAGGACACTACTTGTAAATACTGCAGCTACCTGCCTGTGGTATTAATAGGATCAGAAGAACACCACCAATTGTCTTCAGGAAGCTATTGGTGCACACTGTGCAGAGGACACAGTACACTAACTGTAAATACTGCAGCTGCCTGCCTGTGGTATTAATAGGATCGGAAGAATACCATCAATTGTCTTCAGGTAGCTTTAGATGCACATTGTGCAGAGGACACAGTACACTAAGTGTAAATACTGCAGCTGTCTGCCTGTGGTATTAATAGGATCAGAAGAACACCAGCAATTTTCTACAGGTAGCTTTAGTAGCACACTATGCAGAGGACACAGTACACTAGCCATCAATACTGCAGCTGCCTGCCTGTGGTATTAATAGGATCAGAAGAACACCAGCAATTGTCTTAAGGTAGCTTTAGGTGCACACTGTGCAGAGGACACAGTGCACTACCTGTAAATACTGCAGCTGCCTGCCTGTGGTATTAAAAATATCAGAAGAAAACCAGAAATTGTCTTCAGGTACCTTTAGGTGCACACTGTGCAGAGGACACAGTACACTAACTGTAAATACTGCAGCTGCCTGCCTGTGGTATTAATAGGATCAGATCACTAGCAATTGTCTTCAGGTAGCTTTCGGTGCACACTGTGCAGAGGACACAGTACACTAACTGTAAATACTGCAGCTGCCTGCCTGTGGCATTAATAGGATCAGAAGAACACCAGCAATTTTCTTCAGGTAGCTTTAGTAGCACACTGTGCAGAGGACACAGTACACTAACCGTAAATACTGCAGCTGCCTTCCTGTGGTATTAATAGGATCAGAAGAACACCGTAAATACTGCAAGACAAGTTTGAGCCAACATCTGTCTGAAAAAATCTATGGATTTTGTTGTTGAAATGTCCGATCAATGTCCGACCGTGTGTTCAGGGCATAACTGCATATACTGCAGCTGCCTGACTGTGGTATTAATAGGATCAGAAGAACACCAGCAATTGTCTTCAAGTAGCTTTAGGTGTACACTGTGCAGAGGACACAGTACACTAACTGTAAATACTTCAGCTGCCTGCCTGTGGTATTAATAGGATCAGAAGAACACCAGCAATTGTCTTCAGGTAGCTTTAGGTGAACATCGTGCAGAGGACACAGTACACGACCTGTAAATACTGCAGCTGCCTGCCTGTGGTATTAATAGGATCAGAACACCAGCAATTGTCTTCAGGTAGCTTTAGGTGCACACTGTGCAGAGGACACAGTGCACTACCTGTAAATACTGCAGCTGCCTTCCTGTGGTATTATAAATATCAGAAGAAAACCAGAAATTGTCTTCAGGTAGCTTTAGGTGCACACTGTGCAGAGGACACAGTACACTAACTGTAAATACTGCAGCTGCCTGCCTGTGGTATTAATAGGATTGGAAGAACACCATCAATTGTCTTCAGGTAGCTTTAGATGCACATTGTGCAGAGGACACAGTACACTAAGTGTAAATACTGCAGCTGCCTGCCTGTGGTATTAATAGGATCAGAAGAACACCAGCAATTTTCTTCAGGTAGCTTTAGTAGCACACTGTGCAGAGGACACAGTACACTAACCGTAAATACTGCAGCTGCCTTCCTGTGGTATTAATAGGATCAGAAGAACACTGTTAATACTGCAAGACAAGTTTGAGCCAACATCTGTCTGAAAAAATCTATGGATTTTGTCTTCAGGTAGCTTTAGGTGCACACTGTGCAGAGGACACAGTACACTAACTGTAAATATTGCAGCTGCCTGCCTGTGGTATTAATAGGATCAGATCACCAGCAATTGTCTTCAAGTAGCTTTAGGTGTACACTGTGCAGAGGACACAGTACACTAACTGTAAATACTTCAGCTGCCTGCCTGTGATATTAATAGGATCAGAAGAACACCAGCAATTGCCTTCAGGTAGCTTTAGGTGAACATCGGGCAGAGGACACAGTACACGACCTGTAAATACTGCAGCTGCCGGTCTGTGGTATTAATAGGATCAGAACACCAGCAATTGTCTTCAGGTAGCTTTAGGTGCACGCTGTGCAGAGAACACAGTGCACTACCTGTAAATACTGCAGCTGCCTGCCTGTGGTATTAAAAATATCAGAAGAAAACCAGAAATTGTCTTCAGGTACCTTTAGGTGCACACTGTGCAGAGGACACAGTACACTAACTGTAAATACTGCAGCTGCCTGCCTGTGGTATTAATAGGATCAGATCACCAGCAATTGTCTTCAGATAGCTTTCGGTGCACACTGTGCAGAGGACACAGTACACTAACTGTAAATACTGCAGCTGCCTGCCTGTGGTATTAATAGGATCAGAAGAACACCAGCAATTTTCTTCAGGTAGCTTTAGTAGCACACTGTGCAGAGGACACAGTACACTAACCGTAAATACTGCAGCTGCCTTCCTGTGGTATTAATAGGATCAGAAGAACACCGTAAATACTGCAAGACAAGTTTGAGCCAACATCTGTCTGAAAAAATCTATGGATTTTGTTGTTGAAATGTCCGATCAATGTCCGACCGTGTGTTCAGGGCATAACTGTATAAACTGCAGCTGCCTGACTGTGGTATTAATAGGATCAGAAGAACACATGCAATTGTCTTCAAGTAGCTCTAGGTGTACACTGTGCAGAGGACCCAGTGCACTAACTGTAAATACTTCAGCTGCCTGCCTGTGATATTAATAGGATCAGAAGAACACCAGCAATTTTCTTCAGGTAGCTTTAGTAGCACACTGTGCGGAGGACACAGTACACTAACCGTAAATACTGCAGCTGCCTTCCTGTGGTATTAATAGGATCAGAAGAACACCGTAAATACTGCAAGACAAGTTTGAGCCAACATCTGTCTGAAAAAATCTATGGATTTTGTTGTTGAAATGTCCGATCAATGTCCGACCGTGTGTTCAGGGCATAACTGTATATACTGCAGCTGCCTGACTGTGGTATTAATAGGATCAGAAGAACACCAGCAATTGTCTTCAAGTGGCTCTAGGTGTACACTGTGCAGAGGACACAGTACACTAACTGTAAATACTTCAGCTGCCTGCCTGTGATATTAATAGGATCAGAAGAACACCAGCAATTGTCTTCAGGTAGCTTTAGGTGAACATCGTGCAGAGGACACAGTACACGACCTGTAAATACTGCAGCTGCCTGCCTGTGGTATTAATAGGATCAGAACACCAGCAATTGTCTTCAGGTAGCTTTAGGTGCACACTGTGCAGAGGACATAGTGTACTACCTGTAAATACTGCAGCTGCCTGCCTGTGGTATTAAAAATATCAGAAGAAAACCAGAAATTGTCTTCAGGTAGCTTTAGGTGCACATCGTGCAGAGGACACAGTACACTAACTGTAAATACTGCAGCTGCCTGCCTGTGGTATTAATAGGATTGGAAGAACACCATCAATTGTCTTCAGGTAGCTTTAGATGCACATTGTGCAGAGGACACAGTACACTAAGTGTAAATACTGCAGCTGCCTGCCTGTGGTATTAATAGGATCAGAAGAACACCAGCAATTTTCTTCAGGTAGCTTTAGTAGCACACTGTGCAGAGGACACAGTACACTAACCGTAAATACTGCAGCTGCCTTCCTGTGGTATTAATAGGATCAGAAGAACACTGTTAATACTGCAAGACAAGTTTGAGCCAACATCTGTCTGAAAAAATCTATGGATTTTGTCTTCAGGTAGCTTTAGGTGCACACTGTGCAGAGGACACAGTACACTAACTGTAAATATTGCAGCTGCCTGCCTGTGGTATTAATAGGATCAGATCACCAGCAATTGTCTTCAAGTAGCTTTAGGTGTACACTGTGCAGAGGACACAGTACACTAACTGTAAATACTTCAGCTGCCTGCCTGTGATATTAATAGGATCAGAAGAACACCAGCAATTGCCTTCAGGTAGCTTTAGGTGAACATCGGGCAGAGGACACAGTACACGACCTGTAAATACTGCAGCTGCCGGTCTGTGGTATTAATAGGATCAGAACACCAGCAATTGTCTTCAGGTAGCTTTAGGTGCACGCTGTGCAGAGGACACAGTGCACTACCTGTAAATACTGCAGCTGCCTGCCTGTGGTATTAAAAATATCAGAAGAAAACCAGAAATTGTCTTCAGGTACCTTTAGGTGCACACTGTGCAGAGGACACAGTACACTAACTGTAAATACTGCAGCTGCCTGCCTGTGGTATTAATAGGATCAGATCACCAGCAATTGTCTTCAGATAGCTTTCGGTGCACACTGTGCAGAGGACACAGTACACTAACTGTAAATACTGCAGCTGCCTGCCTGTGGTATTAATAGGATCAGAAGAACACCAGCAATTTTCTTCAGGTAGCTTTAGTAGCACACTGTGCAGAGGACACAGTACACTAACCGTAAATACTGCAGCTGCCTTCCTGTGGTATTAATAGGATCAGAAGAACACCGTAAATACTGCAAGACAAGTTTGAGCCAACATCTGTCTGAAAAAATCTATGGATTTTGTTGTTGAAATGTCCGATCAATGTCCGACCGTGTGTTCAGGGCATAACTGTATAAACTGCAGCTGCCTGACTGTGGTATTAATAGGATCAGAAGAACACATGCAATTGTCTTCAAGTAGCTCTAGGTGTACACTGTGCAGAGGACCCAGTGCACTAACTGTAAATACTTCAGCTGCCTGCCTGTGATATTAATAGGATCAGAAGAACACCAGCAATTTTCTTCAGGTAGCTTTAGTAGCACACTGTGCGGAGGACACAGTACACTAACCGTAAATACTGCAGCTGCCTTCCTGTGGTATTAATAGGATCAGAAGAACACCGTAAATACTGCAAGACAAGTTTGAGCCAACATCTGTCTGAAAAAATCTATGGATTTTGTTGTTGAAATGTCCGATCAATGTCCGACCGTGTGTTCAGGGCATAACTGTATATACTGCAGCTGCCTGACTGTGGTATTAATAGGATCAGAAGAACACCAGCAATTGTCTTCAAGTGGCTCTAGGTGTACACTGTGCAGAGGACACAGTACACTAACTGTAAATACTTCAGCTGCCTGCCTGTGATATTAATAGGATCAGAAGAACACCAGCAATTGTCTTCAGGTAGCTTTAGGTGAACATCGTGCAGAGGACACAGTACACGACCTGTAAATACTGCAGCTGCCTGCCTGTGGTATTAATAGGATCAGAACACCAGCAATTGTCTTCAGGTAGCTTTAGGTGCACACTGTGCAGAGGACATAGTGTACTACCTGTAAATACTGCAGCTGCCTGCCTGTGGTATTAAAAATATCAGAAGAAAACCAGAAATTGTCTTCAGGTAGCTTTAGGTGCACATCGTGCAGAGGACACAGTACACTAACTGTAAATACTGCAGCTGCCTGCCTGTGGTATTAATAGGATCAGATCACCAGCAATTGTCTTCAGGTAGCTTTCGGTGCACACTGTGCAGAGGACACAGTACACTTACTGTAAATACTGCAGCTGCCTGCCTGTGATATTAATAGGATCAGAAGAACACCAGCAATTTTCTTCAGGTAGCTTTAGTAGCACACTGTGCAGAGGACACAGTACACTAACCGTAAATCCTGCAGCTGCCTTCCTGTGGTATTAATAGGATCAGAAGAACACCAGCAATTGTCTTCAGGTAGCTTTAGGTGCACACTGTGCAGAGGACACAGGACACTAACTGTAAATACTGCAGCTGCCTGCCTGTGATATTAATAGGATCAGAAGAACACCAGCAATTTTCTTCAGGTAGCTTTAGTAGCACACTGTGCAGAGGACACAGTACACTAACCGTAAATCCTGCAGCTGCCTTCCTGTGGTATTAATAGGATCAGAAGAACACCAGCAATTGTCTTCAGGTAGCTTTAGGTGCACACTGTGCAGAGGACACTAACTGTAAATACTGCAGCTGCCTGCCTGTGATATTAATAGGATCAGAAGAACACCAGCAATTTTCTTCAGGTAGCTTTAGTAGCACACTGTGCAGAGGACACAGTACACTAACCGTAAATACTGCAGCTGCCTTCCTGTGGTATTAATAGGATCAGAAGAACACCGTAAATACTGCAAGACAAGTTTGAGCCAACATCTGTCTGAAAAAATCTATGGATTTTGTCTTCAGGTAGCTTTAGGTGCACACTGTGCAGAGGAGACAGTACACTAACTGTAAATACTGCAGCTGCCTGCCTGTGGTATTATTAGGATCAGATCACCAGCAATTGTCTCCAAGTAGCTTTAGGTGTACACTGTGCAGAGGACACAGTACACTAACTGTAAATACTGCAGCTGCCTGCCTGTGGTATTAATAGGATCAGAAGAACACCAGCAATTTTCTTCAGGTAGCTTTAGTAGCACACTGTGTAGAGGACACAGTAAACTAACCGTAAATACTGCAGCTGCCTTCCTGTGGTATTAATAGGATCAGAAGAACACCGTAAATACTGCAAGACAAGTTTGAGCCAACATCTGTCTGAAAAAATCTATGGACTTTGTTGTTGAAATGTCCGATCAATGTCCGACCGTGTGTTCAGGGCATAACTGTATATACTGCAGCTGCCTGACTGTGGTATTAATAGGATCAGAAGAACACCAGCAATTGTCTTCAAGTAGCTTTAGGTGTACACTGTGCAGAGGACACACTACACTAACTGTAAATACTTCAGCTGCCTGCCTGTGGTATTAATAGGATCAGAAGGACACCAGCAATTGTCTTCAGGTAGCTTTAGGTGAACATCGTGCAGAGGACACAGTACACGACCTGTAAATACTGCAGCTGCCTGCCTGTGGTATTAATAGGATCAGAACACCAGCAATTGTCTTCAGGTAGCTTTAGGTGCACACTGTGCAGAGGACACAGTGCACTACCTGTAAATACTGCAGCTGCCTGCCTGTGGTATTAAAAATATCAGAAGAAGACCAGAAATTGTCTTCAGGTAGCTTTAGGTGCACACTGTGCAGAGGACACAGTACACTAACTGTAAATACTGCAGCTGCCTGCCTGTGGTATTAATAGGATCAGATCACCAGCAATTGTCTTCAAGTAGCTTTAGGTGTACACTGTGCCGAGGACACAGTATACTAACTGTAAATACTTCAGCTGCCTGCCTGTGGTATTAATAGGATCAGAAGAACACCAGCAATTTTCTTCAGGTAGCTTTAGGTGCACACTGTGCAGAGGACACAGGACACTACTTGTAAATACTGCAGCTACCTGCCTGTGGTATTAATAGGATCAGAAGAACACCACCAATTGTCTTCAGGAAGCTATTGGTGCACACTGTGCAGAGGACACAGTACACTAACTGTAAATACTGCAGCTGCCTGCCTGTGGTATTAATAGGATCGGAAGAATACCATCGATTGTCTTCAGGTAGCTTTAGATGCACATTGTGCAGAGGACACAGTACACTAAGTGTAAATACTGCAGCTGTCTGCCTGTGGTATTAATAGGATCAGAAGAACACCAGCAATTTTCTACAGGTAGCTTTAGTAGCACACTATGCAGAGGACACAGTACACTAGCCATCAATACTGCAGCTGCCTGCCTGTGGTATTAATAGGATCAGAAGAACACCAGCAATTGTCTTCAGGTAGCTTTAGGTGCACACTGTGCAGAGTACACAGTACACTAACTGTAAATACTGCAGCTGCCTGCCTGTGGTATTAATAGGATCAGAAGAACACCAGCAATTGTCTTCAGGTAGCTTTAGGTGTACACTGTGCAGAGGATGCAGTACAATAACTGTAAATACTGCAGCTGCCTGCCTGTGGTATTAATAGGATCAGAAGAACACCAGCAATTGTCTTCAGGTAGGTTTAGGTGCACACTCTGCAGAGGACACAGTACACTAACTGTAAATATTGCAGCTGCCTGCCTGTGGTATTAATAGGATCAGAACACCAGCAATTGTCTTCAGGTAGCTTTAGGTGCACATTGTGCAGAGGACACAGTTCACTAACTGTAAATACTGCAGCTGCCTGCCTGTGGTATTAATAGGATCAGAAGAACACCAGCAATTGTCTTCAGGTAACTTTAGTAGCACACTGTGCTGAGGACACAGTACACTAACCGTAAATACTGCAGCTGCCTGCCCGTGGTATTAATAGGATCAGCAGAACACCAGCAATTGTCTTCAGGTAGCTTTAGGTGCTCACTGTGCAGAGGACACAGTACACTAACTGTAAATACTGCAGCTGCCTGCCTGTGGTATTAATAGGATAAGAAGAACACCAGCAATTGTCTTCAGGTAACTTTAGGTGCACACTGTGCAGAGGACACAGTAAACTAACTGTAAATACTGCAGCTGCCTGCCTGTGGTATTAATAGGATCAGAAGAACACCAGCAATTGTCTTCAGGTAGCTTTAGGTGTACACTGTGCAGAGGACACAGTACACTAATGCCCAGTACACACGATAGGATTTTCCGATAGGAAATGTGAGATAGGATCTTGTTGTCGGACATTCGGACCGTGTTTAGGCTCCATCACACTTTTTCCATAGGAATTTCTGACACACAAAGTTTGAGAGCTTGCTATAAAATTTTCCCACAACAAAATCCGTTGTCGGAAATTCCAATCGTGTGTACACAAATCCGACGCACAAAGTGCCATGCATGCTCAGAATAAATTAAGAAATGAAAGCTATTGGCTACTGCCCCGTTTATAGTCTCGACGTACGTGTTTTACGTCACCGCGTTCAGAACGATCGGATTTTCTGACCAACTTTGTGTGACCATGGGTATGCAAGACAAGTTTGAGCCAACATCCGTCTGAAAAAATCTATGGATTTTTTTGTTGTAATGTCCGATCAATGTCCGACCGTGTGTTCAGGGCATAACTGTATATACTGCAGCTGCCTGACTGTGGTATTAATAGGATCAGAAGAATACCAGCAACTGTCTTCAAGTAGCTTTAGGTGTACACAGTGCAGAGGATGCAGTACACTAACTGTAAATACTGCAGATGCATGCCTTTGGTATTAATAGGATCAGAAGAACACCAGCAATTGTCTTCAGGTAGCTTTAGGTTCACACTCTGCAGAGGACACAGTACACTAACTGTAAATACTGCAGCTGCCTGCCTGTGGTATTATTAGAATCAGAAGAACACCAGCAATTGTCTTCAAGTAGCTTTAGGTGCACACTGTGCAAAGGACACAGTACACTAACTGTAAATACTGCAAGACAAGTTTGAGCCAACATCTGTCTGAAAAAATCTATGGATTTTGTTGTTGAAATGTCCGATCAATGTCCAACCGTGTGTTCAGGGCATAACTGTATATACTGCAGCTGCCTGACTGTGGTATTAATAGGATCAGAAGAACACCAGCAATTGTCTTCAGGAAGCTTTAGGTGCACACTGTGCAGAGGACACAGTACACTAACTGTAAATACTGCAGCTGCCTGCCTGTGGTATTAATAGGATCAGAAGAACACCAGAAATTGTCTTCAGGTAGCTTTAGGTGAACATCGTGCAGAGGATACAGTACACAACCTGTAAATACTGCAGCTGCCTGCCTGTGGTATTAACAGGATCAGAACACCAGCAATTGTCTTCAAGTAGCTTTAGGTGCACACTGTGCAGAGGACACAGTACACTAACTGTAAATACTGCAAGACAAGTTTGAGCCAACATCTGTCTGAAAAAATCTATGGATTTTGTTGTTGAAATGTCGGATCAATGTCCGACCTTGTGTTCAGGGCATAACTGTATATACTGCAGCTGCCTGACTGTGGTATTAATAGGATAAGAAGAACACCAGCAATTGTCTTCAGGTAGCTTTAGGTGTACACTGTGCAGAGGACACAGTACACTAACCGTAAATGCTGAAGCTGCCTGCCTGTGGAAATAATAGGATCAGAAGAACACCAGCAATTGTCTTCAGGCAGCTTTAGGTGCACACTGTGCAGAGGATGCAGTACACTAACTGTAAATACTGCAGCTGTGGTATTAATAGGATCAGAACACCAGCAATTGTTTTCAGGTAGCTTTAGGTGCACACTGTGCAGAGGACACAGTACACTAACTGTAAATACTGCAGCTGCCTGCCTGTGGTATTAATAGGATCAGAAGAACACCAGCAATTGTCTCCAGGTAGCTTTAGGTGCACACTGTGCAGAGGACGCAGTACACTAACTGTAAATACTGCAGCTGCCTGCCTGTGGTATTAATAGGATCAGAAGAACACCAGCAAATGTTTTCAGGTAGCTTTAGGTGTACACTGTGCAGAGGACACGTTACATTAACTGTAAATACTGCACCTGCCTGCCTGTGGTATTAATAGAATCAGAACACCAGCAATTGTCTTCAAGTAGCTTTAAGTGCACACTGTGCAGAGGACACAGTACACTAACTGTAAATACTGCAGCTGCCTGCCTGTGGTATTAATAGGATCAGAAGAACACCAGCAATTGTCTTCAGGTAGCCTTAGGTGCACATTGTGCAGAGGACACAGTACACTAAGTTTAAATACTGCAGCTGACTGCCTGTGGTATTAAGAGGATCAGAAGAACACCAACAATTGTCTTCAGGTAGCTTTAGGTGCTCACTGTGCAGAGGACACAGTACACTAACTGTAAATACTGCAGCTGCCTGTCTGTGGTATTAATAGGATCAGAAGAACACCAGCAATTGTCTTCAGGTAGCTTTAGGTGCACACTGTGCAGAGTACACAGTACACTAACTGTAAATACTGCAGCTGCCTGCCTGAGGTATTAATAGGATCAGAAGAACACCAGCAATTGTCTTCAGGTAGCTTTAAGTGCACACTGTGCAGAGGACACAGTACACTAATGCCCTGTACACACGATAGGTTTTAGAAAATGTGAGATAGGATCTTATTGTTTGAAATTCCGACCGTGTAGTAGTCTCTATCACACATTTTCCATAGGAATTTCCGACACACAAAGTTTGAGAGCTTGCTATAAAATTTTCCGACAACAAAATCCGTTGTCGGAAATTCTGATCGTGTGTACACAAATCCGACGCACAAAGTGCCATGCATGCCCAGAATAAATTAAGAAATGAAAGCTATTGGCTACTGCCCCGTTTATAGTCTCGATGTACGTGTTTTACGTCACCGCGTTCAGAACGATCGGATTTTCCGACCAACTTTGTGTGACCGTTTGTATGCAAGACAAGTTTGAGCCAACATCCGTCTGAAAAAATCTATGGATTTTGTTTTTGGAATGTCCGATCAATGTCCGACCGTGTGTTCAGAGCATAACTGTATATACTGCAGCTGCCTGACTGTGGTATATTAATACCACAGTCAGGCAGCTGCAGTATATACAGTTATACAGATCAGAAGAACACCAGTAATTGTCTTCAGGTAGCTTTAGGTGCTCACTGTGCAGAGGATTCAGTACACTAACTGTAAACTAACTGTTCCCCAATGACACATGAGAGTTGAAACATGAGCTTCAGTATATAGGATTGATCGTCTGTATGTTGTGATAACCTTTGCAAAAGTGATTATTTTTTTATGTCAAGATGAGTCATTTTCAGGGTAAAGAATGGGTGAATCTAATGTCGGGCTATGAAACAGATTTTGAACAGGGGGATCGAGCAAAAACCCAGATCTCATCCCTCTTCCACAAATTAAATAGAACACTAGAGAAAAAATCAGCATTGTTTTGGCACATTAAAACCTTAAGTAGATATAAAGAAGATAAAATTAATCCTTTAGGTCTACGGATCCAAATATTTCCCAATTTGGACCAGATTAGTGCTGAATGCAAAAGAGAATGGGAGGCTAACCTAAATGCCTGTTCCCAGGAGATGATGGCCATCCTCACCAGGGAATATAATAAACAAATGGTATCATTGGATAAGGAAATTGACAACATAGATACCTCTCTGAGACCCTTTATGCAGCACACCCTGTATTCGGATCTACAGGCAAATCTCCGGAGTTACCTGTCGACCTATAACAGGAATGTGCTGCAGAAAAAGGAGTCGAAGTTTTGGAGGGATCATGCCGCCTTCTCTGAAGGACGGGCATACAAATGGAATAACAAGTCCCAAACAAATTTTCAAAAAAACAAACAATATGTGACACAACAACAACCTAAACAAAATAGTAACGTATTGAAGCCCAAAAAAGATCTTGCTTCTAATCAGAACTCAAAAACACCAAAGGAACGCGGTAAATTTAAAAGAAGCCGCAACAACAAGGGCTCCCCAGAACAAGAAAGAAAAAAACAAACTATGGAGGCCACTTTGGAGCCTAACCTGGGGGTCCATACTGGTGAAGTGAAATATGTGGGACCAAAATCTGACATAACGAACATAGCCGTAAATGAAATAGATTCCCCATCAAACATTACAGCAACCAAAATATACCCAAATCCATCCCTGGGATGTCAAAAATCTAGTTCACAGAACCCTTTAAACCAAGCACAGGGATTCTCTCCATCCCAAACAAACAGGGGAGCAGGGAATCTGGACGCATTCGTCACGCGGATTCCAATGAATCCTTCAGCGTGATTAATTTATCCTCATATTCGCCATCCGCAGCAGAAATCGACGTATTGTCATGCGGTTTAACTTTTTGTCCACAAGAAAACTTCGATCTTTTCGAAGTGGTTACAGACCTACAATTATTTGCACGTCGGCTACTCCTAAAGAGCCTCCATGCAAAAATTGATACTAACTTGGACATGACGGAGTGGGCCACCTTCAGTATGAAGGAATTTAAAGCCTTACGTGATTTAACGCTGTTGTTTCAAGAAAATAACACTCTAGATCTTATAGATCAAATTGACCTAGAATCTCTACTTGAAAGTGCTAATGAACCCACTCAGAACCCTACAATGAACCTTAAAAAACCCTCTGGAAAATTTCCACCTCTTAGTTTGAACTCAAACATAGAGATTTTTGTAAAACAAACAATTAGAGACATATCTAAACTTACACATAAGAAAGCAACAAACAAAATCTGACTGTTGAGGAATCGGCAGCTATTGATGCTCTATGCAACAATGTAGAAATTACAATAAAACCTTCTGATAAAGGAGGTAACGTAGTCCTGATGGATAATCAGGACTACGTACGGATGTACCAAGACATCTTGGATAATGATGAATGGTATAAAACCATTCCGAGCAAATTCATACAAAGGTCCTATACCAAATTTTATGATCTAATACAGTCCGCTCTGGACAAAGAGGTTATCACTAGAGACCAGTATGAGTTAATTCGAACCAAGCACCCACGTATGGCTACTTTTTACAGTTTGCCCAAAATCCATAAGAACCAGACCAAACCTCCCGGACGACCAATTGTCTCCGGGAATGGAGGAATCTCGGAAAACTTGAGCAAAATGATTGACTCTTTTTTACAACCATTCGTCACGAGCATGCCCTCGTTCCTCAAGGACACATTACATTTACTCCAAGTGATTCAGGAGGTATCCCTTCCACCCAATTCATTTTTTGTGGCCATTGATGTTGAAGCCCTGTACAGCTCGATCCCCCACAACAAGGGGATCGAGGCTGTGCGGGCACTCCTCCAGAGAACCAGCAGCTATGATGGAGCTCTGGGTGAGTTCATCATCGATGGCCTTGAATACATCTTGAATCACAACTTTTTCCTCTTTGACAACTCCCACTACCTCCAGGTACAGGGCGTGGCTATGGGCACTTGCTGTGCCCCGGCCTACGCCAATCTGTACCTGGGGGAGTGGGAAAGGGCGCTCGGAGAGGATGAGGACCTAGCCACATACGTAAGTTGCATACGTATGTGGCGACGTTACATCGACGATATCCTCCTGGTCTGGGAGGGACCTGAAGAATCACTACTGAAGTTCTTTGACCACATCAATCATAATGAACGTAATCTGAAGTTCACTATGACATATGATCGTTATCAAATAAACTTCCTAGATGTACAGTTGAGACGTACTCCTGAGAATTTCATCTCTAGCACCTTATTTCGGAAAAGCACCGCAGGAAATACCATCCTCCATGCGGACAGTTTTCATCCCACATTTTTGAAGAGATCTATCCCATATGGACAGTACCTGCGTTTACGCAGGAACTGCTCTGATGAGGTTCTCTTCAAACAGGAAGCACTGAAATTACAAACCAGATTACTAGCACGGGGTTAAAGTCGCTCAACTCTACGTAAAGCATACAATCGCGCAGCTGCACAATCTAGACATACTTTGTTGTTTGGGGAAAGGGCTAAGGGCAACCCCGATATGGATCCCACCAGAGTGATCCTGCGTTTCTCCAGACAACATAATGAGATCAGAAACATTATTCGTAAGCATTGGCCCATACTTCGAGACGACCCAAAAGTTAGTAGGTTCATTGCAGATATTCCCTCAATCACCTTTAGACGAGCAACCTCACTAAAGGATAAATTGGTTCAAAGTGAGTTCAAAACTGCACAAAAACGACGTTGGCACTGTTCTATCCTGGGATCCTTCCCTTGTGGACACTGCTTCTGTTGCCCATATATAAGACGTGAAAAGATTTTTACCCTCCCAAATGGGACAACTTTTAAACCATCACATTTCACCAACTGTCAAACACGTGGCGTAGTGTACCTCATGTCTTGCGAATGTGGAGCACACTACGTCGGAAAGACCAAACAAGAGTTTCACCAGCGCATATCTAAACACATCTACCATATGCAAATTGGCAACCCATATGTGCCACTTGGGCGACATGTGATGGAAATTCACAACTATAGAATGCCTATAATATCCTTCGTCGCGCTCGATCGAATTCATATACCAGTGCGAGGCGGCGACTGGAACAAAATTTTACTGCAGCACGAGCAGAGGTGGATATTTAAATTAAATTCCACCTTGTTCCCAGGATTGAACGAGGCCATTTCGTTTGCTCCATTCTTAAAAGGCTTTGTTTCTGGCAAAACACAATAGTCCTGTCCCTCCTTCTGATGGGCTATAATTTAATATAGTCCAAAAGAATAAAAACAACTGGCACTATTGACTATGTCCCGTTTTCCCCTCCCTCCCCTCCCTGTTTCAACCCCTCCCCTCTCTCCCTGTGCTGATTCAATTGCACCTTTTATTATATGCCATCATTTTGATATTGTTGTTTCTCTATTCTTAAAATTGATGGTGTGAAGATATCTATGCATGTGACTGATCTTCTCCTAGGTCTCACTGAGGCTCCTTACATGGGTAGATATATTTAAGATATGCAACAATAATGCTAATTTTGAACCGTGAGGAATTGACATCCTCACAGTTCATATTTATTTTTTTCTCCCCCTTTTGTGAATTTGCTTTTTTCCCCCACTGGGGGAGCTCTGGCACTCTTTCTGCTGTCATCCCCGAGGCGGGAGTGACCTGTGACGTGCCTTCCCGGCAAGGTAGGGGGAGGGGACAGGCCTGCCCTCGTTTTGGCGGCTCCTCCCCCCCATGTTTCCCCTTGGGCGCTCGGTTGGCCACCGAGCGCCGCACTGGGGATTTTCCTTCCTTGCCGGCGGCATTCCGGAACATCCTCGGATGCCTGTCGTCACTGCGCATGCGCGGGGCCCCGCGCGAGCGACGTGACGTCATAGACATCGCGAGATTTCGGCGAGGATGACGAGATTTCGGAGCCTCGCTCTTCCGGAACGCCGGGGAGATCACACTGGGCTGCCATGTTGGCCGCCTTGCCGCCCATCCTTGGATTATCGGCGGATTGCGCACACCTGAAGGGATAGATACAAGGTATACACACCCCCTAATTATTGGTATAAAAACCTACACTTGATGTATGTTCTCAATCTTCTCCCATCTGGCGAACTGCAAACACATCCTGCTGCCTGCTATCACACTTGCTGTCACACTCAGCTACCACACAGTAAGTACACTCTCTAAGCCATGTGTCGTTATAGCATCGTTTTGCCCCAAATAGTCGGGATTTACCGACCCCTATGATTGTTAAATATATTTTTTGACCACTGATAATATATGTGGTTATATACCTTACAATTATATACTTTGCTTATTCTTAGACTGGTAGACTCAGGTTTGGATACCACTACCTGAGTCCTATACAGCTTATGACCAATCCCGGGTTGGCCAACAAGCAACAGTCTAGTTATATGGGACAACCCGATGCATCCACATGTGCTATTTAGCACTCTCTAAGGTAACATTTACATTTTGTATGTCCACACTTTCAACCCCTAACGGTCCCTTTTTTTCCCTCTCCCTTCCCCCCTTTTCCTTTTCTTCTTTCTTTTTCTCTTTCTTTTCTCTCTTTTCTATTTCTTTCCCTTTCTCTTCCTTTCCGTTCCTTTTTCTTCTTCTTTTTTCTTTTTCCTTTTCTCTTCCCTTTCTTTCTCCCCCCCCCCTTTTTCCTTCCTTTCTCCCCCCCTCCCCTCATCTCCCTTTCCTCCCCCCTTTCCCCCCCCCATTCCCCCCCCCCCTCACTAGCACCCACTTGCATTTTGTCTTATATTCCATCACATCTAGACTGCATGTTTCTCTTCACCCCTTCTCTCCTTCTCTCTCACCTTTCTCTCACTCTGTCACTACCACTTTTCCTTCAGCACAGACTGAATACTTCTTAATCTCTCTGCATTTTTGCTCTGTGTATGGTCTTTTCTTTTTGAACATACACCAGATGTTTATGGTTCAGAACCTTTTGTGTTCTGTTTTGGGCCACATATATCATATTTACAATGCCCTTGATCCTGTAGTGGCTTTTTTAGCCCACAGATCAAATTTGACTATTCCTATATGGGCCTCTATTTATTATTCCCTGCAAACCTTTACCACAGGTGATTTGGTGCTTTCCGGCCGGTCATCCGCTTTGATGGGCGGTGCTCAAAAGTGTGACCTCTCGTAAGCCACGTTGCGTCTCACCATCCTGGTCTGGGTTGTGGCGGCGATAGAGGAGGTTGGAACCCCCCACTGGAGAAGAGGACAAAGCAACATATCTTTTAAAGGGATCTTCATGTGGGAATCTGTGTTTTTTTGTTGGACATACCTCTACTTGTAACTATACTGTATCAAAGTATTGTGTAGCTAATGTAGTTTATACTATACTCATACGAATGGAACATGTATATGTATATCAACTCTATTTTCGTGTTCTCCCCAGCAGACTGATCCTCTGAAGAAGACCCCAATTGTAGGGGTTGAAACGCGTCAGGTTTAATGTTCATGATTTAAAGTATGATTATGAACAAATGTCTGCTTATGTATGTTCAGCTTATTCATTTAAATAATTCCCACTGAAGCTCACAGTTTTTAACTTTGATGGTCTATCATTATCCAATAAAATTGTTATACTTTTTTCATATAACTGTGTCTATATTTGTTATTGTGCTGCCAAAAAACCCCAATGTGGGGAAACCTTCCTTTTTCTGTACACTAACTGTAAATACTGCAGTTGCCTGCCTGTGGTATTAATAGGATCAGAAGAACACCAGCAATTGTCTTCAGGTAGCTTTAGGTGCACACTGTGCAGAGGACACAGTACACTAACTGTAAATACTGCAGCTCCCTGCCTGTGGTATTAATAGGATCAGAACACCAGTAATAGTCTTCAGGTAGCTTTAGGTGCACATCTGTGCAGAGGACACAGTACACTAACTGTAAATACTGCAGCTGCCTGCCTGTGGTATTAATAGGATTAGAACACCAGTAATTGTCTTCAGGTAGCTTTAGGTGCACACTGTGCAGAGGACACAGTACACTAACTGTAAATACTGTAAAAACACCTGCCTGCCTGTCAGGAAGAGAATAACAGGAATGGATCTAGCTAAACTGAATACAGTGTATATATATATTATATATATACACAACACCTAGGATGCATATATATACACAATACACTGTAAGTGTAGCTAACTGACTCTGACTGCCTACTCTATCTAACTTAAATCAAATGACACTGTCTCTCTGTCTATCTCTCTCTGCCGCCGCTACACACTACACAAGGCTGCCACGCAGGCGACCTTATATAGTTTGGGGCGTGTACTAAACCCCCTGAGCCATAATTGGCCAAAGCCACCCTGGCTTTGGCCATTTAAGGCTCTCTGTACAGACTGTGATTGGCCAAGCATGCGGGTCATAGTGCATGCTTGGCCAATCATCAGCCAGCAATGCTGCAGTGAATTATGGGCCATGATGCGCCGCTCGAATTTGGCGCAAATGGCCCATAAAGTTCGCAATTCGACGAACAACCGAACAGGCGATGTTCGAGTCGAACATGGGTTCGTCTCAAACTCGAAGCTCATCCCTATTCAACAGGGGAATGTAATTACAATTCTTGATATAATATTTCACAGCAGGGCCCATTCCAGCGCCCACCAAGAGTAATTGTGAGGGCTTACAGTGTTGTGGCACCACCACCACACCACCACGAAAAGGCCCAATTTCTCTGCCCCTGTTCAACAGGGGCATGTAATTACAACTCTTGATATAATTTTTCACAGCAGGGCCCGTTCTGGCGCCCACCAAGAGTAACTGTGAGGGCTTATAGTGTTCTGGTACCACCAACACCTAATGCCCAATTTTCTGCAGAGTATATAAGGCAGGCCGTATAGTATATACAGGCGGTCCCCTACTTTCAAACATCCGACTTACAAACGACTCCTACTTACAAATGGACAACAGGAAGTGAGAGGAAATCTACCCCCAGGAAGGGAAATTCTCTCCTGTAAGAGTAAATATGGGAAAAAGGTGTCTCTACTGATGCTTTATCACTAATCCTTGTTTCCCTAATAACCCCAAATTTTCAAAATCCAATTGTCATTGGGACAGAAAGTGAGGTGAAATCTTCTGAACAGGGGCACAGACAGCAAAACAAATGTTACAGGGGTGATAACCCTTCCCTATGTTATCCAAAAAGCTTAAAAATTGTTTTTTTTGGCTGGAGCTACACTTACAAAATGTAATTTCCCAAATTACAAAGAGTTTCAACTTAAGAACTTAAGGCTGCTCATTGTGAGGCTGTTGGAACTCAGTCCAAGTGGAACTGGTCTAAGTGGTGAGTTAAAACCAGAGTTTAAAACAGGAGGTTATAACAGGGGTCATAGTACCTGTGTAGTGTGAGTACCTGAGTGTTGTCTAAGTAGTGTGTGTGGATCGTTAGTACTTGTGTATTGTGTACTGTATACTTGTGTATTGCGAGTGCACGTAGGTCTGTGAGTACCTGTGTATTGTCTTGTTGTGTACCTGTGTATTGTCTTGTGTACCTGTGTATTGTCTTGAGTATTAGTGCCAGAAAGCTAGCTGTTAGGTAATTTGGACAGGGTATAATCCCCAATCCTCACTAAATTTAATAGGTACTATGCCCGGCGGGCGTGGAGAGGTGACTCTTTGTACATCTTGCTGCATGTATGCGTTCCTTGATCATCCGATCGAGGGCGAATACTGCTGTGCAAAATGTAAGCACATTGTTTCCCTGGAAGCCCAGGTTCTGAATCTGGGGAAGCAACTGTCAGCACTGAGAAGTCCCTCCATACTAAAGGAGAGCCAGGAACAAACACGGCAGGTACCAGCAGGGGCCAGCACAGAGGCGGGTGGAGACAAAGAGGTGCAGGCACTAGCAAAGAGTAGATGGGTGACAGTCAGGAAGGGTAGAGGGGGAAGTGCCAGGGAGGCCGATCCAGGACTGGAGCTTCCCAATAAGTACGCTCCATCGAGTGACATTGGTGAAACCAGTCAGGGACCAGCACTGCTGGAGCTGAGGGACTCTCCCAGCTGCCGGGGGAAGAACTCCTCCAGTGAGAGTGGGGGGGGCAGCGAAGGGAAAGGAAAGACAGATTCTGGTGGTAGGGGACTCAATTCTTAGAAGGACAGAGAGGGCAATCTGTAACCAAGACCTGAAGCGCCGAACAGTATGTTGTCTACCGGGCGCTCGGGTTCGGCACATCACGGATCTTGTGGACAGATTACTGGGAGGGGCTGGGGAAGACCCAGCTGTCATGGTGCACGTTGGCACCAATGACAAAGTCAGAGGCAGATGGAGTGTCCTAAAGAACGATTTTAGGGACTTAGGAGCTAAATTGAGGAAAAGGACCTCCAAGGTAGTATTCTCAGGAATACTACCGGTACATCGAGCCACACCAGAAAGGCAGAGGGAGATTAGGGAAGCAAACAAGTGGCTGAAGAGCTGGTGTAGTAAGGAGGAGTTTGGGTTCCTGGAGGACTGGGCTGACTTCTCAGTCGATAACTAGTACTATAGAAGGGAGGGACTGCACCTAAATGAGGAGGGTGCAGATCTGCTGGGAATGAAGATGGCCAAAAAGTTAGAGGGGTTTTTAAACTAGGTGATGGGGGGGAGGGTCCAGAGGTAGAGATAGTCAGCGCGGAAGATATTCCAGAGGGTAGTATTGGGGGCATTAGTGGTAGGTCAACCAAAGCACAAAAACACAAGGTAAGTATAGTAGCAAGTCCTAGTTACAATCTCGAAACACCCTATACAAGGACAATATGCGACCGGTCTAAACTATGTGGCATGTTCACCAATGCCAGGAGCATGGCGGACAAGATGGGTGAACTAGAGATACTGCTGTACGAGGAGGATTTGGTTTTTGTGGGAATTTCAGAGACCTGGTTCAACAGCTCTCATGACTGGCTGGCAAGCATTCAATGGTATACCCTTTACCGCAAGGATAGAGAGGGTAAAAAAGGGGGAGGGGTATGCCTATATATCAAGAATAATGTACAAGTGAATGTGAGAGATGACATCACTGAGGGAGCTAGGGAGGAGGTGGAATCCTTATGGGTAGAACTCCAAAGGGATGAAGCTAAGGGGAAAATAATACTGGGAGTATGCTATAGGCCCCCTGAACTGAGGGAGGAAGTGGAGACAGATCTCCTATCACAATTTGGATTAGCAGCAATGATGGGAAGTGTTATCATAATGGGGGATTTTAATTATCCAGACATAGACTGGGTGGAGGGAACCGCACATTCATTTAAGGCTCGCCAGTTCCTTAATGTCTTGCAGGACAATTTTATGGGTCAGATGGTAGACGCACCAACTATAAATAAAACATTACTGGATCTACTGATTACTAACAATACAGTTTTGGGGAGAGTTCATTGATAAAAACGGCCTGGGATCCCCCACAGTGCATTACCAGGCCCTTTGGGTCTGGTATGAATATTAAGGGGAACCCCGAACCAAAATTAAAAAAAAAATGTGACATGAAAACCCCCGTATTTTCACAGGTGTGGAAATATGGGGCAATTTAGGTAACAGCGATCACAGGGTCAATTAGTTTCAGTATAAATCACACAAATAGGAAACATAAAGGGAATACAAAGACACTGAATTTCAAAAGAGCCAACTTCTACAAACTAAACTAAACAACTAAACTACAAACCTTGCTAAAAGGCATAAATTGGGATAAAATATTAGGAACAAAGAATACGGAGGAGAGATGGGTTTGCTTTAAGAGCATATTAAATAAGGGCATTAGCCAATGTATCCCACTGGATAATAAATTTAAAAGAGCGAACAAAAGCCCTGGATGGCTTAACTCCAATGTAAAAATGCATATAAAAGCAAAGGAGAAGGCCTTCAAAAAATACAAGGTTGAGGGATCATCATCAGCATTCAGACTTTATAAAGAATGCAACAAGAAATGTAAGGGTGCAATTAGGACGGCTAAGATAGAACATGAAAGACACATAGCGGAGGAGAGCAAAAGAAATCCCAAGAAATTCTTTAAGTATGTAAACAGTAAAAAAGGGAGGACGGACCATATTGGCCCCATAAAGAATGAGGAAGGACATCTGGTTACAAAGGATGGGGAGATGGCTGGATTTTGCAAAAGCATTTGACACAATTCCCCATAAACGTTTACTGTACAAAATAAGGTCCGTTGGCATGGACCATAGGGTGAGTACATGGATTGAAAAATGGCTACAAGGGCGAGTTCAGAGGGTGGTGATAAATGGGGAGTACTCGGAATGGTCAGGGGTGGGTAGCGGGGTTCCCCAGGGTTCTGTGCTGGGACCAATTCTATTTAATTTGTTCATAAACGACCTGGAGGATGGGATAAACAGTTCAATCTCTGTATTTGCAGATGATACTAAGCTAAGCAGGGCAATAACTTCTCCGCAGGATGTGGAAACCTTGCAAAAAGATCTGAACAAATTAATGGGGTGGGCAACTACATGGCAAATGAGGTTCAATGTAGAAAAATGTAAAATAATGCATTTGGGTGGCAAAAATATGAATGCAATCTATACACTGGGGGGAGAACCTCTGGGGGAATCTAGGATGGAAAAGGACATGGGGGTCCTAGTAGATGATAGGCTCAGCAATGGCATGCAATGCCAAGTTGCTGCTAACAAAGCAAACAGAATATTGGCATGCATTAAAAAAGGGGATCAAGTCCAGAGATAAAACGATAATTCTCCCACTCTACAAGACTCTGGTCCGGCCGCACCTGGAGTATGCTATCCAGTTCTGGGCACCAGTCCTCAGGAAGGATGTACTGGAAATGGAGCGAGTACAAAGAAGGGCAGCAAAGCTAATAAAGGGTCTGGAGGATCTTAGTTATGAGGAAAGGTTGCGAGCACTGAACTTATTCTCTCTGGAGAAGAGACGCTTGAGAGGGGATATGATTTCGATATACAAATACCGTACTGGTGACCCTACAATAGAAATAAAACTTTTTTGCAGAAGAGAGTTTAACAGGACTCGCGGCCACTCATTAAAATTAGAAGAAAAGAGGTTTAACCTTAAACTACGTAGTGGGTTCTTTACTGTAAGAGCAGCAAGGATGTGGAATTTCCTTCCACAGGCGATGGTCTCAAGAAACTATTAGATAAGCACCTGAATGACCGCAACATACAGGGATATATAATGTAATACTGACACATAATCACACACATAGGTTGGACTTGATGGACTTGTGTCTTTTTTCAACCTCACCTACTATATGTAGCTACGTAAGAACAAACCTACAAACCTACAGTCCCTGTCTTGTTGGGACTGCCTGTATACTGCTGTTCAGAGTATATAGGGCCTGGGGACCCCACACCTTTCCTTTTTTTAATTTGGGTGTAGGGTTTCCCTTAATATCAATACAAGACCCAAAGGGCCTGGTAATGGGCTGGGGGGGGTACCCATGTGGTTCTTCTCAATAATTTTCATCCATATTGCTGGGACCCGACATTACATTATAGCAGCAAGCAGTTTTAACACGCGCCGCTTTACAGGCATACTATAGTCACCCCCAGGTATGATATTTAAAGGAATATTTCATTTTTTTTTTCACTTTAAGCATTATTTAAATCACTGCTCGCGAAAAAACATCAGTTTTTAAAACGTTTTTTTGCATTGATACATATCCCCTTTGGCAGGACACGGGTCCCCAAATGCTTTTTAGGACAATAACTTGCATATTAGTCTTTAAAATTTGCACTTTTGATTTTTCATGTTTGGGTCCCAGAGACTTTAACGGTGTTCGAATGTTCGCGCAAACTTTCGGTCCGTTCGCATGTTCTGCTGCAAACTGATCCGGGGGGTGTTCGGCTCATCCCTACTGGAGACTTTTAGAAGTGTTCTCTCCCAATGTCCTCTACCTGCTCTCTCATGTGCCTTTACGTCCAGGATCTCGTCACTCCTCCTGGATGCACCTGAGCCCCAGCCAAGGGTCACACCCCCCAGACTGGGGAGCTCCCTGTGGCCCCCGACAGCCTCCCCACTCTCTCTCTCCAGCTCTTCCACCTGACATTTCCCCCCTAGCTTGGCTGACCCCAGGTATTTAAGGAAGCCTGCCCCCTGCCAATCCAAGTTGGGGATTGGTCAAAGCTCCTTAAGATACCGCAGGCAGCCCCACCTCTCTTCCCCTCCTCTCCTTCTAAAACTTTCTAAAAGGAAGAGGGAGGTGACAGTGAAGTGATGCGGCCTATGAGTGACCAGCTGCTACACTGAGCTACTCCCAGCCCAGAATGAAAACAAACAGGCCTAGCAACCACCTAGGGCTGCCTAAATTTACCTACTCTGCCAACAAAAATCCTCACTCTAGCACTTTCCTAACTAGAGGGTGCTACACTCATTTTGATACAATAGTTGACCTAGTACCGTAAAAGTCCCAATTTGAGGGTTTTTCCTTATACATGCCCACCGTTGTCATTCAATCTGTCTCTTCATGTATGTCTAAAGTGATTGCACCTGATGAGCAGGAACACATAATACTATTTCCAACTGCGTTATGTGCATCAAATCTGCAACTACAGGCCAAAGAGCTAAGTCCATTTGCATGCACATAAACAAAGCAACAGTTTTCTAAGTATATGTACCTGTGAAATCCTACAATGTGAAATGTCCAAGTCCCTGGGCATGATTAGTGCTAACAAACATTAACACATAGTCCCTGGCTGCAAGGTGCTTCCAATCTAAAGTCCAAAAATAACTTTCTTACATTAGCGACAATTTCAGACAGGAGCCAGAATAAAATGCCAGCATGTCTTTGGATGGTGGCAAGAAACACACACAGACACAGGGAGAACATATAAATTTCAATGCAAGCAGTGGAATGTTGGGGATGTGAACCAACAACCCCAGTGCTGCTAGGTGGAAATGCTAGCCACTTAGCCAGTGGGCAGCCACACAAATGTGGACTGCATCTCTGTTGTGTGAACCAGCCCTAAGTCCCTAGCCATGCTCAGTGTTACAAGCAATATACACTAGATTGTCCTAAGTATTGGGACACATGCCTTTACACGCACATGAATTTGAATGGCATTCCAGTCTTAGTCTGTAGGGTTCAATATTGAGTTAGCTCACCCTTTGCAAGCGACTAAGATAAGGTAATGGGACTCCTGATCATCTTCCTAAAAAATCTACCACTGAGCGCTCTTCCTCAATCAGCACAAACTCATTTGCTGGGGCATTCTGGGTCACTGAGGGCAACATGATCCGCAGCCACCTCCTCCCAGCCACATACAAATCCATGGGTTTCTTCGGACTGTAAATGATCCCTTGAAGACTGCTGCTGATGCTGAGTGCTAGGCTCCACCTCCATGCTGATACAATCCTCCTCGTCCTCGTCCTGTGTGATCGGCGGGCACGCAGGAACACTGTCTGGATAAAGGGGGCCTTGAGAGGTAAGGAAGTCCTCCTCTTCCTCCCTCTGTTCTGCGTCAAGTGCCCTGTCCATTATTCCATGCAGCGTGTGCTCCAACAGGTGGACAAGAGGGACAGTGTCACTGATGCATGCATTGTCACTGCTTACCATCCTCGTGGCCTCCTCAAATGGTGACAGGACAGTGCACGCATCCCTGATCATAGCCCACTGGCGTGGGGAAAAAAAACAAGCTCCCCTGACCCTGTCCTGGCGCCATAGTCGCATAGGTACTCATTGATGGCCCTCTGCTGCGTGTGCAGCTGCTGCAGCATGGCCAATGTTGAGTTCCACCTTTTGGGTATGTCACAGATTAGTCAGTTCTTGGGCAGGTTAAATTCCTTTTGATGGTCAGCCAGCCAAGCACTGGCATTATATGACCTGCGGAAAGGCACACAGACTTTCCTGGCCTGCCTCAGGACATCCTGTAAGCCTGGGTACCTGCCCAAGAACCGCTGCACAACCAAGTTAAGGACGTGAGCCAAACAGGGCACATGGGTCAGTTGTCCCTGTCGGAGGGCAGAGAGGAGGTTGGTGCCATTGTCGCAAACCACCATACCTGCCTTAAGCTGGCATGGCGTCAACCACCTCTGAATCTGCCCCTGCAGAGCTGACAGAATCTCTGTCCCAGTGTGGCTCCTGTCCCCCAAGCACATCAGCTCAAGCACCGCATGGCATCTTTTTGCCTGCATGCTTGCGTAGCCCCTTGAACACCTACGGAGCACCGCTGGTTCCGAGTACAAATCAGCACAGGAACAGGCCATGGAGGAAGAAGAAGAGGAGGGGGTGGAGGAGAGAGGTGTGGCAGAATCACCACTAGTAGAATTTTGGAGGCGTGGTGGTGGAACAACCTCCAACACTACTGCACCCTGTCCTGCATCCTTCCCAGCTGCCAGCAGGGTCACCCAGTGTGCGGTGAAAGATAGGTAACATCCCTGTCCATGCCTGCTGGACCATGAGTCAGTGGTAATATGCACTTACTGCCCTGTCCAACGAGGCATTGACATTGCCTTCCACATGTCGGTAGAGAGCCGGAATCACCTTCCGTGAGAAAAAGTGGTGTTTGGGAACCTGCCACTGAGGAACCGCACATTCCACAAACTCACGAAAGAGGGCAGAGTCTACCAACTGAAAAGGCAGCAGTTGAAGTGCTAGCAATTTAGGCAAGCTAGCATTCAACCGCTGGGCATGTGAATGGCTGGGAGCAAACTTCTTTTGGCGGTGCAGCAGCTGGGGCAGGGAAATTTGCCTGGTACGATCTGATGTCGGTGTACCGATAGCCTGCAAGTACTTGGCTGTGACACACCTAATTCTACACCTTCATTCCTCTCAGTGCAGGTTTCAGAGAGGACTGAAGGTATAGTGGGGTTGGAGATCCCAGCTGATGAGGAGCAAGGAGAGGTCCACTTTGTTCTTTGGTGTGGGTCTTTCAGGTATGCTTGCCAACGAACTGCATGGCAGATCGACATATGTCTGGTCAAGCATATGGTGCCCAAGCAGGTGATGTTTTGGCCATGCGAGATATGCTTAAGACATATGTTGCAAATAGCAGCGGTGGGATCTGATGTACTCGTCTCAAAAAAGGCCTACACCAAAGAACTTTTGGAATAACGCGCAGAGACAACAGCGCCCTGCACATGCGGAGATCTGTGGTATGATGCAGTTATTGTGCTGCCCTTAAGCTGGCCTCTGGAGGGCATCTGCCTCATTGGAGATGTGCCTCCTCCTCCTCCTCTCTCCTATCAGCACCCACGTGGATTCAGTGACCTCATCATCCCCTCCCTCCTCATCACTGGAGCAAAGCTGGCAGTATGCTGCAGAAGGAGGAACATGACTGCCAGATTGCTGTCCTTCTTGGGCACCCCCTCTCTCTGGGTTCACATTACTGCCTTCCTCTAGCTGGGTACCATCATCGGAGCCTTCAAAACGCTGATCATCCTCCTGGAGCATGTACCTAATACTGTGGTCAAACAGTTCGGGGGACTCCTCAGGGGGACATGGTGGGGCTAGGGAAGGAGTGACTGATGCCATTGAGCTGAGGGAAGAGGCTGTGTTGGCAGCTGCTTTGGCAGACAAAGTACCCTGAGCCTGGGTGAGAGAGGATGAGGAGGATGAGGACGGCTTGGTCACCCACTCTACCAAGTCTTCGGCATGTTGCGGCTCAACACACGGCCAGCTGCTGAAAAAAAGGACAAGCGTGCCCCACGGCCACGTGCTGATGAGGATGAACCGTGTCTACGACCAGCACTGTTGCCTCTAGACACAGAGCCTGTTTGCCCTCTTTTATTGGCTTGTGACTGTCTGCCTCTCCTTGTTGGCCTTCCAGACATACTAATGGCCTGCAGTGAGATGTAGCTGCACAAAGCTGGGATGTATATATATACTGATACTGCAGCTAGCAGAATCAACTGCCTGTAGTATTATTAGTATGAGAACACCAGCAATTGTCTTCAGGTAGCTTTAGGTGCACACTATGCAGAGGACGCAGTAAACTAACTGTAAATACTGCAGCTGCCTGCCTGTGGTACTAATAGGATCAGAAGAACACCACCAATTTTCTTCAGGTAGCTTTAGGTGCACACTGTGCAGAGGACTCAGTACACTAACTGTAAATTCTGTAGCTGCCTGCCTGTGGTACTAATAGGATCAGAAGAACACCACCAATTTTCTTCAGGTAGCTTTGGTGCACACTGTGCAGAGGACGCACTACACTAACTGTAAATACTGCAGCTGCCTGCGGTACTAATAGGATCAGAAGAACACCACCAATTTTCTTCAGGTAGCTTTAGGTGCACACTGTGCAGAGGACGCACTACACTAACTTGTGAATACTGCAACTGCCTGTGGTACTAATAGGATCAGAAGAACACCACCAATTTTCTTCAGGTAGCTTTTAGGTGCACACTGTGCAGAGGACGCACTACACTAACTGTAAATACTGCAGCTGCCTGCGGTACTAATAGGATCAGAAGAACACCAGCAATTTTCTTCAGGTAGCTTTAGGTGCACACTGTGCAGAGGACGCACTACACTAACTGTAAATACTGCAGCTGCCTGCCTGTGGTATTAATAGGATCAGAACAACAGCAATTGTCTTCAGGTAGCTTTAGGTGCACACTGTGCAGAGGACGCACTACACTAACTTGTAAATACTGCAGCTGCCTGCGGTACTAATAGGATCAGAAGAACACCACAAATTTTCTTCAGGTAGCTTTAGGTGCACACTGTGCAGAGGACGCACTACACTAACTGTAAATACGGCAGCTGCCTGCGGTACTAATAGGATCAGAAGAACACCACCAATTTTCTTCAGGTAGCTTTAGGTGCGCACTGTGCAGAGGATGCACTACACTAACTGTAAATACTGTAGCTAATAGGACTAATAGGATCAGAAGAACACCAGCAATCAGGTAGCTGTAAATACTGTAAAAACACCCGCCTGCCTGTCAGTAGGAAGAGAATAACAGGAATGGATCTAGCTAAACTGAATACAGTGTATATATATAGATATATATTTATCTATATATATATATATATATATATATATATATATATATATATATACACAACACCTAGGATGCATATATATATATATATATATATATATATATATATATATATAATCAGTTAGCTGCACTGTAAGTGCAGCTAACTGATTCGCCTGCCTACTCTATCTAACTTAAATCAAATGACACTGTCTCTCTGTCTATCTCTCCATCGCTGCCGCAACACACTACACAAGGCCGTCACGCAGGAGGCCTTATATAGTGTGGGGCGTGTACTAAACCCCCTGAGCCATAATTGGCCAAAGCCACCCTTTGCAAGGGTTGTGGGGATGAGGCCCTTCTCCCCATCAACATGGGGACAGGGTGCTTTGGGGGGCTACCTCAAAGCACCCTCCCAATGTTGAGGGCATGTGGCCTGGTACGGTTTAGGAGGGGGGGCTCTCTTGTCCCCCCTCTTTTCCTGTGGTCTGCCAGGTTGCGTGCTTGGATAAGGGTCTAGTATGGATTTTTGGGGGGACCCCACGCCATTTTTTTTTTATTTTGGCGTGGGGGTTTCCCTTAAAATCCATACCAGACCTGAAGGGCCTGATATGGAATTTAGGGGGAACCCCACGCATTTTTTTTATTTTTATTTTGGTTTGGGGTTCCCCTGTGGGGAAATCCCATGCCGTTTTTATCAATGAACTTTTATGTGTATTGTCGGATCAACAATTCACTATAGCCGCAAGTAGTTTTAAATGACTTTTTTTCCTTTGAAATGTCATTTTGCTGTCAGACTATTCTAAACACGGGAAACATGTGCCCCTTTACAGGCATACTATAGACACCCCCAGGTAGGAAATTTAAAGGAATATTACACTTTTGTTGTTTCACTTTAAGCATTATTAAAATCACTGCTCCTGAAAAAAAGGCCATTTTTAAAACTTCTTTTTGCATTGATACATGTCCCCTGGGGCAAGACCCGGGTCCCCAAACACTTTTTATGACAATACCATGCATATAAGCCTTTTAAAATTAGCACTTTTGATTTCTCCCATAGACTTTTAAAGGGTGTTCCGCGGCTTTCAAATTTGCCGCGAACACCCCAAATTGTTCGCTGTTCGGCAAACTGGCGAACAGCTGATGTTCGAGTCAAACTCATGTTCGACTTGAACTCGAAGCTCATCCCTACTGAAGAGCCATTAACCACCTGTTTCTGGCATATGCCATCTGTTTTGAAGTCTGGGTTATGGCTGATTACTGTCACCATGCTGAATCATTTCTAATTTTGTTGCTTTTTGCTTGGTAAGAGGCTGTAATTAGTGCTGGCGGGGAATTTTTAAGGCTGATTATTGTCCTTGCCCATGAAAAACATATGGCACAATTTGCAATGGTGATGAAACCCTCCTACACATAAATATTGCATATCTTTGGACATATATCTATAGGTGGTGGAATGACATCACTCAGGAGTTATGCTTCTTGATTTATTCTGTTATATTTGGTGGTTCTTGGTGTGAGAATGTAGAATCGCTATTCTCTGAATTCTGGGAATGTCATTTTGATTTCTGATGTTGGTACACATATCACATTTTTTAGGGTAAAATCATGGGGGGCGTGGCCTAACTCCGGACCTGAATGGACGCTTAATCCACTCTCTCCTGCACATAGGGGCAACTAAACTCGTGCACAGGAGACACTAAATCATTCCCAGACATGGGAAAGGGAGACCGGAACTCCTCAACAGCCCGAGAACCCTTGAATCCAAACCAGATGTCTCAAGGCAGCATCCCAGCGATGTTCCGGACATCGCAGGGAGAAGGCCTCAAAGCCGCGGCCTCGCCTAAACCACCCGGCCCGCACGGCAGCTCCGGACTCGCGACGGACGGCGCGATCGGCGCTCAAGGCCACACTCTTTAGGCTCCAACTCAGCACCCATCTCCCATTCCCTACAGCCCGTCAGCCTCACAAAACCTTTGCTTGGCAGACCTGCAAGCAGTGGCTTTGGACATTAAAGCCACGCTGTCTGCAGCCATCACGGATCTAAAGACGGAGATGCAGGGCATTGCAGCAAGGATGGGATCGGTGGAGCAGGCCACATCACACCAGGCAGAGGCAATAAGACAGGTACAAAAATCTTCTGATATACACCTAAACCATATAATTGAGATTCACCGTCACTTAGAAGACCTCGATAACAGAGGAAGAAGGCATAACATAAGGATTAGAGAGGTACCAGAAGCAGCGGACCAAAACCCTGTAGAACACACTGCTACAACCATATTTAATGATTTATTAGACAGACCTCCAGATTCCCCCACTGACTTCGAAAGGATTCACAGAGCCCTCAGACCGAGAGGAAGGGACACAGATCCCCCCAGGGACATAATATGTTGCTTGGTAAACTTCCCCCTGAAAGAAGCCATCTTAAAAAAGACGAGAGAGAAAAATAGAGTGTTGTTTAATGGAACTGAGATAAAATTATATCAAGATTTATGAAACATCACACTACAGCAACGCAGGGCTCTGCGTCTGATTCTTGACCAATTGCATACCAGAGGTATACCATACAGGTGGAAGTTTCCATTCTGTCTATCAGCCACCTGGAGAGGTCACACAGCACTGCTACGCACGCCTGAAGACTTGCAATCCTTCTGCGAAACACTCAACATCCCGCCAACTGAAGTTCCAGATTGGTACAATACATTTATGCTAAATGAAACATGGATCGAAGTAACAAACAACTATACTCCTAGAGCTCAAAGAAACAGGGATAGACGCCGCAGATCACCATCATCTCATCAAAACAGAAGAGGAAATAACCAAGGAAGTCCAGGACTCTCCCCTCCTAGACGCAGAGACCGCATGGATAGACAAGACCAAATGGACACCTGAACCGCATTCATTCACAAGAACCACAGACGCCATCATACACACGCTTATCTTCAATCAAATACCAGCTATCAAGTCAGCCCTCGGACCTTCAGTTGGAACAGCCTCAGACCATCCAACAAGAACTTATTCAACCACAGAGATTAGAATTTTAGCTTAAAAGCTAAACGATTATTTGTTTTCACCCCCCCCTCCCCTTATTTTGCATCTCTTTCCTTTTTCTTCCCCTTTTTTTTTTTTTTTCTCTTCTCTTTTCCTCCTCCTTTTCTCTTCTCCAATCTATTCTCTTTTTTAGTAGTGGTGTCGTACAAGATCAGAAGCACATCAATACATCCAAGCCAAAGAAAATATGTGCAGATATCCTGATCAGAACTTTCAACACAAGGGTATGATAGATATGTTTGAACTAAAGAATGTATGTTTGTAAGTAAGATGTCTAGTGTATAGTTACATCTTTACCCTGAAGTATATGAAGTATTACCCTGAAGGTATGGCTTTACCCTCTACTTCATTTACTACTGACCACTAGCCATACTTGAACTTTCACGATCGATAGTATCTTCAGTGAATCTATTAATCTTTTCCAAAAAATATGTTACATATAAAGTACACCAAATAAGCAATATAAGATGGAGCGGGACCGGTGGGGGAGGAGGGAGGAGGAGGGGGGTGGGAGGGGAGTAGGTGGGGGTGAGGGGAGGGTCGTGAGTGAGGGGGGGGGGGAAGGAAGGAGAAAAAAGAGAAATATAGAGAGAAATGTATATATATTCTGCTAAATATAATAGAACTGTTAACACACCTGCTCTTTAAAATAACAAAAGATGCAAAAGTTATTGTGGTATTGAATATCATTGACTTTATTAGGTTTAAAATGGTTGATTAATGTTTTGATTTTCTTAAAAAAGGGTGAACTTAAACCAACCCAAGTTACGATAAATACAGAAGATGTTTGTATTCAACATAAGGAATAAGCATGATGGTGGACTACTCAAGACATACTTTAAACGAGTTCACATAAGGAAACTTTCCTACACAAAAATACAATGTTTTTTCCAAATTTTGCTGATTAGGAGGAAATTAATACTGTTAAACAACACTCCTAACAACAGTCGAACTTTCCGGTAATATAGGATCTGTTCCTTTAAAGGAAATAAAAAAAAAAAAAAAAAAAAGAGAAACATTTAATACGAGTCATGTCGACCACCATAATGCCTTATACCTACAATTCCTATCTCTGGAAAAAACTTTCTTTCCTTTGAAACAAGAGTTCTGTTTTTTTTTCAAGTTTATTTGTTACATTTAAAGGGTTATAGAATATGTGAACACTATGGTACTAATTAATTTACACGAAACTTTTCCATAGGACATACAGAACAAACCCCTTAAACACAAGACGCTCTTAATTCCTATGACAAGGTCTCCCCCCAGTGGCCATTGAGTATAATTATCTGGGGTATTATATCTTGTCTACACCCAGTAAACACATCAAAACCCAAAGCTCAAAAGGCTCCTATATACAACAGGGTTCAATACTACCACGTTTCTGTACACAATCATTAGAATGCTCCTAAAACCCAACCCACACACAAATTGCATACAATATTTCATATTCTCCCACGCTCAAAACGTCCTACATACATCCTGTAATATCTGATCACTACAATTAGGTAGTTGCCCCGAAGTGCTAAGAATATTAGTAAATAAAATAAAGGAAAAAGAAAAGAGAACATAAATTGTCGAATTAAAATCCATCTGTTCCTACTTAGACATTGCTCCCACACAAGGAGTGAAATAATTTTCGCTCTTTGAACTTACCGGACCTTCTTAACAGGGTAGATTAGTTGATCTAAATCTACCTCCGGTACACTCTACCTTCCTATCCTTGAGGAAGGAAAACTTCTTCCCCCACCCACATCCCCCCCTCCCCTTCCCTTTTTTTTTTTTTTTTTTCTTCTCCTCCTTCCCTAACCCCCTTTAACCCCAGAGAACGTGTATCAGACCTAAAACAAGGCACACAATTAAAGTAAACCTTTCTATACCCCTGAGCCCAAATACCCTTACTTTCAGATACAGGAATATACTTAAAATGCCTATTCCTAAACAGCAGACTGTTTCAACGTCACTTAAGCTAATTTCAGTAAATGCCAATGGACTTAACATCCCTGAAAAACGAACCAAATTCCTCAATGAATTTCATAAACTCAAAGCTAATATCATTTGCATACAAGAAACTCACTTTAAAACTAATAAAGCTCCCAAATTGCAAGATAAAAGATTTCCAACAGCATATCATGCCACCAATCCTGAGGGAAAATCCAAAGGAGTCTCAATTCTGATTTCCAAACAGACTCCCCTTCAGATTAATGATACAATGCTTGACCCAGGGGGAAGATACATATTCATTAAAGGGAAGCTGGGACCTCATCCCATCACAATCGCCAACATATACACCCCTAACTCAAAGCAGGTAACCTTCTTTCGTAAAATAAAGGACCTTTTAACAAACTTTGCGGCAGATATGATTATCTTAGGGGGAGACTTTAATATTCCATTAAATCCGCTCATAGACACCTCGAATGGTACATCTAGCCTTCCTTTTAAAGCGTTGAAACAAATCAAAATCCAATTACAGGAGCTAATGCTACATGACACCTGGAGAATCCTTAACCCTCAAACCAAAGACTTTACCTACTTTTCCACAATTCATCAAAAATGCTCTAGAATTGATTACTTTCTTATCTCGCAACCAGACCTTGACTTACTGACAGACTCCACAATTGAAACCATGACGTTATCCGATCATCATCCGATTACCATAACATTAACTTTCCCAGAAAAATCTACCATAACTAAAACGTGGAGACTCAACACCACGGTCTTGAAAGACCCTATAGACGTAATACACTTTAATGACAAACTAAACGAATACTTTTCACTAAATGAAAATGATGAGACATCTTTGATCACTCAGTGGGAAGCACACAAATGTGTTATGAGAGGTGAATTCATAAATAAGTTAGCTAAACTAAAGAAGGAAAAACAATCAAAAATAAGATCGTTATTAGACCAAATTCATAGATTACAATTAACCCATAAAAGAACTGTGGCACTCTCTACATTTGAAGACTTAACTAAAGCAAGAACTCTACTCTCAGAAGAGTTGAGCATAAAAACTAAAAGACAATATATCTTAAGACATAAAATATATTACGAGCAAGGCAACAAAAGTGGAAGGTTGCTCGCAAAAGCAGTCCAAAACAAGAAAGTTGCTTCAACAATTCATCAAATAAGAGATAAACAAGGTGCACTACATTCTTCGAATGAGGAGATTGCCAAACAGTTCGAGCTCTACTACCAATCCCTATACAACATCCCATCTAATCCCAAATGCCCACAAAATTCAGACAAGAGAACAACGCTTATTCAAGAGTTCCTAGAAAAATACTGCCCACCTCAAATTTCTAAAAATACAGCACAAGAACTAGAAACGCCCATAACTTGTCTAGAATTTGATAAAGCCTTAAAAGATATGAAAATTGGAAAAGCACCAGGCCCAGACGGGCTTCCCCTTCAATACTACAAAACATTTACCAACATACTAAAACCAAGATTTTTAAAAACTTTTCAATCACTCTACTCCGAACAACATCCCCCCAAACAACTTCTGGAAGCACATATAACGGTAATACCAAAAGAAGGCAAAGATACAACTCAGGTTACTAACTATAGACCAATTTCACTAATTAACGTCGACATTAAGATATACGCCAAAATATTAGCAAATAGACTCCTACCTCTGCTCTCTTCCATCATTTCCTTAGACCAAGTAGGCTTTATCCCAGGAAGAGAAGGGCGTGACAACACAACTAAAGCAATAAACATTAATCACTGGCTATCAACCCAAAAGAAACAGGGTTTCTTCCTCTCCCTTGACGCTGAAAAGGCGTTTGACAGAGTGGCCTGGGATTTCATTGATGCTACATTAAAACATATAGGAATTCTACCCCTAATGAGATCCTATATCAAAGTACTATACTCAAATCCATCAGCAAGAGTTAGAGTAAATGGCCACCTGTCAAACGCCTTTAACCTTCGCAACGGCACAAGACAGGGATGCCCCCTTTCACCTCTATTGTTCGTCCTCACATTAGAACCACTATTAAATAAAATAAGATCCAATCCAGACATCAAGGGTATTGATATCCACAAACGCACGTACAAAGTTGCAGCATTCGCCGACGATATGCTTCTATTTCTCTCAGAACCCCATATATCCCTACCCAATGTCATCCAAGATCTAGAATATTTCCAATTACTCTCAAACTTAAAAATCAACCACTCAAAATCTAGCGCCTTAAATATCACACTACCCCCAAACTCAGTAGAATTATGTAAAAAAAACTTTCCCTTCTCGTGGGCCAATCAAAGTATAACATATCTTGGAACTGAAATCCCTACAAATTTAAATGACCTCTTCAAACTCAACTACTTACCCATCCTAAAAGAGACACAGGATGATTTAAAAAGATGGAATTCTCTGAATATTTCTTGGTTTGGCAGAGCTTCTCTAGTCAAGATGACAATTCTACCTAGGTTTCTGTATGTGATGCAAACGATCCCCATCAAACTACCATCCTCATTCTTTAAATCCTTCCGCAAAGCATGTTCTACCTTTATCTGGAGGAGCAAGCCTCCCAGAATTAAATTTACCAGACTAAACCTACCTAAAAATAAAGGGGGGATAGCTCTACCAGACCTACGGAAATACCACCAAGCTGCTCTTCTGACAAGAATAGTAGACTGGAACATTCACGACAAAGTTAAAGACTGGGTTAATTTAGAACAATCTCTTTTCTCCCACCAATTGAATTCCTTCCCATGGATCTGTCCAACGCACCACCCAAAAAATACTAAATCCCACCCCTTATCAGTTCCACACTTGAAATATTTATCAATACTTATAAAAAAAACAACCCACTCCCTTGGATGAGTCCTTTAACACCTTTAAGGAATAACCCAGACTTTATCCCAGGTACAGAAAAAAATTTTCTATCTAAGACATGGCCACACAAAGAAATTCTTGTCAAACACTTATTCAAAAATAGTAAACTATTATCAAGAGACGAAATAAACAAAGACAGCGAACCTCCCCAGATCTCTCAATGGAATTACATACAAATTAGACACTACTTGACTAGCAATGAGAAAACCCAACACTGGACTAGACCTCTTACGACACTAGAAGACCTTTGCACCAAAACAACCCCACAGAGACATATCATATCTATTCTATATAACTCGCTCTTTGTGAGTAATTCTGACTTCTCCAGCTCGTCATGTCAAGCCTGGGAACAAGATCTCAACCTAAATCTGACAGAAGAAAACTGGGAAAGAATTTTTATGTACGCACATAAAGGGTCTCTTAATGTCGCCACTCAAGAGTGTAGCTTTAAAATCATCACTAGATGGTATAGAACCCCCACCCTTTTGCACAAATTCTTTCCCCAGACCTCGAACAGATGTTGGAGATGCAAACAGGAGGAAGGTTCGATGATACACATCTGGTGGACTTGCCCGCTTATCCAAAATTTTTGGAAAATGGTTCACGAAACCGTTACAACAATCACCTCAGAAAACTTAAATTTCAACCCAGCACAATACCTGTTACACTACAATTCTATTCCCAAAAAACAATACCTAAAATCTCTAACCATGTTTATGGTAAATGCTGCAAGACACTGTATCCCCTGCTATTGGCGCTCCAACTCTATACCGTCAAAAAAGGAATGGTTCCGCAGAATAAACAATATAGAAAGAATAGAAGAACTCATAAGCATATCTCAGGAGAAAATAACTCATTTTGCCTCAACATGGTACAAATGGATAGAATTCAAAAATTCTCAGACATACAAAGCACTCAACATTTAATAAGATTCACAAGAAGGTTCTAGAAAATGTCACGGAAATAACAGGTCATTTAACCAATCCCTTACCCCTCCCCCCCCCCCATTTTTTTTTTTTTTCTTTCTCTCTCTTCTCTCCTTCTCCCTTCAAGCCATAATCTGGGTCAGTTATTATCCATAACTCCAATTCAAGATTTCCATGATGTTACTTGAAAAGATATTTAGCATAAATAAAAATGTTTATTTTTGTAACTTTCTACAACCATATTGTATGTATATACCGTCCTTTACTGTATTAAAACCGAATGTCATATGTATCACTTTTATGCAAATGTACTATTACAATGCTTCCATGTAATTACATGTCCAATCAATAAAAACTTTTGTGAAACAAAAAAAAAAAATCATGATCATTTGTAAATACTAGACAACACACAAAATTGTGACTCATTTACAATTTGCATCAACAATGTTATTGTTTGTGGTTTGTGAAGACACCTGTGAGAGTTTCGGTGTACATTTTTGTGAGATGGAGAGCGAAAAGTGAGAGACAGAGAAACATATATTTTACCAAAACATGAAAACATTACACATTACTAGCATTCTTAAAAAAAATAAAAATAAATATGAAGAAGCAACATAAAAACCGAGCAAGGACAATTTATTTTAGAAAAATCAAACAGTTCAACTCCAAATTAAAATGTATGTTTTTTGTGGAAGTAACAATTTTACTCGGAGTCAACCTGTGATAGTGAAGGAAAACAAAGAGACAACAAAGAACATTGACCTGAGGTGTGCCGGGGTCATGTGGTCAGTATGCCTAAAAGGGGGCATACCCAAGTCTGAAATGAAATGAAATGAAATGAAAAGTATGGAATGAAAAGTAAAGAAAAAGGGAATGGGTGGGTTGGGTACGAGCGCCTACGACCACAAGGGAAGGAGGCAGAGGTGGGCCGGCTTTATGCAGCCTGACTCCGCCTACAAAAACAGGCTGACCTGCGGTCAGCCTTATACTTGTACTCGGAGTCAACCTGTGATAGTAAAGGAAAACAAAGAGACAACAAAGAACATTGATCTGAGGTGTGCCGGGGTCACGTGGTCAGTATGCCTAAAAGGGGGCAAAAATAATACAGTAGGATGAAAGCTTAACAAAAGTTTATTATACACTAAATCACATTCAATCAGCCAAATTGACAAAAGCCTGTGACATTTCCAAAAAAGGATCTGGAATATACCTAGAAAAACAAGCTGACCTCCACCTGCCTAATTTCTTAATGATATGAGCAGGGACCCCTTGGCGTGAAGCCGCAGAAGCTGCTCCTATCCTAAATGAATGACCAGAGTACGCCTTAGGGTCCAGACCCAGATTAGTCAAAAGGATGCGACAATGTAAAGTGAATTGAGCTGCAGAAAGGGGAGCACAAGGGAAGGGCAACAGAGGCCTATCCCTGGGTTTATCAGCCGTAGCACTGACTAGCTGGTCTAACACTGAAACCGGGCACCATGCCTTCCCGGTCAAAGAACCTAATGTTCGTACCGCCTCCTGTTTGCTGTGTCTTGCACGCATGTAAATGCAAACAAAAATAGCCTGGGTGCCTGACCAACTGATTGGCCAGAAGTATGCGAGACCCTGTACCAGAATGCGTAAATTCCCCTGGCCTCAGAAAACTGAAAAGGGCCAGATAAATCACTGCCTCTTTGTGCTTAAGCACCAAGCTGGGTAACCACCCAAAAGGAGATCTAGTGAGAATATTGGACATGTCCCGGAAAATGTGACCAGTTATGGGAAGTCTACTGAGCGTGACAGGAGGGCTACACTTCTGGATTCCTTTGAGGATGGCCCTGATCGGGTGATCGGAGAAAATAGAGGGCCTATTGGGGTCTTCTAAAAACATGAAATGTTGAATGCCAGCCAGATACGTCCTGATAGTTGTATGGGCCAGTTTGAGTTGAGAGTGGCAAAAAGCGGTAAAAGCAAGTAGGTACTGGATATTATAACTGTCAAAGCTAGGAAATCTTGCCTGGAAGGCCCGGAAGACTCTCCAAGCTGTGGCATACTCCTTCCTGGTATTCAAGGATAAAGAACTATTGATTAAAATAGCCGCTTCAACTCAATGAGAGTCTAATCCATCACCAATTGCTGGAACTGTGGAGAAGGCGTGGCACAGGCGTCTGCGTCCGGGACCTGATGAAAAAAAAACGGGAAATTAAACCGGGACAAAGCATTGGCAGCTATATTATCTATACCATTGATGAACCTACAACGGATGTGAAAGTTGAAATGAAGGGATAACCAAATGAGCCTACGCACAAATCTCATGATCAGCAAGGATCTGGATCTGCCACTATTGATAATCTCAGAGATTGCTTGATTATCAGTAGAAAAAACCACCGTCTGTCCTGCCCATAAATTCCCCCACACCTGAGCTGCTGCCACTATGGGATACACTTCGAACAAAGCTGAAGTCTCAGTAAACCAAGGAATTGCCAAAACCTCGTCTGACCAAGATCCTGCCATCCAATGTGAGCCAAAAATGGCTGCATAGCCCTTGGTGGCTGCTGCGTCTGTGAAAATTTGGGGGGGAGGAATTAGACTCAGCCGGGATAAACATAGCGACCCCATTCCAATGCTGAAGGAACTCATCCCACATCTGAAGGTCAGAGAGTGCGGAAGGATCCAGGAACACCTGAGCATCAGAGTTGGGGGCCGAAGGCAATAATGATAATAATCTAGAAATGAAAGCTCTCCCCTGGGGAATGATCCTCATAGCAAAATTTAACATGCCGAGAAGTGATTGTGATTCAACCCTGGTACAGACTCGGGAGACTGTAAACGCATGAATGCGATCTCTGATTCTCACGAGCTTGTCTGGGGGAAGACTGGCCTGCATGGATTGCGTATCCAGTGTGATACCCAGGAACGTAAGTCTGGTAACTGGACCCTCCATCTTTTTGACTGCCAGCGGGATGTCAAGTGCAGAGAAAAGTGAAGTAAGTTTTAGAAGGTCGGAGGGGACCTGATTACCACCTTCGATTAGGAGAAAATCGTCTAAATAATGAATCACCTTGTGACAATTCTCCCTGTACGTGAGGATCCAGCTAAGAGTCTGAGCAAAAGAGTTGAACAACCAAGGGCTACTTTTGGACCCAAACGTAAGCTTGGTGGCGAAATAGTAAACACCTTTCCATTTGATACCATGCCACTGCCAGAGGGACGGTAGAATAGGCAGAAGCTTAAAAGCATCCGCAATATCCACTTTGGACAACCAAGCGCCTGTGCCCACCTCAATGAATCGCTTGATCCACCGAAGCATATTTAAGAGAAAGTTCTTCCGAAGGGATCAAAGAGTTGAGGCTAGCAATATGTGAACAATGAGGGGCAGACAAGTCATAGATTAAACGTAGTTTATTGGAAAATTTCCCTCTAACAAGCCCCAGTGGGTTGACCCTCCATACCCGAAAGGGTGGTGATGAGAATGGCCCGATGACAAACCCCTTTTCAAGTTTCAAGTAGTAACAAATCTACCACTTCAGTATCTATAGAAGACGACCTAAGGTTCTCACACTCAAAACTATCAGATGGTAGGGATACAAATCCTGTGTGGAAACCCTCAGTGAAACCCTTAGCCAAAAAAACGCTCCAAGAAGGTGACGGGTGGGCAGCTAAACACTCCTGCAAAAAAGGTACATTGATACGGCTTATTCATGACGTTTTATTCTGCTTAAGTGAACAGGCTGACTTAGGGTGAGCCCTGAAACACCCGGTACAGATATGCAGCAACCGGCATTGACTGTAATTGCATACCCCAAGGTTGTAATTATTGCAAATCTGGGATTTTCCCAGAAAATGAATAGGACGGCCTAACTTATCCAATGGTGCCGGATGGCCTGAGGAAGGGAGCATCATATCTGACCCCCTGGACGTACTAGGAAGTGCAGGAACCTCTGAATTGGGGCACCAGTATGCCGTGTGCATAGACGACTGACAAGTCGCACATACCGGAGACCTTAGCCCGGCAAAATGCCGGCAAAATAATTCAGTATCTTTGTTGCTCCAAACCGTCACCACCTGAAATTGAGCAAAACAGGCCTCAGCTTTAGCGGCAAAAGACCGGTGATAATCATAAAAGTTGGACCCCCCATACTTGTGGCCTAACTCGACCACTGTATATAAGTACAGGTCCAACTCCTCCCTCTAAGTGGAGTCACAGAGCAAATTATATCTCTGTAGAGACTAAAGGCCAAGACTAACTCAGGGATGGACAACTTGTGATTAAGCCTGTGATCCCTGGTCTTCACCACCACCGAAACATTCCCGCAAGCGTAGGACCTGTTGTCCGCAACATCATGGACAGCAATTAACAAGGATGCCAGGTTAACATCCTTCCCCTCCAGGATGTCCTTCCTAATATTACCCGGGATAAAATGTGCTGGGGTGACAGGGGGAGCACACAAAAAATTACCTGGGCCTACCGGTACCGGCCCAGGTACTGAGGGGGTCCCGGAATCTGCTAAAGCCACCGGGCAGGCAGCCGCTGCAGTAGCTGAACTCGGCTGACTCTTCAAAACCTCCACCCTGTTACGCAACTCTTGGCAGGACGTAGCCAGGGAACTAAGGGTAGTGTGAATTTCAGCCAACGAAGCAGCCACAGTCCGTAGGGTAACTTGCTCCGCACTTGTATCCGGCGTACAAGGGAACAGCAACCTAAAGAGCTGGGCTTTCCGGGCCGATGCCGGGTATGAAATCCCCCTGCGCTGGAGTTCTGCTATCAGTCTAGGAACAGTCCAGGTTCTGAGGGAGGGTTAGCTGCCGTGCTCCGACCCCCTTGCTGAAGAAGGCGAGATGGAAGCGAAATCCCCGATATCCGCTGCTTGTGACATGACCTGCAACCAACAAATAAAACTTGACAAAACAAAGAACTAAAACAACTGACCCTATGACTTACCTGTGAACACAATGGCCGCCAAACCCCCCCCCCAAAAAACATCCTAAAAACAGGACAGAGCATGCCGTTCAAAAGCAAATTAAAAACATAAACTCAGGCCTTGAAACCTGAAAACGTGTCAGGCCAGTGATGAAGATAGTAACATGTAACACAAAAGATGAAAATTGAGGTGTACGTATGTGATACGGATGAGGAGACTTGCCACTGTACAAGCCAATTAGAAACGATCAACTCAATCCGCGTGAACCTGAACATGTGACAGGTAACTGCAGTGGAGATACCAAACTAACCATGAAGATGTGACAGAAAGAACCATAAGCAGTGAAAGTCAAACCAGATAAAATAAAGGAACCCCAGCAACTAGAAGCAGCACATGACTTGTGCAAGCAACTTGAGTTGTCAGAGAAACGCAAGCTGCGTGAAGAATGGAATCTAACATGAGTGAGTGAATTAAAAACGAGAGTTATATGAGAACGTGGCTGCAAGAATAATACAACCTGCATGAAAATGTAAATACCTTGAAAAAAAAAATTAAATAAATAAAATAGCCCGAGAACATAAAACACCCGAGAAACAAACCGTATGAGAAATAAAATCGTATGAGAAGGGTACATCGCAAGAGAAAACGCAAAAACATGAGTGAACGTAAAACGCATGAAAAAACGTAACTCCTATGGGAAAAAGCAACTAGCATGAGAAACGTGAAAAAAAAAACAAAACACGCGATTACACCAGTCACGAGAAAACGTAATTTGCACGAGAAAACGTAAATCGCATGAGAAAATAAAACGTAGTACGAGAAAACATGAGTAGCACGAAAACAGGAATGACCCGAAAAACGCCAAAAGCATGAGAAGTGTAAAATGCATGAAAAACGTGAATCCTACTAGAAACAAAATTGCACGAGAAAAATGTAAATTGTACGCGAAACAAAAGTTGCAGAAACGTACACTGTATGAGAAACGTACCTCGCATGAGAAAAATGTAAAATTGCATGAAGGAAACGTAAATTGCATGAATGAAACGTAAATTGCATAAGTGAAACGCAAATTATATGAATGAAACGTAAATTGCACGAATGAAATGTAAATTGCATGAAAGAAACGTAAATTACATGAGAAACGTAAATTGCATGAGAAACGTAAATAGCATGGTAACGGAACACGAAAAAGAAAAACGTGACCTGCCTAAGAAACGATATGCTGCGTGAGAACAGAAGAGGAGACTTGTCACAGAACCAGACAATTAAAACGAAACCTCAATCTGTAGAAAACCCATAGACAATGATGAGTAACCAGCAGCGGAGTGATGTGGACATCCCCAATGCGTGAGAAAAGTGTCAAATCTAACTAAACCTACAATACATACCTGAACAGCCTGGGACCCACCAAACAGAATCCTGAGCACCCTGCTGCAATGTGGAAAACCACGATGAAGGAAAAACAGGAATGTGAGGGTTTTTTTTTTTTTTTCCTTTTTTATAAAGAGTAATTTCCTTCTTTTAACCAGAAATAATGACACAACATGCCCAGGATACCAAAAAGTAGCAGCTGGCAACAAAGATTTGGGAAGCCATGGAGCTGAGCCGAGGCCGGGGGTCCCTGTTGAACAGCCCCTCAATCCTCCAGAGCCCCCCTCCAGCCTGCTCCTGAGCCCTCAGTGCGTTTTCAAGGACTGTACATGCATGCCGACATTGAAATAATGGGCGGGAAATGACAAATGCATTAGGCATGAAATACAGTCTGATGTCCCCTGACAGAAGCACCTAAGGCCCCTCAACACACACTACCCACCCCCACCAGTGACACTAAACCCCGAGTGGTAACAGAGTAGGGAGGCCGAGACTCCCCTTACCTGCACCTCTGCCGAGCCAGAGGCTCCGGACATCGGTGAAAAACGAGGCACCGCACGAGCTGCTGTTGCTCCGAACCCGGAAGTGACGCCAGAGTCGCCCGGAAATGACGTGCCTACTGTACGAGCGCCTACGACCACAAGGGAAGGAGGCAGAGGCGGGCTGGCTTTATGCAGCCTGACTCCGCCTACAAAAACAGGCTGACCTGCGGTCAGCCTTATACTTGTACAATTATAACCCATGCTTGAAACTTGCATTTGGCTATATAACGCACATTTTCACGTTTGTGAATGCATGTTTGCCAGCCGCAAATTTGCAAATTTACTATAACGCGAAAAATGAATGGGAGGTAAATTGTGACTATTTTGCATGTCTGAGCATGCAAACTTGTGCTGGTACATAGTTGTAGAAAAAGGGGAAACGTATCTCTTCTCAGAATTTCAATAATATTTCAGTTTATACATCAATTTTTTCAGCAGTTTAAAAGCAGATTATCTTTAAACAATATACCATATATTTAAGTACCATTTAGGCTATCATATCATGCTCTAAACATTATTTCCATGTGCAATTCCTGTGTTTCGATCACGACTACTGATTTAAATGGTCTCTGTTGTCTGTGACCTATAATGAATTAAATTTTGTGACTACTATATCCCACACGCTATAGTGAATTCAATTTTCGCGTTATTTTGCCAGTTTTTCCCCATTTGCGACTATTTGCTCATTCGCAAATTTGCGCTATAGTAAATAAACCCCAAATAAACCCTATAGTGTCGATAACAAAACCTGGAAAGGACGCCACTTTATGTTCCTAATACCATCCAATATGACATTAATGTCATGACATTAACTGTACAATTTTTGCAACAAGAAAGAACCCTTGTACAACAGGAGATTGATCAATTAGAAGAACAACTACAACAATGCTCTAATCAAGAGGAACTAACAGAATTTAGGAAAACTAATAAAGATAAATTGGAGAAATTTCGCACTAATGTCCAGCTCTGCAAACATACGAAACTAGAACGGGACTGGGAAGATTATAAAAGCGATCGTGTCTATAACTGGACTGACCCCATATACCATCATACAAAAGGATATAGGAAAATACAGCGCAAACAACTTGCTAGCTCAAACTCATCTACTGGATCATCAAACAACGCATCCACTACTCCTTTTGGTATCTATAAAACTGAACAGATTTCGTTCCTTCTTGAACTTTTGAAAATTATCCTTGAGGAAAATTATTTTCTCTTCAAAGATACCCATTTTTTGCAACTAAATGGGGCAGCGATGGGTTCAAATGTTGCACCCCCATATGCGAACGCATTTATGAATATGATAGAAACTTCTTTTATTTATGTGAATGAATTATTTCTCAAACATTGCCAATGTTGGTATAGATTTGTGGACGATATTTTCACTATATGGGATGACAACATGGAGAGCCTATTTCTGTTCGATAGGTATATTAATTATTTAATACCTGGCCTAAAATTAAATATTGAAATCGGCAAAGATAAGATCTCTTTTCTAGACACTACACTGAAGTTGAGTAACACACAGATCACCACTGATCTGCATGTGAAATCCACAGACCGCAACCAGTTATTACACTTTAATAGTTTTCATCCCCCTAATGTTTTCTTGTCTATTCCAAAAAGTCAAATGTTGAGGGTGCAGCGGATTATGAGTGATCCCCTGTGCCATGACCAGAGACTTAAAGAAATGAAAAATAAACTTATCAATAGAAGATACCCCCGAACCTTGGTGGATACAGAATCTCTCAATACTGACCATAACAAAGTAACCCATAGAGAAACAAAGAGAATTCCCTTTATTATGCAGTATCACCCTTTTTCTAAAAAAAATTCCCAGATAATTAAGAAACATTAGAACTAGTTATCCGACGATACAAGAATTCTGGAATCCCCCCATGTCCTCGTATAGGAAAGGTAGAACAATACGGGACCGATTAATAAAATCGGACCAACCTACATCTACAATTATAAAACCAACATTTTTAGGACAAAAAAAATTTTGGATCATATCCGTGTTTGTCATGCATACAATGCAATTCCATGATAAAAGTAAAATTTTTTACACATCCACATAGGGGTTTTAATATCCCTATATTGGGTATTACACTTGCCAATCATCATATGTAATATATGCCATCAAGTGCCCATGCGGTTTAGTGTATGTTGGAGAAACTACACAAAATGTAAAAGATAGGATAGCAAGACACAAATACTCAATACGTGATAAATTAACACAACTACCGCTAGCGAGACACTTCGTGGAATGTGGACATAATGTATCACAATTAAAGTATATGGTCCTAGAGGGAATAGAGAAAAATAGGAGGGGGGGGGAACCGTGAAATGATTTTGAGAAAAAGAGAAGTATATTGGATACATTTTTTAAATACTATTGCCCCACATGGTTTAAATGTTGATTTGGATCTTTATTTGTTTGTTCAACAGTATTGACTTACAAGTGATTATGCAAACGAAGAAAAAAATGTAAATGTGTTTTGAAATAGGGAGGTCTGTATATAGGTATGCTCATTCTATCTATGTATGTATTCCTTATAGGTTAATAGAACACATTTGGAGAATAAGAATGAAGAGATAGAGATATCGGCCGCTATTTGTTAGATCTTGTGTCTATGGTGAAAAAATACGTATCTGCATAGGTGCTGAATATATTATGAATTGAATTAATTAACCATATTGTTTCCACATGTGATGTATACCACTAATTTGTATTTAAAGGATTGATTGCAGTGAACCTGTTAGATATGCTCTTCTTAAGATCCGTCAGAGCATAAGCATACTAGCCCGAAACATAATCCATCCATATCTGCATTATATAGGAAATTATTGCCATGATTACGTCTGGAAAGATTGTACTTGCTTTGTAATTTTTCCATGTGACTATGTGAAATAAAGCAACTGGAAGTTTTTAAGTGCAGCAACCCTTTGGATTTTTTATATATATATATATATATATATATATATATATATATATATATATATGCTGTATTCAGTTTAGCTAAATCGTTCCTGTTATTCTCCACCTACTACTAACAGGCAGGCAGGTGTTTTTACAGTATTTACAGCTACCTGAAGAAAATTGCTGGTGTTCTTCTGATCCTATTAGTCCTATTAGCTACAGTATTTACAGTTAGTGTAGTGCGTCCTCTGCACAGTGTGCACCTAAAGCTACCTGAAGGAAATTAGTGGTATTCTTCTGATCCTATTATCCCACAGGCAGCTGCAGTATTTACAAGTTAGTGTAGTGTGTCCTCTGCACAGTGTGCACCTAAAGCTAACTGAAGAAAATAAGTGGTGTTCTTCTGATCCTATTAGTACAGTACTGCAGGCAGCTGCAGTATTTACAAGTTAGTGTAGTGCGTTCTTTGCACAGTGTGCACCTAAAGCTACCTGAAGAAAATTAGTGGTGTTCTTCTGATCCTATTAGTATAGTACCGCAGGCAACTGTAGTATTTACAAGTTAGTATAGTGCGTCCTCTGCACAGTGTGCACGCACCTAAAGCTACCTGAAGAAAATTAGTGGTGTTCTTCTGATCCTATTAGTACAGTACCACAGGCAGCTGTAGTATTTACAAGTTAGTGTAGTGCGTCCTCTGCACAGTGTGCACCTAAAGCTAAATAAACATAATTAGTGGTGTTCTTCTGATCCTATTAGTACAGTACCACAGGCAGCTGCAGTATTTACAAGTTAGTGTAGTGTGTCCTCTGCACAGTGTGCACCAAAAGCTACCTGAAGAAAATTAGTGGTGTTCTTCTGATCCTATTAGTACAGTACCTCAGGCAGCTGCAGTATTTACAAGCTAGTGTAGTGCATCCACTGCACAGTGTGCACCTAATGCTACCTGAAGAAAATGAGTGGTGTTCTTCTGATCCTATTAATACCACAGGCAGGCAGCTACAGTATTTACAGTTAGTGTAGTGCATCCTCTGCACAGTGTGCACTTAAAGCTATCTGAATAAAATTGGTGCTGTTCTTCTGATCCTATTAATACCACAGGCAGGCAGCTACAGTAATTACAGGTAGTGTACTGTGTCCTCTGCACAGTGTGCACCTAAAGCTACCTGAATAAAATTGGTGGTGTTCTTCTGATCCTATATTAATACCACAGGCAGGCAGCTACAGTATTTACAGTTAGTGTACTGTGTCCTCTGCACAGTGTGCACCTAAAGCTACCTGAAGACAATTGCTGTTGTTCTGCTCCTATTAATACCACAGGCAGGCAGTTACAGTATTTACAGTTAGTGTACTGCGTCCTCTGCACAGTGTTCACCTAAAGCTACCTGAAGACAATTGCTGGTGTTCTCATTCTAATATACTACAGGCAGGCAGTTAATTCTGCTAGCTGCAGTATCAGTATAAATATATACATCCCAGCTTTGTGCAGCTACATCTCACTGCAGGACATTAGTATGTCTGGAAGGCCAACAAGGAGAGGCAGACAGTCACAAGCCAATAAAAAAGGGCAAGCAGGCTCTGTGTCTAGAGGCAATAGTGCTGGTCGTGGAGACAGTGCATCCTCATCAGCGCGTGGCCGTGGGACACGCTTGTCCTTTTTTTCGGCAGCTGGCTGTGTTGAGCCGCAACATGCGGAAGACTTGGTAGAGTGGATGACCAAGCCGCCCTCATCCTCCTCATCCTCTCTCACCCAGGCTCAGGGTACTTTGTCTGGCAAAGCAGCTAACAACGCGGCCTCTTCCCTCGGCTCAATGGCATCAATCACTCCTTCCCTAGCCCCACCATGTCCTCCTGAGGAGTCCCCCGAACTGTTTGACCACAGTGTTGGGTACATGCTCCAGGAGGATGCCCAGCGTTTTGAAGGCTCCGATGATGGTACCCAGCTAGAGGAAGGCAGTAATGTGAGCCCAGAGAGAGGGGGTGCAAAAGAAGAACAGCAATCTGCCAGTCATGTTCCCCCCAGCTGCAGCATACTGCCAGCTTTGCTCCAGTGATGAGGAGGGAGGGGATGATGAGGTTGCTGACTCAACGTGGGTGCCTGATAGGAGAGAGGAGGAGGAGGCACATCACCAACGTGGCAGGATGCCCTCCAGGGGCCAGCTTAAGGGCAGCACACCGACTGCATCACACTGCAGAGCTCTGCATGTGCAGGGCGCTGCTGTTTCTGCACATTATTTCAAAAGTTCTTTGGTGTGGGCCTTTTTTGAGACGAGTGCATCAGATCACACATATTTGCAACATATGTCTCAAGCGTATCTCGTGTGGCCAAAACATCTCCCACTTGGGCACCACATGCTTGACCAGACATATGTTGACCTGCCATGCAGTTCATTGGCAAGCGTACCTAAAAGACCCACACCAAAGAACAAAGAGGACCTCTCCTTGCTCCTCATCAGCTGGGATCTCCAACCCCACTATACCTTCAGTCCACTCTGAGACCTGCACTAAGAGGAATGAAAGTGTAGAATTAGGTGTGTCACAGCCAAGTACTTGGGGGCAATCTGCTATCGGTACACCAACGTCAGATTGTACCAGGCAAATTTCCCTGCCCCAGCTTCTACACCGCCAAAAAAAGTTCGCTCCCAGCCATCCACATGCCCAGCAGTTAAATGCTAACTTGGCTAGCACTTCAACTGCTGCCGGCTCTCTACCGGCTTGTGGAAAGCAATGTCTTGGCCTTGCTGGACAGGGTGGTCAGTGGTAAGGTGCATATTACCGCTGACTCATGGTCCAGCAGGCATGGACAGGAACGTTATCTATCTTTCACCGCACACTGGGTGACTCTTCTGGCAGCTGGGAAGGATGCAGGACAGGGTGCAGTAGTGTTGGAGGTTGTTCCGCCACCATGCCTCCAAAATACTACTAGTGGTGATTCTGCCACACCTCTCTCCTCCACCACCTCCTCTTCTTCTTCCTCCATGGCCTCTTCCTGTGCTGATTTGTCTTCGGGACCAGCGGTACTCCGTAGCCTCATCCCCACAACCCTTGCCCGGTGGTTGTGGGGTCTGCGGGCGGGGGGCTTATTGGAATCTGGAAGCCCCCTTTAACAAGGGGACCCCCAGATCCCGGCCCTCCCCCCTGTGTGAAATGATAAAAGGGTACAAAAGTACCCCTACCATTTCACAGAAAAAGTGTCAAAAATGTTAAAAATGACAAAAGACAGTTTTTGACAATTCCTTTATTTAAATGCTTCTTCTTTCTTATATCTTCTATATTCTTTCTTCTATCTTCGGTTTCTTCCTCCATCTTCTTCTTCTTCTGGTACTTCTGGTTCTTCTGGTTCTTCCTCCGGTGTTCTCGTCCGGCATCTTCCTCCGCGGCGTCTTCTTCCCTTCTTCTTCTCGGGCCCCTCCGCATCCACCATGATGGGAGGCTCCCGCTGTGTGACGCTTCTCGTCTTCTGACGGTTCTTAAATAATGGAGGGCGGGGCCACCCGGTGACCCCGCCCCCCCCTGATGCACGGGGACTTGACGGGGACTTCCCTGTGGCATTCCCCATGACATCAGAGGGGGCCGTTACGTACCTAAAGGGCCTGGTATGGAATTTAGCGGGACCCCCTACGCCATTTTTTAAAAAATTTTGGTTCGGGGTTCCCCTGTGGGGAATTCCTATGCCATTTTTATCAATGAACTTTTATGTGTATTGTCGGACCGGCAATTCATTAATAGTAACGAGTAGTTTTAATTGATTTTTTTCCTTTGAAATGTCATTTTGCTATCAGACTGTTCTAAACACGGGAAACATGCGCCCCTTTACAGGCATACTATAGACACCCCCAGGTACAAAATTTAAAGGAATATTACACTTTTATTGTTTCACTTTAAGCATTATTAAAATCACTTCTCCCGAAAAAACGGCTGTATTTAAAACTTTTTTTTGCATTGATCCATGTCCCCTGGGGCAGGACCCAGGTCCCCAAACACTTTTTATGACAATAACTTGCATATAAGCTTTTAAAATGAGCACTTTTGATTATTCATGTTCGTGTCCTATAGACTTTAACAGTGTTCGAACAAATTTTTTGCCTGTTCGCATGTTCTGGTGCGAACCGAACAGGGGTTGTGTTCGCTCATCCCTATCAATGAGTACCTGTGCAACTATGGCACCAGGACAGGGTCAGGGGAGCTTGTTTTTTTTTCCCCACGCCAGTGGGCCATGATCAGGGATGCATGCACTGTTCTGTCACCATTTGAGGAGGCCACGAGGATTGCGAGCAGTGACAGTGCATGCATCAGTGACACTGTCCCTCTTGTCCACCTGTTGGAGCACGCGCTGCATGGCATAATGGACAGGGCACTTGAGGCAGAACAAAGGCAGGAAGAGGAGGGCTTCCTTAGCTCTCAAAGCCCTCTTTATCCAGACAGTGTTCCTGCGTGCCCACCGATCACACAGGAAGAGGAGGAGGAGGAGGAGGAAGAGGAGGATTGTTTCAGCATGGAGGTGGAGCCTGGCACTCAGGATCAGCAGCAATCTTTAAGGGATCATTTACAGTCCTAAGAAACCCATGGACTTGTACGTGGCTGGGAGGAGGTGGCTGCGGATCATGAGGACTCAGGACTGAATGCCTCAGCAAACCTACGCTGCATGGCCTCCCTGATCCTGCAAAGGATCTTCGTATTCGTGCTATCAAGGAGGTGGATCAATACTGGCTGGCAACCCTCCTTGATCCACGTTACAAGGGTAAGATTGCGGACCTTATCTTGCCATCGCAGAGGGAGCAGAGGATGAAACATCTTTGGGAGGCCTTGCAGAAAGGTCTGTGCAACGCGTTCCCAGAGACTGGGAGGTTACAAACTCCTGTTCCTGGACAACGTGTTGCTGAGGCTTCGGTCAGTCAAAGAAGAAGCGGTGGAGAAGGTGGCCGTCTGACCGACACATTCAGACAATTTTTTAGTCCGCAGCCTCAAGGTATGATCAGTTCCAGCAACCATCGCCAGCGTCTGGTTTACATGGTGCAGGAAAACCTAGGGGCAAGATCTGACTTGGACACCTTTCCCACCGAAAATCCTCTGGGTTACTGGGTCTTGAGGATGGATCACTGGCCAGAGCTTGCACAGTATGCAATTGAGCTACTGGCCTGTCCTGCATCCAGCATTCTTTCGGAACGCACATTCAGTGCTGCTGGAGGTTTTGTAACTGATCACAGGGTGCGCCTGTCCACCAACTCGGTCGATCGACTGACCTTCATAAAAATGAATCAGTCTTGGATCACCACCAGCTACCAAGCACCTGATGCTGATGTAACAAGCACCTGATGTAGATGATGTAATATTTTTTTTTTGAAATGTCAGAGCCCTTCAAGACTGCCTATGCTGATGCTGAGTGACTATCCTCTTCCTCCTCAATGATCATGCTGATAGCTTGTAAGAATAAATTTGGTTCTGGGCGCTGCCACCAGTGGCTAAGGCCCAATTTTTCAGCCCCTGTTTAACAGGGGCATGTAATTACAATTTTTGATGCAATATTTTGCAAGTAGGGTTCGTTGCTGCACTCAACTAGAGTATTTGTGAGGGGTTGCATTGTTGTGGCACCTTCGGCTGCTTGCACCAGCCTCAATTAGGACCTTTTGGTCCCACCCTCATGTGCAGACTTGCGTGCGACATCATCGCACACACGCTCTGCCTGGGAATTGCCCAATAGCTTGGAGATGCGTTCGCACAGTTGCGAGCGTCACTCCTCGCTCAGTGGCCTTGAGGCTGGTGCCCAGGCGTGCGCGCGGTACCCTTGACCCCGTGATATCGTCGGACGCCAATGCCGGTGCCGCTTCACATCACGGGGTTGAAGGGGATATATATACAGACCCAGGCGGTTTGGAGACCCAGAGAAGCCCTGGAACCCCCCATACCCAGTAAGTTGCCTCTATTTTGTGACAGGCCGTACCTCTTTGGTGATGGACGGCCGCACCACATTTTACCACTATGCCTATACCAACGATCTTTTACTATATATCTCCTCCTTCCAGATCCTGGATATAGCCTCTAATGTTTCCATGCCTTTTGTGATGTACGTTTGACACAGTCAACTTAGATTTATTCAGTTTTGGGTTCCATACATATTTGTATGGATCTTAATTGTTACATATCTCTGGGCTCCATACACTAATACCTTTTTGATATAGGTAACTATCAGTCTTTATTTATTTTTTGTCATTATCACCCACTTGTTTGCACTCCCTGGTTGTTTATCTTTTTACCTCACTTGATGTCTCCACGTTTGGTTTTATGACTTCACGGTGGGTCCCCCACCTTCACTTGCACCTTGTTGTCACAAGGAGCTTTTTGGTTTCTGGTTGTTCACCATATCACATTTTCCCCTCTCCTCCCCTTCCCCCCTGTTCTTTTTTCTTCCCCCCTTCTTCCATGGTGCCTTCACTCTCTGTCAGCTCTTTGGCATTATCTTTTATTCACCGTGTCCCTCATCTCCCTTCCATACCCCACCTCTATTCCTTTGCTCCTCCTTGTTTCTTCCTACCTCTCTTTCACCCCCCTCACTCCCACCTTCTCTATTTTACCATCTACGGTGTGCCTTTTTCACAGACTGCCTGTTCCTCACACATGATGTGTTTTTCAGCACATCACACTATTTCATGACTGGTACCTACCTGACAGTAATTACCCATTATTCATCTTCATACTGTCTCATTTATATACTGGCTGGTGTCTCATATATCCCCTTATGAGATCCAGCAGGGTTGCCTTACTGGTGTACACCCTCCAAGGCTTGGGTAAGCAGTCCCATTATTATTTTATCTTATCTTCCTCATTTTACAATTGTGTAAAAAACCTTTTACATGGTACTTATTATTACTGTATTTTCATCTATATTCACAGATGTACTGTCCTGATGAAGCGGTAAATCCGTGAAACATGTCGTAAAATCATGTCATCTGAACTCTTTTAACTTATATGTGTGTTTTTTTGTTACATTTGTATAAATAAACAGATTTTTTACCAGTGATTTGTACTATATATGCATACTGTACCACAATAGTCCACTTGCCTCCTTCTTTCAGTGAGTTTGGGGTGGGGCCCATACTTCCTAATGATCTTCCTCAACTAATTTCGATGATGGTACATTCTACTGACCTATATCTTGTTTATCTGTTTGGTGAGGCCACACGCTTTCTACAAGTAGAAATCTGCAGGCCAGACAGTGACACAGTCCTTCTTTAAGTGGAACTAAACTCATCAATGCTCCAGGAATGCGGTGTCTTGAAGTTCTCTACCGGCCACTGACATCTGGCCACTGGCTCGATACCTGGAAGCTGCCAACTAGAAGTAGTGGTCAGCTTCCAGGTATCAAGCGCCAGCCGGTTTCATTGGCCAGGCTGATATGTTGTCACATTACGTACGCAGTCAGCTTTGACATTGTCTAATTTCTACAGGGGCAGACATGCAGATAGGTAATTTTAATGTCTCTTCTGCATATAAATCCTGCCTGTTCACCTATTTTTGTTTCCTACATAAAATTCTACTTTAAACAAACACATGCAACTAGCTACAGACCCCTCTTGTGACATTTTGGAATGTCAAGATGTTTGTCAAAATCCTTTTGAAATGCTTAAGACCGTTATTGTCATGCATTATATGCCTGGACCAAAGAGGCTTTACCCCCACTAGAGAGGCCAGGGACAATACAGTCAGAGCCCTTAACCTGATTCATCATGCCAAATCAAAGGCCATCCCAATGCATCTGCTCTCCATGGATGCAGAGAAAGCCTTTGCCTGGGTAAAACTGGTTATTTTTAGATCTGACCCTACGACATACAGTATAGGCCTACCTCAACACGTGTTATCTTGGATAGAAGCTCTTAAAGTGTTACTAAACCCACAAGAGTAAAATCAGTCTGTATATGCAGTAAAGCATGATTGTTATACTCAGTGTGGAACCTAAGGGGTTAATCCTCCACATTGTGTAAAAAGGCTGTTTGATCCTGTCTTCTCTGATCCTCCTCTTCTTCCACTGTCCCCAATCCATCTCCTGATAAGACAGAGCCTTTTGAGTCACCCTGCAAATGCTCAGTTTGATGTGTATTGCTAGAGAGTTTTTTTTTTTTTTTTTTTGGAGAGTGCAAGTGATCAGTACAGGGCCATGCAGCATTGTCCACACAGATGGTCAGGGGTCATGCAGCCTCATAGGACAATCAGAGTAGGATGAAAACTTCTCCTACATGCTTTAACCAGACACTGTTAAAAGTCACAAGACTGCTCTAACTGCTGATGAGAAAAGGTATTTAGCAGTTTATATTTACTAAAATAATTCCATTTCCATGTATTGTGGAACCTCATTCCTCAAGTACCCCCAACAGGCCATGTTTGCAGGTTTTCCTTTATCTTGCACAGGTGCTTTAAATCAGATTTAATGGCTTGGTATTTTGGGCAGCTATTCTAAGAAAAATTCCCAAAACATGGCCTATTGGGGGTACTTGAGGACTAAGGTTGAGAACCGCTGCTGTAGGAGACCAGATATAGTGACTACAGGGTCCTGGGTTTAGTAACACTTTAACTCCTCAACTAAAGCAGCAATCAAAATAAATGTAAATTAAAATAATACAGAACTAATGCGCACAACCAAGTTCTCACATAATCAAGGGCACTGGGACAAAGATTAGAGAAGCTGCCAACATAAGAGGTGGCCTCACCCCAGTCAAAATTATGTGGCGCTAGTCTAAGTTTACCGCTCAATATAAATCTCAAACTAAAAAAATCTCAATGCTTCCTTACTGCACAATACTCAAAACTTCCTTGATGGACAATACTCACTTCTCCCATTAGGGGGCAACCAAATCAAAAAAATATTAAATACTGGTAAATATAACAAAATAAAATATATATCATCCAATAAATGAAGTGTTCCTCAATCAGACTATGTGAAAACTGTGACCGAAGGTGCTTTTAAAACATGGTCAAAATGGTGAAAAAATAAACAATTCCTCAAAGTGTGTCATACATTGTGCATACTTTTCTTCTGCCTAATAAATAAAAACAAAATTTAACTACACAAAATAAATATTGCTGATGGATGGATGATACCAGAGCAACTGTGATGCAATAATAAATAAAAATGCAACTCTATATCACATATATAAATAAAAAGTGATCAAGTGCAAAAAAGTGACATTAGTGCAGAGCCGTGCATATATACAAATACGACTCTGAATTAGACTCCCAAAAATCAACACCTCTTCCCCCTAAAATTGTTCTTATAAGATAAAAAAACTGTGACAATAAACTGTGATCAAGTCCAAAAATATAATGCTTCAAGCAATGTGATTCATTATGTCCATACAGATGGTTAATATTAACATGCCAGTAGCGTGACTTTGTGCTGGATTCATTCACTTGAAAAACTGGTGCAGCACACAGGTGTTTCCCCCAGCCTCTCACCTCAATCAGCGGCCCCCAATGGGCCAAGTCAGGCAGATAGTTAATATTCCTCTGTAAGGGATGATGCTCCAACAGCCGTCCCCCTCTTCCAAAGGGTGTGCGTGGGTCAGACTCTCTAACTAGTCACCAGCGCTCCCACCGACCCCAGAATGACAGTGAAGAAGGAGATGCTTCCATAGTGAAGTACTTCCAATACAAGTTTATTATAAAAAATAGTAACTTACATTAAAAACTGAAACTGTCAGCAAAATTGCAGCAGAGACAATGAGGCTTCCGGGTACGGCCGTCCCCGGGAAGCGTCGGCACCTGGCTCCTCCTACCCTGACGCGTTGCGTCACACCACGTGACTTTATCAAAGGGATGAGGAGTCCGGTGCCTGTTAGCCAGCTTATAACAGCGCCGCCGTCATGGCAACGATGTCAACATAGTTTAAGTCCAATCCTGTGTATACATTTACGACCCACTCCCTAAATACTCTTGATCGTACATTATCAGTGCTGCTTCATACATAATTAATCCAAGTAAAAAATTCATTTTAAAATAATAACACATAAATACTATACAGAAATTGTGTATATTAAAAAAATCACAATATAAACTATAACCTTCCTTTCACTAATGCCATCTGGTGGTGACTCAGGAATTAACAGCTAATAAATAATTCTATTTTTTCACCATTTTGACCGTGTTTTAAAAGCACCTTCGGTCACAGTTTTCACATAGTCTGATTGAGGAACACTTCATTTATTGGATGAGATATTTTTTATTTTGTTATATTTACCAGTATTTAATATTTTTTTGATTTGGTTGCCCCCTAATGGGAGAAGTGAGTATTGTCCATCAAGGAAGTTTTGAGTATTGTGCAGTAAGGAAGCATTGAGATTTTTTTTATCAAAATAAATGGCACCCCCTCCAAAACTTTTTTTATGGTACCCGTCTTAATGCTAAAACCCTTTCTACACCATGTCAGATCCTAAACAGAAACAAACTGAGATTGAGTCAGACAATTCACAAAGGTGCAGCTTATGCTGATGAATTGTTCTATAACATTCATTCAAATCACTTATCTCTCTCCCCTCACTTTCCCATTTACAAACGTTTTTATTAACATATTTGAGCAAGTATAAAAAAATATATAATTGCATGGAGAGAATAAAATGTACATCCAAAAACCAACCTATGATTGTATAGGTCAATAGGTCTCCAACGATCGTTGGGTAAGAAAAATAATAAAAACAACAACTTTTAGACTAAAGAAAAATCTAAATAAGGTAACAAGGTAGTTTCTGCATTGTAATTAGACAGGGTACATTAAAGGTAAGCTCTAGATATGAATCTTTCTATATACGTGAAACAATAGCATTAGGTGCGTTATCTTCCAGGCCACCCTTTTGGTCTGGGGAACTCAAATGGGGTAATAGGGAAGCCCTCTAAACTCAAGTTAAAACTGATAAGGTGACCAATTAGCCCATTTACGTTCAAAGACGTGCATGGTATCCATGAGGGTGTGGTGTACTCTTTCCATCAATTTTCTTTTTTTAAATCAAGTCATCTTTATTATTACTTTTTCATACAAAAAAAAAACAAACATCACAAATAACAAACAACATACACCCAACATACAACCCCGGCACGTGATGATATGGGGTAGAGAAAAGAAAAAAAATAAAACAAAAAAAAAACAAACCCCGAAACACACCCCCTCTCTTTGGCACCCGCACCCTCCCCCCCTCCACTCTCCCATCAAATTATACATCCAAAATGCCAGGCCATCTTCTCCATATCTTTTCAAAATTCCCCGGGCAGCCTCTGTGTAAAAATATATACTTTTCCTTAACTAAGGTTTCCCTTATTTGTATCTTCCATTCCGCTATCGTAGGTGGGCATGATGATGTCCACTTTTGTGCTATAAGCTTACAGGCTTGAAATAGGATCATAGTTGTAACGAGCCCCTGCTCGCTCGGTTCCACTCTCCCGACACTCCTCTGCGGCTATTGAATCAGATTGCAACGTCTGATGGTTCAGTCATCCGATGCTCCGGGATTTGAACTACAGCTATGTGCCGTTCGAATCCAGTTGTGATAGCTCAGAACAAACACCAGGCAGCTGTATGTAAGTTCAACCAGGAATCTCTTTTATTGAAAGGAATACAGGCTCTTTTATACAGTAAAAGAGGAGGTGCATACCTCCTGCTCATATTACTCTGAACATACACCTGTGACCAGAAACCTAATTAACATGGGCTAATTAACTAATCCCTTTAGACAGCCTAGATGACTCAGTCATGACCTTTAGGCCAGACTGGCCGTCTTGTAGCTCAGAAAACACAATCAACATTATCACAAATCAACACAGATCTCTTCTTCACACAATAGCAGAGTTAATTAACACAAACAACAATGGGGATCTAATGACTCTTAGATCCCATACTAGACTTATTTACAATAAACACATTCTAGCAGGCAACAGACAGACAGGTGGCTGGAATTGACATCAGCATCTCCTAACAGTATTTGTCCCAGCATTATGAATCAGCCACTATTTCTAATATGGCAAATCCAGGGTCCCCAGAGTCTGTGTCTCTTGGGGGGATATGGACCTGAATCCAAAGTAACACCACCTCAAGGGTCCTCAGGCATACAGCTCACAAAGAGCACCGTTCCCCCAAATGCCAGGGCCCACGATCGATCGGCAATAGACTAGCATTCAGTCCCCTCCAAAAGTCTCACTCCCAGCTAGGTCTGTCACAATAGTTATTGATATCCCCATTCGTCCAGGATACCCAAAAGGCATCCCCTCAGTTCTGGAGACACCCCGGTCCCAAAAGCACTATTAATCATTAGTACCACTTTATTCCAATAGCGGTGGAGCTTGGGGCATCTCCATAGCATATGGATTAAATTAGCTGGGCTCCCTTTACATCTGGGACATTGGGCTGTTTCTCTACGTTTCCATTTAAATAATTTCTCTGGTGTATTTAGACAGGTGTAATTAGACAGGGCACATTAAAGGTAAGCTCTAGATATGAATCTTTCTATATACGTGAAACAATAGTATTAGGAGCGTTATCTTCCAGGCCACCCGTTTCGTCTGGGGAACTCAAATGGGGTAATAGGGAAGCCCTCCAAACTCAAGTTAAAACTGATAAGGTGACCAATTAGCCCATTTACGTTCAAAGACGTGCATGGTATCCATGAGAGTGTGGTGTAGCCGGTATATCCACTGTTCCTTTAACCTTATCATATAATATATTATAGATTTGTGAAATCAAACCCTTTTTCTTTTCTTTCTTTTCCAGCAAGGCTATTACCTGTGATTTATTAGATTTTAATTCTGTTATTCATCCCTGTGCTTGTAGTGCATGCCTAAGCTGTAAAAATTGAAAGAATCTTTGGTTTGGGATATTATATTAATTTCTTAGTTCAATAAAAGTTTTTATCACTTCATCCTGAAAAAACTGTGTCATACACCTTAGTTCCTTGAGCCTCCATATCTCAAACCCTTCCAGTTTCACCAATTCCCTGTAGCTACTATTATTCCATATAGAGGTATATACGGTATAACCTTTTATCTCTGTGATTTTTTTCATTTCTTGCCATACCTTGTCAAATAATTCACCCATAATAAATCCTTTGTTAGACAACTGATTTCTCGTCTCCAATAATGAGATCAATGGGTAGTCAGGATGTACTGATAATAGCAGGCTCTGTATAGGGTCAGAGTCTGCCATTATTGTCCATCCAAAAAACTGTTGTATTTGTGAGGCTAAGAAGTAACTTTTCGGGTGGGGAATCGCCACTTTACTAGCTTCTTTATTCAACATTAATGTTGTTAACTTTATGCTTGGTTGTTTTGTCTTCCAAATAAGTTCTCTGAAAAGATATTCTATTTTTCTAAACCAAAATGTTGTGATCCATACAGGAGAATTATTAAACACATAAAGCAATTGTGGGGACCAGATAATTTTAACAAGGTTTTCTCTACCTATCACTGTCAGTGACACATTTTGCTAATAAAGGTTTAAGATTCAGTTTAACCACTCGCCGACCGCCTAACGCATATATACTGCGGCAGAATGGCACGGGCAGCCAAAATCACGTACCTGGTATAGTAAACAGCAGCAGAGGAAGTGATGTCATCGCTCCTCGGCTCGGTATTTTCCGTTCCGGCGTAGAGGAGAGAAGACATCGATGTGAGTGCACAATACATACACACACAGTAAAACACACCAGGCATACTTTACACCCCCCATCACCCCCCGATCATCCCCCGATCACCCCCCAATCACCCCCCGTCACAGTGACACCAAGCAGGTTTTTTTTCTGATTACTGCATTGGTGTCAGTTTGTGACAGTTGGTGTGGTAGGGCAGTTAGTGTTAGCCCCCTTTAGGTCTAGGGTACCCCCTAACCCCCCTTATAAAGTTTTAACCCCTTTATCACCCCCCGTCGTCAGTGTCACTAAGCGCAGTGTTAGCAGGATCAGCCCAGATACCTGCTAGTACCTGCGTTTTGCCCCTCCGCCCAGCCCAGCCCACCCAAGTGCAGTATCGATCGATCACCGTCACTTACAAAACACTAAACACATAACTGCAGCGTTTGCAGAGTCAGGCCTGATCCCTGCGATCGCTAACAGTTTTTTTGGTAGTGTTTTGGTGAACTGGCAAGCACCAGCAGCCTAGTACACCCCGGTTGTAGTCAAACCAGCACTGCAGTAACACTTGGTGACGTGGCGAGTCCCATAAGTGCAGTTCAAGCTGGTGAGGTGGCAAGCACAAGTAGTGTCCCGCTGCCACCAAGAAGAAGACAAACACAGGCCCGTCGTGCCCATAATGCCCTTCCTGCTGCATTCACCAATCCTAATTGGGAACCCACCACTTCTGCAGCACCCGTACTTCCCCCATTCACATCCCCAACCAAATGCAGTTGGCTGCATGAGAGGCATTTTCTTTATGTCCTCCCGAGTACCCCTACCCAACGAACCCCCCCAAAAGAGAAGTCGTGTCTGCAGCAAGCACGGATATAGGCGTATCACCCGTTATTATTGTCCCTCCTGTCCTGACAATCCTGGTCTTTGCATTGGAGAATGTTTTGAACGCTACCATACACTAGTTAAGTATTAGCGTAGGGTACAGCATTGCACAGACTAGGCACACTTTCACAGGGTCTTCCAAGATGCCATTGCATTTTGAGAGACCCGAACCTGGAACCGGTTACAGTTATAAAAGTTACAGTTACAAAAAAAAGTGTAAAAAAAAAAAAACACAAAAAAATATATAACATAAAAAAAACAAAAATAGTTGTCGTTTTATTGTTCTCTCTCTCTATTCTCTCTCTATTGTTATGCTCTTTTTTACTGTATTCTATTCTGCAATGTTTTATTGTTATTAAGTTTTTATCATGTTTGCTTTTCAGGTATGCAATTTTTTATACTTTACTGTTTACTGTGTTTTATTGCTAACTATTTTTTTGTTTTCAGGTACGCTATTCAGCTGCAGCGCGGATTTATTTATCTTGACAGCAACAGCGTTTGCTCCCATGATATATAAAGCTGTGACTCCAGCTGAGGTGATATATGCCGAAGCATGGGGGCAGCAGGGGCGGAGGAGCGATTTGCTCCTAACTTTTGGGGCGAATGCCCCCATGCTTCGGCATATATAAATGGTGCATGTATGCCCATCATTAGAAGTGGGTGGATGAAGGGAGGTATTCTAACGGTGGGCATACCCACCAATCAATCTCTTTTTTTCATTCAGCCCACAGGCTGCATGAAAATAAAAGATAACAATATATGCCCAACAAGGACCAGCAACATACTGGTATGTTGCTGGACTATGAGTGGTTATACCAGAATGATGCCTGCAGGTTTAGGTATCATCCTGGTATCATTCTTTTCAGCCAGCGGTCGGCTTTCATGTAAAAGCAATCCTAGCGGCTAATTAGCCTCTAGACTGCTTTTACAAGCAGTGGGAGGGAATGTCCCCCCCTCCCACCGTCTTCCATGTTTTTCTCTGGCTCTCCTGTCCCAACAGGGAACCTGAGAATGCAGCCGGTGATTCCGCCAGCTGACCATAGAGCTGATCAGAGACCAGAATGGCTCCAATCATCTATATGGCCTAAGAAACCGGAAGCTACGAGCATTTCATGAATTAGATTTTGCTGGATGTAAACAGCGCCATTGGGAAATTGGGAAAGCATTTTATCACACTGATCTTGGTGTGGTCAGGTGCTTTGAGGGCAGAGGAGAGATCTAGGGTCTTATAGACTCCATTTTTTTTTCAAAAAAGAGTACCTGTCACTACCTATTGCTATCATAGGGGATATTTACATTCCCTGACATAACAATAAAAATGATTAAAAAAAAAAAAATGAAAGGAACGGTTTAAAAATAAGATAAAAAAGCAAAAAAGACAACTTCCGGTTCCGGCGCCACATGAGGAGGAGGTGAACAGCTTCAGCTCCCGCACCGCTCCTCACATACCCCGCATATTAATTCAGCCACTGCTCTGGGGAGACCCCCCTCTATCCCTGCTCCACTCTGGGCACAGATAGATCGCTTTTTGGAGTGATCCTATGCACGGGCGGTATCCTCAATGATACCCCCAGCGGGAGAAACAACGGCCGACACGGCCAAGATGGCGGCCGCCCCAGGCACAACAGAACTGCTGCAGACACAGCCACAGCCTCCCTCAGCTTATGAGATGACAGGTACGGATCCTGCCTCCCCCGCTGGCATTGCACAAGCTGTAGTAACGCTGCTGGGACCCACACTAACAGCCACTGTGGATGCAGCAGTGCATAGAGGATTGGAGCAGCTCCACATAGAAATCCTTTGTTAGACAATTGATTTCTCGTCTCCAATAATGAGATCAATGGGTAGTGAGGATGTACTGATAATAGCAGGCTCTGTATAGGGTCAGAGTCTGCCATTATTGTCCATCCAAAAAACTGTTGTATTTGTGAGGCTAAGAAGTAACTTTTCGGGTGGGGAATCGCCACTTCACTAGCTTCTTTATTCAACATTAATGTTGTTAACTTTATGCGTGGTTGTTTTTTCTTCCAAATAAGTTCTCTGAAAAGATATTCTATTTTTCTAAACCAAAATGTTGTGATCCATACAGGAGAATTATTAAACGCATAAAGCAATTGTGGGGACCAGATAATTTTAACAAGGTTTTCTCTACCTATCACTGTCAGTGACATATTTTGCTAATAAAGGTTTAAGATTCAGTTTAACCACTCGCCGACTGCCTAACGCATATATACTGCGGCAGAATGGCACGGGCAGCCAAAATCACGTACTTGGTATAGTAAACAGCAGCAGAGCCTAAGCCTACCACAATGTTTGAATTTGAAATGCTCCTTCCCTGAACCTCTCCCCTCTGACTACCCCTCCTTGTTATCCTCTACCCATCTCCCTCCCTCTCCCCCTTTCCTCTTTTGTTTTTTCCCCTCTTGCCCTCCCTCCCTCCATCCCCCATAGCTCACATCCTGCCCCTACGTGAGGAGCTAGTGACCGGCGGGAGCTTTGTTAGGTAGATAAACCTCATGTGGAAAAAAGAGAAGTTCACTATGTTCGTTTTGCCTTTCCTTAACCGAAATTCTGCTTTGCTAATGTTTCTCCTTTACTGTTGTCTAGATGATTTGAAATTCATGTTTGCCTATCTAGTACCTATGTTCTCAGGAGCTCTACAGCGTTTTGATGACTCCCAAATGATAGATACTCTACTTATAAAGGGGCTCAATTGCCAGCCTCTAACCCAAAACACTGTTTACTTCCAGTCATGTCACAATCTATTGATGGGAGTCACCTAAAGTTTGTCTCGTGGAATGTTAAGGGGCTTCGATCCCCAAATAAACGCATGTCCATCCTTAGGCACTTGCGGCATCTCCGGGCAGATCTAGCTCTGCTCCAGGGGACACATCTGTCCGCAGACGATCTAAAAAACGCCTCCGAAAAATGTGGGTCGGCTCTGTCTATGGCTCTCCGGCAGTAGGCCGAAAAGCCGGAGTCGCTATCCTCTTACACAAAAACCTACGTCACTCTGTCAGAGATGTTAGGGTAGACACGATAGGCCGGAAAATAACGCTACATTTGACCTTAGGTGACAAAGCTATTGCACTCACCAGCATTTATGCTCCTAACTCCCCTGACGCCTCCTTCTTTCAGGATATGGTGCAATGGGTGCTAACTGCCCCTGAGATGCTACACCTAGTAGGTGGGGACTTTAATTCTGTTATGTCCATGCTGACAGATCGCACATACCACTCGTAGCATAGACCGCGTACCTATACCCCCCCTGCACCGAACACTACTCTCCTAGCGTAATCCATCGCTTCCATGCAATTCGTCAACGTTTGGCAACTAGTGCACCCTACGGATCAAGAATATACCTTTTTTTCGCCCCCACATAACACTTTTTCCCGCATAGATTACTTTTTTGCCTCCCCTGCTCTAATCTCCACAATGAGTGCCCCAGACATACAGGACGCCAGAATATCAGACCACAGCCCTATTGCTGTACACATAACTCAAGCTAAACTCTCATCTCCCTCTCCTACCTGGCGCTTCCCTTCTTACCTGGCAGATAGTGAAGACTTCCGTCATACACTATACGAAGCCTGGGAGGAATACATATCCACCAACGGAGCTCACATCTCTGACCCAAACCTTTTTTGGGAAGCCGGCAAAGCCTTTCTGTGGGGTAAAATCATCTCTTATACCGCCCAATTTAAAAAACGGACCAGACAACAATACAGACAGCCCAGCGAAGCTTTACGCTTGGCTCATGAACGGCTAACACTAAACCATTCACTAGATAACATACAAGAATGGAGACAGGCTAAACGTACTTTTGACCTTTGGACAGAACAACATGAAGCGGCCAAAACGTCATACTCTGCGCTACATTTCCACAGGTTTGGTAACAAGGCGGGCAGGCTGCTGGCTAAATTATGTTCAGGACCTAGACATCCTACTCGCATCTCTACCCTGAGAAATGCGGCAGGCTCTCTGGTTACCTCGCCTGCTGAAATCAGTAAAATACTTGCAGAGTATTACACTAATTTATATAAAGCTGACATGAGCGACCAACCTACAGCAGAAGCTCTGCTGGCCAAAATACGTCTGCCCAAACTCCAAAATACACAATTAGAGGCACTCAATGCCCCTATTACCGCAACTGACATCTGACTCACGATTAAATCCATGGCCTCGGCCAAAGCCCCAGGACCCGACGGCTACACGACAGAATTTTGCACTGACAAATGACTTTTTTTCCCCGATACCCTGAAACACGTATACGCAGCCATGTGGGACAGAGGGCCCTATCTTCCCACAGGGACGCAGGCTCACATCAAACTAATCTCCAAGAAAAGCAAGGACCCCCTATCACCAGGATCATACCGTCCGATTTCTTTGATTAACGTGGATGTAAAAATCCTGTCTAAAATAATTGCATCACGCTTAGCTCTCCTACTTCCATCTCTATTACACCCAGCCCAATCTGGCTTTGTTTCAGGGCGATCTGCTACCCTAAACATTCACAAGGTTTTAATGGCTTTAGAATACGCTAAAACCCACCCCGACCAAGATGTTGCCATTATGTCCCTCGACACGGAAAAAGCCTTTGACAACATCAGTTTCTCATGGCTTTTTAGAGTGATGGAACAATTCGGCTTTACGGGTCAAATTATGCGATTTTTAATGCAAATGTATGCCTCCCCAATGGCGCGTCTTGTCACCCCTGACTTTGTCTCCGACACAATCCCCCTAGCAAAGGGAATGAGACAGGGCTGCCCCTTGTCCCCGTTGTTGTTCAATTTAGCGATTGAACCCCTATCTAGAATACCCCTTTCATGACTAAGCCTATTTTTGAAATTTGGTGTTTACAAGTTAAAATCCATATTTTTTGCTAGAAAATTACTTAGAGTTCCCAAACATTATATATCTTTTTTTTTAGCAGAGAATCTAGAGAATAAAATGGCGATTGTTGCAATATTTTTTATCACACGGTATTTGTGCAGCGGTGTTTTAAACGCAAATTTTTGGAAAAGGGACACTTTCATGAATTTTAAAAAATCCAAACAGTAAAGTTACCCCAATTTTTTTGTATAATGTGAAAGATGATGTTACGCCGAGTAAATAGATACCAAACATGTCACCCTTTATAATTGCACGCACTCGTGGAATGGCGACAAACTACGGTACCTATGAATTTCCATAGGCGACGCTTTAAAAATTTTTTACAGTTACCAGGTTTGAGCTACAGAGGAGGCCTAGGGCTAGAATTATTACTCTCGCTCTGACGATCGTGGCGATACCTCACATGTGTGGTTTGAACACCGTTTACATATGCGGGCGCGACTTCCGTATGCGTTTTCTTCGCTGCGCGAGCTCGCGGGGACAGGGGCACTTTAAAAAAACTTTTTTTTTTTTTTTATTTATTTAATTTATTTTTTTACTTTATAAATTGTGTTTAAAATTTTTTTTTTTTTTTTTTTTTAATTTTATTGCTGTCACAAGGAATGTAAACATCCCTTGTGACAGTAATAGGTGGTGACAGGTACTCTTTATGGAGGGATGGGGGGTCTAAAAGACCCCCATCCCTCCTTTACACTTCAAAGTATTCAGATCACCAAAAACGGCGATTCTGAATACTGTGTACTTTTTTTAATTCGGCGCCATTGGCAGCCGAGTAAACGGGACGTGACGTCATGACGTCGCTTCCGCGTTTACAACAAGAAGGCTGGAACGAAGCCACTCACAGCTTCGTTCCAGCCTGCCCCCAGACGCCGAAGGTACCCGATTGGACACCGGGCCTCCCTATCGCACGGGAGGCCCGGTAACAGCGGCGGGAGGGGGAGGATGTCCCCTCCCGCTCCTCCGGTATAACAACCGAGCGGCTTTTAGCCGCATCGGTTGTTATACACGGGTAGCCGATCGCCCGCTGTAAACAACGGAACCGGGATGATGCCTGCAGCTGCGGGCATCATCCCGGTATAACCCTGGAAAGCCGAGTAGCATATCTGCGTACGGTCGGCGAGAAGGGGATACTCAACTCGGATAATGGGATCAGTGGCATCACCTTAGGCAACCAAACTTTTCGCTCCGCCCTGTTTGCAGACGACATATTCTTATTCTCTACCAATCCCATATCAGACTTTTACAGACTCAAACAACTCTTTACAGACTTCCGACTTTGCTCGGGATTCCGCATCAATTATGACAAAAGTGAGGACCTAGCACTACACCCACACCTTTCCACTAAATGGAGACATCTATCTCCGCTCGCCATGGCCACTCAACATATCACGTACTTGGGTATTCAAATAGGACGTGAAACATCTTCTCTGTATTTACTTAATTATCCCCCATTAATAACCAAAATTGTGAAGGAGCTGGAGGCTTGGGGAGCCCTTCCTCTCTCACTTTTTGGGAGATGTCACCTTTTTAAAATGGTGTCTTTTGCACGCCTGCTTTATCCAATGCAGACCATACCTCTCCTACTGAGACACTCTGATGTTCAAAAAATCCAGAAAGCCTTAACTGCTTTTATATAGTCTCGCAAGAAACCCCGCATAGCGCTGCAAAAATTATGTCTCCCGAAGAGCGAGGGCGGGGCAGGACTACCCAATATGCTTTTCTATAACCTAGTATGTTTACTTAGGCAGGGCCTAGATTGATTAACTGGAGGATCTAAATATTCCAACTTCACATTTGACAACGCTATGGCCTACCCCTATGACCTTTCAGCCATCCTGCATTCCAATCCTAATACTCTGCCTCCTCACCTCAAATCCAGTGTACTTCTCAGGGATACGATCATTGCCTGGAGAGAGGTCAGAAAATTACTCAAACTGCCATCCAGCATCTCTCGCTACCTGAAAATCCAAGGCAACCCTATGTTCCTCCCATCCACTCTACATAAGGCCAACCACCAACTCACGTTTTTTTTTTATCATCAACTCACCGATTATTTGAAGTCTTGCTGTGGGTCTGAGTCTGATCCTCTTGAAACATCCTGCATTGACACTCTTATTAAAAGCAATAATTATTCCATCTCTAATATATATTCATGCCTCATACAACACCAAGCATGGAAGTATTGTCTCAAACCTTTTCAAAAATGGTCTCACTTACTGGGTGATAACGGTTTGCCAGAAAAAATCCTTGAGGGTTACAGACATATCCGCAAGCTTATCACTTCTGAAACATGGAGGGAGACGCAATTCAAAATTATTCACAGAGCCTACTTCCCATTTCGCTTCAACAAAGCAGACCCAACTCAAGCGCAATGTCCCTGGTGTGCCTTCCCTCGCCCCACCCTGCTCCATCGTCTCTGGGACTGTACTAAGATCACCACTTACTGGATCGATGTGATAGCCTACATCAACAAAATCCATAAAACACAGCTAACTAAGGACTGTTATGTTATGCTTGTTCAGTATACCACCATCATCCTCCTCATCAACGATGGACTCACAAAATATTCCACAATGGGCTCATCTGTGTCTCCTAGTTGCCCGCAGAACTATTATGTCTCACTGGATCTCAGCAACACCACCTACTTTGTCGGCGGTAAAAAAAGCCTTGACCTCACTCTTCTATTTGGAGAGACTAGATACCATCACACTGAACTTTCGCTCTATCTCACGCTTTTTTAAAAGATGGAGAAGGTACTTGGAAGCCACGTTCACTCAACAAATAATGCTAGATATAATGCACCCATTCCGGTTCACGGATTGGTACCTAAGGAGGGATCTCACCAATTCCCTTGGCAACCTCAAGATACCTCCCACTTCTGACCCATTCGTCTTTAAGCCGCCGTAAGATGTCCACAAGCCCATACTGCTCTTTAACTTCCACTACTTTCCTTTACTCATTCTCGGTAGTACTAGTTAGTTTTGCTGTTTTACCTAGACCAATGTATCTCATCTGTAGCTAGTTATGTCCAAACGCTGCCTTCAGTCCTGAAGGTACTAAGGTGTAAAGTTTCAGTCTCTCAAGCACTGTTTTGCTCAATAACGAGGATAAGATGGTAAATGTGAATTTCTGCCCCCCCCTCCCCTCTCCCCCCTTACCTGTATTTTAGTATAAGAATTTCTTACTGTTTAGAGATTCTACTTGTACCTGATGTATAACTGTCATGTACTCTGTTGTATACTACTGTATGCTATAAAACTCAATAAATATTTTTTTTAAAAAAAGCACCCCTGTACCCCCCTGCTCTCGCGCAAAGGCGAACATAAGCGTTGGTCTGGCGTCAAATGTAAACAGCAATTGCACCATGCATGTGAGGTATCACCGCGAAGGTTAGATCGAGGGCAGTAATTTTAGCAGTAGACCTCCTCTGTAAATCTAAAGTGGTAACCTGTAAAGGCTTTTAAAGGCTTTAAAAAATGTATGTAGTTTATCACCACTGCACGTTTGTGCACAATTTTAAAGTATGTCATGTTTGGTATCCATGTACTCGGCCTAAGATCATCTTTTTTATTTCATCAAACATTTGGGCAATATAGTGTGTTTTAGTGCATTGAAATTAAAAAAGTGTGTTTTTTCCCCCAAAAATGCATTTGAAAAATCGCTGCGCAAATACTGTGTGAGAAAAAAAATGAAACACCCACCATTTTAATCTGTAGGGCCTTTGCTTTAAAAAAACATATAATGTTTGGGGGTTCAAAGTAATTTTCTTGCAAAAAAATTTTTTTTTTTCATGTAAACAAATAGTGTCAGAATGGGCTTTGTCTTCAAGTGATTAGAAGTGTGGGTGATGTGTGACATAAGCTTCTAAATGTTGTGCATAAAATGCCGGGACAGTTCAAATGACCCCATTTTGGAAAGTAGACACCCCAAGCTATTTGCTGAGAGGCATGTCGAGTCCATGGAATATTTTATATTGTGACACAAGTTGCAGGAAAAAGACAATTTTTTTTTTTTTGCACAAAGTTGTCAGTAAATGACATATTGCTCAAACATGCCATGGGAATATGTGAAATTACACCCCAAAATACATTCTGTTGCTTCTCCTGAGTATGGGGATACCACATGTGTGAGACTTTTTGGGAGCCTAGCCGCATACGGGACCCCAACAACCAAGCACTGCCTTCAGGGTTTCTAAGGGTGTAAATTTTTGATTTCACTCCTCACTGCCTATCACAGTTTCGGAGGCCATGGAATGCCCAGATGGCACAATCCCCCCCCCCAAATGACCCCATTTTGTAAAGTAGACACCCCAAGATATTTGCTGAGAGGTATGGTGAGTATTTTGCAGACCTCACTTTTTGTCACAAAGTTTTGAAAAAAAAAATACATTCTTTTTTCTTTCTTCATTTTCAAAAACAAATGAGAGCTGCAAAATACTCACCATGCCTCTCAGCAAATAGCTTGGGGTGTCTACTTTCCAAAATGGGGTCATTTGGGGGGGTTTTGTGCCATCTTGGCATTTTATGGCCTTGGAAACTGTGATAGGTAGTGAGGAGTGAAATCAAAAATTTATGCCCTTAGAAATCTTGAAGGCGGTGCTTGGTTTTCGGGGCCCCGTACGCAGCTAGGCTCCCAAAAAGTCCTACACATGTGGTATCCCCATACTCAGGAGAAGCAGCAGAATTTTTGGGGTGCAATTCCACATATGCCATTGGCATGTTTGAGCAATATATCATTTCGTGACAACTTTGTGCAAAAAAAAAAAAGTTTGATATTTTCCCGCAACTTGTGGCAAAATATAAAATATTCCATGGACTCGATATGCCTCTTAGCAAATAGCTTGGGGTATCTACTTTCCAAAATTGGGTCATTTAGGGGGGGTGGGTTTGAACTGTCCTGGCATTTTATGGCCTTCAAAACTGTGATAGGTAGTGAGGAGTGAAATCAAAAATTTATGCCCTTAGAAATCCTGAAGGCGGTGCTTGGTTTTCGGGCCCCGTAAGCGGCTAGGCTCCCAAAAAGTCCCACACATGTGGTATCCCCATACTCAGGAGAAGCAGCTAAATGTATTTTGGGGTGCAATTCCACATATGCCCATGGCCTGTGTGAGCAATATATCATTTAGTGACAACTTCTTGTAAATTTTTTTTTTTTTGTATTATTCAATCACTTGGGACAAAACAAATTAATATTCAATGGGCTCAACATGCCTCTCAGCAATTTCCTTGGGGTGTCTACTTTCCAAAATGGGGTCATTTGGGGGGGTTTGTACTGCCCTGCCATTTTAGCACCTCAAGAAATGAGATAGGCAGTCATAAACTAAAAGCTGTGTAAATTCCAGAAAATGTACCCTAGTTTGTAGACCCTATAACTTTTGCGCAAACCAATAAATATACGCTTATTGACTTTTTTTTTTTTTTACCAAAGACATGTGGCTGAATACATTTTGGACTAAATGTATGACTAAAATTGAGTTTATTGTATTTTTTTATAAAAAAAAGTAGAAAATATTGTTTTTCTTTCAACATTTTCAGTCTTCTTCCGTTTATAGGGCAAATAATAAAAACTGCAGAGGTGATCAAATAGCATCAAAAGAAAGCTCTTTTTATGGGAACAAAAGGACGCAAATTTCATTTGGGTGCAGCATTGCATGACCGCGCAATTAGCAGTTAAAGCGATGCAGTGCCAAATTGTAAAAAGTGCTCTGGTCAGGAAGGGGGTAAATCCTTCCGGGGCTGAAGTGGTTAATATAATCTTTTACATTCCGTGATATCTCAATCCCCAAGTATCTCACTGCGTGCTTAATTTGAATTTGAGACACATAGTTTAATAAAGGGACTTTTAACTCGTCTAATGGTAGTAGTTCAGATTTATCCCAATTAAACTGGTAGCCCGATATTTACCCAAATATGGAGATAAGGCTCATAAGTTCCGCTAATGACTTTGAGGTATCCCCCAGGAAAATAAGAGCATTATCTGCATAAAGGGCTACTTTATCCTCTCTTTCTGCTTATCGAAACCCGACTATTTCCACTGATTGTCTAATCGCAAGGGCAAGAGGTTCCACTGCTATTGGGAACAATAATGGAGACAAAGGGCATCCCTGCCTTGTCCCCCTAGACAGATTGAAAGATCTTGATAATGTTTTCTTAATTCTTACCCTTGCTTTTGGTTCCCTTTATAACTTTTTGACCCACTTTAAAAAAGTCTATGAATATTTGTTGATGCTACTCTAGTTGGCATAAGGCCTGTTTTGTCCTCATGGATCAAAGTGTTAATATAGCATGATAGTCTATTTGCGAGAACTCAGGCCAATATCTTAATGTCTGAGGTAAGGAGTAAGATAGGGCGACAAGACTCAGGCAACATTGGGTCCTTACCCTGTTTTGGAATCACTATAATTATTGTTTCCTGCATTGATTCAGGGAGTCTTTGTTTCTGAAAAGCATCATTTAGTACTTCTAACAATTCTGGCAACAAAATCTTACCAAATTTTTTATAGATTTCCGTCGGTAGTCCGTGCATCCCGGGCGCTTTATTATTATGTGTTTGTACAACTGCTTGTTTTAACTCTTTCATTGATATAGGGCTATCAAGAAAATCTCTTTCCTCTAATTTAAGTTTTGGAAAAAACAATTTGTCCATGAATTCATAAAGTAAGGTGTAGAAGTCAACAAATATATTCGGAATACTACCTGTATCATACCTCCCTACCCCTTCTGTATCTTTAGCAGCTGCAATAGTTATTGGACCCTCTTGAGCCCGGGCTATTGCAGCTAACATGCGTCCCACCTGTTCCCCCATCTCATAGTGTTTTTGGTTTTGAAAAAATCTGCAATTTTCTGCTTTAGTTAAAAATAACATTTTGTGGATTTTTTGAGCTTCCTGCTAGGCTGAGCGCTTTTCTTCTATGGGGTCCGTAATATAGTCCTGCTCTGTTTGAGTCATCCTTTGCATTACCACCTCCTCCTCACGACTTCTCGCTAATCTCTTAATTTTAGATATTTCTTTAATCATTACTCCACGCATGTATGCCTTCTTAGTATCCAATACTACTAATAAAGATGTTGAGTTTTTTTTTTATTTTATTAACTGTCGTTCTATCGTATCCTCCTCTGTCATTAATAATAACCACTGTGGATTATTTTCCAGGGTAGAGAAGCCAACTGTCCGTCAGTCTGTATTGCCAGTATAAGTGGGGAATGATCAGAAAGCCCCCTAAGGCCATATTGAATTGACTCTAGCCATGGGAGAAAATTATCGTTCCCCAAAGCCAAGTCTTTTCTTGACAGAGATCCATATGTGCTCGAACAACAAGAGTATTCTCTCTTTGAAGGGTATCTAATTCTCCACAAATCTACTAACCCCATTTCTTGTGTGTGGCCAGCGAATGTAGTTCTCCTCATTCTTTGTTTACTCTTCATGGTGCTATGTCTATCCTCCTCCTCATTCATTATGGTATTGAAGTCTCCCATTACTAAATTTGGTAAAATTCGGCCACTGTACCATTTTTCTTTACACATTTTTCAGCACTTCGTCATTGTATGGGGGAGGAACATAGACCTTCACCAACAAAAAGTTTTTAGCATTTAATGAGCACCGGAGTACAATATAACAACCCTCTGGATCTTTAATGTTCTCACTGCATGAGAACCATACCGCGCGGGAGATCAGGATGCTAACGCCTCCAGAATAATACCGCATGAGTTTGATCGATAAAGCTTGATCTTTCAAAAAGCAGCATATCCTCTCGCTCAAGTTAAGTCTCTTATTGCAGGTTTATAAAAAATTCTATTTCTTCAAGAACTGTCTGTCTCTTTCCCCTATCACCCAACCCCCTCACATTCCATGACAGCACCTTAATTTTTTCACTCATTATTTAGTATCACCAACTGGTAAACCACTTGGGTAGTCCCCAAGATTAAATATTTCTCATTTCTTTGAGATAAAACATCCTGAAAAGGTTGCAGGAGGAGAGAGAGAGGGAGAGAGAGCGCACGAGCCAAAAAAAAAAAACCCCACCCACAACCCACCCCAAAACCCTGTCCCCACCCACAACCCCCCCAACCCCCCCTCAAAACTCCCATCCCCGCCACCCCATTCCCACCCCACTTTCTTCTTACCCATTCAGCTGTGCGAATACCCACCACCCATACTGGTTGAGCTCCAACCCCTTTTCATAGTCTACTCAGGACTCATACAAGGGGACTATCTAGTGACCCCGAAACAGTTGCAAGTATTATGTTTGTGCCAAGTAAATGTCCGCATATATTTAATCTGCCATTTCAATGTTAAAATATAGATATCTGAAGGGGGGGAGAGAAAAAAAAAAAGGGAATAGGGGAGGGAAAAGAAGGTCAATCGACCCATTAATATTCAGGGAGTCTTCTTGTTTTCTTCTGTGTATCTGTCTTCTTTTTTTCCAAAAAAAAGTTTTTATTAAGCAAAAGTCAGTACAAAGAAAGTCATGCAACTGTTTTTAACATAGGTTTGCAACATATAAACTTATTACATAAGCATACAGTGTCAATTCATGTATTGACACTGGTACCAGGCTGACCATGTTTTGTGGAACTTGTCGGAGGTTTCATTTGCTATAGCTAGTGTTTAATCCATTTTCAGGATATGGTTCACTGTATGGGCCCATTCTCTGAGGGAAGGGGTCGTAGACAGTTTCCAATATTTGGGTATCAGGGATTTTGAGGCAATCAGAAGGTGCTTGGTCAGGGATCCTTTGTTTCTACCCAGGGTAAGTTAGAAATATGCAAGAGGCAGCATGCAGGTGTGAGTTTAATCTTGATGTCAGTGATGTGGAGGATCAAGTTGCAGATTTTGCTCCAGTAGGAAGCTATCTTAGGGCATTCCCACCAGATGTGAAACATATCGCCCCTGTTTACCCCACATCTCCAGCACAGATCGTAAGCCAACGGGTACCATCGTTTTATCTTTTCAGGTGTGGCATACCATTGTGTCAGTAGTTTGTAAGAGTTTTCCTGTAATCTCATACTAATTGAGCATTTATGTGCTAAGATGCATGCACTTTCCCATTGGGAATCAGTGAAGTGCATGTGGAGGGCAGCTTCTCGTTGGCTTCTGAACCTGGTCGAGTCCGTACATTCGGCTTGTTGGAGATGTGAGTACATCAGGGAGGTGGTCTTTTCAGTCTGTTTGCCAGCTTGGCAAACAGATTCAAAGAATGTAAGGTCTCTGGTTTAATTACCTGCCTTAAAAAAGCAGGAAGTTCCCCGTGGGGTTTTCAAGCAGCAATTTGAGAGTCACAAACAGTATATTGTAAAAAATAGAATATTTTTATTTTTAATTGGACAAAAGACAAATGGACAACACTATACAAAGGTTAAAACATGAGCTCTGGTTTACAACTATGCAAGACTACTAGAAAAGGGAAAAACGAGTGGACAATACCAAAGGCAATAAAATACAAATATGTCGACTTGTAGTGGTGAAGTTATAATGATGCCATCCAATATACAGGAGAAAAAAAGCCCCAATGGATTTCGACCTAAATGTTTTGCGGTCTTCCTCAGGGGGTTCTCATATTTCTATGGGTACATGAAAGGCAAATTCTAGTCATATGTGGTACCATGTATAATTGTAGTTATGTTATACATCTATTGTATATGTAAAGAAATGGTAGTCATTTCATATTTACCCTCTCCGTGAAATAGGCTCACTTAACCAGAGATTTCTTGTTAAAATATTCACATAACGATTGCAATTGGTTTTCCCGTTGGTGATCCCGGAAAGTGCTGAAAGAAGTCACGCTCACCTCCACTCCGAAGGGAATCGCCCCCGGATATAGAGCTTACAAGTGGTCACAGGTGGTTGGGCACCCCACATCAATTTAAAAATAATTGTATTTCCTTTAATATATATAGACGCACTGTTTTCACTCAGTCACATTTTCTACTTACATTTTAATAACTTCCCCCTTCCCTCACATTCCATTATCATATTTACGCATATTTAGAAAAACCATATACTAATTACATCAATCATGATAAATTTCCAGGTCTTGCCTTCATCTCCTTGTGGGGTGCCCAACCACCTGTGACCACTTGTAAGCTCTAGAGGCTGCAGTATATATATATATATATATATATATATTTTTTTTTTTTTTTTTTCTCCTGCATATTGGATGGCATCATTATAACTTCATCACTACAAGTCGACATATTTGTATTTTAACCTCTGTGGTATTGTCCACTCGTTTTTCCCTTTTCTAGTAGTCTTGAATAGTTGTAAACCAGAGCTCATGTTTTGTATAGTGTTGTCCATTTGTCTTTTGTCCAATTAAAAATAAAAATATTCTATTTTTTACAATATACTGTTTGTGACTTTCAAATTGCTGCTTGAAAACACCATGGGGAACTTCCTGCTTTTTTAAGATTTACTATTTAGGGGTGTGCAGTTTCTCAGACTCCACCTATGTGTCATATCATGCTATAGTTTTGTCTTTTGGGTGGTTAAACACCCCTTCCCCATTTTTTTGACACATATGAGCTGAAACATGAGTTTTTGCTATATTTGTTAATTATAGTTTTGATTCATTATGTATTGAAAATTTCTGGTATATAATTCCACACTGATTTGTCAGTATACTGTATTTTTTACCATCATATTTGAGTATTCCAGATGGGTCACTTTCAAGGGTAGGAATGGATGAGCCTTATGTCAGGGTATGAAGCAGACTTTGAGCAAGGGGATCAAGTAGAGACCCAAATTACGTCATTGATACAAAAATTTAGCAGATCTTTAGAGAAAAAATCTGCCCTTCATTGGCACATAAAATCATTTGATCGATATATAAGGGAAAAAATCAATCCGTATGGGCTTCGGATCCAAATTTTTCCAAATTTGGAACCAATTAGTTAGGAGTGCAAAAAAGAATGGGAGTCCAATTTGCAGAGCTGCTCAGAGACCATGATGACAATACTTATCAAGGAATATACCAAACAAATAGCCCAATTAGACTTGGAAATAAATACTTTGGAGACACAGCTGGCCCCTTTTAAAGGCCATGCTTTGTACACAAAATTATATACCAAGCTAAAGGAGCATTTGTCAGTTCACAATAAAAATATTCTCCAAAATAAAGAAACAACATTTTGGAGAGATAAGACATCTTTTTCCGAAGGCAAAGCCTATAAATGGGCTAGCGATAGATCACACTCAAAAGGACGATCTCGAGATTGTCCTCAACACAATAAACCCTTTACTCATCCCCAATTCCAGTCCCCCTTGCCAACAAATGGCCAACACACTAATAGCCATAACAAAGGATGTGGACGTCACAAGAGGATGAGAACCTGAACAGGATCAGAAAAAACGTACTGTTGACACCGATTCCGATTATATTCAGCAATGCAATTCGAATGAACGGTTTCCAATGACGGCAAGAGGAGGAGAATCCTCCTACACAGCTCCTGGTGAATCCGATTCATCACTATCGGATGTCACCACTGCTGTGAACCGATCACTAGGTTCACAGAACGCACAACCTCGCAGAAGACTTTAAACTCCTTACGGGGAGTGAACTCCCCTCAATCCAACAAGGCCCTCAAAGGGTTGAATGCGCATGTGATTCGCCTATAACACAACCCTTTAATGTCATCAATTTGTCTAGACACCCTATTACAAAAGCTGAAACTTGCCTTTTATCGAAAGGCTTGAGTTTCTGTCCTGAACAAAACTTTGATCTGTTTGAATTGGTCACGGATCTGCATCTCTTTGCTCACAAGTTACTTCTGAAATGCCGATACGAGTCAGCACATAATGAGGTGGATACCACCGATTGGTCCCAGTATACCATGAGGGAATTTAAGGCATTACGTGACTTAACTTTGCTATTCCAAGAGAGCAATTCAGATGACTTAATAGATCAACTTGATCTGGATAAGCTATTTGAAGAGGTAAACAAGTCTACCCTCAACCCAATAACCCTGTTAAAAAAGCAATAGACTAAATTCCCTCCTTTACAAACAAACCCAAGTGTAGCTACTTTTGTGCAACAAACGTTGAAGGATTTTGCAAAATATCCCGTAGCACAAACATCCCACACAATCTATCGGCAGAAGAGAATAAGGCATTTGAATCCCTATGTACAAATGACTCAATTATAGTGAAGCCTTCAGATAAAGGAGGCAATGTTGTCCTGATGGACAACATTATGTATAAAGGAATGTGCCGCAAGATACTTGATAATAGGGAATGGTATAAAATCATTCACATTAGATATGTGGAAAAGTCCAATAAGGCATTTTACATAAAAATGGAACTATTAATAAGGATCTTCATGATTTCATTAAGATCAAACATCCCAAGATACCCACATTTTACAGTATTCCAAAAATTCATAAATATCCGATTCAACCTCCCGATCGACCAATAGTGTCCGGAAATGGTGGAATTCCGGAAAATTTGAGTCGAGTGATCGACGCTTATCTTCAACCCTTTGTAGTAGCACTACCTTCCTTTATCAATGATACAATTCATTTCCTACAAATGATAAATTAATTAAAACTTGTAGCAAACTCCATTTTGGTCACGATAGATGTAGAGGCCTTGTATTGTTCAATTCCACATGAAAAAGGACTTTTGGCAATTCAAAACGTATTGCAGCTAAACCACATTTTTAACAACAACTATTTTTGTTTTGACGGCTCCCACTACCTCCAGGTGTAGGGCGTAGCGATGGGGACATGCTGTGCCCCATCCTACGCCAGTCTGTACCTGGGGGAGTGGGAGCGGTCACTCTTCAGTGGCGAGGATCTCACGATGTACCTGGGCCATGTCACTATGTGGCTCAGGTACATCGATGACATCTTCGTCATTTGGGAAGGAACGGAGGACCTTTTGATGCAGTTTTTTGATCACATAAATATAAACAATTGCAATCTAAAATTTACCATGAGTCACGATATTAGATCCGTGACGTTTTTGGATGTTAAAATTGAATGTGATGCACAGGGAAACTTAACTAGCACACTTTACAGAAAAAGTACCGCAGGCAATACAGTCCCTTAAAAAATTCCATCCCTTACGGACAGTATCTCCACTTGCAGAGAAATTGTTCCAATGATGCACTATTTAAATTGGAAGCTGGCAAGCTCCAAGATCGTCTCCTGGGGAGAGGATATCTATCTCCCCCTTGGAAGACATGTAGTCACACAGCACAATTACAACATGCCAAAAATTGCCTTCGCTGCCCTAGACCGTATACATATTGCGGCAAGGGGCGGCGATTGGAACAAAAGGCTTTTACAAATTGAACAAAAATGGATATACAAACTTGGAGCTACCACTTACTCAGGCCTCAATGAGGCAATTTCATTTGCTCCTTTTCTAAAAGGTTACAGCTCAGGAAAGACCAGCTAAGTTGACACGATCGGAGAGAGGTAGATATACAGGCAGAGAATGGAGATTTTTTGATGGTCCTGTGAACCAGTTGCTCCCACTGGTTTTATTAAAATGGGTGCAAATATACACTGGTGTACGCATATACGGTAAAATGGGTGGAAACACACACCAGTGTACGCCTATATGGTGACACCATAACAGTGTACACAGTTTTCGGTATGTGCAGCCAGTATAACTTACTAAATCTAACAAAAGCATTTAGAATAAATTCGTATAATTTTCCAGTGTGGTCAAACTATCAATTAACATTTATGCAATGTACCTTCAATGTTATAAATATGTTTATTTCATTATAAATTACAAATGTACACTAATAAGAACAAAGCGTCCACCACTATACTATTAAATCAAATGAAGAATGCATTACAACAACATCTTGATCAGTTAAGTATATATACATTTTAGCAAATGCCAGCATATTTCTTTAATCTACTTCTTATGTGTTTTCTTTATTTAATATTCTTGTTTTGCTTTGTCCCCGGATTTTGGACCTGCTGTGTGATGCCCTCCCTCCACTCTGTACGGAGCATCCCCCTAATATAGCGGCTTCCTGGCAGGGTGGGAGGGTGGTTTCACATTCCCCCTCCCTCCTAGTAGCGCCCGCAGTTTTTTCCACCTTCCTCCGGGGAGCTCTAACACTGCCGGCGGCGTTCCGTGTTCACCATCGGACTGAGGGGTGGCGCGGTGCGCATGCGCAGCGCGGTCTCCTGCACTATGCGGGAAGTGCCGTGTTCTGCGCATGCACCCAATGCGCCCCTAGTTGCGCGTATTGCGTCGGAGGCGAGGGGAGTTTCCATTGCTGGAATGCCTTCCGGAATGCCGAGGTGGCCATGGAAGAGCTGCGCATAGCAGCTTGATGGCGCCTCAATCTCTGGGGGATGGCTGACATGAAAGCCTTTTACCTGCTGAACATTATCACCTGAGTCCATCACCTGCAAAGTATAGGACTTGAGTATGGGGATATATAATTAATGAACCAATGAATATTCCTCAGTTGTTCCCTGACAATTCCAGTCTGCACACCACCTAACCATTTGAGGTAAGATCATATGGCATCAGAAGGTGATTTTATCACAGCTATTGCCATATACACACTTTTTACCTTGTTTATGAATAGCTTATATGTTTTTTTCCATTTAGAGTTGCCAACCTTGAGTACTTCACAAAAAAGAGGACTTTATGCTCCATGTCTTGGAGGATATACAGCCTCCGAAAAATTACTAATAACAATCAGGTACCTAGTAAGGTCATCACTGCACAGGCGGTGGTCTCAGCGGGGAGCATTGATAGCTTCAAGAAACTATTAGATAAGCACCTGAATGACCACAACATACAGGGATATACAATGCAATACTGACACATAATCACACACATAGGTTGGACTTGATGGACTTGTGTCTTTTTTCAACCTCACCTACTATGTAACTATGTAACTATGCATGCATTTAACACTCACTTGCACTTTTTATATTCTATCACTGCATGTAATTCAACACCTATTTGCACCTTATATTTATTTTTTTCTCACCACACCCTTCACACATTCACGTTTTTATTTTTTTAGCACTCTTCCATCTTTGGCACTCACTTTTTTTTTTCAATATTCATCCCTCATGAAGTATTCAACTATACATACACACTCACTAATAAGTTGATTTATTCGCTTCCACTCCAACATCAAACATCTATGATTCATGCACCCATTTCCCATTCATCAAATTTTTCTAATATTGACACTTCCCACAACGTTTTTGATAATATATCAAATTAATGAATACGTTCACTCAATATCAATTTAAAAATGATTTTATTTCCTTTAATATATATAGGCGCACTGTTTTCACTCCATCACATTTTCTACTTCCACTTTAATAACTTTCCCCCTTCCCTCACATTCCATTATCATATTTACGCATATTTAGAATAATTACATCAATCATGATAAATTTCCAGGTCTTGCCTTCATCTCCTTGTGGGGTGCCCAACCACCTGTGGCCACTTGTAAGCTCTATATCTGGGCGCGACTCCCTTCGGAGTGGAGGTGGAGGCGAGCGTGACTTCTTTCAGCACTTTCCAGGATCACCAAGGGGAAAACCAATTGCAATCGTTATGTGTATATTTTAACAAGAAATCTCTGGTTAAGTGAGCCTATTTCACGGAGAGGGTAAATATGAAATGACTACCATTTCTTTACATATACAATAGATGTATAACATAACTACAATTATACATGGTACCACATATGACTAGAATTTGCCTTTCATGTACCCATAGAAATATGAGAACCCCTGAGGAAGACCGCAAAACATTTAGGTCGAAATGCATTGGTGCTTTTTTCTCCTGTATATTGGATGGCATCATTATAACTTCATCACTACAAGTCGACATATTTGTATTTTACCCTCTTTGGTATTGTCCACTCGTTTTTCCCTTTTCTAGTAGTCTTGCATAGTTGTAAACCAGAGCTCATGTTTTAACTTTTGTATAGTGTTGTCCATTTGTCTTTTGTCCAATTAAAAATAAAAATATTCTATTTTCTACAATATACTGTTTGTGACTCAAGATTTACTATTTAGGGGTGTGCAGTTTCTCAGACTCCACCTATGTGTCATATCATGCTATAAAATTTCCTGCCTTATCCAGTATAAGGAGGTAGTGGCGCAGTTGTTTGCAGTTCCAATTTGTAAAAACGAATGGTATGAGGTCACCCAGCAGCTGTTCATACGTTAAAATCTTACCTGCACTTGTACACTTTGAAGCTAGTAGGGGAACGATATCGTTTGTAGTAAATGCTCTCGAGCCTATGGCTGGGGAAAGTCCGGGTTGTTGTGAAGTGGAGTAAGTGGCCCTGGGGTTGTGGAAATATTGTGTGTCAAGGAGAGTTTATGATTTTTTTAGGGTAGTCCCAATTAATGGGTGGTGTTTAAGATTCGGGGGGCATTTAGGCCAAGGGATCCAGGGAGAGAATTTTTTGGGGGAGTTCTGTGGAGCTTTCCTCTAAGGAAACCCAGTCTTTATTTGCCGCATGGCAGTGCCAGTACACGATTCTTGCCAAATGTGTTGCATAGTAATAAAGCTTAAAATTTCGGAAGCCTAGGCCTCCAGTGGCTTTAGATTTCATGAGTAGTTTTAGGTTTATACGTGTTTTTTTGTGCGCCCAAAGAACTCTCCACAGAACCGTCTGTAACTGTTTGAAGAAACTAGCAGGAATCTCAATTGGTAATGTATGGAAAAGATATAAAAGCCGCGGGAGTATTGTCATCTTAACAATGACCGCTCTATCGAACCATGAAAAATATTTGAGCAACCAGTTAGTGAGGTCCTGTTCTACTTGGTGAAGCATTGGTTTGAAGTTGTATGCAAAGACACTGTTAAGCATGGGTGTTAGCCAAACCCCTAAGTATTTAAGTGCATGTGGTACCCATTTAAAGGAGTTGTTCTGTCGTGCAATTCCGAGTGTGTTTGGAGATAGGGTGAGATTCATGGCCTCAGATTTGGCAAAATTAACTTTGAGATTGGATAGGTAGCCAAATATTAAATATTAAAAGCTTGTAGTAAATTGGGGATAGAGACATGTGGTTGTGTCAAAAAAAACAAAAGGTCACCCGTGTATGCTGCTATTTTGTAGGTTTTTTTGTTAATCACGAACCCCTGAACTGATTCGTTTTTGTTAATTGTGCGGATAAATGGTTCTAAAGTTAGTATAAATAATAGAGGCGACAGGGGGCATCCTTGTCTATTGTCATTTTTAATGAAAACCTTTTCAGACAGGGTGCCATTGATCTTCAGCTTGGCCACTGGGTCTTGGTACAATGAGGAAATCCAAGTAAGCATATGTGCTTTCAGGTCTATGTAGGAGCAAGTTGCTTGTAAAAAATCCCATGACACCCTGTCGAAAGCTTTCTCTGCATCAGTAGACAAGAGAAGCCCTTCAAGTCCAGTTCTGCAACAGCTGTGTATTAGATTAAGGGCCTTTGTGACATTGTCCCTTGCCTCTCTTCCTGACATGAACCCTACTTGTTCGGGACCTATTATTTGCGGAAGAAAGGTGCATACACAGTTAGTAATAATTTTGGCCAGTAGTTTCAGGTCGAGATTGAGCAAGGATATGGGCTTGTAACTTGTGCACTCTGTCGGGTCCTTGCCTGGTTTGGGGAGTACTGTCACATGTGCCATTAAGAACGTGTTCGGCACTTGTCGGGGAGACCATTAAAAAGTTCAGCGTACGTAATAGTGGGGCAGCAAGAATGTTGGTAAACGTCTTATAATAATGTGCTGTAAGACCATCAGGTCCTGGGCTCTTTCCAGGTTTGAGGCTTTTTATGGCGGAAAGTAATTCCTCTGAGGATATCGGAGCCTCTAAGGACTCCGCATCCTCATTGGAAAGGACAGGTAAGCCACTTTGCTTCAAATAGTCATCAATTATTTGGTTTGTGCATGTTAGGGATATTGTAGAGCTTAGACTAATATTTTTGAAAACTGTCGGCTATTTTGTCCGTGCGATTATGCAGAGTACCATCTTCTGACTTAATCGCCAAGATATTAGAGGCTAATGAGACTTCTTTTAAGGCTCTGGCCAGGTATTTTCCCCCTTTATCTCCCTGCTCATAGTAAATCTTTTTTTTAAGGAACAGGGCACGTTTGGCTTTAAAATCTAGCAGGTCCTAAAGGCTCTGTCGTGCTTCCAGGAGGTCCGCTGCAAATTGTTTCCCTAAAGAGAGCTTGTGGAGAATCTCCAATTTAGCTATTTTAGTGTTAAGTCCGCAAGCTGACGTTCCAAGTCCCGTTTACGTTGGGCCCCTATACACACTTATACACACTTATGCCCCGTACACACGGTCGGATTTTCCGACACAAAATGTTTGATGGGAGCTTGTAGGCTCCATCGGACATTTTCCATCGGAATTTCTGTCACATAAAATTTGAGATCTGGATCTCAAATTTTCCCACAGCAAAATCCGTTGTCGTAAATTCCCAATCGTGTGTACACAATTCCAACGCACAAGTTCCACGCATGCTCGGAATCAAGCAGAAGAGCCGCACTGGCTATTGAACTTCATTTTTCTCGGCTCGTCGTACGCAGGGCTTTTTTTCAGCGGGAACGCGGGGGAACGCAGTTCCGGCACCTTCAGCACTGAATGTATGTAATGGCAAGGGGTGCTGGGGGTGTACTGGAGGTTCTATTGATGCTCGCTCCTGGGGAATCAATTGTTGCTGGAGGATATCTATTTTTGCAGGGGGGGGGTCTAATGTTGCTGGTGAAGGATCTATTGCTGCTGGGGGTGGGTCTTATGTTGCTGGGGGGAGTCAGTTGTTGCTGGGAGGGATCTACTGTTGAGACAGGGGTCTATTGTTGCTGGCTGCTTAAGGGTCTATTGATGTTGGCTGTTGGGAGTCTAACGTTGCTGGGGTGGATCTATTGTTGCTGAAAGGTCCATTGTTGCTAGCTACAGGCAATCTATGTTACTGTCTTTTTTGTTGTCATTAACACATTCCATACAAATTACTTAGCACCACAAAATGATTCTTGGTTCTGTATTCTCTAAAAGGGGCAGTACTGGGAGGTGGGGTGGGGGTGGAACCAAAGAACAGTGCTCAGAGGTGGGTACGGGGCAGGGACAAGGGGTGAGTTCCTGCACCTATCCTCTGAGAAAAAAAGCCCTGGTCGTACGTGTTGTATGTCACCGCGTTCTTGACGTTTAGAATTTCCAACAAGATTTGTGTGACCGTGTGTATGCAAGACAAGTTTGAGCCAACATCCGTCGGAAAAAAATCCATGGATTTTGTTTTCGGAATGTCCGATCGTGTGTACGGGGCATTAGTGATGTATAAGTACACACACACTTATGTGCTTCCCAAATTATTAGGGGAAAAAGGTCTTCTGTACAATTTTCAGCTAAATAATTACGCATAGTGTCAGTTGTCTTTTGGAGTGTGTCAGGATCTGTTAGAATGGAAGCATTTAATCTCCACATGCAAGGTTTAGTGTGGGATTCATGGGATGTCAGAGTAACTGAGACAGGTGCATGGTCAGAGTATGTCTGTATGCCGATTCGAGCATTAATTAGGGTCGAGAGGTCTCTCTGTGTGACAAAGATCTATGTGCGTATATCTATCATGGGGTGCTGAATAATATGTATAATCCTTGCCGTCAGGTTAATTACGCGTCATGAATCTATAAGGGTCAAAGATTGCAGTGACATCTTAATGTTTTTCAAGATGCGGTACATTAAGCTGGAATTTCCCGAGGAGGTGTCTTATAGGGGGTTCAAGGCAACGTTCCTTTAACCAGTTGCCGACCGCCGCACGCGATGTACGTCGGCACAATGGCAGGGGCAGGTATAAGGGCCTACCTGTACGTCCCTGCCTGCCCGCTTGCGGGGGGTCCGACCAGACCCCCCCAGTGCCTACGGTGGTCAGATTAGTTCCAGGAGCGATCCGTGCTGAGGGGGAGGCCACTGATTCATGGCCACCCCCTCACAATCGCTCCTGGCAAATAACAAGCTTCCTCTGCTTCTGAACTGAAAACAGAAGCAGAGGAAGTGATGTCATCGCTCCTCGTGAAGCCTTTTCGTTCCGGCTTCCGAGGAGAGAAGACATCAAGTAAGTTTGCACCAACACTACACATTACAGTAGAACACGCAGGCACACTATTCACCCCCCAATCACCCCCCCCCTGCACCCCCTGTCACAGTGACACCAATAGCAGTTTTTTTTTTACTGATTACTGCACTGGTGTCATTTGTGACTGTTATAAGTGGTAGGGCAGTTAGTGGTAGGCCCCTTTAGGTCTAGGGTATCCCCCTAACCCCCCCTAATAAAGATTTATCCCCTTAATCACCCCCCCAGTTAACCCTGTGTCACTAAGCAATCTTTTTTCTGATCGCCGTATTAGTGTCACAGGTGACGCTAGTTAGCCAAGTAAGTATTTAGGTTCAACGTCAGGTTTTTATAGCATCAGGTACCCCCATATACTACCTAGTAAAGGTTTTAACCTCCTGATTGCCCCCTAGTTAACCCTTTCACCAGTGATCAAAGTATAACTGTTACGGGTGACGCTGGTTAGTTAGTTTGTTTTTTATAGTGTCAGGGCACCAGCCGTTTATTACCTAATAAAGGTTAACCCCCTGATCGCCTGGCGGGTGATAGAAGTTAGGTTTTAGGGTCAGATAGGGTCTGCGTCGCCCCAGGCAGCGTCAGGTTAGTGACAGTACCGCTAACACCCACGCACGCAGCATACACCTCCCTTAGTGGTATAGTATCTGAACGGATCAATATCTGATCCGATCAGATCTATACTAGTGTCCCCAGCAGTTTAGGGTTCCCAAAAAAGCAGTGTTAGCGGGATCAGCCCAGATACCTGCTAGCACCTGCGTTTTGCCCCTCAGCCCAGCCCATCCCCCCCAAGTGCAGTATCGATCGATCACTGTCACTTACAAAACACTAAACACATAACTGCAGCGTTCGCAGAGTCAGGCCTGATCCCTGCGATCGCTAACAGTTTTTTTGATAGCATTTTGATACAGTCGCTGACAGTCAGGAGCTTTTGAGTCTCACTACTGCACCACTAAATTTAAAGCCCAAAATGGCAAATCGAAGGTACAGTAGTGAAGAGGCCTACACGTTTCTGAGCATGACAGATAGTGAAGAGGAAGTCACTTACCTGTCAGATTCAGGCTCGGAATAAGAACCTGTAGACAGCAGCGGCTCCATGACATATAGCTCTGACGACGGAGTTGTGGTCCCTGCCAAAGTCAGGCGTACAAGACCCCAATCTTCTTCTGCTGTTGAGGTGCAAGAACCGCAGGGCTCTCGTATAGAGCAGAGAAGTACTAGCGCCACTATTCCTTCTGGTGAACTGGCAAGCACCAGCGGCCTAGTACACCCTGGTCGTACATCCAGCACTGCAGTAACACTTGGTGACGTGGCGAATCCCATAAGTGCAGTTCAAGCTGGCAAGGTGGCAAGTACAAGTAGTGTCCCGCTGCCACCAAGAAGACAAAGACAGGTCTGTCGAGCCCATAGTGCCCTTCCTGCTGCATTTGCCAATCCTGATTGGGAACCCACCACTTCTGTAGCACCCGTACTTCCCCCATTCACTGGCCAACCCGGTATTCAGGTGGAAACAGTTGATTTTACGTCACTTGATTTTTATTCGCTGTTTTTCACTGAAGATCTCTATAGATCTATTGTGTAAAGTAATTTGTATGCTGGTCAATACATCCCCACTAATCCCCAGTCCTCCCTTGCCAGAGATTTGGAAACCATTTACGGTGTCCGAATTTAAGATCTTTCTGGGCCTATCCCTCCTCATGGGTATAACCAAAAAGAGTGAGTTGTGGTCATATTGGTCCACTGACCCAATTCACCAAATGCCCATGTTCTCTGCTTCCATGGCCAGGGCACGATACGAGCAGATATTGCGGTGCATGCACTTCAACAACAATTAACTCTGTCGTCCTCGTGGAAACCCTGAATACGATCAGCTCTACAAAATTCAGCCCCTCGTAAACCACTTCAACCAACGTTTTCCAGACTTGTTTACTCCCCATCAAGTTGTCTGCATTGATGAGTCCCTGATTAAGTTTTATGGCCGCTTGTCAGTCAAACAGTATCTTCCCAGCAAGAGTGCCAGATACGGGGTCAAGATGTATAAGCTCTGTGACAGGGGCACAGGCTATACATGTAGTTTTATGGTTTACAAGGGAAGAGATAGTCACGTAGAGCTGACAAACTGTCCTGACTACATAGGAAGTGCTGGCAAGATTTGTGGGACTTTGTGTCCCCCTTATTTGGAAAGGGGTACCACGTGTACGTGGACAATTATTACACGAGTGTGCCACTTTTTAGTCACTTGTTTGATCATCAGATTGGAGCATGTGGCACCGTGCAATCTAATCGCCAGGGCTTTCCCCAGCAGGTTGTAGATTCCCATCTTAGGCTGGGGGAGAGAGCCTGCTTGAAGTGTAATAACTTGCTCGCTATGAAGTGGAGGGATAATAAGAATGTTTTCGTTCTTACCTCCCTTCATGCAGACATGGCGGTCCAAATTACTATGGCGACTGGTGTTGTGGAGAAACCCCTCTGTGTCTACGAATATAACCAAAATATGGGAGGGGTGGCCCTCAACGACCAGTTGTTGGCGCCGTACCTAGTTGCCCCTAAGGCCAGAGGCTGGTATAAAAAAGTGTCTGTATACTTATTTCAGTTGGCTTTGCTGAACGCTCATGTGCTATACAGAGCTTCAGGACCGACTGGATCCTTCCTTAAATTCAAGGAAGAGATCGTCAGAGCCCTTCTGTTTCCAGACGGTGCTCCACCGCACCATCCCAATCCAAATGCAGTAAGCTGGCTTCATGAGAGGCATTTTCCTTATGTCCTCCTGAGTACCCCTACCCAACGAACCCCCCAAAGAAAATGTTGTGTCTGTAGAAAGTGCGGATATAGGCGTGACACCCGCTATTATTGTCCCTCCTGTCCTGACAGTCCTGGTCTTTGAATTGGTGAATGTTTTGAGCGCTACCATACACTAGTTTTAGCGTAGGGTACAGCATTGCACAGACTAGGCACACTTTCACAGGGTCTCCCAAGATGCCATCACATTTTGAGAGACCCGAACCTGGAACCGAACCGTTACAGTAATGCCCCATACACACGGTCGGATTTTCCGACGGAAAATGTGTGATAGGACCTAGTTGTCGGAAATTCCGACCGTGTCTAGGCTCCATCACACATTTTCCATCGGATTTTCTGACACACAAAGTTTGAGAGCAGGCTATAAAATTTTCCGACAACAAAATCCGTTGTCGGAATTTCCGATTGTGTGTACACAAATCCGACGCACAAAGTGCCACGCATGCTCAGAATAAATAAAGAGATGAAAGCTATTGGCTACTGCCCCGTTTATAGTCCCGACGTACGTGTTTTACGTCACCGCGTTCAGAATGATCGGATTTTCCAACAACTTTGTGTGACCGTGTGTATGCAAGACAAGTTTAAGCCAACATCCGTCGGAAAAAATCCTAGGATTTTGTTGTCGGAATGTCCAATCAATGTCCGACCACGTGTACGGGGCATTACAGTTACAAATAAAAGTGTAAAAAGAAAAAAAGTAAAAAATAAAAAATACACAAAAAAAATATAAAATAAAAAAAACAAAAATAGTTGTTGTTTTATTGTTCTCGCTTTCTCTATTCTCTCTCTATTGTTCTGCTCTTTTTTACTGTATTCTATTCTGCAATGTTTTATTGTTATTATGTTTTATCATGTTTGCTTTTCAGGTATGTAATTTTTTTATACTTTACTGTTTACTGTGTTTTATTGTTAACCATTTTTTTGTTTTCGGGTACGCCATTTAGCTGCAGCGCGGATTTATTTATCTTGACAGCAACAGCGTTTGCTCCCACGATACATAAAGCCGTGACTCCAGCGCTGTCGGAGGTGATTTCACCACCACAGTTAAAAAAAAGAGCATATATGCCGAAGCATGGGGGCAGCAGGGGTGGAGGAGCGATTTGCTCCTAACTTTTGGGGTGGATGCCCCCATGCTTTGGCATATATATATTTTAGGCACAGGTTGCGTTAAAAAATGTTTTATTTTTTACTATTTTTTTTTGTATTTGCTTTGCAGGTATGGTATGTCTTACGGTTATACTGTAATGTTACTTTGTTTTATTGTTAACCATCATTTGCTTAGCAGGTACGCCATTTGGCTGCAGTGCGGATTTATTTATCTTGACAGCAACAGCATTTGCTCCCACGATACACAAAGCCGCTGTCCAGCGCTGTCGGAGATGATTTCACCACCACAGTTAAAAAAAAAGAGCATATATGCCGAAGCATGGGGGCAGCAGGGGTGAAGGAGCGATTTGCTCCTAACTTTTGGGGCAGATGCCCCCATGCTTTGGCATATATAAACGGTGCATGCATGCCCATCATTAGAAGTGGGTGGATGAAGGGAGGTATTCTAATGGTGGGCATACCCACCGATCAATCTCTTTTTTTTGTTCAGCCCACATGCTGCATGAAAAAAAAAGATTACATTATATGCTCAACAAGGACCAGCAACGTACTGGTATGTTGCTGGGACTTTGAGTGGTTATACCAGAATGATGCCTGCAGGTTTAGGTATCATCTTGGTATCATTCTTTTCATCCAGCAGTCGGCTTTCATGTAAATGCAATCCTAGCGGCTAATTAGCCTTTAGGCTGCTTTTACAAGCAGTGGGAGGGAATGTTTCCCCCCCCTTCACCCTCTTCCATGGTTTTCTCTGGCTCTCCTGTCCCAACAGGGAACCTGAGAATGCAGCCAGTGGTTCCGCCAGCTGACCATAGAGCTGATCAGAGACCAGAATGGCTCCAATCATCTCTATGGCCTAAGAAACTGGAAGCTACGAGCATTTCATAACTTAGATTTCGCCGGATATAAACAGCGCCATTGGGAAATTGGGAAAGCATTTTATCACACCGATCTTGGTGTTGTCAGATCAGATGCTTTGAGGGCAGAGAAGAGATCTAGGGTCTAATAGACCCCAATTTTTTCAAAAAAGAGTACCTGTCACTACCTATTGCTATCATAGGGGATATTTACATTCCCTGAGATAACAATAAAAATTATAAAAAATATATAAATGAAAGGAACAGTTTCAAAATAAAATAAAAAAGCAAAATAAATAATTAGAAAAAAAAAAAGCACCCCTGTCCCCCCCCTGCTCTCGCGCAAAGCTGAACACAATCGTCGGCCTGGCGTCATATGTAAACAGCAATTGCACCATGCATGTGAGGTATCACCGTGAAGGTCAGATCGAGGGCAGTAATTTTAGCAATAGGCCTTCTCCGTAAATCTAAAGTGGTAACCTGTAAAGGCATTTAAAGGCTTTTAAAAATGTATGTAGTTTGTTGCTGCTGCATGCTTGTGTGCAATTTTAAAGCATGTTGTGTTTGGTATCCATGTACTTGGCCTAAGATCATCTTTTTTATTTCATCAAACATTTGGGTAGTATAGTGTGTTTTAGTGTATTAAAATTAAAAAAAGTGTGTTTTTTCCCAAAAAAATGCGTTTAAAAAATTGCTGCGCAAATACTGTGTGAAAAGAAAAAATGAAACACCCACCATTCTAATCTGTAGGGCCTTTGCTTTAAAAAAAGATATAATGTTTGGGGGTTCAAAGTAATTTTCTTGCAAAAAAAAATATTTTTTCATGTAAACAAAAAGTGTCAAGGGCTTTTCTTCAAGTGGTTAGAAGAGTGGGTGATGTGTGACATAAGCTTCTAAATGTTGTGCATAAAATGCCAGGACAGTTCAAAACCCCCCCAAATGACTACATTTTGGAAAGTAGACACCCAAGCTATTTGCTGAGAGGCATTTCGAGTCCATAGAATATTTTATATTTTGACACAAGTTGCGGGAAAAGACATTTTTTTTTTTTTTTACAAATTTGTCATTAAATGATATATTGCTCAAACATGCCATGGGCATATGTGAAACTACACCCCAAAATACAGAAAAAAATAGAAACTAATGCGCAAAGACCACACTAATTAATAAGCTAAACAAGGAGCCGCCAACATAAAATAGTGTACTCACATAACTCAGATGAATAAAGAAAATTAAAAATATTTAAAATATGTGCCGCTACCTCAGCCTAAGTGCAACAACTGATAAACCAAAAAATAAAAAAGGTATAAAAAAATGTAATAATAAAATATAATAATGGATGGTCAATGACATAAATAATGATCAATGGGTATGAAACCATTAACAGTGATAAGTGCAATAGACAATATAGTAAGCTGATTCACGAAAGTGCAATGTGCACAAAAATGAGAAATATATGTGCAAAAACAAAATAATATATGCAAAAAAATGTGAACTAATGCCACGTAATGACATGTAATAAGTGTCCAAACAAAATAATGATAAAGTTCAAAAAATGTGAACTAGTAACACGTAATGACATATAATGAGTGTCCAAATGGAATGATAATGAATAAAGGGTAAAAAGTATATAAGGTGCAGCCCAAAGAAGCATGCAATGCGACTCCCAATGCGACTCCTATTGTCAGCAAGATATAATCTTCTACGGGTAAAAAAAGTGCAAGTGCAGTGGACAAAACAATGTGGCAACAAGTGTCTGATAAAGATGTTCATCCAATCCTGTTCCAGAGTGCGGCAACTGTTTCCCCCAGCCTCTCACCTGTAGTAGCGGCCCCCAATGGGCCGAATCGAGCGTGAACCAACAAGTGGACAAAACTGTGTGCAAAGGATCGACTTCCGGTAGTAGTCACAGCTCCCGGAGGACATACGTTGACAAGGTCAAAATAGCACTCTCCCACACTCAACCAATATCCTCAGATGGATGGTGAAAAGAGAAGTAGCTCCATAGTGTAGTATTTTAAAATAGTTTATTCCAAAAAAATGTAACTTACATAAAAGATCGATATGATCAGCAGTAAAAACAGAAGCTTCCGGGTTCAGCCGTACCCGGAAGCAGCGGCACCTGGCTCCTCACTGACGCGTCCAAAACACATTCTGTTGCTTCTCCTGAGTACGGGGATACCACATGTGTGAGACTTTTTGGGAGCCTAGCCGTGTATGGGACCCCGAAAACCAAGCACAGCCTTCAGGCTTTCTAAGGGTGTAAATTTTTGATTTCACTCCTCACTACCTATCACAGTTTCGGAGGCCATGGAATGCCCAGATGGCACAACCCCTCCCCCCCAAATTACCCCATTTTGGAAAGCAGACACCCCAAGCTATTTGCTGAGAGGTATGGTGAGTATTTCGCAGATCTCATTTTTTGTCACAAAGTTATAGGTTCATTTGGAATTAAGTAGAATCAAGCAAGACCTTATGTTGGTGAAACTTAAGTGCAGTCAGTAGCTGTATTAGTCAGTGGGGGTTATATTTTATATTGTAAGGGGCTTTGGATGTTTAAGAAGGGGGATAGGGAGCAAGAGGGGCAAGTGGAAATCAGGATCAAGTTGAGATTTTAAAAAGTGAGCTTGTATTTTGCTTGTGATAGAATCTCGAGGCGGGCGTGAAGTGGGGATAAAAATCAGTTAGGCGGGTATAGCGCTAATGTATTGAAGGGGAGAAAGGAGGGGAAAAAGGAGGTGGGGTAAGGGGAAGGGTGAGAGGGAGGGGAGGGGAAGGGGAGGAGTAGGAAGGGAAGGACGGGAGTCTCTGGCTTCCCTTAGTTTCTATCCATCAGATGTAAAAAGGCCGGAGTGATGTTTTGAAAACAGAATTAGTTCAGTCAGAGTTAGACGATCCAATTATGTAGGTGGGTTCATAATGTCAGAGTATTCTTGTGTTGTCTGATAGTGTAACCAGCAGGCCCATTTGTAGTTGAATTTTGTCGGTGTGTCTCGAGAAATGTGGATTAATTTCTCGATTTCTGCTACCTTATGAATCCTTGTGAACCATTCTTTGAGAGTGGGTGTCTGCGTTGAGTGCCAGAAGTACATCTTTGTCAGCACACCATGGATCAGCAAACAAGATTGTCCAAAAAAGGTTTTTAATCGAAAACGGTCACATCACAAGGGAGGTGCAGCGTTTCGGGGCTGCGCAAGACCCCTTCGTCAGGCCCCGAAACGTTGCACCTCCCTTGTGATGTGACCGTTTTCGATTAAAAACCTTTTTTGGACAATCTTGTTTGCTGATCCATGGTGTGCTGGCGAAGATGTACTTCTGTTTGATGCTTCCAGAACCCAACTGGTAATTGTTACAGCACCCGTTAATGCTCTATTGCCGTTTGTCCGGGAACGTGTGCGACTGGAATATCGAATTGACTGCGTTGAGTGCCAGTGAATCGGGATGCATTGTTTAGCGGTGTTGATCATATGCATTGACAAAGATTTGTGATATGAGTTGTGTGACCGGGGTGAGTGATGGAGGAGGAATTGGGACAGGGTCAGGAGGTAATTTGGGTTGTAGGAGATAATTTGGGTTGTGATGCGACGTACTTCAGACCAATAGTGTAATAGGGGAGGGCATGACTGTGGGTGAGAGAGAGTTGAAGGCTTTTCTAAAGGGGGTTTGGAGGGTTTTCGAGAACGTCCTGTAATATGCCACGGATAGGTCGTCCGGTCCCGGACTTTTTCCGGGCTTTAGTTGTTTAATCGCTTGCTCCCATTCAGATACGGTAATCGGGGATTCTAGGGAGTTTGCTATATCAGTGGGGATTTTATCTGGGGAAAATTGTTCTAGAAACAATTTAAGTTCCTTGGATCTTACAATTGGAGAGGATGTAGGGGGTTCTGATTTGTGAAGGTCATATAAAGAGGAGTAATATTTCTCAAACTCTGCTGCAATGGCATTATTGTTTACTAGACTTGTTCCTGTGGGGGAATGTATTTGATGGATTGTATTATTGGATTTTTTCTTTCTTAATGCCTGCGCGAGAAGATGGCCACTCTTGTTACCGTACTCGTAAAAGAGTTTTTGGGAAAGAATGTAATTTTTCTTAACGTTCTGGTTCAGTGCATCTTGAATGAGTGTACGTATTTCAATCAGTCCAGAATGTGTTTTCTGTGCTAAGTTATGTTTATGTAGTGCTTCTAGTTTTTTAAGTTTGGTAAGTAAGTCTGCAAGTTTTGCTTTCTTTGCCTTTTTAATCGATGCCGTTATGGAGATCATTTTGCCACATACTACACATTTATGCGCCTCCCATTGCGTCATCTTGGAGCTGTCCGGGGTATCATTTTCGGTGAAGTAGTCGGTAAGGCATTTGTGAATCTCTTGTACATCTATCTCATCTGTCAAAATAGAGGGGTCTAATTTCCAGATATATGTCTGATTACCTTTGTCAGGGATAGTGAGGGTCATGGAGATGGGGTGATGATCAGAGAGCGTCATTGGTTCTATAGATGTTCAAGAAGGGAAGGTCTCGCTGGGTGATGAAAAGGTAATCAAGGTGCGAGTATTTGTTATGGGGGATGGAAAAATAGGTGAAGTCCTTTTCATTTGGGTGGAGAGTTCTCCAGGAGTTGTGAAGTGAAAGGTCTTGAAGGCATCGCTTAATTTGTCTAAGTGCCCTGTACGGTAAGTGAGTTTTGCCAGAGAAAGTGTCTAGGAGAGGATCTAAAGGAACATTGAGGTCTCCTCCGAGGATTAGTAGCCCTTCTTGGAAGGAGGACAATTGTTTTGTAACTGTTTGGAGAAAGGGGACCTGAGCTGTATTAGGACAATAGACGTTAGCTAATGTGATCAGTCTGTTCTTGATGTGTCCCTTGAGAAAAATAAATCTCCCTTGTTCGTCAAGGTAAGAGTCAGTGATTTGTAAGGGGGAATTTTTGGAGAGGAGGATTGAAACTCCTTTAGATTTTGAAATAGGGGAAGTTGCATGGAATCCATGGGGGACTGAGCGATTATTGAGTTTCGGTGTGTTTTTGGTGCAAAAATGGGTTTCCTGGAGGAAAACTATATCTGCTTTTGAGCTACGCAGGTATGCTAAGAGTTGTGATCTCTTTTCTGGGGTGTTCAAGCCCCTGGTATTGAGGGATATAATTTTCAGTGGTGAAGTAAGGGATTTTGTTTTGAGATGAGCCATCTCGAAAGTTTGGTTGGAGTGGTACCACTCCAAGCAGTGTGCTGGAAGGGAAGCCAGAGACAAGGGAAGGTGGAGTGGGGCCTAACACTTAGGGAGAGGCGGGAAGGGAATGGACGGGGGCCAAGGTTAGAGAGGGATTGGGAGAGAAAGGGGTTATCGATGTGAGGGGTATGGGAGCTCCCAGCAGGGTGAACTGGGAATAGTGCCGGTTAAAAGGAAAGTCCAGCAGTTCCTTTCAATGTGGTGGGGGGAACTGGATTGGGTCAGCGAGATCTACCAGAGATCGCTGTTGGTGAGGGTAGTAGGTGTCGGTCGTCCGAAGGAGGGAGAACCACATCCCTGTGAGGTCATTCGAGTTGTGTAGGGAGGTAGCGGATAATTTTAACTGTTTGATTGGAGTATATGAGAATCTCTACGGGTTCCTAAGAAGGCGTAGAGTTTAGAGGAGGCAGTAGATATGAGAGCCTATATTCCTTAGTTGAGAGAGTCAGGTAATTGGTTTTGGCTTAGGCCCTGTGTATGTGGTGGTAGGCAATATTCTAATAGTGGTGTATGGAATGCATCTCTAGTTAAGGAGAGAGTGTATGCTTGGGATGGTTTGGTGAGTGGTTTACAAGTCTGCATTTTAAGTTCAGGGCATTGAATTTATAGGTCGGTAGTATAGCTATATTATGGAGCTATAAACATGAAACATATAACATGAAACTTGAAACAATATGACTAAGAAAGCAGTCAACCAGGCAGTTATTATGACAGGAACCTTAACTTGAACTTAATCTTAATATTAATGATAATAATGACACTGGGTGTGGGTTGGGTTCATAAAATAAAGAACAAAACTTATAACCATTACTACATTTATAGGGGGTGTCTATATTCATTACCGTAAGGGGAGGGATACCTATATGTATAATAGTGAGTTGATGTCTGGTTCTTATGTCTTGGTCTGAAGGAGACATGTTCAGTTTTGATCTTGGAGACGGCATTGATTACGTGCATCTCTACAGGTTTTAATTAGACAGTGTATGATTCGCTGCAGCGGGGAGTTTGGATTTGTACCTCCATATGAGGCCTTTCTGATAAGGGGGATTAGATATGGACATCTTACCTGAGCATGTCTCCTTCCCAACCTAGGCAGCTATTCTATGTTTAGTGGTTAGGGCTCCTGTGGGGTAAGCTTATCTAAGGTAGACAAATGTAAAATGGAGATTAAGTTAATATACCACAGTTATATATCTTATATCAGTTTTCCCTGACAGTAGAATGATGGGGAAAAAAGTAGCAGGAGTAAGGAAAGAGGACAGAGGCTTGAGGGAAGGGAGGAGTGGGATTGGAAAAGGAATGGTAATTTTTGAAGGTTCAGAGGAGGAAAGAGGGGGGAAAGAGGATATGGTGGGGAGGGGATTATAAGAAGGTTATACTGGTTAGAATACTTAAGCCACTCGACTTAGATCTTGGTTAGGGATCAAGTGGGAGGTCTGGATCAGGTAGGAACATGTCTCTTGGTGTCCTGAGCAAGTTTTCTTGTGGGACAGCCATGGGTAGCAGTCCAATGCGTGATTAGGGCGATCCTCTAATGACCAATGGATCCATTGTGATAGAAAGTTCTTGGCCTGTAAGTATGAAGTAGTTTTAGTCCGCTGATTATTTTGTTTTCTAGACATAAATTTTGTCTGTTGAGAGGATTGAAGGAGTGTGACCTGGGTTTTCAGAGAAGGTCAGCTGTGTGACATCCTTTAGTTTGCTCAAGCCGTATGGTATAATTTGTGGAGGAGGATCCGAAAACCGATAATCATTCCTGTGGGAGTGGTTACCTTGTCCATGGTAAGGGGGGTAGCTCAGGAGGCCTTGGAGGCTAATGTTGCCTGAGTGACTCGTGCTCCTGAGTTATACTAGGTGGTTAGGAGACCCTTCAGTGCTGTAGCTGACCTGGTGTGAGGGTGGTCTGGCACTTGTTGCTTTTACAGTGATAGGACTGTAGCATGGGTGGCTTCTGATAAGTATTGGAGAAGCGGAGTAAGACATACTAAAATAAAATAAAATAAAATGAAACAAGCGACAGTAATACTGAGGCAAGGGTTATAGTGATATGAACCCAGTGTCATTTATATGAATAAGGAGAGGACCCTATATCTGTTTAGGCAACCCGGGGCCTGCGGTGCACTGGAGACGCTGTCAGGCTACCTTTTCGAGGCTCACTTTGGTCTCTCAGCGGGGAGCGAGGACGTAATGGGTGCAGGCGGCGCCGCCTAATACTGAAGTTGCCTGCTTCCGCAACTTCGTCCATGGAGATGGCTCGTTTGAGAGATGGAGGGAGGAATTCACTGTACCAGTCCGGTAAGGCTACTAGTGGGATATCCAGTTGGGATCCAAATCTTCCGGAACCCTGAGGGTCGCTGTACGCCCTTGATGGGAGGCTGAAAGGCCGAAAGGGAACTTCCATCTATAGAATATGGATCTGGCTTTGAGGACATCAAGTATGGGCGCAGTTCTCTCCTTCTTTGCAGAGTAATGTTAGACAGGTCTTGGTATATTTTTACTGCAGAGCCTTGAACCATTAGCTGGCTGCAGTTCCTAGCTGTGCGGAGGATACCTTCTTTTAATTGAAAGTCCATAAGACAACATACTATGTTCCTAGGGGGATCTGTGTCTCTCCCCCTTGGGCGTAGCGCTCTGTGGATTCCCTCGAAGGCAATTGGTGTGTCTGCGGGTCTTTCCAAGATGTCATTGAACACCGTGGTGACCGTGTGGGAGATTAGAGAGGATTCGATTGATTGTGGAATTCCCCTTACACAGAGGTTGCGGCGTCTGCCACGGTTGTCAAGGTCCTCCAGGTGTCGGTTGATGTCCCTAAGATGAGCTGCGTGGGATTCTGTTATCTGTTGAACCCGACATATTGATGATTCTTGGCGTGCTTGGGTTGTTTCCACTTCTTCCACTCTAATTGCCATAGCTTGAATGTCTGATCTCCTGTCTGTGATGGCTGCCATAAGTGTGTTTTTAATATCTGCTGCCACACTACGGAGATCTTCTAGGTTCACTGCAGGGGACTGTCTCTGCTCTGTGTGTGTAGCGGCCGAGCTCATAGCTCCTGAACGGTGGGGGCTGACGCTCGGGGAGTGAGACTCACGTGAGGAAGCTGCATGTGATGGCTGCATCCTGCCTGAGGGCCGCGAACGGAAAAGATCTCTGGTATTTGCCGGCTTAGCTGTGTCTCCTGCCCCCGGGGGAACGGGATCTTGAAGCAGAGGCACTGCGGGAGGTTCTCACCATAGTAGGGCTGTTAGAGGTGCTGCGATGCTAAAGTTGCTGGACCTCGTGGACGGGAGCTCCAGTATTACGCATCCATCTTGGATCGGCTCCAGGCCACTCCCCCTATCTTGGAATGTTATGGCCTTTGAAACTGTGATAGGTAGTGAGTAGGGATGAGCCGAACACCCCCCAGTTCGGTTCGCACCAGAACCTGCGAACGGACTGAAAATTCGCACAAACGTTAGAACCCCATTGACATCTATGGGACTCGAACGTTCTAAATCAAAGGTGCTCATTTTAAAGGCTAATTTGCATGGTATTGTCCTAAAAAGGGTTTGGGGACCCGGGTCCTGCCCCAGGGGACATGTATCAATGCAAAAAAAACATTTAAAAACGGCCGTTTTTCCGGGAGCAGTAATTTTAATGATGCTTAAAGTAAAAAAAAAAGTGAAATATTCCTTTAAATATCGTACCTGGGGGTGTCTATAGTATGCCTGTAAAGTGGCGTGTGTTTCCCGTGCTTAGAACAGTCCCTGCACAAAATGTCATTTTTAAAGGAAAAAAAGTCATTTAAAACTGCTTGCGGCTTTAATGTAATGTTGGGTCCCAGCAATATGGATGAAAATCAGTGAGACAAAACGGCATGGGTACCCCCCAGTCCATTACCCAGGCCCTTTGGGTCTTGTATGGATATTAAGGGGAACCCCGCACCCAAATTAAAAAAGGAAACTGCAGTATACAGGCTCTGTACTCTGAATAGCAGTATACAGGCGGTGCAAACAAGACAGGGACTGTAGGTTTGTTGTTAAGTAGAATCTGTTTGTAATTTTGAATGGGTACATTTTTAACCTGTTTAGCTCCAGCCAAAAAATCTATTTTAAGCTTTTTGGAAAACATAGGGAAGGGTTATCACCCCTGTGACATTTGTTTTGCTGTCTGTGCTCCTCTTCAGAAGATTTCACCTCACTTTTTGTCCCAATGACAAATGTTTTTTGAAAATGTGGGGTTTTTGTGAAACAAGGATTGGTGATAAAGCATCAGTGGAAAGGAGAAATGTTTTTCCCATATTAACTCTTACAGGAGAGAATTTCCCTTCCGAGGGGTAGATTTCATCTCACTTCCTGTTGTCTCCTTCCGTTTGCAAGTAGGAGTCGTTTGTAAGTTGGATGTTTGAAAGTAGGGGCCTGCCCTATATACTCAGCAGAAATTTGGGCCTTAGGTGTTGTTGTGGCAACAACACTGTAAGCCCTCACAGGGCCCTGCTGTGAAATATTAGATCAAGAATTGTAATTATATGCCCCTGTTGAATAGAGGCAGAAAAATTGGGCCTTTGGTGGTAGTGCTGGTGCCACAACACTGTAAGTCCTCACTCGCTCTTGGTGGGTGCAGAAATGGGCCCTGCTGTGAAATATTAGATCAAGAATTGTAATTACATGCCCCTGTTGAACAGGGGCTGAAAAATTGGGCCTTAGGCACTGGTGCTGGTGCCACAACACTGCAACCCCTCACAGATACTCTAGTTGGAACGCAGGAACGAGCCCTGCTGCAAAGTATTGCATCAAAAATTGTAATTACACGCCCTGTTAAACAGGGGCAGAAAAATTGGGCCTTTGGTGGTGGTGGTGGTGGTGGTGGTGGTGCTGGTGCCACAACACTGTAAGTCCTCACTCACTCTTGGTGGGTGCAGAAACGGGCCCTGCTGTGAAATATTAGATCAAGAATTGTAATTACTATATCAGTCACACTGACTTTCCCAGACTTGACCTCAAAGACAAAGACTTGGAGACTTAATTCCTCCCTACTAAAAGATGACATTTTCGCTGCTCATCTGACAGCTACCATCAATACCTACTTCAAGGAGAACTCCACTCCCGACAAGTCACCCACCATTCTGTGGGAAGCTCACAAATGTGTGATCAGAGGGGAGTTGATGGCCCAAGCAGCGAAAGTCAAAAGAGCCCATCAGACTATCATAGACGACCTGATCACCAACATTAAAAGACTGGAAGCCACACACAAAAAATCCCAATCACAACAGACTTTACAGGAATTGACACATCTGCGTACAACGCTCCTAGAAGAACTGGGTAAACGCGTTAGACGTAGATATGTCCTTCATCAACGAGTCTTTTATGAACAAGGCAACAAATGCGGTAAACTACTAGCCAGAGCAGTACGAGCCTCTAAACCATCTAACACGATTTACCATATTAGAACCCGGCAAGGCACTTTACTATCTTTGAACAATATTACAAGAAACTATATAACCTAGTCCCCCCTAATACGGACTCTGCCCAAGCCCTGAGCAGAAAGGAAGACATACAAAACTTCTTGTCTCAATACAGCCCACAACCACTCACACAAACACAAGCAGAAGACTTAGAAAAACCCCTCTCCACAGAGGAATTACAATTGCCTCTGAAACAGATGAAAACAGGTAAAAGCCCGGGCCCAGACGGGTTTACCTTACAATATTATAAGTGCTTTACCCAGATTCTAGCCCCTAAAATGTTAATCGCCTTTAACTCACTAGCAGATTCTACAATGAATATGGGATGCATGCTGGAGGCACATGTCACAGTAATCCCTAAGGAAGGAAAGGATACCACGCAAATACAAAATTACAGGCCAATTTCATTATTAAACGTGGATATTAAGATCTACGCCAAAATTTTAGCTAATAGATTGTCTACCCTACTGCCAGGACTTATTTCATTAGACCAGGTGGGCTTCGTCCCTGGCCGAGAAGCTAGGGACAACACTATCAGAGCGTTAAACCTACACCACTGGCTCACGACCACAAAAACGCATGGCTTCTTCCTGTCTCTAGATGCTGAGAAGGCGTTCGACAGAGTGGCCTGGGACTATATGCGTGAGGTCCTAAAGAGGATCGGCCTCCACCCGCGCATGCTGTCCCACATCTCGGCGCTGTACTCTAACCCGAGCGCAGCTGTAAGAGTAAATGGCCACCTGTCGAACGCCTTCCCCATCAGTAACGGCACACGCCAGGGCTGCCCCCTTTCACCTTTAATTTTTGTACTATCTTTGGAACCCTTCCTTAACAGATTAAGGGCCAACTCTGACATTGCAGGCATTACAATCAAAGGACGAGACTACAAAGTCTCAGCATTTGCGGATGACATTTTGCTCTCCTTGTCTTCCCCAACCACCTCTATACCCAACCTGCTCAAAGACATTGAACACTTTGGGACTCTATCACACTTTAAAATTAATTACGCAAAATCACAAGCCCTAAATATCACACTTGCGCCACAGGAACTTGAACGGTGTCAATCCTACTTCCCTTTTCAGTGGAGTCAACGTTCAATAACATATCTAGGCATTCAAATCCCCAAACTAGATGATCTCTACAAGACCAATTTCCTCCAGGCCTTGAAAAAAGCCCAACATGACTTAACAGAGTGGGGGCCTCTCAACATCTCCTGGTTCGGCCGCTCAGCCCTGATGAAAAATGATAACTTTACCAAGATTTCTATATTTCATCCAATGTATACCTATAAATCTACCGGCCGTTTTTTTTGCTACATACAGGAAGATGTGCAGTCTATTTTTGTGGAGAGGTTCCCCCCCACGCATAAAATTTACTCGACTTACGCGGCCAAAACTTGAGGGGGGCATAGGTCTTCCGGACCTCCATAAGTATTTCCTGGCAAGCCATTTGGCTCGGGTGGTGGACTGGAATGTCCACGAGTCGGGTAAAACATGGGTCACTCTGGAGAAATCATTCTCTCATCTCCCACTGGCATCTCTACCCTGGATTCTACCTGGACAGGTTCCACAGCAAACATCAGCACACCCTCTGATATCAGCTTCGCTCAATTCGTTTAGAAGAGCAACCAAACTCTCTCACATATCCTCTATACCAGGCCCCTTAACTCCCTTGAAGGGGAACCCTGATTTCGTTCCTGGGCTACCACACTCCTTCCTTAAACAAATTTGGCCGTACGATAAAATACTAGCGTATCAGTTCTTTGCTGACGAAACCCCTAGATTATATGAGAACCTAGTCGACCTTTCTCTACTCAAATCCTTCCCCTTCTGGACGTACAGACAGATTCGACATTTCCTTTCTACCCAGGGAACAACCTCGACCTGGACCAGACAACTAACTTTATTCAAGGACATATGCACCCGCACCTCTCCACAGAGACACCTCATCTCCCACTTATACAACACACTCTCAGAAGGCGCCACATGCACTCCTGACTCAGCACATAAAGCTTGGGAAACGGACCTCCAGATGACCTTGACAGAAGAGGACTGGACATGGATCAATGAATACATACACAAGGGCTCCCCTAATGTAGCCATCCAGGAGAATGGATATAAAATCCAAACACGCTGGTATAGGACTCCATCACTTCTACACAAGTTTTGCCCTACTGTCCCAGACACCTGCTGGAGGTGCGGGAAAGCTAAAGGGACTATCTTGCACATATGGTGGGACTGTGACCTATTACAACCATTTTGGAAGAAAGTACACGACCTTATCTCACACATCACAACATACACTCTGGCCTACTCGCCTGCTCAATATCTTCTCCACCACACTCACTTGACTAAGAGTGAGTATCTCAAATCTTTGGCTATGCATTTGGTGAATGCGGCGAGGCTCTGCATACCAACACACTGGCGATCCACCTCCATCCCCACAATAGGGGAATGGTTCCGGAGGGTCTCCAGGATAGAGGAGATGGAGGAGTTAGTACATATCTCTCAGGAACGGATTCAAAAGTTCACGACCACGTGGTCTTGCTGGACTTACTTCAAATCAACCCAGCGATACAGAACACTCCAACATTGACAATTACGATGGCCTAATCAAGTGTTTAAATAGTTATGTAACTGTATTATCCAGAAGTATTACAAATTGAGAAACATGGGGGGAGGGGGGAGTCGCGCGCCGGGAGATTGGATGGACTTAACTTTTTGCTACTTTTCTCTTTGTATCTTTTTTTTTTTTTTCTTTTTTCTTCTTCTCTTTCTTTTTCTATTCTTTACCTTTCTCACTAAACACATTCCCTGCCACCACAGGGGGGCTATCTACACCCCTCTTTGAGCAGACTACGTGAGGTTACGCTCAGTACCATACGATTGTAACAAACAAAAAGTGTAAACCTGTATATGCATGTACCTATCTATATTAATGTAATACATATGTAACCTGGATCAATATGTACAAAAGGAATGTAAAATACCTTTAATTCAGTGCAAGTTGCTGTATAATTACATCTGTTAATAAACATTATTATGGAAAAAAAAAAAAAAAAAGAATTGTAATTACATGCCCCTGTTGAACAGGGGCAGAAAAATTGGGCCTTAGGCACTGGTGCAGGTGCCACAACACTGCAACCCCTCACATATTCTCTAGTTGGAACGCAGGAACGAGCCCTGCTGCAAAGTATTGCATCAAAAATTGTAATTACACGCCCCTGTTAAACAGGGGCTGAAAAATTGGGCCTTAGGCACTGGTGCTGGTACCACAACACTGCAACCCCTCACCGATACTCTAGTTGGAATGCAGGAACGAGCCCTGCTGCAAAGTATTGCATCAAAAATTGTAATTACACGCCCCTGTTAAACAGGGGCTGAAAAATTGGGCCTTAGGCACTGGTGGCGGCGCCCAGAACCAAAAAGGTTCTTACAAGCTATCACCGTGATCTTTGAGGAGGAAGAGGAAAATTACTCAGGATAGTCACTCAGCATCAGCATAGGCAGTCTTTGAAGGGATCTGACATTTCAAAAAAAATTATTCAGTTACATCAGCATCAGGTGCTTGGTAGCTGGTGGTGATCCAAGACTGATTCATTTTTATGAAGGTCAGTCGATCGACAGAGTCGGTGGACAGACGCAACCTGTGATCAGTTACAAAGCCTCCAGCAGCACTGAATGTGCGTTCCGAAAGAACGCTGGATGCAGGACAGGCCAGTAGCTCAATTGCATACTGTGCAAGCTCTGACCAGTGATCCATCCTCAAGACCCAGTAACCCAGAGGATTTTCGGTGGGAAAGGTGTCCAAGTCAGATCTTGCCCCTAGGTATTCCTGCACCATGTAAAACAGACGCTGGCGATGGTTGCTGGAACCGATCATACCTTGGGGCTGCGGACTAAAAAATTGTCTGAACGCATCGGTCAGACGGCCACCTTCTCCACCGCTCCTTCTTTGACTGACCAAAGCCTCAGCAACACGTTGTCCAGAAACAGGAGTTTGTAACCTCCCAGTCTCTGGGAACGCGTTGCACAGACCTTTCTGCAAGGCCTCCTGAAGATGTTTTATCCTCTGCTCCCTCTGCGACGGCAAGATAAGGTCCGCAACCTTACCCTTGTAACGTGGATCAAGGAGGGTTGCCAGACGGTATTGGTCCTTCTCGTTGATACCACGAGTATGAGGATCCTTACGCAGGCTTTGAAGGATCAGGGAGGCCATGCAGCGTAGGTTTGCTGAGGCATTCGGTCTGGAGTCCTCTGGGTCACTAAGGACGACATGGTCTGCAGCCACCTCCTCCCAGCCACGTACAAGTCCATGTGTTTCTTGGGACTGATCCCTTAAAGACTGCTGCTGATGCTGAGTGCCAGGCTCCACCTCCATACTGACACAATTCTCCTCCTCCTTGTCCTCTTCCTGTGTGATCGGCGGGCACGCAGGAACACTGTCTGGATAAAGGGGGCCTTGAGAGCTAAGGAAGTCCTCCTCTTCCTGCCTCTGTTCTGCCTCAAGTGCCCTGTCCATTATTCCACGCAGCATGTGCTCCAACAGGTGGACAAGGGGGACAGTGTCACTGATGCATGCACTGTCACCATCCTCGTGGCCTCCTCAAATGGTGACAGGACAGTGCATGCATCCCTGATCATGGCCCACTGGCGTGAGGAAAAAAAAACAAGCTCCCCTGACCCTGTCCTGGTGCCATAGTCTCACAGGTACTCATTGATGGCCCTCTGCTGCATGTGCAGCCGCTGCAGCATGGCCAACGTTGAGTTCCACCTGGTGGGCATGTCATGGATTAGGCGGTTCTTGGGCAGGTTAAACTCCTTTTGGAGGTCTGCCAGCCGAGCACTGGCATTATATGACTGGCGGAAATGCACACAGACTTTCCTGGCCTGCCTCAGGACATCCTGTAAGCCCGGGTACCTGCCCAAGAACCGCTGCACCACCAAGTTAAGGACGTGAGCCAAACAGGGCACATGAGTCATTTGTCCCTGTCGGAGGGCAGAGAGGAGGTTTGTGCCATTGTCGCAAACCACCATTCCTGCCTTAGGTTGGCGTGGCATCAACCACCTCTGAACCTGCCCCTGCAGAGCTGACAGAACCTGTGCCCCAGTGTGGCTCCTGTCCCCCAAGCACACCAGCTCAAGCACCGCATGGCATCTTTTGGCCTGCATACTTGCGTAGCCTCTTGAACGGCTATGGAGCACCACTGGTTCCAAAAGGACCAAGCACAGGAAGAGGCCATGGAGGAAGAAAAAGAGGAGGGGGTGGAGGAGAGAGGTGTGTCACAATCATTAGTAGTGGCATTTTGGAGGCGTGGTGGCGGAACAACCTCCAACACTACTGCACCTTGTCCTGCATCCTTCCCAGCTGCCAGCAGAGTCACCCAATGCGCGGTGAAACTTAGGTAACGTCCCTGTCCATGCCTGCTGGACCATGAGTCAGCGGTAATATGCACCTTACCGCTGACCGCCCTGTCCAGCGAGGCATTGACATTGCCTTCCACATGCCGGTAGAGAGCCGGAATTGCCTTCCTTGAGAAAAAGTGGCGTTTGGGTACCTGCCACTGAGGAACCGCACATTCCACAAACTCATGGAAGGGGGCAGAGTCTACCAACTGAAAAGGCAGCAGTTGAAGTGCTAGCAATTTTGCCAAGCTAGCATTCAACCGCTGGGCATGTGGATGGCTGGGAGCGAACTTCTTTCGGCGGTGCAGCAGCTGGGGCAGGGAAATTTGCCTGGTACAATCTGACGTTGGTGTACCGAAAGCAGATTGCCCACAAGTCCTTGGCTGTGACACACCTAATTCTACACCTTCATTCCTCTCAGTGCAGGTCTCAGAGAGGACTGAAGGTATAGTAGGGTTGGAGATCTCAGCTGATGAGGAGCAAGGAGAGGTCATCTTTGTTCTTTGGTGTGGGTCTTTTAGATACGCTTGCCAACGAACTGCATGGCAGGTCAACATATGTCTGGTCAAGCATGTGGTGCCCAAGTGGGAGATGTTTTGGCCACGCAAGATACGCTTGAGACATATGTTGCAAATAGCAGCGGTGCGATCTGATGCACTCATCTCAAAAAAGGCACACACCAAAGAACTTTTGGAATAACGCGCAGAGACAGCAGCGCCCTGCACATGCGGAGCTTTGGGGTGTGATGCAGTCAATGTGCTACCCTTAGGCTGTCCCGTGGAGGGCATCCTGCCTCGTTGGTGATGTGCCTCCTCCTCCTTCTCCTTCTGCTTCTCTCTCCTATCAGGCACCCACGTTGAGTTAGTGACCTCATCATCCCCTCCCTCCTCATCACTGGAGCAAACCTGGCAGTATTCTGCAGCAGGGGGAGCATGACTGCCAGATTGCTGTACTTCTTGGGCACCCCCTCTGTCCGTGCTCACGTTACTGCCTTCATCTAGCTCAGTATCATCATCAGAGCCTTCTAAACGCTGGGCATCCTCCTGGCGCATGTACCCAACACTGTGGTCAAACAGTTCGAGGGACTCCTCAGGGGGACATGGTGGGGCTAGGGAAGGAGTCACTGATGCCATTGAGCCAAGGCAAGAGGCCACGTTGGCAGCTGCTTTGCCAGACAAAGTACCCTGAGCATGGGTGAGAGAGGATGAGGAGGATGAGGACCACTTGGTCATCCACTTGCGTGTCCCACGGCCACGTGCTGATGAGGATGCACCGTCTCCACGACCAGCACTGTTGTCTCTAGACAGAGAGCCTCTTTTATTGGCTTGTGACTGTCTGCCTCTCCTTGTTGGCCTTCCAGACATACTAATGGCCTGAAGCTGCACTAAGCTGGGATATATATATATATATATATATATATATATATATATATATATACTGATACTGCAGCTAGTAAAATCAACTGCCTGCCTGTAGTATGAGAACACCACCAACCTTCTACAGGTAGCTTTAGCTGAACACTGTGCAAAGCTCGCAAAAAACTAACTTGTAGCTTATTTAGCTGCCTGTGGTAGTGATAGGATCAGGAAAACACCACCAATCTTCTACAGGTAGCTTTAGCTGAACACTGTGCAGAGCTTGCAAAAAACTAAATTGTAGCTTATTTAGCTGCCTGCGGTAGTGATAGGATCAGGAAAACACCACCAACCTTCTACAAGTAGCTTTAGCTGAACACTGTGCAGAGCTCGCACTACACTAACTTGTAGTTTTAGCTGAACACTGTGAAGAGCTCACAAAAAACTAACTTGTAGCTTATTTAGCTGCCTGCGGTAGTGATAGGATCAGGAAAACACCACCAACCTTCTACAGGTAGCTTTAGGTGAACACTGTGCAGAGCTCGCAAAAAAATAACTTGTAGCATATTTAGCTGCCTGCGGTAGTGATAGGATCAGGAAAACACCACCAACCTTCTACAGGTAGCTTTAGGTGAACACTGTGCAGAGCTTGCAAAAAAATAACTTGTAGCTTATTTAGCTGCCTGCGATAGTGATAGGATCAGGAAAACACCACCAACATTCTACAGGTAGCTTTAGGTGAACACTGTGCAGAGCTTCCAAAAAACTAACTTGTAGCTTGATAATCAGTCGTGGAAGGCACAGCTGGCAATAGGCACCAATCCCCAGTTCAATATAAGATATAGAAGAGACAGGGGGTGGGGATTTTGAGGGTGCCAAATAATGTCACATGTATTCAATAAAAAACATATATTTTATTTTTGTTTTAGATAGTAAAATAAAAATTACATATAAAAACAATGGATACAGGCATGTGCAGATAATGATGGTAAGGTATTTGAACAAGACAACCAGATTACGCCCAACATGTTTCGCCCATGGTTGGGGCTTCTTCGGGGGGGGGCTGTCTTTACGGAGGTACAGGCCTTCTGAAAATGACATATAAGCACAAAACAAGGGGAAGGGGGAGAGAAAACAAAAATAAAGTACAATGAGTAGTGAAGAAGTGTCAAAATTTTTTTTTTTTTTTTTTTTAGTGAATACACATTGGATAATCAAATCCAAATAAATATGCAAAATACGTGTATAGATAAATATATTGTATGCACCTTTGTCTCCGATCCCAATGCAATGCAACAGTCCCGATCTATCCCAGGTAGTGGGGGCAGCAGTCCCGTCACAGTCTAACCCTCAACCAACCAGGTAGGTCAGGACCGCAGGCTAGCGGGGTCACAGAGGGAATATAGAGACCAGCTAAAAACAATGTATACAGGATAAATTAGGTCATAATAGATGTTATATGGTTGTGGGTCCAAAAAGTTTTCTCTATATATAGGATAAAATAGCAAATTGCTCTTAAAGTAAATAAGAACAGGACAAAGGACTTACACTATTGACTCTACAAGAACTCAGACCCAAGGGACTTGGTAGAACCACCTCATTGAATAGGGGATAATCTATTGCATGAGGAAATAAAGTAGGGAAATGGGTGATTAATTATAAGGGGGAAAAAAGGGGGAGAACAGAGAACAGCACTTAAAGCAAACAGGATGTAGCAAAGAACATATTGAGAAGCCTGAGTGGTCCAAATAAAGCGATCAGGCGTAAAGATGTACAGATAACAGGGCTTAAGCAATCAAGGATACTATATAATAAGATACCTTAAACTGAACGCAGGTACTTCAAGTCCCTGGGGGGCTCCAGCAGCATGTGAACGCCGGAGCTGCGGCGTTATATACCCTCCATCCGGTCCCGAAGGGCCGGAAGCAGACGTGGAGCTGTGTCGCACCTGCACAGTGCATCGACACACATCTCCGACCGTCACCGCTGGGTCCTAGGACTCAGAGGATGGGCGGAGTGGGACAGCTCCCTCTGGTGCTGGTAGTAAAAAGGAGGAGAATCATCCCTGTATAACAGGGAGATATGATGCAGAGTGCGCAGGGCGGCACAGAATATCGGGCATCCCGCTGTGAGGCAGGGACGCCCCGGGCGTCCATGTGACCTCCAAGAAAAGTGCCCAAAGAGTCAGACCGTGGTGTGGTCTGGGTGCATGGGCAGGAAGACACAGGTGCATTTACAAAGTATAATATGTATATAAATATAACAATAAACATATATATAACATATATATATAATACAATATTTACATAAAAATAACCTTATAATGTGTTCAATAACAGCAATGTACCATGTAGGTGAGACATACAAAATGCATATAACATATAAGTAAATCCATAAATGATGAAGAATTCATTTAGGATAACTAAAAAGTTGTACAAATTCTAATTGAAAAATGGGAAACTGCATTACAATCTGAGTATATTGGATATCCCATTAAGTAATGGTGAATAGAGAAATCATCAATTTAAATAGTGGCCAAAAGGTGAGGGGAAAGAAGGGAGCGGGGAGGAGGAGAGGAGATAAGGAAGAAAAAGAAAGAAAAAGAAAGGAAGGGGGAAGGGGAGGGAAAAATGGGTAAAAAAAGGGGGGAAAGGGGGGGGGGGGGGAGGGGAGGGAAAGGGAGGGAAGTGGGGAAGGACCAAAAGGATAGAAAGAAGGGGAAAAGGAAAAAGGAAGCAAGGGAGGAAGGAGGGAAGCCAGGGAGGAAAGGAGAGAGAGGGGAAGCGAAGGGAAGGGGGGAAAAAGAGGGGGATAACAGGAGGTATCAGAGGGACCTTATAGGAAGGGCTTAAAACTTAGCATTTCATTTAGACCAGGGTAGACCATGGCTTTCAAAAGATGAATCCAGCGGGATTCTAGTTGTAGCAGTTTCTGATCGTTGCTACCTCCTCTGATGTCTGATGGAATATGTTCTAACGCCATAAATTTGATGGTGTCCAAGCGGAAGCCATGGTACAGTCCTACATGGCGACTGATTGGAGTTTCCATTCTCCGTTTTCTTATGAGTGAGATATGATCGTTAATTCGCTTTGAGAAAATACGTTTTGTCTTTCCTACGTAAAAACATTTACAGGTACATTGCATCAAATAAACCACCCCAGGGGTTTGACAGGTGACTCTATACTTAGTCCTATGAATTTGACCATTCGGCAAAAGTATTTCTTGATGGTTTAACATAAAGCGACATTTGTCACATCTTTTGCATCTTCCTATCAGGAGCCTTGGCTCGATCAAATGCTTTCTTTAGGGTGTTGTGAGAATATCCCCTTTCACGTAGTTCTCATCCGAAACCCTTAATCACTAGCATTCCCTACAGCCAATACCTCAGATTGAGGCGCAATTGCAGTAGGGATGATGACTTCCAAAGGGAGGCCAAACTCCTATAATCCCGACTATGTGAAAGGGGATATTCTCACAACACCCTAAATAAAGCATTTAATCGAGCCAAGGCTCCTGATAGGAAGATGTTGGTCTATAAGAAAAAAGAAAAACTACCATCTCAAATAGTGAGGATCATAACCCCGTACACAAAACAACATAGACAGGTAAAGAAAATTATAAATAAATATTGGCCTCTATTGTTGGCAGACCCAATAGTACATAATTATGTTGGAAATCAACCCCAGATTACATACAAACGTGCTAGGTCCTTACGAGACCGCCTCACCCATAGTCATTATCAAATGTCCTTTCCTTCTACACTTACCCCGGGCTCTTTCCCTTGCAAAAGATGCGACAAATGTTGCTTTATGTTAAACCATCAAGAAATACTTTTACCGAATGGTCAAATTCATAGGACTAAGTATACAGTCACCTGTCAAACCCCTGGGGTGGTTTATTTGATGCAATGTACCTGTAAATGTTTTTACGTAGGAAAGACAAAACGTATTTTCTCAAAGCGAATTAACGATCATATCTCACTCATAAAAAAACGGAGAATGGAAACTCCAATCAGTCGCCATGTAGGACTGTACCATGGCTTCCGCTTGGACACCATCAAATTTATGGCGTTAGAACATATTCCGCCAGACATCAGAGGAGGTAGCAACGATCAGAAACTGCTACAACTAGAATCCCGCTGGATTCATCTTTTGAAAGCCACGGTCTACCCTGGTCTAAATGAAATGCTAAGTTTTAAGCCCTTCCTATAAGGTCCCTCTGATACCCCCTGTTATCCCCCTCTTTTTTTCCCCCTTCCTTTCCCCTCTCTCTCCTTTCCTCCCTGGCTTCCCTCCTTCCTCCCTTGCTTCCTTTTTCCTTTTCCCCTTCCTTCCCTCCTTTTGGTCCTTCCCCACTTCCCTCCCTTTCCCTCCCCTTTTCTCCCCCCCCCTTTTTCCCTCTCCCCCCCCCTTCCTTTCTTTCTTTTTCTTTTTCTTTCTTTTTCTTCCTTTTCTCCTCTCCTTCTCCCCCTTCCCTTCTTTCCCCTCACCTTTTGGCCACTATTTAAATTGAGGATTTCTCTATTCACCATTACTTAATGGGAAATCCAATATACTCAGATTGTAATCCAGTTTCCCATTTTTCTATTAGAATTTGTACAACTTTTTAGTTATCCTAAATGAATTCTTCATCATTTATGGATTCACTTATATGTTATATGCATTTTTTATGTCTCACCTACATGGTACATTGCTGTTATTGAACACTTTCTAAGGTTATTTTTATTTAAATATTGTATCGTATATATGTTATATATATGTGTATTGTTATATTTATATACATATTATACTTTGTAAATGCACTTGTGTCTTCCTAAATACCCGTGGCAATGCTCCTGTTCCTTGTATCCTCCCTGGAGTGGGTGACTATTCCTGCCCATGCACCCAGACCACACCACGGTCTGACTCTTTGGGCACTTTTCTTGGGGGTCACATGGACGCCCGGGGCGTCCCTGCCTCACAGCGGGATGCCCGCTATTCTGTGCCACCCTGCGCACTCTGCATCATATCTCCCTGTTATACAGGGATGATTCTCCTCCCTCTTACTACCAGCACCAGAGGGAGCTGTCCCACTCCGCCCATCCTCTGAGTCCTAGGACCCAGCGGTGAGGGTCGGAGCTGTGTGTCGATGCACTGCGCAGGTGCGACACAGCTCCACGTCCGCTTCCGGCCCTTCGGGACCGGATGGAGGGTATATAACGCAGCTCCGGCGTTCACATGCTGCTGGAGCCCCCCAGAGACTTGAAGTACCTGCGTTCGGTTTAAGGTATCTGGACGACGTCAGGTTTGACGAAACGGCGTAGGGAGAGCGGCGTGCTGACGCCACCACAACACACACACGCAGTCCCGGAAGCTACGGGTGCTATGTAGAGAGAGCCGGCCGGCTCGTTCATCTGTTTTTGCCTGTACGATTTCGCTTACATGTGAGTGCACTACTGTTTTATTAATAAACATTATATACGTTTTTACACTATGGAGGCTTCTTTTCTCCTTTCATGATTGGCCATTGGACAAGTTGTGTATGGGTTGTTTAGGATAATAGGAGGAGTCGATCTGACCTTATATCCATCCTTATCTGAGACTGTGGCTGGGTTATAAGCCAAAAGGCGCTATTGATCTCCTGACCAGAGATCAAGGGAGCTGGTAAGAGGCAGTTGTTTTGAAGGTGGAGGACTGTCCTATCTCTAACACTACTTCCAATGGTGAACTGAGTGTGATGTCACTAATATTGTGGATGAAGATTTATATCCCTTGGTGATTTTTTGTCGGATATTTATTGACATTATCTTCAGATGGACTCATTATTTTGATGTGCATATTTTTAATCTTTTAATTTTTAGTTCATGTAGCGCGGTTTCTTATACAATTCCAATCTTATTATATAGTATCCTTGATTGCTTAAGCCCTGTTATCTGTACATCTTTACGCCTGGTCGCTTTATTTGGACCACTCAGGCTTCTCAATATGTTCTTTGCTACATCCTGTTTGCTTTAAGTGCTGTTCTCTGTTCTCCCCCTTTTTTCCCCCTTATCATTAATCACCCATTTCCCTACTTTATTTCCTCATGCAATAGATTATCCCCTATTCAATGAGGTGGTCCTACCAAGTCCCTTGGGTCTGAGTTCTTGTAGAGTCAATAGTGTAAGTCCTTTGTCCTGTTCTTATTTACTTTAAGAGCAATTTGCTATTTTATCCTATATATAGAGAAAACTTTTTGGACCCACAACCATATAACATCTATTATGATCTAATTTATCCTGTATACATTGTTTTTAGCTGGTCTCTATATTCCCTCTGTGACCCCGCTAGCCTGCGGTCCTGACCTACCTGGTTGGTTGAGGGTTAGACTGTGACGGGACTGCTGCCCCCACTACCTGGGATAGATCGAGACTGTTGCATTGCCTTGGGATCGGAGACACAGGTGCATACGATATATTTATCTATACACGTATTTTGCATATTCATTTGGATTTGATTATCCAATGTGTATTCACTACAAAAAATTTTTTTGACACTTCTTCACTACTCATTGTACTTTATTTTTGTTTTCTCTCCCCCTTCCCCTTGTTTTGTGCTTATATGTCATTTTCAGAAGGCCTGTACCTCCATAAAGACAGCCCCCCCCCTGAAGAAGCCCCAACCATGGGCAAAACATGTCGGGCGTAGTCTGGTTGTCTTGTTCAAATACCTTACCATCATTATCTGTACATGCCTGTATCCATTGTTTTTATATGTAATTTTTGTTTTACTATCTAAAACAAAAATAAAATATATGTTTTTCATTGAATACATGTGACATTATTTGGCACCCTCAAAATCCCCACCCGCCATCTCTTCTATATCTAACTTGTAGCTTATTTAGCTGCCTGCGGTAGTGATAGGATCAGGAAAACACCACCAACCTTCTACAGGTAGCTTTAGGTGAACACTGTGCAGAGCTCGCACAAAAATGACTTGTAGCTTATTTAGCTGCCTGCGGTAGTGATAGGATCAGGAAAACACCACCAACCTTCTACAGGTAGCTTTAGCTGAATACTGTGCAGAGGTCGCACTACACTAACTTGTAGTTTTAGCTGAACACTGTGAGGAGGACGCACTACACTACCTTGTAGCTTTAGCTGAACACTGTTCAGAGGACGCACTGCACTAACTTGTAGCTTTAGCTAAACACTGTGCAGAGGTCGCACTACACTAACTTGTAGTTTTAGCTGAACACTGTGAGGAGGATGCACTACACTAACTTGTAGCTTTAGCTGAACACTGTGCAGAGGTCGCACTACACTAACTTGTAGTTTTAGCTGAACACTGTTCAGAGGACGCATTACACTAACTTGTAGCTTTAGCTGAACACTGTGCAGAGGTCGCACTACACTAACTTGTAGTTTTAGCTGAACACTGTTCAGAGGATGCACTACACTAACTTGTAGCTTTAGCTGAACACTGTGCAGAGGTCACACTACACTAACTTGTAGTTTTAGCTGAACACTGTGAGGAGGACGTACTACACTAACTTATAGCTTTAGCTGAACACTGTGAGGAGGATGCACTACACTAACTTGTAGCTTATTTAGATGCCTGCGGTAGTGATAGGATCAGGAAAACACCACCAACCTTCTACAGGTAGCTTTAGGTGAACACTGTGCAGAGCTCGCAAAAACTAACTTGTAGCTTATTTGGCTGCCTGCGGTAGTGATAGGATCAGGAAAACACCACCAACCTTCTACAGGTAGCTGTAGGTGAACACTGTGCAGAGCTCGCAAAAAACGAACTTGTAGCTTATTTAGCTGCCTGCGGTAGTGATAAGATCAGGAAAACACCACCAACCTTCTACAGGTAGCTTTAGTTGAACACTGTGCAGAGGTCGCACTACACTAACTTGTAGTTTTAGCTGAACACTGTGAGGAGGAAGCACTACACTAACTTGTAGCTCTAGCTGAACACTGTGCAGAGGTCGCGCTACACTAACTTGTAGTTTTAGCTGAACATTGTGGGGAGGACGCACTACACTAACTTGTAGCTTTAGCTGAACACTGTGAGGAGGACGCACTACCCTAAATTGTAGCTTTAGCTGAACACTGTGCAGAGGTCACACTAAACTAACTTGTAGCTTTAGCTGAACACTGTGAGGAGGACGCACTACACTAACTTGTAGGTTTAGCGGAACACTGTGCAGAGGTCACACTAAACTAACTTGTAGCTTTAACTGAACACTGTGAAGAGTACACACTACACTAACTGTAAATAGTCTAGCTGCCTGACTGTGGTACTAATAGGATCAACAGGACACCAGCAATTTTCTTCAGGTAGCTGTAAATACTGTAACAAGACAAGCCTGACTGTCAGTAGGAAAATAACAGGAACAGATCTAGTTAAACTGAATACAGTGTATATATATATGTATATATATATATATATATATATATATATATATATATATATATATATATATACACAACACCTGGGATGCATATATATACACAATACACTGTAAGTGCAGCTAACTCACTGACTGTCCTGCCTAATCTATCTAACTTAAATCAAATGACACTTTTTCTCTGTCTATCTCTTTCAACGCCGGAACGCACACTACACAGGGCCGCCGTGCAGGCGGCCTTATATAGTGTGGGGCGTGTACTAAATCCCCTGAGCCATAATTGGCCAAAGCCTCCTTGGCTTTGGCCAATTACGGCTCTCTGTTCAGACGGCGCTGTGATTGGCCAAGCATGCGGGTCATAGTGCATGCTTGGCCAATCATCAGCCAGCAATGTACTGCGATGCCGCAGTGAATTATGGGCCGTGATGCGCCACACGAATTTGGCGCGAACGGCCCATATCGTTTGCAATTCGGCGAACGGGCAAACAGCCAATGTTCGAGTCAAACATGGGTTCGACTCGAACACGAAGCTCATCCCTAGTAGTGAGGAGTGAAATCAAAAATTTACGCCCTTAGAAATCCTGAAGGTGGTGCTTGGTTTTCGGGGCGCCATACGCGGCTAGGCTCCCAAAAAGTCCCACACATGTGGTATCCCCGTACTCAGGAGAAGCAGCAGAATGTATTTTGGGGTGTAATTTCACATATGCCAATGGCATGTGTGAGCAATATATAATTTAGTGACAACTTTGTGCAAAAAAAAAAAGTTTGTCATTTTCCTGCAACTTGTGGCAAAATATAAAATATTCCATGGACTCAACATGCCTCTCAGCAAATAGCTTGGGGTGTCTACTTTTCAAAATGGGGTAAATTGGGGGGGGGGGGTTGTGCCATCTTGGTATTTTATGGCCTTCAAAACTGATAGGTAGTGAGGAGTGAAATAAAAAATTTACGCCCTTAGAAATCCTGAAGGCGGTGATCAGTTTTTGGGGTCCCGTACGCGGCTAGGCTCCCAAAAATTCCCACACATGTGGTATTCCCGTACTCGGGAGAAGCAGCGGAATTTATTTTGGGGTGTAATTCCACATATGCCCATGGCATGTGTGAGCAATATATCATTTAGTGACAAGTTTTTGTAATTTTTTTTTTTTTTTGTCATTATTCAATCACTTGGGACAAAAAAATAAAATATTCAATGGGCTCAACATGCCTCTTAGCAATTTTCTTAGGGTGTCAACTTTCCAAAATGGGGTATTTTGGGGGGGGTTTGTACTGCCCTGCCATTTTGGCACCTCAAGAAATGAGATAGGCAGTCATAAACTAAAAGCTGCGTAAATTCCAGAAAATGTACCCTAGTTTGTAGACGCTAATAACTTTTGCGCAAAACAATAAATATACGCTTATTGACATTTCATTTTCTTTACCAAATACATGTGGCTGAATACATTTTGGCCTAAATGTATGACTAAAATTGAGTTTATTGGATTTTTCTTATAACAAAAAGTAGAAAATATCATTTTTTTTCAAAATTTTCGGTCTTTTTCTGTTTATATCGCAAAAAATAAAAATCGCAGAGGCAATCAAATACCATCAAAAGAAAGCTCTATTTGTGGGAAAAAAGGACGCAATTACCAATTAAAACAGCGCAGCGCCAAATTGTAAAAAGTCCTCTGGACTTTGGTCAGCCAAATGGTCCGGGGCTGAAGTGGTTAAGAAGTAGATATTTACCCTCGGTATCCGCCAGTTGCTGAGTGACCTCAAATCCCGCTGATCTGCCAATAAGAATAGACACCCCTTTGGTTTTAGAGGTACAGTTAGTTGCATGGTATGCTTTTGCAAAGAATTTATGATACAGGGTTGGAATTTTCCCAGTTTGGAAATGCATTTCCTGTAAGAAAATGAAAGAGGGCTTTGCTTTGTAAAGTTCCCTCATAAGGGACGTCCGCTTTTCCGGAGTGTTTAACCCCAACACGTTATGGGATATCAAAGTGGGGTCCTTCCCCAAGGAGGAGTAGGCCATGGTGACTGTGTGTGGTTATACCTATGAGACAACAGGGAGAGAGGAAAAAAAATGGGGGGGGATGGGCAAGGTAAAAAACAAAGCACAGAGGGTGAGAAAAACACCCCTCCAAAGGGCTAGGGCTATAAAGATAAGGTGAAGTATCTGCTTACAGCGGCTGTCGCTGTTAGCTCTTGTTCAGGCATAAGCTGTGACTATAGTCGCACTGCCCACTTGTGGGGGTACGTGTGAGGCACCAGCTAGAGAGATGGCAAGTCAGTATTTATCCATACACAAAATTCAACAAACAGATATGTAACTTATTATCTAAAAGAGCTGGTCATGAGAGACCCGCAGCCAAAAAATGGCAAAAAACATTTTTAAGAAAAAAGAAGATAAGATACATTTAAAGCTTCAATAAAACCTCTGACTCGCATGCAATAAGTGCAGCATTAGTGCAAACTAATTGTGGGATGAAACATATGGCTTTATACCAAGGGGGGGGTTGAGGGCCCCATAACATTTTCTTCCCCTATGGGGTTACCTGAGAGCAAAAAGTCCTGTTGAGGAACCGTAATATATATTCAATTACGGTTGTGTGGCCCCGGTCTAGTGGAAAAAATCTTTAAAGCGGGGCAATCATCTTCTGTGAAGAAAATCCGTTCAGTGTTCCAGCCACTGACTCAGGTATCTGGAATAAGTAACAAAGGTAGATCTTTAAGGGGCAAAGATTGTCATTTGGAGAAGCAGAACCAAAACATGGGTCAATGGGTAGATTGAGAGAACTATAAAGTTCATTGTGGGCTTCTAGGCCCGAGTTGTCCCCCAATCAGTCCAAGGTGGTATGATGTAATCGTGCCCCATATACAGAGTGTAGGCGGAGCCAACCGAAATGTTGTGTCAGGTAAAAGGTCTCAAAGTTAGTAGTTGAGGGTCTGCAGAAAGTCCTAGACCCAGATGCAACACTGGTGCAAACAACAGAAGAGAAAGCCGCTTATTAACTGTACCAAATGGGTAAACATAAAAGAGGGAAGGCAGTAAAAACAAGGTTTCCCAATGAATTTAACAGTTCCTCATGAGTAGTTATCACAAATTCAGGTTTGGTCCCGGTATCTGAGTTGCTTCGACCTTTTAGAGGAGAATGGGGAGTGATTCGCTCCCAGTCCCATTTGTTTGTCAAATTTGCCCTTCTTCACCGGTGGTTTGGCTGGGGATGAATTTGGTGTGGGTATAGAAAAAAGAAAAAAGTAAAAAAAAGTAAGCATGGTGTCTTCTCGAGGTGTGCGGAACTCAGCGTACCAATCAGGTAGATCAGTATGTAAATATCTGTGCAAAAGTCTGGCAGCTCATCTGGCATTCGCAGGATATGTTGTTTCCCATGCGCAGTGGCATGTAGGGCAAAGGGGAAGCGCCATTTATACACAATGCCTTTTTCTCTGAGAACATCCAGCAGGGGTCGCATGGCCCTTCTATTCTGTAGGGTGATAGGAGACAGGTCTTGATAAAAGGCTATTGTGCTTTCATTAAATATGATTTGATCGCTCTTCCTGGCCTGGGTTAATATTTCCTCTTTCAGGGGAAAGCTCTGCAGACAACATACTATGTCTCTGGGTGGAGCTATCTCTGGGGGCTTCGCTCTCAGAGCCCTGTGTGCCCTTATGAATTCAATGGGCGAGTCTGCCGGCTGTTCCATGACATTATTAAAAATGGATGTCAGGGCTGGGCAGAGCTGGTCAGGGCGGATTGATTCAGGGACCCCCTCCACTCTAATGTTATTCCTGCGCCCTCTGTTATCGCAATATTCAAGGTGTCGGTTGATCTCTATCAAGTGGGCAGAGTGAGCAGTATTAGTGGCTTCCAGGCGAGTAAAAGCTCTGTCCCTTCTGCTATCAGCTTTTTCTTTGTTGGCCATTTTTTCTGTGAGGGTCAGTAAGTCTGCTTTCAGGTCAGTGATGGCAGAGAAAAAAGTATTCTTTATATCAGCAGCTATAGTGTTCATGTCTGCCAGTGTGAGGGGGTGGTCGAAGTGCCTCTCCTCACTTACTGGGTCTTCCAATGCAGATTGCGAGTCGTTGCTGTACTCGTCTTCACCTCAGACCTGTACCATCTTGCCTGGTGTGCTGCGGCCTTGACGGGATTGCAGCTTGAAGATGTCTTGGATGCTGCAGGTGGAGGAAACTGCCGACGATCGAGGCGAACGTGTCCCCGGTGTCCTCGGAGTATGCCACCCAAGTCTGCTAATCCTGTGGGGCTAGATGAGCCAGAGGAATGCTGTATGGCTGCAGGTCTCTCGGAGATCTGTCTCTAAGCGGCCATCTCCGTCTTGCTCCAAGCCACACCCCCCCCCGTGTATCTGTCTTCTAATCATGTGTTGGCTGTTTCTGGATTTTCAAAGAAGACAATCTTTTCACCGTCCATCATTCTCAACTTGGCTGGATATAACATTGAATATGTTATTTGTTTTAATCGCAATCTGCGTTTAATTTCTGTAAATTTTGCTTGTTTCTTCTGTACTTCCATCGAAAAATTTGGATGGAAGGAATTTTTTTTTCCATTATACTCAATGTTACCTCATTGACGTGCTTTAGAAATGATTAAATCCCTATCTCTATAATTTAACATTTTAATAATAACTGTCCTGGGATAATTTGATGGAGAGGGTAATCGACTCGGAATTCGATGGGCCCGTTCAATTGTAAACAGTCTTGAAAAACCCTCTGGGCCAAGCGCATCCATCATCCATTTTTCAAAGAATATGATCACTGATTGGCCCTCTTCATGCTCAGGAAGGCCCAAGATACGTACGTTATTAGGTCTTTGCCTATTTTCCAAATTATCCAATCTCTGTGATTGATCAATTATTTGTACTTTGGTTTGTTGGAGATCCTTTTTTATGGAGGGCAGGGCCGTTGCACTAATCCTGCTCTCCAATTTAGTGGTAAGTTCACAGATCTTTTGATTTTCTTGTCTTATAACCGTAATATCCTTTTTCAGGTCATGCATTTGATTTGTTAGAGATAGTAAAGAACTATTACATGCTTGAATGGCAATAAAAACATCACTCAACGTTGGTTCTTTTATTATGGTTTTAACAGTATTACTGTCATACTGATTTAAACCTCCAGCTGTTTATTCCCGCCTGTACTCTTGGTCTGATTCCCCCATATTCTGTTGATCTTGGTTTTAAGTGTGTTCTCCATTAAATTCACATCTTCCTTCCAGTCCCCAGGATACCTGAGGGACCCTCGAGGTCTGTGATTTATTAAGGTCTTCCTGTGTATTCTCCCTTGAAACCTGATCTTTTTCATCAGTGGATCCCTGCCGGGACATATTGCATATTTCAGACATTTCAGCTTTATCAAATCTTATCCGACATTTGTTTTTAATTATACTTTCAGCATTTTCTTGGATTGGGCTTTCCCCAACATATGTTTTCTTTTCTTCCTTCCTTTCCTCCCTCTTCCCTCTTTGATTGACATCTTTCCAGTTAATCTCTCCTTTTCCCACCTCTCCCCTCCCTCCTCCATCCCTCTTCATCCCTATAATCCCTCCCCCACAGTATCAAAGAACAAAGTCCTTGCTTGTTAATTCTTTTATTTTCCTCCGTGCTCTATACTAAATTTAGTGTCTCTTCAAAATTTGGTATTCAGTACTCAGTGCACCAGGCTATAATCAGGACTCTATATAATTTTCTTAACCATGCCCTTTCATTCAATGTTCCACTTTTCAGTATTCTGTCCCAGAAGATCTATACCATGCACAGTATTCAATAACGGTATTCATACAGTGTTCAGAATTTCCTGTTCTGTATTTTTGCTCAGTGTTTAGTATCAGTGTTCATGCTCCGTATTCTCAACAAATACTCAACAAAGTAATTAGAAGTGTCAATTCTACGTTTAGCATTCAGCATTCAATATGCAATTCAATATGCAATAGTATATACAATAGTCCTTAGCAACATCCTTTCTGTGTTCAATGTTTATTATTCCAGCACTCAGTGCCACACTTATTGATAATATAGTTTTCCAGTACTCAGTACAAAGCAAAATGTTTATATCAGTGCCTATTTAAATACACAGATTCCAGCACCACCTCCAGCATTTAGCCGAGACTTTGACCGTTCAAACAATTCATGCAGCTTATATGCTTATATAACAGATTTTTTCCTCTATAGTTCTTCACTGTGGGTTCACCTGGAATTGTCACCTGTATGGGTCTTCACTGAGGGTTTAACCGGGAGTTGTCTCTTATCCTAAGAGAACCTTAAGTAAGTTCACCAAGAGTTTCCCTCTGACCTCCAGGCCCATGATCCAACACAAACGGAGGCACATGGAATCTCAACTCTTGGCCCGAGCCCCAGGCTCCTCCCTACAGACCAGCAAACCCACAGGTAATCAAAGTGTATAAGTAGGTATGCACATGTTTTTTGGTTTATAACAGGTCTCCTAGGTGATCCATTAAAGATATTGCCATACAATGGGCTGCTGTATTGAAGTACTTCTGAAATAATACAGTTATGGAGAGCCCTTGTGTTATAATATGTCCATTTTGGGTTTTCCTAGCAAACTGTTACTTTCTCTATAGAATGTGATGCTATCGTATTATATTTAAAATTTACTGGATTCTGAAAGTGGCACTGGCTTATAGTTCAGTCAGGATGTGTTAATATGCATTAACACGCATTAACACGTTTTAACATGCAATGTTTAGCTTTTTTTCTGAGCTCCTGGAAGGCGCTAGTTTAAAGTTTAGTCAGGCTGCTTCAGTGTGCCTTAAGTTGCCTTGTGCGGTGTGATATGATGATTAGGGATGAGCTTGATGTTGGAGTCGAACATCGGGTGTTTGCCCGCTCGCCAAAGAATGAACATTATGTGGCATTCGCAGCAAATTTGAGCGCCCGCAGAATGCCCCATAATGCACTGCGAGATCGCAGTGCATTGCTGTATGATGTTTGGCCAAAGCATGCACCTGACCTGCATGCTTTGGTCAATCTCAGCGCCCTCTGCTAAGAGAGCCATAATTGGCCAAAGGCAGGGTGCATGTCAGAGCAAATGAGAATCATGAGGTCAAAGGAACTGCCTGAAGAGCTCAGAGACAGAATTGTGGCAAGGCACAGATCTGGCCAAGGTTACAAAAAAATTCTGCTGCACTTAAGGTTCCTAAGAGCACAGTGGCCTCCATAATCCTTTAATGGAAGACATTTGGGACGACCAGAACCCTTCCTAGAGCTGGCCGTCCGGCCAAACTGAGCTATCGGGGGAGAAGAGCCTTGGTGAGAGAGGTAAATAAGAACCCAAAGATCACTGTGGCTGAGCTCTAGAGATGCAGTCGGGAGATGGGAGTAAGTTGTAGAAAGTCAACCATCACTGCAGCCCTCCACCAGTCGGGGCTCTATGGCAGAGTGGCCCGACGGAAGCATCTCCTCAGTGCAAGACACATGAAAGCCCGCATGGAGTTTGCTAAAAAAAAACACCTGAAGGACTCCAAGATGATGAGAAATAAGATTCTCTGGTCTGATGAGACCAAGACAGAACATTTTGGCCTTAATTCTAAGCAGAATGTGTGGAGAAAACCAGGCACTGCTCATCACCTGTCCAATACAGTCCCAACATTGAAGCATGGTGGTGGCAGCATCATGCTGTGGGGGTGTTTTTCAGCTGCAGGAACAGGACGACTGGTTGCAATCGAGGGAAAGATGAATATGGCCAAGTACAGGGATATCCTGGAAGAAAACCTTCTCCAGAGTGCTCAGGAGCTCAGACTGGGCCGAAGGTTTACCTTCCAACAAGACAATGACCCTAAGCACACAGCTAAAATAACGAAGGAGTGGCTTCACAACAACTCTGTGACTGTTCTTGAATGGCCCAGCCAGAGCCCTGACTTAAACCCAATCTCTGGAGAGACCTAAAAATGGCTGTCCACCAACATTTACCATCCTACCTGACAGAACTGGAGAGGATCTGCAAGGAGGAATGGCAGAGGATCCCCAAATCCAGGTGTGAAAAACTTTCCCAAAGTTGCATCTTTCCAAAAAAGACTCATGGCTGTATTAGATCAAAAGGTGCTGTGTGTACAATAATGAGGAAAAAAAATGAACTTAAATGATTTTAGCAAATGGATGCAATATAACAAAGAGTGAAAAATTTAAGGGGGTCTGAATACCTTCCGTCCCCACTGTATATATATATATATATATATATATATATATATATATATATATATTATAAAGGGAGAAATTGCACTAGGTGTGTGATAAATAAAAAACATATAAAATTACTGAAATTAAACCGTGAAGGATATCCTGCTGCTAAGCACTATAACCCCGATATAGGGCACAGAGAGATAAATGTATAAATAAAAGTGCAGCGCCAGATAGCAGACCAATATTTTAACAAGTGAACATAATGTGTATGCTTACACTAATGTAAAGTATATATAATTAATCATAATCAAAAATATCCAGTCAAAAAGTAGTCTACACGTAATTAATGTGTTAGAGAAAATACGTGCATTATAAAACACATAATGTGACAACAAAAAAAGTTCATAAGTGAAGGTGTCCCAACGAAAGAATTCCAATACAGGACCCTGGGTCTGTATTCTCCACCGCTTGTGCTGCCCGTCCCCTTTCAATAGATAATGGAGGCTTACCAGAAAGCCTGCGACCGCCCTTCTCAGGGGGGTCAAAACAGGCTTAGTAAAAACAGCAGGGACACTGTTAAGGACTCACTTCCCTCACGGGTGACCAGCTGGCATCACTAAGGAATAACTTCCATAGCACACTTCCAGGAGACAAGTGCTGCGCACCGATGGATGACCGAGGGGACCGGAGCTGTACACTGATGAATAGCCACTTCCACAGCATTCGATGGATTATCCAAGAAAGGAAGGAAAGAAAAAACTCCAGTAGTGCAGAGATTCCTTTGATTGTTTATTTAAACAAAAAGTCCCAATACAATAAAAACGTTCCTTGCAAGGATACAGATAAAAAGCTCTGCTAGTATCTTAAAATCAAAAATGCGCATGCGCCGTGCGTGTATACGCAATGAACCCTAAGACCTTTCGTCACAACTGACGTCATTAGGGGTACGCACACGTGCTTTAAATATCCACATGGCAGGACGGAGAAGCGAAGCCATAGGTTCCCTAAAAGTGATACTCAGAGCTCATTGAACAATCTGAAAAGGCTATGCCCGCCGAACTCAAACTAACCTGATTGGTAGAGAAAGTAACTCATCGCTGACACCCACAGGGAAGTGATAATACTGCTCCAAAGAATACTTTAAAAAATATATATAAAAAACAGTGCCATCTTGTGGACTTTTTTAATACTACTAAATAGGTAAAGAGGAAACAATTTATAAGATAAGTCCATAAATAGAACACGTCTTATTTCTGAACCAATTTAGGGTTTGGCCTATAATGTAAAAACACTTCTAAAGAAGTATATTATAAAAGGATACGCTCCTCCACACTCCCAAAACAAAAATATCACAGTTATGTCTTGTTGAAAAAGGGATAGCAGCAAAAAACAATCCGTATAGGAAAAAAGAATATGACAAGGAAAATATTCCATAACAAAGGGATAAGGGACATAATACACAGTATTATATTATACAGAAGAGAAGAGGGAATTCACAGCAACAATGGATTAACCACAAACTAGACTATAGGTTATCATTGGTAGATACAAGAAAAAAAGGAGAAAGGTTTAACCAAAAGAACATGAGTATCAAGCTTATAAATTCAATTGGTTTCAGATCTAAAGATAGTTCTCCTACCATTACTTCCACGCCAGTGGGAAGTCTATTTTTCTAAAGCTATGAAGATGGTACCCTTAGGGTCTCTGTTATGTTTAAGATCATAGTGCCTAGAGACATTATGCTTGACAAAACCCGTCTTACTGTTTGTGATGTGTTCTCCCAGTCTGACGTGCAACATCTGGATGGTGCGTCCAACATATTCCAAACCGCATGGACACCTCAAAAGGTACACAACACACTTAGTGGTGCATGTTATGAAAGATTTTATGGGGTATGTGACACCAGTACCTTCCGATGTAAATTCGGTTATTCTCCTGTCACGTAGTGCGTTCACGTTACACGTAACTTTACATTTTTTGCAAGGAAAAAAAACCCTTTAAGTCTCCAAAAAATGTTAGATGTGTAGGTGGATCCGGAACATTAGGTGCTATTAGATGCCCAAGATTAGAGGCCCCCCTAAACAATACATGAGGATTATCTGGTAACAACGGTCCGAGAATCCGGTCATTTTTTATCACCGGCCAGTGCTTTTGAATTATTTTTTTTATAGTCCAATGTTGGCTAGAGTAGGTGGTCAAAAAGGCTAGACCAAAATCCTCTCTTTTTGACTTGGGGGGGGGTTGGTCACCCAAAAGAGCTGCACTTTTATTTATTTATTCATATATATATATATATATATATATATATATATATATATATATATATATATATATATATATATAGGCACAGATCTGGCCAAGGTTAAAAAAACCTTATGCTGCACTTAAGGTTCCTAAGAGCACAGTGGTCTCCATAACCCTTAAATGGAAGACATTTGGGACGACCAGAACCCTTCCTAGAGCTGGCCGTCCGGCCAAACTGAGCTATCGGGGGAGAAGAGCGGGTAAAGAGGAACCCAAAGATCACTGTGGCTGAGCTCCAGAGATGCAGTCGGGAGATGGGAGAAAGTTGTAGAAAGTCGGGGCTTTATGGCAGAGTGGCCCGACAGAAGCCTCTCCTCAGTGCAAGACACATGAAAGCCCGCATAGAGTTTGCTAAAAAACACCTGAAGGATTCCAAGATGGTGAGAAATAAGATTCTCTGGTCTGATGAGACCAAGATAGAACTTTTTGCCCTTAATTCTAAGTGGTATGTGTGGAGAAAACCAGGCAATGCTCATCACCTGTCCAATACAGTCCCAACAGTGAAGCATGGTGGTGGCAGCATCATGCTGTGGGGGTGTTTCTCAGTTGCAGGGACAGGACGACTGGTTGCAATCGAGGGAAAGATGAATTTGGCCAAGTACAGGGATATCCTGGATGAAAACCTTCTCCAGAGTGCTCAGGACCTCAGACTGGTCCAAAGGTTTACCTTCCAACAAGACAATGACCCTAAGCACACAGCTAAAATAACGAAGGCGGGGCTTCACAACAACTCCGTGACTGTTCTTGAATGGCCCAGCCAGAGCCCTGACTTAAACCCAATTGAGCATCTCTGGAGAGACCTAAAAATGGCTGTCCACCAACGTTTACCATCCAACCTGACAGAACTGGAGAGGATCTGCAAGGAGGAATGGCAGAGGATCCCCAAATCCAGGTGAGAAAAACTTGTTGCATCTTTCCCAAAATTACTCATGGCTGTATTAGATCAAAAGGGTGCTTCTACTTAATACCGAGCAAATGGTCTGAATACTTAGGACCATGTGATATTTCAGTTTTTCTTTTTTAATAAATCTGCAAAAATGTCAACAATTCTGTGTTTTTCTGTCAATATGGGGTGCTGTGCGTTCATTAATGAGGAAAAAAATGAACTTAAATGATTTTAGCAAATGGCTGCAATATAACAAAGAGTGAAAAATTTAAGGGGGTCTGAATACTTTCCGTCCCCACTGTATATAGGCAGTAGAAGACAGTCTAGTGTATATAGATATATATATATATATATCTATATACACTCTGCAGCATCCAGTGTAGCCTATATCTACAGTGCATTCCGTGGTGTAATGTTTCTACTACACTTCTGGTGGTGTACACAGTACACAATACAGTGCAGCCGTAGTGCAGTTGCTATTACTTTTCTGGTGGTGTACACATTACACAATACAGTGCAGCCATAGTGCAGTTGCTACTACATTTCTGTTGGTGTACGCAGTACACAATACAGTGCAGCCGTAGTGCAGTTGCTACTACTTTTCTGGGGGTGTACACAGTACACAATACAGTGCAGCCGTAGTGCAGTTGCTACTACACTTCTGGTGGTGTACACAGTACTCAATACAGTGCAGCTGTAGTGCAGTTGCTACTACTTTTCTGGTGGTGTACACAGTACACAATACAGTGCAGTGTGGTGTTGCAAAACAAAATATACATCATGTCCAGAAGGCCACCAAGGAGAGGCAGACGCTCACAGGCCACTAAAAGAGGGCAAGCAGGCTCTGTGTCTACAGTCAACAGTGCTGGTCGTGGACATGGTGCATCCTCTGCAGGTGGCCGTGGGGCACGCTTATCCTTTTTTTCTGGCCGTGTTATTGAGCCAGAACATGCAGAAGAATTGGTGGAGTGGATAACAAAGCCATCCTCTTCCTCCTCATCCTCTGTCACCCAGGCTCAGAGTAATTAGCCTTCAAATTCAGCTGCCAAAGCGGCCTATTCCACCGGCTCCTTGTCGACAGTCACTCCTTCCGTAGCCCCACCATCATGCATGGAGGAGTCCCCCGAACTATTCGACCACAGTGTCAGGTGCATGCTGCAGGAGGATGTGCAGCGATTAGAAGGCTCCGATGTTGGTACCTAATTTGAGGAAGAGAGTACCTGAGCCTAGAGAGAGGGGGTGCCCAAAAAGGACAAGAAACTGGTAGTCATGTTCCCCCAGCCGCAGCATACTACCAAGTTTGCTCCAGTGACGAGGAGGGAGGGGATGATGAGGTCACTGACTCTACTTGGGTGCCTGATAAAAGAGAGGAGGAGGCACAACTCCAACGAGGCAGAATGTCCTCTAGGGGGTAGCTTAAGGGCAGCCACCCGACTGCATCACACCGCAGAGCTCTGCATGTGCTGACTCCCCGCTGATTTTGAAAAGTTCCTTGGTGTGGGCCTTTTTTGACACGTGTACAGCAAATCGCCCCATTGCTGTTTGCAACCTATGTCTGAAGCAGATCAAGCGTGGCCAGAACAGCAGCCGCTTGGGCTCCACATGCTTGACCAGACATATGACGACCTCCCATGCAGTCCATTGGCAACAGCACTTGAAAGACCCACATCAAAGAAAAAGGCGTACTTTTCCTTGCTCCTCATCTGGGATCTCCAACCCCACTATACCTCCTGTCCTCTCAAAAACCTGCACTGAGAGGAATGAAGGTATAGCAATAGGTGTCCCAAGTACTTGCAGCCAATCTGCTATCAGTACACCTCCATCTGATTTTAGCAGGCAATTCTCCCTACCCCAGGCCCTATATACTCTGAACAGCAGTATACAGGCGGTGCAAACAAGACAGGGACTGTAGGTTTGTTGTTAAGTTGAATCTGTTTGTAATTTTGAACTGGTACATTTTTAACATGTTTAGCTCCAGCAAAAAAATCTATTTTAAGCTTTTTGGAAAACATAGGGAAGGGTTATTACCCCTGTGACATTTGTTTTGCTGTCTGTGCTCCTCTTCAGAAGATTTCACCTCACTTTTTGTCCCAATGACAAATGTTTTTTGAAAATTTGGGGTTTTTAGTAAAACAAGGATTGGTGATAAAGCATCAGTGGAAAGGAGAAACGTTTTTCCCATATTAACTCTTACAGGAGAGAATTTCCCTTCCTAGGGGTAGATTTCAACTCACTTCCTGTTGTCTCCTTCCGTTTGCAAGTAGGAGTCGTTTGTAAGTTGGATGTTTGAAAGTAGGGACCTGCCCTATATACTCAGGAGAAATTCGGGCCTTAGGTGTTGGTGTTGCCACAACACTGTAAGTCCTCACAGTTACTCTTGGTGGGCGCTGGAACGGGCCCTGCTGTGAAATATTATATCAAGAATTGTAATTACATGCCCCTGTTGAACAGGGGCAGAAAAATTGGGCCTTTGGTGGTGGTGGTGGTGCTGCTGGTGCCACAACACTGTAAGTCCTCACAGTTACTCTTGGTGGGCGCAGAAACAGGCTCTGCTGTGAAATATTAGATCAAGAATTGTAATAACATGCCCCTGTTGAACAGGGGCAGAAAAATTGGACCTGTGGCACCAGTTGCACAACACTGCAACCCCTCACAGATACTCTAGTTGGAGAGCAGGAACGAGCCCTGCTGCAAAGAATTGCATCAAAAATTGTAATTACACGCCCCTGTTAAACAGGGGCTGAAAGATTGGGCCTTAGGCACTGGTGCTGGTGCCACAACACTGCAACCCCTCACAGATACTCTAGCTGGAGTGCAGGAACTAGTCCTGCTGCAAAGAATTGCATCAAAATAATTACATGCCCTTGTTAAACAGGGGCTGAAAAATTGGGCCTTAGGCACTGGTGGCGGCACCCAGAACCAAAAATGTTCTTACAAGCTATCAGCATGATCATTGAGGCAGAGGATAATTCTATCAGCATGGTACTCATGGTACTCATTGATGGCCCTCTGCTGCGTGTGCAGCCGCTGCAGCATGGCCAACGTTGAGTTCCACCTGGTGGGCATGTCACAGATTAGGCGGTTCTTGGGCAGGTTAAATTCCTTTTGGAGGTCTGCCAGCCGAGCACTGGCATTATATGACCGGCGGAAATGCCCACAGACTTTCCTGGCCTGCCTCAGGACATCCTGTAAGCCGGGGTACCTGCCCAAGAACCACTGCACCACCAAGTTAAGGACGTGAGCCAAACAGGGCACATGGGTCATTTGTCCCTGTCGGAGGGCGGAGAGGAGGTTGGTGCCATGGTCACAAACCACCATTCCTGCCTTAAGTTGGCGTGGCATCAACCACCTCTGAACCTGCCCCTGCAGAGCTGACAGAACCTCTGCCCCAGTGTGGCTCCTGTCCCCCAAGCACACCAGCTCAAGCACCGCATGGCATCTTTTGGCCTGCATACTTGCGTAGCCCCTTGAACGCCTATGGAGCACTGCTGGTTCTGAGCACAAAGCACAGGAAGAGGCCATAGAGGAAGAAGAAGAGGAGGGGGTGGAGGAGAGAGGTGTGTCAGAATCACCAGTAGTGGCATTTTGGAGGCGTGGTGGCGGAACAACCTCCAACACTACTGCACCTTGTCCTGCATCCTTCCCAGCTGCCAGCAGAGTCACCCAATGCGCCATGAAACTTAGGTAACATCCCTGTCCATGCCTGCTGGACCATGAGTTAGCGGTAATATGCACCTTACCGCTGACCGCCCTGTCCAGTGAGGCCAAGACATTGCCTTCCACATGCCGGTAGAGGGTCGGAATCACCTTCCGTGAGAAAAAGTGGCGTTTGGGAACCTGCCACTGAGGAACCGCACATTCCACAAACTCACGGAAGGAGGCAGAGTCTACCAACTAAAAAGGTAGCATTCGAAGTGCTAGCAATTTTGCCAAGCTAGCATTCAACCGCTGGGCATGTGGATGGCTGGGAGCGAACTTCTTTCTGCGGTGCAGCAGCTGGGGCAGAGAAATTTGCCTGGTACAATCTGATGTCGGTGTACCGATAGCAGATTGCCCACAAGTACTTGGCTGTGACACACCTAATCCTACACCTTCATTCCTCTCAGTGCAGGTCTCAGAGAGGACTGAAGGTATAGTGTGGTTGGAGATCCCAGCTGATGAGGAGCAAGGAGAGGTCCTCTTTGTTCTTTGATGTGGGTCGTTTAGGTACGCTTGCCAACGAACTGCATGGCAGGTCAACATATGTCTGGTCAAGCATGTGGTGCCCAAGCGGGAGATGTTTTGGCCACGCGAGAAACGCTTGAGACATATGTTGCAAATGGCAGTGGTGCGATCTGATGCACTCGTCTCAAAAAAGGCCCACACCAAAGAACTTTTGGAATAACGTGCAAAGACAGCAGCGCCCTGCAAATGCGGAGCTCTGCGGTGTGATGCAGTCAGTGTGCTGCCCTTAGGCTGGCCCCTGGAGGGCATCCTGCCTCGTTGGTGATGTGCCTCCTCCTCTCTCCTATCAGGCACCCACGTTGAGTCAGTGACCTCATCATCCCCTCCCTCCTCATCACTAGAGCAAACCTGGCAGTATGCTGCAGCAGGGGGAGCATGACTGCCAGATTGCTGTCCTCCTTGGGCACCCCCTCTGTCCGTGCTTACGTTACTGCCTTCATCTAGCTCAGTATCATCATCAGAGCCTTTAAAATTCTGGGCATCCTCCTGGAGCATGTACCCAACACTGTGGTCAAACAGTTTGAGGGACTCCTCAGGAGGACATGGTGGGGCTAGGGAAGGAGTCACTGATGCCATTGAGCCGGGGGAAGAGTTTGCCATTGAGCATGGGTTTGACTCAAACACAAAGCTCATCCCTACTCCTCATCCTCTGTCACCCAGGCTAAGAGAAGTTTGGATGTCAATGCAGCTGCCAAAGCAGCCTATTCCACAGGCTCAATGGCATCAGTCACTCCTTCCCTAGCCCCCCATCATGTCCTGAGGTGTCCCCCGATCTGTTCAACCACAGTGTCGGGTACATTCTGCAGGAAGATACACAGCGTTTTGAAGGCTCAGATGATGGTACCCAGGCTGAGGATGAAGGTAGTAACGTGAGCCCAGAGAGAGGGGGTGCACAAGAAGGACAAGAAACTGGCAGTCATGTTCTCCCAGCTGCAGTATACTGCCAGGTTTGTTCCAGTGGCGAGGATGATGAGGTCACTGACTCTACGTGGGTGCCTGATAGAAGAGAGGAGGAGGCACATCTCCAATGAGGCAGGATGCCCTTTAGGGGCCATCTTAAGGACAGCCAACCGACTGCATCACACTGCAGAGCTCCGCATGTGCAGGGGGCTGCTGACTCCGTGCATTTTTTCAAAAGTTCTTTGGAGTGCACCTTTTTTGAGATGTGTGCAAGCAGATCACACCGTTGCTGTTTGCAACATATGTCTGAAGCGTATCAAGTGTGGCCAAAACAGCAGTCCGTTGGCAACAGTATTTAAAAGACCCACACCAAAGAACAAGGCGGACCTCTCCTTACTCCTCATCAGCTGGGATCTCCAACTCCACTGGAGACCTGCACTGAGAGAAATGAAGGTGTAGAATTAGGTGTCCCAAGCACTTGCAGGCAATCTGCTAGTGGTACACCTAAATCCGATTGTAGCAGGCAAATTTCCCTCCCCCAGTTGCTAAACCAGCGAAAGAAATTTGGTCCCAGCCATTCAAATGCTCAGCAGCTGAATGCTAGTTTGGCTAAATTGCTAGCACTCCAATTGCTGCCTTTTCAGCTGGTAGACTCTGCCCCCTTTCGAGAATCTGTGGAATGTGCGGTACCTCAGTGGCAGTATCCCAAACGCCATTTTTTTTTTTGGAAGGCCATTCCGGCTCTCTACCAGCATGTGGAAGGCAATGTCTTTGCCTCGTTGGACAGGGCGGTCAGCGGTAAGGTGCATATTACCGCTGACTCATGGTCCAGCAGGCATGGAAAGGGATGTTACCTTTCCTTTATGGTGCACTGGGTAACCCTGCTGGCAGCTGGGAAGGATACAGGATAGGGTTCAGTAATGTTGGAGCTTGTTCCGTCACCACACCTCCAAAATGCTGGTAGTGGTGATTCTGCCAAACCTCTCTCCTCCACCCCCTCCTCTTCTTCTTCCTCTATGGCCTCTTCCTGTGCAGATTTGTCTTTGGAACCAGCGGTGCTCCGTAGGCGTTCTAGGGGCTACGCAAGCACTCAGGCAAAAAGATGCCATGCGGTGCTTGAGTTGATCTGCTTAGGGGACAGGAGCCCTACTGGGGCAGAGATTCTGTCAGCTCTGCAGGGGCAGGCTCAGAGGTGGTTGACGCCATGCCAGCTTCATCCAGGAATGGTGGTTTGCGACAATGGCACCAACCTCCTCTCTGCCCTCCGACAGGGACACTTGACCCATGTTCACTGTTTGGCTCACGTCCTTAATTTGGTGGTGCAGTGGTTCTTGTGCAGGTACTCGTGCTTACAGGATCTCCTGAGGCAGGCTAGGAAAGTCTATTAGCATTTCCGTCGGTCATATAATGCCAGTGCTCGGCTGGCTGACCTTTAAAAGGAATTTTAAAAACTCAATGTTGGCAATGCTGCAGCGGCTGCACATGCAGCAGAGGGCCATCAATGAGTACCTGTGTGAGTATGGCACCAGGACAGGGTCAGGGGAGCTTGGGGTTTTTTCACCACGCCAGTTGCTAATGATCAAGGATGCATGCACTGTCCTGTCACCATTTGAGGAGGCCACGAGAATGGTGAGCAGTGACATTGCATGCATCAGTGATACTGTCCCTCTTGTCTTCCTGTTGGAGCACACGCTGCGTGGAATAATGGACAGGGCACTTGAGGCAGAACAGAGGGAAGAAGAGGAGGACTTCCTTAACTCTCAAGGCCACCTTTATCCAGACAGTATTCCTGCAGGACCGCCTATCACACAGGAAGAGGAGGAGGAGGATTGTGTCAGCATGGAGGTGGAGCCTGGCACTCAGCATCAGCAGCAGTCTTCAAGGGATCGTTTTCAGTCCCCAGAAACCCATGGACTTGTACTTGGCTGGGAGGAGGTGGCTGCAGATTATGTCATCCTTAGTGACACAGAGGACTCCTGATCGAATCCCTCAGCAAACCTAGGCTGCATGGCCTTCCTGATCCTGCAAAGCCTGCGAAAGGACCCTCGGATTTGTGGTATCAAGGAGAGGGATCAGTACTGGCTGGCAACCCTTCTTGATATACGTTACAAGGGTAAGGTTGTGGAATTTATCCAGCCTTCGCAGAGGGAGCAGAGGATGAAACATCTTCGGGAGGCCTTGCAGAAAGGTTTGTGCAATGCATTTCCAGAGCCTGGGAGGTTACAATTTCCTTGTCGTTCTGGGCAACGTGTTGCTGAGGCTTCAGTCAGTCACAGAAGGAGTGGAGAAGGTAGCCATCTGACCGATGCGTTCAGACAATTTTTTAGTCCGCAGCCCCAAGGTCTGATCGGTTCCGTCAGCCATAGCCAGCGTAATTACAATTTGCTGTAATATTTTGCAGCAGGGCACGTTCCTGCACTCAACTAGAGTATCTGTGAGGGGTTGCAGTGTTGTGGCACCAGCTCCAGTGCCTAAAGCCCAATTTTTCTGCCCCTGTTTAACAGGGGTGTGAAATTACAATTTTTGATCTAATATTTCACAGCAGGGTTCGTTCCTGCGCTCAACAACAGAATCTGTGAGGGGTTACAGTGTTGTGGCACCACCACTGCCTAAGACCCAATTTTTCTGCCCCTGTTTAATAGGGGCGTGTAATTACAATTTTTGATCTAATATTTCCCAGCAGGGCCTGTTCCTGCACCCACCAAGAGTAACTGTGAGGGCAACATCACCACACCACCACCAAAGACCCAATTTTTCTGACCCTGTTCAAGAGGGGCATGTAATTACAATTCTTGATATAATATTTCACAGCAGGGCCCGTTCCAGCGCCCACCAAGAGTAACTGTGAGGGCTTACAGTGTTCTGGTACCACCAACACCTAAGGCCCAAATTTCTGCAGAGTATAATAGGGCAGGCCGTATAGTATATACAGGCAGTCCCCTACTTTCAAACAACCGACTTACAAACGACTGCTACTTACAAACGGAGGGAGACAACAGGAAGTGAGAGGAAATCTACCCCTAGGAAGGGAAATTCTCTCCTGTAAGAGTTAATATGGGAAAAAGGTGTCTCCACTGATGCTTTATTATCACCAATCCTTGTTTCCCTCAAAAAACCCAAATTTTCAAAATCCAATTGTCATTGGGACAGAAAGTGAGGTGAAATCTTCTGAACGGGGCACAGACAGCAAAACAAATGTTACAGGGGTGATGATAACCCTTCCCCATGTTATCCAAAAGGCTTAAAAATAGATTTTTTGGCTGGAGCTACACTTAAAAAAATACCTGTTCCAAATTACAAAAGATTCAACTTAAGAACAAACCAACAGTCCCTATCTTATTTGTAACCCGGGGACCACCTGTATACTGCTGTTCAGAGTATATAGGGCCTGGGGGCCCCACGGCTTTTCTTTTTTTAATTTGAGTGCGAGGTTCCCCTTAATATTCATACAAGACCCAAAGGGCCTGGTAATGGGCTGGGGGGTTACCCATGCCGTTTTTCTCAATAATTTTCATCCATATTGCCGGAACCCGACATTACATTACAGCTGCAAGCAGTTTTAAGTGTCATTTTGTGCAGGGACTGTTCTAAACACAGGAAATATGGGCCACTTTACAGGCATACTATAGACACCCCCCAGGTACGATATTTAAAGGAATATTTCAATTTTATTTTGTCACTTTAAGCATCATTAAAATCACTGCTCCCGGAAAAACGGCCATTTTTAAAACTTTCTTTTGCATTGATACATGTCCCCTGGGGAAGGACCCGGGTCCCCAAACCCTTTTTAGGACAATAACTTGCATATTATCCTTTAAAATTCGCACTTTTGATTTCTCATGTTTGAGTCCCATAGACTTTAACGGTGTTCGAATGTTCGCACAAGCTTTCGGTCCGTTTGCATGTTCTGGATGCAAACCGAACCAGGGGGTGTTCGGCTCATTCCTAATGCTGACTGACTATCCTATTCCTCCTCAATCTTGATGATGCTAACTTCCAAAATTTTTGATTTAGGGCACCACCACCACTGCCTAAGGCCCAATTTTTCTGCCTCTGTTTAACACGGGCATGTAATTACAATTCTTGATCTAATATTTCACAGCAGGGCCAGTTCCTGTTCCCATCAACAGTAACTGTGAGGGCTTACAGTGTTGTGGCACCACCACCACCACCAAAGGCCCAATTTTTCTGCCTCTGCTTTACACGCCCCTGTTAATACAATTCTTGATCTAATATTTCACAGCAGGGCCCGTTCCTGTGCCTCACAAATGGTTGCAGCCACTTTTTCCATCTTTTCTGGTTGTATTTTCTTTTTTTCAAAGTTACACTTATTATTGTGCTTTTTGAGCATTTACACCATTGCTGACAGTCCTAGAGGTATTGTCAGGTCACTTCCTGTGCGCCCTCTAGTGTCACTTCCGGTGTGCCCAGCACCTTTGATTAGATTGATTTAATTGAGGAATTTCTCTTCCTGACTTGACTGAGGGTGTTACTTCCGGTATGGCTGCCTATTGGTAGATGCCCATGCAGCGTCTGCCCCTCCTCCAGGTTTTGGCGCCAAATTTAGAGAGGGGGAGGGTATTTAAACACTCTGGTGGTGGTTCAATAGAGATCCAGCCTGAGGGGAGGAGGATGTAATTTTTCCCATTTACCAGTTGATCCAGGTATTTCTTACTACTTTGAGGATATTATAGACTAACTTCTGAGGAACCCCCTGCTTTTATTTTGGGCCCCCTGACTGAATTACTGCTGTTGTTTCTAGGCTTTGTCGTCCGTCCCCTTCCACCCCCCCTTTTTTTTGGGGTTCTGCCTTAGAAGGAGCACAAACTCAAGCAGCTTGTTTAACCTGGGCTCCTTGGTTTCAAGTCAGTCCTTTATTACAGGTACAGATTTTATATTTTTATAATATATATATATATATATATATATATATATATATATATATATATATATATATATAATTATTTTTTATTTTATTTTTTTTTATTTTTTTTAATAAGAAAAAGAAAAAACAATAAAATATATAAAAGATAAATATAGCAACAATAAAGAATTAAAAGATGCAAATGAAAGATCACTACATTCCTTTATCCACTTACATTTCAGGACCCCTTCCATCAGTTAAAAACACGATTTTATCTACCTATTGTGTAACTTACTGTATTGTTCTCTTAGTGCCTGATAGATACTACTCTCCTGAAGAAGCCACGATGTGTGGTGAAACATGTTGAGAAATCAATCCTTTGGTTGCACTATTTAAAGATTGTTCCAGTACATTGCATGTAAACTCTTTTTAACAACCATATAAAAGATAATAACTAATGTGCAAAAACCAAAATAAAGAGTAAAATAGACAAGGAGCTGCCAACATAAATAATATACTCACATAACCTTACTCAACATATCATAAAAAATATGTAGCGCTACCTCAGTCCCAACGTGAAGAAATATTAATTAATACGTCCAAGGCTTAAATAAACACAAACAAGACTCAGTACAACAATGTGTACATATAGAGTGCAAAGTGAAACACAAAAAAGTGATCCAATCTCACACCTAATATGGTGAAAAATCCAACCTCATGTGACAAAGTGTATAAATAAATCGTGAATAATGTCACATGATAATAAAAGTGTCCAATCACTCAATATTGGGCATCTAACATAGACTAAACCACCAAAAAAAAGAGAATAATAGCATTAATGTTCACAAGTGTGCAATTCACAGATGCAATGAAACCATACGACTTCCCACAGTTTAACAAAGTGCAGTGTGTGTGATCAAGCAAAGTAGCTGAAGAACCATATATTCACAGGTAAGCAATTTACAACTGCAACTTCCAAGCAAGAAAAATAATAAATGAAAATTACAACGTGTAATGCGCATATAATCAAAACTTAATATATTCACAGGTATGCGATACAACGATGCAATAATTAAATGGGACTGAAAGGATATATCCCTTTCATGACTAAGCCTATTTTTGAAATTTGGTGTTTACAAGTTAAAATCCGTATTTTTTGCTAGAAAATTACTTAGAGTTCCCAAACATTATATATATTTTTTTAGCAGAGAATCTAGAGAATAAAATGGCGATTGTTGCAATATTTTTTATCACACGGTATTTGTGCAGCGGTGTTTTAAACGCAAATTTTTGGAAAAGGGACACTTTCATGAATTTTAAAAAATCCAAAAAGTAAAGTGTCACAGACCTAGCCGGGACAGAGGCTGTTGGAGAGGACTGTATGCAAGCCTGTTGCCTTTTGATTATGGGCCCTGGATTTTCAATGGATTCATTCTGTTGGGACACATCCTGTGAGGAGATGCTGGTGTCATCAACCTGTGTTTATGTTAATTGAATGAGCTAATGACATTGTCCTCTATACAATGTAGGAGACGGGACGACTGCTATTGTGTTAATTAACTGTATGAAGCTCGGTGACCACAAGTCTGGGCGAAAGGTCATGTCTCAGTCACCTAGGCTGTATAAAGGATTAGATAATTAGCTCATGTTAATTAAGTTACAGTTGTATTGTTAGAGGAGGTTCCAACGGCATATAAAGTCTTGTAACTTTGATTCATAATAAACAGTCCATGTTAGCAGTGAAGCAAGTGTCGCCTTGTTTTCTGCTCAGAGAGGTTGGAATATCTGATATCTGTATACAGACTGGGAGGAAGTGGTATATGACGGAAGCACTCAAGCGGAGTGTGGGACGTTCCGTGACATTGGTGGCAAGCAGCAGGAAAGCTTCCTACAGACTGGGACATCCAAACTTCCATCTGGATCCAAGGTCCAGATAGCAGGAGAGGAGAGGAGAGGTACAGATACCAGCCGCCATGGATGAGGAATTCAGAAGGAGGCTGCGAGAGATGCAGATACAGCACAGAGGACCAGTATCGGAGCAGGCCCTGCTGGGATGGTGTGATTCTATTCGCTGCAAACTCTGGAAGGAAGCGCTAGCCCGTGAGCAGCGACACCAGGGAAAAATTCTCCCCTCCATCGAGGAAAGGTACTGGTCACAGTACGGACTGCGGGTGCGGTTTTTGGGAGAAAAACCACACAAGAAGCAGACAGCTGAATTAAGCAGACTGGTCTGGGCAGAGATAAAGCTGGATGAGAGCTACAGAGCCCTCCGGTGGCATGTATCCCAACCATGTCCCTGGATAGCGGATGACAGCCCAACGGAAGGCTTAAGCTACGGCGGCTTGGGACTGTTGTTTGTGAAGCTGACAGGGGACCCTAACTTTGGGAGTGATTTGGAGCAGCGGGTGGACGAAATCATGGATTTCAGAGAAGGGCTACTGAACATTTTGGAAGTGCACTGGGCACTGGAAGATTTGGAGTTTCTGGCCGTTCAGGAATGGGAGCTAGAGATCGCCTACAGACGGCTGCTAGACATTGCTCAGTGCCAGGGCTGGGCTCCCTTTGCCTGGGACTATCAGGAAATACCAGCTGACAACCCTGAAATCCTGGCTGAAGAGTCCGCAATGTGGCAGAGCAATAGTGTGCTTTGCCAACCTGCCCCCGCAGCTATGGAGGCGGAGGTCTTATGGCGGATGCAGCAAGTGCTGACTGACCTTGATGATCCTGTTTCTGCATGGGATGATCTTGGATGGAGGAATGTGCCTGTCCAGCAGCATGCCAGAGAATCTGCAGCGGAAAATCTGGAGATTGCCATCCCCACACCTGAAGTGCTGACAACCGGGCAGAGCTCTGCTAACCTCTGCCCAGCACTGATAGCATCTTCTGGATTCCATGGACAGGAGATGGTGAACCTCCATCCCCAGATACCAGTTGCAGAGACATGGGATTTGATAGACTTTTCTGCTGAGGAAGAACAACCTGATGAGCCTCCAGCAGAAGAGCTGCTATCAGGGCCAAAGTTCACTGTGTTCTGCCCAGCACCAACAGTGGCTTCGGCCTTCTTGAGAGAAGAGGTAGTCGGCCTTTCTCCCACAACACTGACAGGGACATGTGATTTTCTGCCAGCAGCATCTATGGAGTTAAAACAAACTTCTCCCGCTGAAGATCTGGTAACTGAACAGAGGGTCCAAGACCTCTGTCCCACACTTTTACCAATTCCAGAGACTGGGGATTTAATAGACGTTTCTGTAGAGGAGGAACCACCTGGCAAACCCCCAGCAGAAGTGCTGGCAACCGGACAGAGGGTCCAAGACCTCTGCCCCACACCTGCAGCAATTGTGGAGGCTCAGGCTGAGAAGATGGCAATCACTTCCCAGCAGCAGATACAGGGGGAGAAGGGAGAGGAGGTGTGTGTTGTCCCTCCCCAACAGTTGGCCAGGGTGGAGGAAGTGGGCTTTCCTCCCCAGCAAAGATCCGTGTACCTGGGAGACAGTACCATCGACATGTCGTCCCAGCAGCCAGATGAGGGAATGGAAAAGGAAGCAGCCGGCTCACCTCCCCAATGGCAGCTACACAGTTTGGGAGTGGAGGAAGCCAGCCTCCTGCCCCAACAGTTAGCCGGAGCAGAGGATGCGGAGTCCCCAGCAGAAGTGCTGGCAACAGGGCAGAGTGCTACCAACCTCTGCCCAGCACCGGCAACAACTACAGAGTTCCAGGGAGGCGGGGCAGTCGGCCTCCCTCTCCAACAGTTAGCCGGAACAGATGGTGTGGGGTTTCCAGCAGAAGGGCTGGCAACAGGGCCGAGGACTGCTGGACTCTGCCCTCAACTAACAGAGGATGGATTTCCTGTGAAGGTGGATGGGACTTCAGTCTCCACCTGTATACCCCAGGGATGCTGGGCAGTGGGCCTCGATCCCCAACAGCATGACAGAGTGACACAAGGAAAAACAAACAAATAGCGCAGGTTACATGGTTCGTATTATATTCTAATGTTGTTATAAAAATGTCCTTTTGAGCAATGCGCTCTCTGTGAGATGCAAACAGTCTATGGGTAGGGCAGCCTTTAGATGGGAGGTGAAGCCGCTCCAAGTATGCAAAGGAAAAACAACAAGAAAGGCGCCTCTTAGTAAACTGTATATTTAATGGTGTATTAACATTAAAAACACTCACATTGAAAACTTAGATAGTCCGGCATGGGGAGCTCAGTATAGGCATACAGGATTGCGTCCTCCTCTGTCCCACAGTCTTATTCTTCTATTGCTGACGGCTGGTCCGTGTGGCAGAGGCTTCCGGTATAAGTGATTATCCAGAACGAGGCTTGGACACCGCCGAGTAGTCAATTGGGAGGCTGGGACGCTGGAACGCACATCCAAAGTATGTGCTGTACTGCCGTACTTTGGATGTGCGTTCCAGCGTCCCAGCCTCCCAATTGACTACTCGGCGGTGTCCAAGCCTCGTTCTGGATAATCACTGATACCGGAAGCCTCTGCCACACGGACCAGCCGTCAGCAATAGAGGAATAAGACTGTGGGACAGAGGAGGACGCAATCCTGTATGCCTATACTGAGCTCCCCATGCCGGACTATCTAAGTTTTCAATGTGAGTGTTTTTAATGTTAATACACCATTAAATATACAGTTTACTAAGAGGCGCCTTTCTTGTTGTTTTTCCTTAGCATGACAGAGTGAGCCCAGACACCCTGTCTTCTCTCCAGCGGCAGAAAGGATTCCAGGGAGAAGAGCCAGTCCAGGCCTCTCCCCAGCGGCAGATATGTTCTCTGGGAGAGGCAGAGGTTGGCTGGGTGAGTAATACTCTGTTTGGAACAATTTGCTTGGGGTACTGTGTGGGTACAGGCAGTAGAGGACTGGAACTATGGACTAACTTCGGAGTCAACCCGTCTGGGGTCTCCTCCTGTGTTAGTCTCCTGCCGAAAGGGGAGAAATGTCACAGACCTAGCCGGGACAGAGGCTGTTGGAGAGGACTGTATGCAAGCCTGTTGCCTTTTGATTATGGGCCCTGGATTTTCAATGGATTCATTCTGTTGGGACACATCCTGTGAGGAGATGCTGGTGTCATCAACCTGTGTTTATGTTAATTGATTGAGCTAATGACATTGTCCTCTATACAATGTAGGAGACGGGACGACTGCTATTGTGTTAATTAACTGTATGAAGCTCGGTGACCACAAGTCTGGGCGAAAGGTCATGTCTCAGTCACCTAGGCTGTATAAAGGATTAGATAATTAGCTCATGTTAATTAAGTTACAGTTGTATTGTTAGAGGAGGTTCCAACGGCATATAAAGTCTTGTAACTTTGATTCATAATAAACAGTCCATGTTAGCAGTGAAGCAAGTGTCGCCTTGTTTTCTGCTCAGAGAGGTTGGAATATCTGATATCTGTATACAGACTGGGAGGAAGTGGTATATGACGGAAGCACTCAAGCGGAGTGTGGGACGTTCCGTGACATAAAGTTACCCCAATTTTTTTGTATAATGTGAAAGATGATGTTACGCCGAGTAAATAGATACCAAACATGTCACCCTTTATAATTGCACGCACTCGTGGAATGGCGACAAACTACGGTACCTATGAATTTCCATAGGCGACGCTTTAAAATTTTTTTACGGTTACCAGGTTTGAGCTACAGAGGAGGTCTAGGGCTAGAATTATTGCTCTCATTCTGACGATCGCGGTGATACCTCACATGTGTGGTTTGAACACCGTTTAGATATGCGGGCGCGACTTCCGTATGCGTTTTCTTCGCTGCGCGAGCTCGCGGGGACGGGGGCACTTTAAAAAAATTTTTTTTTTTTTTTATTTATTTTATTTATTTTTTTTACTTTATAAATTGTGTTTAAAAAAATTTTTTTTTTTTTACTTTTATTGCTGTCACAAGGAATGTAAACATCCCTTGTGACAGTAATAGGTGGTGACAGGTACTCTTTATGGAGGGATGGGGGGTCTAAAAGACCCCCCATCCCTCCTTTACACTTTAAAGTATTCAGATCGCCGAAAACGGCGATTCTGAATACTGTGTACTTTTTTTAATTCGGCACCATTGGCAGCCGTGTAAACGGGAAGTGACGTCATGACGACGCTTCCGCGTTTACAACAAGAAGGCTGGAATGAAGCCGCTCACAGCTTCGTTCCAGCCCGCCCCCAGCCGCCAAAGGTACCCGATTGGACACCGGGCCTCCCGATCGCACGGGAGGCCTGGTAACAGCAGCGGGAGGCAGCGGGAGGGGGGATGTCCCCTCCCGCTCCTCCGGTATAACAACCGAGCGGCTTTTAGCCGCATCGGTTGTTATACTCGGGTAGCCGATCGCCCGCTGTAAACAACGGTACTGGGATGATGCCTGCAGCTGCGGGCATCATCCCGGTATAACCCCGGAAAGCCGAGTACGCATATCTGCGTACGGTCGGCGGGAAGGGGATATACCGTATTTCCTAGCAAAGTGCAGTGTGCATATAATGATAATATTATTGAAATTCTTGCAAAGTGTAATGTGCATATAATCAAAAAAATTCCACAGGTATGCAATTCACAAATGCGATAATTAAATATAACAAAAAAATTTGTAATTTCTAGCAATGTGCATATAGAATTAATGGACAGGCAAATAAATATATTCAGTGATAAATAAATAAACTATCCAATTAAATGTGAATTCATATCTAAAGGTGAGGTGATATAAAAAAATGTTCAAGTGCAGTCCAAACACATGTGAATGCGACTTCTAATAACACTCCAAATGTGGAAAAGTAGAAATCTTCTAGAGATGAAAAAAGTGCTGGTGCAGTGACAGAAAAAATCGTCTATAAATAGTTCATCCAATCCTGTTCCAAAGTGCGATGTGCGGTGACCGTTTCCCCCAGCCTCTCACCTGTAGTAGCGGCCCCCAAATGAGCCGAGTCATGCTTATACCCACAGGTGGGTAGGGATATCAACACTGGAACGGCTTCCCAAAATTGGACTCCCAATCTAGGTGTATTTGACAAGCTAGTACCCAAATGTCGATCTGTCGATGGATTTTAACACCCAATATAAACAAATAGAGAGGATTTTTAGAAAACACTGGAGCATTATAAAAACAGATCGACATTTGGGTACTATCTTGCCAAATCCACCTAAATTTGTATATAGAAAAGCGCCCACCCTAAGGGATCATTTGGCGAAAAATGTCCTGGACCCCCCAGATAAGAAAAAGTTCTCTTTCTTTGAGGGCAAGGGATATTACCCATGCAAAAGTTGTTTTGCATGCCGACATACGAAAGAAAACAAAAAAAAGAAAGTCAGTTTTACCTCAACAGTAACATCACAAAACTACATGATAGAAGATTTCATCTCGTGTAGAAGTGAGGGAGTTGTCTACCTATTGGAGTGCCCCTGCCGCATTCAGTATGTGGGTAGGACAAAGAGAGCACTTTGGAAGAGGCTGAGGGAGCATGTCCAAAACATCAAAAAAAGTTTTGATAAGCATAGTTTATCAAAGCACTATGCGAAATATCATAATAGTGATCCCTCGACATTGAAAATTTGTGGGATAGAAAAATACAAACCCCACTGGAGGGGTGACAACAAAATTGTCAAGATTAGTCAAGCTGAGTCAAGATGGATTTATGAATTACGCACTTTATCGCCATCAGGACTTAACATAGAATTCGATCTTAATTGTTTTATTTCTAATTTTTAATTATGTATGATGCTATTTATTTTAAAATTCTATTTGTCATGTTTGTTGGGGCTAAATGTGATATTGTGATATTGTGATTAGTTTTAACCCGCATAGAAATCCGTAGTTGGTTGGTATAACTTGTTGTTAGTAGTTTATGCATTTACATGAATAGATTTCCTCCCCATAGACGTTATTAGTGTGGTTGGGGATATTTTATAAATATTTTTTATCATATGTTTTATATTAAGGTGTTTTATATATATACAAAAAAATTTATATCTTGTCCGTGGGACATATCCAGAAGATAAGTTTTGTACTCACCATTTGTCACCATTGTATTAAGGATTTGGAATAGCTGTATTGCTTTACAGTCGTCATTGGATGACGTGTGGGATTGATTCCCTGCATATGTTTTATTCAGATATATATCTCTCTCCTCCTGGAGTGATATCCTTTCACCACCAGATGGCGTATATGCACTAGGCTTTTTATATATATTCCTTGGTAATTATTCTCTATTAGATTGATTCCCTTTGTATGCTTTTCCTTTGTATGCTTTATTCAGATATATATTTTTCTCCTCCTGTAATGGTATCCTTTCACCACCAGATGGTGGACATGTATTAGGCTCTTTATAATAAATATTCTATTAGATAAGTGCATTAATCTATTTGAGGTTTTGGTTTTATTTCTATATTTTTTCGATTTTTTAAATTTTTTATCCTGTTTGATAATATGCATGATATTTACTGAATGAGATGAAGATGTCCTTAATTACCTATTATGCATTTAGATTGTAACTGAATCAGTGATTTGCTGCGGTTAGAACATCAGCCGCTACTTATACTGGCTGTATGGCATCTGGCCCCGTATCCCTTTGATAAAGTCACATGGTGTGATGCAACGCGTCAAGGAAGGATGAGCCAGGTGCCGTCGCTTCCTAGGGTACGGCCGAACCCGGAAGCTTTTATCTCTGCTGCTGATTGCTGTGTAATTATATGTAAGTTACCAATCGATATATTAAAATTAATTTTAACATACTACACTATGGAGCCCATTTTTTTTTTTTTTTTACTTGCACCTGAGAATACCGATTAAGTGAGGGTGAATATCATTCCATCCTGCACCAATCCCACTCCCAAGGGAGCTGGCATCTAGATTGGGAGTCCAATTTTGGGAAGCCGATCCAGTGTTGATAACCCTACCCACCTGTGGGTATAAGCGTGACTCGGCCCATTTGGGGGCCGCTACTACAGGTGAGAGGCTGGGGGAAACGGTCACCGCACATCGCACTTTGGAACAGGATTGGATGAACTATTTATAGACGATTTTTTCTGTCACTGCACCAGCACTTTTTTCATCTCTAGAAGATTTCTACTTTTCCACATTTGGAGTGTTATTAGAAGTCGCATTCACATGTGTTTGGACTGCACTTGAACATTTTTTTATATCACCTCACCTTGAGATATGAATTCACATTTAATTGGATAGTTTATTTATTTATCACTGAATATATTTATTTGCCTGTCCATTAATTCTATATGCACATTGCACTTTGCTGGAAATTACAATTTTTTTTGTTATATTTAATTATCGCATTTGTGAATCGCATACCTGTGGAATTTTTTTGATTATATGCACATTACACTTTGCAAGAATTTCAATAATATTATCATTATATGCACACTGCACTTTGCTAGAAAATATATATCCTTTCAGTCGCATTTAATTATCACATCGTTGTATCGCATACCTGTGAATATATTAAGTTTTGATTATATGCGCATTACACGTTGTAATTTTAATTTATTATTTTTCTTGCTTGGAAGTTGCAGTTGTGAATTGCTTACCTGTGAATATATGGTTCTTCAGCTACTTTGCTTGATCACACACACTGCACTTTGTTAAATTGTGGGAAGTCGCATGGTTTCATTGCATCTGTGAATCGCACACTTGTGAACATTAATGCTATTATTCTCTATTTTTTTGGTGGTTTAGTCTATGTTAGATGCCCAATATTGATTGATTAGACACTTTTATTATCATGTGACATTATTCACGATTTATTTATACACTTTGTCAAGTGAGGTTGGATTTTTCACCATATTAGGTGTAAGATTGGATCACTTTTTTGTGTTTCACTTTGCACTCTATATGTACACATTGTTGTACTGAGTCTTGTTGGTTTGTGTTTATTTAAGCCTTGGACGTATTAATTAATATTTCTTCACGTTGGGACTGAGGTAGCACTACATATTTTTTATCATCGTTTTACAACCATGTTTTTATTAATTTTTCAAAATAAAATGTGAATTTTATATAAAATATTGTGTCACCCTGTGAGGGCTTACAGTGTTGTGGCACTACCACCATCACCAAAGGCCCAATTTTTCTGCCTCTGTTTAAAAGGGGCATGTAATTACAATTCTTGATCTAATATTTCACAGCAGGGCCTGTTCCTGCACCCACCAAGAGTAACTGTGAGGGCTTACAGTGTTGTGGCACCACCACCAAAGGCCCAATTTTTATTCCTCTGTTTAACAGGGGCATATAATTACAATTCTTGATCTAATATTTCACAGCAGGGCCTGTTCCTGCACCCACCACGAGTAACTGAGAGGGCTTACAGTGTTGTGGCACCACCACCAAAGGCCCAATTTCTATTCCTCTGTTTAACAGGGGCATGTAATTACAATTCTTGATCTAATATTTCACAGCAGGGCCCTTTCCTGTGCCCACCAAGAGTAACTGTGAGGGCTTACAGTGTTGTGGCACCACCACCACCAAAGGCCAAATTTTTCTGCCTCTGTTTAACAGGAGCATTTAATTACAATTCTTGATGTAATTACAATTTTTGATCTAATATTTCACAGCAGGGCCCGTTCCTGCACCCAACAAGAGTATCTGTGAGGAGTTGCAGTGTTGTGGCACCACCACCACCAAAGGCTCAATTTTTCTGCCCCCGTTTAACAGGGGCATGTAATTACAATTTTTGATCTAATATTTCACAGCAGGGCCCATTCCTGCGCCCACCAAGAGTAACTGTGAGGGCTTACAGTGTTGTGGCACCACCACCACCAAAGGCCCAATTTTTCTGCCCCTATTTAACAGGGGCATGCAATTACAATTTTTTATCCAATATTTCACAAGAGGGCACGTTCCTGCGCCCACCAAGAGTAACTGCAGGGCTTACAGTGTTGTGCTACCACCACCACCAAAGGCCCAATTTTTCTGCCCCTGTTCAACAGGGTCATGTAATTACAGTTCTTGATATAATATTTCACAGCAGGGCCCATTCCAGCGCCCATCAAGAGTAACTGTGAGGGCTTACAGTGTTGTGGCACCACCACCACACCACCACCAAAGGCCCAATTTTTCTGCCTCTGTTTTTTTTAATCAAATCCTTTTTATTATTTTATATGAAAACGACAATAACACAATACAGACAAAACCACAAGAATAGAAATCACACCAAACCAAAACCCCCCCAGAAAAAAAAAATAGAAAAAAAAAAACCCCAAACCACTTCCCTTCAACAAGCCCCCCCCCCACTCGGAGTATATATGACACACAAAAAAAGGAAAAACATTGGAGAAGGCTTGGGGGTAGTTGTGTGTGTACATCAGTTTGAGGGAAGGGGCTAAGCAGATCCCTAGGTAATGTAGGGTGTCCAAGCTCCAGGCAAATTCATATTTATCTTTAAGATTGGTTATTAAGGTTTGAGGGAGGTTAATAGGTAGGGCTACACATTTAGATGGATTTACTCCCAGACCCGTAAGTTGGTGAAATGTGGCTAAGGTAGAAAGTAGATTGGGGAGGGAGATTAAAGGATTTGAGAGGAATAAGAGGACATCGTGCGCGTACAAGCTCATTTTATATTCTTGGCTATTTTTCGTGTATCCTTTGATGTTGGGGTTAGAGGCGATTGAACCAGCCAGTGGTTTGATCGCCAAGGTGAACAACGGGGGAGAGGGGGCAGCCCTGTGAAGTATTTGAAATTGCACCCAGGGAGCTGGATATTGGTTCGGGGGGTTGTGATAAATGTTGTGGAAATTTTATGAAGATGTATTTTAATATGTATTGTCACAGTGTCTCCCAGTATTAGTTAACCCGCTCTAAAGAGCTGACTGGGGCAGACTGACACTGGTTGAGATCCCTTAGGTAGTGAATAGCTTCCTGTTGTTGGAGAGAGGTGTTTGTGGAGTGAGGATATGTCTGCCGGCAAAAGGTCCCCTGTGTGATGCACAAATGTTCGTCTGGGGGGATGTGTCCACTCTGCAAACACATTATCAGTTTAGCGGACGTGCACTCGTGTCACCCCTGTATGCCTGATCAACATATTTGAGGTGCCATGACATCCACCTGCAGATAAGCTCCCATCAGCAGGAATTGTAGTCATTGTTCATTGGTTGTTTAATAAATTCACTTATCCTGTGCTGACATATACATCCTGTGTTGTTACATCCTTATTTGGTCATTTCCTGTGAGGTCACATCCTTCGCAGGAGGCGGTTGGCTGCTGGAGGCAAGTCCTCCAGTTTGTGACTTCCTGTTTGTGTGTAAATAAAAGAAGCAGTAAACTGCTAGGCGGCGGTCATGTTGATGGAGCTGAGAACGTAAGCTATGGTGATGTCTGTTTACTTGGGGATATACGGGAAATAGAATGATAGGTAAGGTGCATTATATCATTAGACGAAATGTGTGCTTATTAGCACAGGAGATATGATGTGCGCATGGCGTACAGCCTAATTTCCATGACATCGCGGCGAGCCAATGGTAGGAGTGAACAGGGCCTCCTTAGCATCGGATCGAGATCCGATGCTTCGAACACCGTTAGTCTATGGGACCCGAACGTGAAAAATCAAAAGTGCAAATTTTAAAGGCTAATATGCAATTTATTGTCCTAAAAAGTTTTTGGGGACCCAGGTCCTGCCCCAGGGGACATGTAAAAGTTTTAAAAACGGCCGTTTTTTCGGGAGCAGTGATTTAAATAATGCTTAAAGTGAAAAAATAAAAGTGAAATATTCCTTTAAATATTGTACCTTGGGGGTGACTATAGTATGCCTGTAAAGTGGTGCGTGTTTCCCATGTTTAGAACAGTCCCTGCACAGAATTACATTTCTAAAGGAATAAAAGTAATTTAAAACTGCTTGCGGCTGTACTGTAATGTCGGGTCCCGGCAATATGGATCAAAATTATGGCATGGGTACCCCCTCCCCAGCCCATTACCAGGCCCTTTGGGTCTTGTATATCCATACAAGACCCAAAGGGCCTGGTGATGGGCTGGGGAGGGGGTAGGAATTAAAAGGAATCTCGCACCCAAATTTTTTTATAAAAAAAGGCGCAGAGCCCTAAGTCCTATATGTTCTGAACAGCAGTATACAGGTGGTCCAAACAAGAGAGGGACTGTAGGTTTGTTCGTATAATCTGTTTGTAATTTGGAACAGGTACATTTTGTAAGTGTAGCTCAAGCCAAAAAATAAATTTTTAAGCTTTTTGGATAACACAGGGAAGGGTTATCACCCCTGTAACATTTGTTTTGCTGTCTGTGCCCCTGTTCAGAAGATTTCACCTTACTTTCTGTCCCAATGAGAATTGGATTTTGAAAATTGTGGGTTGTTGTAGAAACAAAGATTGGTGATAAAGCATCAGTGGAGACACCTTTTTCCCATATTAAATCTTACAGGAGAGATTTTCCCTTCCTAGGGGTAGATTTCCTCTCACTTCCTGTTGTCTCCCTCCATTTGTAAGTAGGAGTCATTTGTAAGTCGGATGTTTGAAAGTAGGGGACCGCCTGTATATACTATACGGCCTGCCCTATATACTCTGCAAAAAATTGGGCCTTAGGTGTTGGTGGTACCAGAACACTGTAAGCCCTCTTGGTGAGCGCAGGAATGGGCCCTGTTGTGAAATATTATATTAAGAATTGTAATTACATGCCACTGTTAAACAAGGGCAGAAAAAATTGGGCCTTTGGTGGTGGTGCCACAACACTGTAAGCCCTCACAGTTACTCTTGGTGGGCGCAGGAATGGGCCCCGCTGTGAAATATTATATCAAGAATTGTAATTACATGCCACTGTTAAACAGGGGCAGAAAAAATTGGGCCTTTGGTGGTGCCACAACACTGTGAGACCTCACAGTTACTCTTGGTGGGCGCAGGAATGGGTCCTGCTGTGAAATATTATATCAAGAATTGTAATTACACACTCCTGTTAAGCAGAGGCAGAAAAATTGGGCCTTTAGTGGTGTCGGTGCTACAACACTGTAACCCCTCACAGATTCTGTTGAGGAACGAGCCCTGCTGTGAAATATTAGTGCAAATATTGTAATTACATGCACCTGTTAAACAGGGACAGAAAAATTGGGCCTTAGGTGGTGGTGGTGGCACAACACTGTAAAGTCTCACAGATACTCTCGTTGAGCACAGGAACGGGCCCTGCTGTGAAATATTAGAGCAAATAATGTAATTACATGCCTCTGTTAAACAGGGGCAGAAAAATTTGGCCTTAGGCACTGGTGGTGTTGCCACAACACTGCAACCCCTCACAGATACTCTAGTTGAGCAGAGGAATGAGCCCTGCTGTGAACTATTACAGCAAAAATTGTGATTGCACGCCCCTGTTAAAAAGGGGCAGAAAAATTGGGCCTTGGAAGCTATCAACATGAACATTGAGGAGGAATAGGATAGTCACTCAGCATAACAGGATAGTCACTCAGCATAGGCAGTCTTCAAGGGATCTCACATTTATAGAAAATTAATCGATTACATCAGCATCAGGTGCTTGGTAGCTGGTGATCCAAGACTGATTCATTTTTATAAAGGTGAGCCGATCAACTGAGTCTGTGGACAGGCGCACTCTGTGATCAGTTACAAAGCCTCCAGCAGCACTGAATGTGCATTCAGAAAGAACGCTGGATGCAGGACAGCCAGTAGCTCAATTGCATATTGCGCAAGCTCTGGCCAGTGATCCATCTTCAAGAATCAGTAACACAGTGGATTTTCAGTTGGAAAGGTCTCCAAGTTTAATCTTACTCCTAGGTATTCCTGCACCATGTAAATCAGACACTGGCAATGGTTGCTGGAACTGATCAGACCTTGGGGCTGCGGACTTAAAAATTGTCTGAACGCATCGGTCAGATGGCCACCTTCTCCACCGCTCCTTCTGTGACTGACCGAAGCCTCAGCAACACGTTGTCCAGGAGGACCAGGAAATTGTAACCTCCCAGGCTCTGGAAACGCAAAGCACAAACCTTTCTGCAAGGCCTCCTGAAGATGTTTCATCCTCTGCTCCCTCTGTGAAGGCTGGATAAATTCCGCAACCTTACCCTTGTAATGTGGATCAAGAAGGGTTGCCAGCCAGTAATTATCCCTCTCCTTGATACCACGAATCCGAGGGTCCTTTCGCAGGCTTTGCAGGATCAGGGAGGCCATGCAACGAAGGTTTTCTGAGGCATTCGATCCGGAGTCCTCTGGGAAACTAAGGATCACATGATCCACAGCCACCTCCTCCCAGCCACGTACAAGTCCATGGGTTTCTGGGGACTGAAAATGATCCCTTGAAGACTGCTGCTGATGCTGAGTGCTAGGCTCCACTTCCACGCTGACACAATCCTCCTCCACTTTCTGTGTGATCGGTGGCCCCGCAGGAATACTGTCTGGATAAGGGGGCCTTGAGAGGTAAGGAAGTCTTCTTCCTCCCTCTGTTCTGCCTCAAGTGCCCTGTCCATTACTCCACGAAGCGTGTGCTCCAACAGGAAGACAAGAGGGACAGTATCACTGATGCATGCACTGTCACTGCTCACCATCCTTGAGGCCTCCTCAAATGGTGACAGGACAGTGCATGCAACCTTGATTAATAGCCATTGACGTGGCGAAAAAAAGCCAAGCTCCCCTGACCCTGTCCTGGTGCCATACTCACACAGGTACTCATTGATGGCCCTCTGCTGCGTGTGCAGCCACAGCAGCATTGCCAATGTTGCGGTCCACCTGATGGGCATGTCACAAATGAGGCGATTCTTGGGCAGGTTGCATTCCTTTTGAAGGTCAGCCAGCCGGGCACTGGCATTATATGACCAGCGGAAATGCCCACAGACTTTCCTGGCCTGCCTCAGGACATCCTGTAAGCCCGGGTACCTGCACAAGAACTGCTGCACCATCAAATTAAGGACGTGAGCCAAACAGGGAACATAACATGGGTCAAGGGTCCCTGTCAGAGGGCGGAGAGGAGGTTGGTGCCATTGTTGCAAACCACCATTCCTGGCTGAAGCTGGTGTGGCATCAACCACCTCTGAGTCTGCCCCTGCAGAGCTGACAGAATCTCTGCCCCAGTGTGGCTCCTGTCCGCTAAGCAGACCAACTCAAGCACCGCATGACATCTTTTTGCCTGAGTGCTTACATAGCCCCTTGAATGCCTATGAAGCACCGCTGGTTCCGAGAAGAAATCTGCAGAGGAAGAGGCCATAGAGGAAGAAGAAGAGGAGGGGGTGGAGGAGAGAGGTGTGGCAGAATCACCACTACTAGCAATTTGGAGGCGTGGTGGCGGAACAAGCTCCAAAAATACTGCACCCTGTCCTGCATCCTTCCCAGCTGCCAGCAGAGTTACCCAGTGCACCATGAAAGAAAGGTAATGTCCCTGTCCATGCCTGCTGGACCATGAGTCCACGGTAATATGCACCTTACCGCTGATCTCCCTGTCCAACGAGGTCAAGACATTGCCTTCCACATGCCGGT